>NC_068937.1:13387879-14032982 GCF_016801865.2 Culex pipiens pallens
TTCGTGAATCCGATCCGCTTGTTCTGTTGTCATTATTTGCATCCGAGAAGTGTGATGTTAATGCTTTATTCCCGAGCGGTTCCAGCAAAGGTTTGTGTTGTTTCTGCTCAGGACGACTAACGACGGAGGATCAAAGGTCATTGAGATGAAAAGAATTGTAAAGGAAAAATGGAACTCGATATCAGTTATTTCTCGAAAATGAAATTTCTCTCGGTTACTTTGGAAGGAAGAGATTCGAGTTAATTCTATTTTATTGCAAATTTGTGAAATTAATCGAAAATTCAAATCTCGATTAAATTTTCAAAAGGCCCTATCTGCATAGGAAACCCATGAGGGATAGGTTGTTTTGAAAATTAATTCTAGAAATCTACGTCACATTTTTAATCTTCCTAAAAAGATATATTTTTGTTTTGAACTTTCTAGCAATGTTCTTTATCATTCTGGTTATGTCTGAAACATAACCACTTGTACAATTTTGACAATTTTGACAATTTTGACAATTTTGACAATTTTGACAATTTTGACAATTTTGACAATTTTGACAATTTTGACAATTTTGACAATTTTGACAATTTTGACAATTTTGACAATTTTGACAATTTTGACAATTTTGACAATATTGACAATTTTGACAATTTTGACAATTTTGACAATTTTGACAATTTTGACAATTTTGACAATTTTGACAATTTTGACAATTTTGACAATTTTGACAATTTTGACAATTTTGACAATTTTGACAATTTTGACAATTTTGACAAAAAAAAAAATCTTGAGAAGAGCCTCCAAACGAGAACCTGTTAAAGTCTCACATTTTTAATCTTCCTAAAAAGATATATTTTTGTTTTGAACTTTCTAGCAATGTTCTTTATCATTCTGGTTATGTCTGAAACATAACCACTTGTACAATTTTGACAATTTTGACAATTTTGACAATTTTGACAATTTTGACAATTTTGACAATTTTGACAATTTTGACAATTTTGACAATTTTGACAATTTTGACAATTTTGACAATTTTGACAATTTTGACAATTTTGACAATTTTGACAATTTTGACAATTTTGACAATTTTGACAATTTTGACAATTTTGACAAAAAAAAAAATCTTGAGAAGAGCCTCCAAACGAGAACCTGTTAAAGTCTCACATTTTTAATCTTCCTTAAAAGATATATTTTTGTTTTGAACTTTCTAGCAATGTTCTTTATCATTCTGGTTATGTCTGAAACATAACCACTTGTACAATTTTGACAATTTTGACAATTTTGACAATTTTGACAATTTTGACAATTTTGACAATTTTGACAATTTTGACAATTTTGACAATTTTGACAATTTTGACAATTTTGACAATTTTGACAATTTTGACAATTTTGACAATTTTGACAATTTTGACAATTTTGACAATTTTGACAATTTTGACAATTTTGACAATTTTGACAATTTTGACAATTTTGACAAAAAAAAATCTTGAGAAGAGCCTCCAAACGAGAACCTGTTAAAGTCTCACATTTTTAATCTTCCTAAAAAGATATATTTTTGTTTTGAACTTTCTAGCAATGTTCTTTATCATTCTGGTTATGTCTGAAACATAACCACTTGTACAATTTTGACAATTTTGACAATTTTGACAAAAAAAAAATCTTGAGAAGAGCCTCCAAACGAGAACCTGTTAAAGTCTCACATTTTTAATCTTCCTAAAAAGATATATTTTTGTTTTGAACTTTCTAGCAATGTTCTTTATCATTCTGGTTATGTCTGAAACATAACCACTTGTACAATTTTGACAATTTTGACAATTTTGACAATTTTGACAATTTTGACAATTTTGACAATTTTGACAATTTTGACAATTTTGACAATTTTGACAATTTTGACAATTTTGACAATTTTGACAATTTTGACAATTTTGACAATTTTGACAATTTTGACAATTTTGACAATTTTGACAATTTTGACAATTTTGACAATTTTGACAATTTTGACAATTTTGACAATTTTGACAATTTTGACAATTTTGACAATTCTGACAATTTTGACAATTCTGACAATTTTGACAATTTTGACAATTTTGACAATTTTGACAATTTTGACAATTTTGACAATTTTGACAATTTTGACAATTTTGACAATTTTGACAATTTTGACAATTTTGACAATTTTGACAATTTTGACAATTTTGACAATTTTGACAATTTTGACAATTTTGACAATTTTGACAATTTTGACAATTTTGACAATTTTGACAATTTTGACAATTTTGACAATTTTGATAATTTTGACAATTTTGACAATTTTGACAATTTTGACAATTTTGACAATTTTGACAATTTTGACAATTTTGACAATTTTGACAATTTTGACAATTTTGACAATTTTGACAATTTTGACAATTTTGACAATTTTGACAATTTTGACAATTTTGACAATTTTGACAATTTTGACAATTTTGACAATTTTGACAATTTTGACAATTTTGACAATTTTGACAATTTTGACAATTTTGACAATTTTGACAATTTTGACAATTTTGACAATTTTGACAATGTTGACAATGTTGACAATTTTGACAATTTTGACAATTTTGACAATTTTGACAATTTTGACAATTTTGACAATTTTGACAATTTTGACAATTTTGACAATTTTGTCAATTTTGACATTTTTGACAATTTTGACAATTTTGACAATTTTGTCAATTTTGACAATTTTGACAATTTTGACAATTTTGACAATTTTGACAATTTTGACAATTTTGACAATTTTGACAATTTTGACAATTTTGACAATTTTGTCAATTTTGACAATTTTGACAATTTTGACAATTTTGACAATTTTGACAATTTTGACAATTTTGACAATTTTGACAATTCTGACAATTTTGACAATTCTGACAATTTTGACAATTTTGACAATTTTGACAATTTTGACAATTTTGACAATTTTGACAATTTTGACAATTTTGACAATTTTGACAATTTTGACAATTTTGACAATTTTGACAATTTTGACAATTTTGACAATTTTGACAATTTTGACAATTTTGACAATTTTGACAATTTTGACAATTTTGACAATTTTGACAATTTTGACAATTTTGACAATTTTGACAATTTTGACAATTTTGACAATTTTGACAATTTTGACAATTTTGACAATTTTGACAATTTTGACAATTTTGACAATTTTGACAATTTTGACAATTTTGACAATTTGACAATTTTGACAATTTTGACAATTTTGACAATTTTGACAATTTTGTCAATTTTGACAATTTTGACAATTTTGACAATTTTGTCAATTTTGTCAATTTTGACAATTTTGACATTTTTGACAATTTTGACAATTTTGACAATTTTGACAATTTTGACAATTTTGACAATTTTGACAATTTTGACAATTTTGACAATTTTGACAATTTTGACAATTTTGTCAATTTTGACAATTTTGACAATTTTGACAATTTTGTCAATTTTGACAATTTTGACAATTTTGACAATTTTGACAATTCTGACAATTTTGACAATTTTGACAATTTTGACAATTTTGACAATTTTGACAATTTTGACAATTTTGACAATTTTGACAATTTTGACAATTTTGACAATTTTGACAATTTTGACAATTTTGACAATTTTGACAATTTTGACAATTTTGACAATTTTGACAATTTTGACAATTTTGACAATTTTGACAATTTTGACAATTTTGACAATTTTGACAATATTGACAAAAAAAATCTTGAGAAGAGCCTCCAAACGAAACCTGTTAAAGTCTCCAAAAAGAGTCATCAGCTCAATTTTGAAAAGTCTCCAATAAGAGTCTCCAAAGACTCACCGAAAAGATCTGTAAGGCATGCTAAACAGAAATTCTATAAAAAAAAAGTCTTCAAATGAGTATCTTGTAAAGCCTTCCAATAAAAGTCTCTAAAGTGAGCCAAATTAGAGAAAACGGAGTTTTCCAACGAGAGAAGTTATAATGAAAATCTGAAAAATGATGTATGAGTCTTTTCTTTCCAAAAGCCTCGAAACTCGTATTTTGAAAAGTCTCCAATAAGAGTCTCCAAAGTGAGTGACCGTAAAGTTATGTGAGGCAAGCTAAACAGAAATGCTTGAAAATGGTCTCCGATCGAGTATAATGTAAAGCCTTTGTAAAGTCTCCAAAGTGAGTCAAATTTCAGAAAAAGGGTTTTCCAACGAGTGAGTCACGGAGAAATTTGTCAGAGAAGTTATAATGAAAATCTGAAAAATGATGTATGGTTCTGCAAAGGAGCTTATTACCATAAGTCTCCAATAAGAGTCTTCAAAATGAGTCAAGCTTAGAGAAAATTCTTGAACAGGGGCTTCAAACGAGTACCTTTTAAGAGTCTCCAAAACAAGTCTCCAAAGTGTGTCACCAAGGAATTCTGTGTGGGTTAGTTTTAAGGAAATACTTGGAAAAACTGTCCAATCGACTATTTGGATAGGCTTCAATAAAGGTCTTCAAAAGTCAGTAAAGATTCTTGGATTTTTTTTAAAGAAGACGAGTGCCGTGTAAGTCTACTATAAAAGTATCTAAAGTGAGTCACTGAGAAATGTTGTTGGACACGTAAAAAAGCCCCCAAAGGAGAAGGTTGGCACCTTAAGTCTCCAATAAGCGCTTCATGAGAATCCTATAAAAGTCTCCAAAGTGTGTCAAGTTCTTGAAAAGGGTCTCCGGTCGAGTACTTTTTAATGCTTCTAATAAAAGTCTCCAAAGTGAGTCAAGTTTGAAAAAAATCTTGAAAAAAGTCTCCAAACGAGTTGTTTTACCCTATTAAGATCCAGTAAAAGTCTTAAAAGTGAGTCTATGTAAAATTCTTAGGAAAGGTTTTTGAATAAAAAAAAACTCAATTGGAGTTTCAGGAAAAATCCTCATGTCTCTAAAAAACGTGTTTCACAAGAGTCTTATAAAGTTGAAAAACGGCTACCTGAACGATACTCTAAAAAAATGCTGTCAAAAGAAAACCTTTAAAAGTTAACAAAAAAGATTCTTATAAGAACATCTAATACTGGAAGAAGTCTCCAAAAAATCTTTTTATTTCTGAGGCTTCAAGATCTCCACCCTCTATTTAAAGAATTTATTTTAAAAGATATAAAAAAATTGTCCAAAAAGGCATAAAAAAAGCTAAAAAAAAAGTCTCCAAATCGGGTTTTGAATTTGATTTTAAAAATCTTAAAAATTCGCTACCAGAAGAAAGCCTTTTTAAAAATAACAAATAAGTATGTTGAAAGTATACCGTAAACTGGTGTTGTCCAAATATTTATTCAACATTTTGCCTTCTGAGAAAAAAGTTTCCAAAGATATGTATTTTTAATTTTAGACCTTCAGTAAAATCTTCAAATATTTTTTTTTACTTTTAAAGAATTGTGTAAAATGGATTATAATTTGCTATAAAAATCATTAAAATAGCCTTCACAAACAATTCAAACTCATCTTTAAAAAATCTACCAAATTAGTTTGATTTTTTTTTTCAAAAAATCAGCAAGAGCAAATTGGCTGAATGTTAAACACTTCAAAGTCTCCATTAACTAAAAAAATGTTTATCTATGTCTTTTGAAAAAAAGTCTCCGAAAGAGTTTATTTTTTATTTTAATGACTTAAAAAATCTCCAAACAAAGTTACCATTTCAATTCAAAAAAAAATTAAAACGGACCAAAAAAAGTTTTTATAAAAGTAGTCAAAACAGTCTACAAAAGAATCTCGAAAACGATTCGAAAAGTCTCCAAAAACTGTATTAAATTTTGTTTTTAGAAAAATCTTAACATTAGTTTGCGAAAACGTACTTCAAAAATCCTAAATTTTCATGCTTTTAAAATTTCGTTGCGAACATTAGAGAAAAAAAAATCTTATTAAGTCTCCACATGAGCTAAAATCTCTCCAAAGGAAATAAAATAAAAAAGCAACTTTTTTCAAAGCTCACAACTTTCGCTAACAAATTCCGAAGCCAGAAAAGCATCCATTTATTACACTTGAGTTCTCAGTTATGTTTTGCAAGCTTCTGCTTTTTACCTGTTGTGTTTCCATTTCACGTTGAGCGGGAATAAAGCAGCCAACTATAATTAATTTCTTTTGTAGGAAGCTACTTTTTGTTGTTGTTGTCCAAGGTCCATGGCAAATTTTCAAGGTCGAAAAGTTTTGAAGCTGAATCATTAAAATACAGACGAAAATGATGTCCAAATAGATGGATTTAGTTTTTTTTCTTCTACTCAACCATGTTCGCCCTAATCCAGTCAATGTAAGGAACGATATCCAGGGCAACCACACAACGTTCGACGGGACCGATGACGAGCGCAAGTTGTACAAACCGCCTCCCACTCGAAGGAACAGCAGCTCCAACTGGTCCGCCGGAATACGTACGATTTGCAACGTTCTCATGACTTGTGGTGTACAATAAGACGTTGTTTGGAAGGTGCTCTTCATTAATTTGACACTCGGCTGAACTTGCAGCGTAAATCGTTTCCTTCTGAATAATTCCTGTGGTATTTTTGGAATTTTTATTCCAACCCGCAATTGTATACTCTGACGGACGGAGGTGCTTGAGTTCCGAAGTCAGTGGCAGGCAAACGGGTTGGATGTGATCTGTAAGAAATGTTTTGATCGATAATTTTATAATCACTTTTACAACAAATGCAAACCTTCAAATGCGACATTTTCCGTTGTACGAATCAAATCAATTCGGTACCTATAATCGTTACGATTTCGAACAACGTAGTCAACTTCGTACAGTCTGAGTGGAGGTGCGCAATCGGTCGGGTCTTCCAGCTGGCAATCCGGTTCTCGGAAGTTGTCGTATTCACCCAATACTATTAAATCACTGCAAATGAAAAGTTAGTCTTTCACTTCTTGCGAACAAATCAAGCAACTAGGTACTTACGGAATGAAGTAGAAATTGATACAATTTTCCGATGTCAACACGTAGCGATGGCTGATGAGCGTTCCTAGGCAATTGTAGCCCAACGCTCGGTTGAACAATTTGGCAATCCACGGAAATTCATATAGAGTGGCATTGGGAGTGCTTTTCTCCCCATCGATGAGCCCTTTTCCGCAGTGTCGTCGTGGCAGAAGTTGCGGATATTGGTGGGTTGAGTTGAAGTCTTGCCCCGATCGCAGCTTTTGCAAATATATGAGGTTTGTAGTTTTCGCAATCCACGACTCGTACCTTTTCAACGTAATCACATCTCCAGAACAGTGGGTGAAATACTGTAAAAACCAACCTCCCATGAGGAGTGCGACTCCGATGCTTGCCCGATCATTTCGGAAATGGCAGGTATCGTTTCCAAGGTAGGAACCCAACTGATTCGCGTCCCCGTTGACTCCCCAGCCAACCAAAAGCTTTGCGTTCTGATCATCGAAGGGCTGGACCATCATACAAATGGAGAGTACATATTTGTTAAACTTTACGTCTTCAGTCAGCTTTAAAATTGCAATTTCTCCGTCCTTTGGTAGATGCACTGACTTCACTCGGCGATACCGAGCATTTCCAAAGTGAAGCACATTTTGGTGATGAGTTCCCAGTCGAACCATAACTTCACCGCTACCGAGCAGAGATCCAGCCCCATCCATAACGCAAACCGCAACTGTTAGCACGTGATTACGGCTTATTAAGGTGCCACCACACGCAAACGCAATCGATCGATCAGTTCGGTAGTGAAAAACGCTCCCGTACCACGGCCACTGTCCTGGAGCAGCGTCCTGGCCACCACCATGATCGAGAACCTCCGCGAAGGCCCGTTGGCCGCACTTGGACCAAAGCTCCTGCGGAGTGGCTTCCCCCACTAGAAACAGCAACACGACTACGGCTGCTCTGGATTTCATTCCGACTACGCGAACGATCACTTTGTCACTCTCGATCGAAACTGCTGTCGAGTACCAATTGCGAGTACCAATTGACGCCAACGATTTGGACTTTCCAAGCGGCTGACGTCATACAGTCGTTCAATTTAGGAATTCCCTCGCTGCATGGGTCATTAAGTTAAGTCTCCAATTTCGATGTTTTTGTGTTTAATAATAAAATTGGACGTCACTAACGTCACGTTTCTGATAACTAAGGGCTTTAAATCCCCATTGAGCAAAAATTCAATAAAATAGTTTCAAAGTCTACTTTTATTGGTCGCTTCTACAGGGGAAAAGGTCGACTTTGAAACTTAAAGTGATCAATTTGTCCAAGACTAGTGCTTACATCCCGGGAAATTCCGGGACAAAATTCCCGGGATTTTTTATATTTTGTCCCGCGAATTTTCGAAATTAGAAAAAAAATTGCCTGGAAATTCAGATTTTGTTGTGTTGATCAACGATAAAAAATAAAAATAAAATATTAAGCATATATGAGCATTAATTTGACTTCTAAAGGAAAATTGTTAAAATTTACTGAATAGTAAATTGCCTAGCTCTTTAAAAAATTTCTATTTTATTTTATATATTTTTGAAATGATATATTTTTTTTATTTCAACTTAAAAATAATAATATCGTTTTAAATGATTTTTCATGATTTTTTTTGGCAAATCAAGACGAATGTATCGAATTAAGACAGCTGTTTCAGTCATTTTTGTTGCATAATGTTTTGATTTTTTGATTGATTTCGGTTAAAACAGGAAGAGAACAAAACAATCAGTACATCGATCTCCAAATTAACTACTTTAAAATCTCCTGTATTTGTCCTGTATCTATTCAGACTGTAGTCCCGATTTTCCCTAGTTGACGGTAGTGACTTTAAGATAATTTGAATGTCTAAACTTATCAAAAAGAAATATATTCACTGGTATAATTTTATTTGTTGTCTTTTAATTTGATATTTTAGACATTTTAAAAGATTTTTAAAGATTTTCTTGTCATGTCATTTAAAAAAAATGGTATTTATAAAAAAAATATTTAGTTTGAAAATTTGGTGCATTTCAAAACTAAAACACAAAAACGAACAAAAAATTTCGAGAAACTGCTATCTTTATTTGATTGAAGTGTAGTTTATCACGAATGAATAGTATCGAGCTAATTTTATGATTAAAAATTGAAAAACACGACAAATATAATGAAAACATAGATTTTATAACTGTTTAAAAATTTCCCGGGATCCCAGGAATTCCCGGGATTTCAAAAATATTTTTCCCGTTTCCCAGGAAATTCAAAACCCGGGCAAATTGGACGCCCTATCCAAAACTATTCGATTTTCGCCACAAAAGCAAATCTTCCAGCAATTTTGTTTTTTTTTTTTGTTCAAGAGTGAGGCCGTTGCAAATATTTTTTGAAGTTTATGTCCCTTGACTCTGACCAAAGTCGTGGGGGGGAGGGGGCCCAGTTGTTTTGCAATCATTAATTTCCAAAATACCTAAGTTTAGACGAAAATTTATTTTTTTACAAAAAGAAAAAAAATTGCAGTGCCGTACATTGTAATTTCATAATAGTTCAAAATATTTTTAATCCAGCCCAAAACATGCTAAATATGATTATCAATGCAGAAAAATGCATTTTAGATTGTTTTCAGATGCTTTGGCTTCTATTTTAATAAAAATTTTGAAGTTTTTTGAAAAAAAATTTTTTGCCCTCTGATTTTTCGGATCAATTTTGAAGGAGGGGGAGAGGAGAGGGGAGGGCATAAACTTTGAAAAATATTTGCAACGGCCTAACTTAATAAATGAGAAAAACTACTACATTTTTTTGGCGGGAAAGTAGTTCTTGTGGCAAAAAAATGTCCTTGAGTTTTGTAATAAATGATGATGGTACCAAATTCGCCTGGCCTATATTTAACTTACCAAACAAAAGTTTAAGAAATTTTTAACTCATAGAACATTTTTCAGGAATTTAAGTATAATAAACAAAGCCATATTTTGAAATAAAAAATGGCACTATGAATAAAAAAACGCAACACATGAAATTTATAGCATTAAAAAATGTAAAAAAAGTCAAAATTATCAAAATTGTCAAAATTGTCAAAATTGTCAAAATTGTCAAAATTGTCAAAATTGTCAAAATTGTCAAAATTGTCAAAATTGTCAAAATTGACAAAATTGGCAAAATTGTCAAAATTGTCAAAATTGTCAAAATTGTCAAAATTGTCAAAATTGTCAAAATTGTCAAAATTGTCAAAATTGTCAACATTGTCAACATTGTCAAAATTTGTCAAAATTTGTCAAAATTGTCAAAATTGTCAAAATTGTCAAAATTGTCAAAATTGTCAAAATTGTCAAAATTGTCAAAATTGTCAAAATTATCAAAATTGTCAAAATTGTCAAAATTGTCAAAATTGTCAAAATTGTCAAAATTGTCAAAATTGTCAAAATTGTCAAAATTGTCAAAATTGTCAAAATTGTCAAAATTGACAAAATTGGCAAAATTGTCAAAATTGTCAAAATTGTCAAAATTGTCAAAATTGTCAAAATTGTCAAAATTGTCAAAATTGTCAAAATTGTCAACATTGTCAAAATTGTCAAAATTTGTCAAAATTTGTCAAAATTGTCAAAATTGTCAAAATTGTCAAAATTGTCAAAATTGTCAAAATTGTCAAAATTGTCAAAATTGTCAAAATTGTCAAAATTGTCAAAATTGTCAAAATTGTCAAAATTGTCAAAATTGTCAAAATTGTCAAAATTGTCAAAATTGTCAAAATTGTCAAAATTGTCAAAATTGTCAAAATTGTCAAAATTGTCAAAATTGTCAAAATTGTCAAAATTGTCAAAATTGTCAAAATTGTCAAAATTGTCAAAATTGTCAAAATTGTCAAAATTGTCAAAATTGTCAAAATTGTCAAAATTGTCAAAATTGTCAAAATTGTCAAAATTGTCAAAATTGTCAAAATTGTCAAAATTGTCAAAATTGTCAAAATTGTCAAAATTGTCAAAATTGTCAAAATTGTCAAAATTGTCAAAATTGTCAAAATTGTCAAAATTGTCAAAATTGTCAAAATTGTCAAAATTGTCAAAATTGTCAAAATTGTCAAAATTGTCAAAATTGTCAAAATTGTCAAAATTGTCAAAATTGTCAAAATTGTCAAAATTGTCAAAATTGTCAAAATTGTCAAAATTGTCAAAATTGTCAAAATTGTCAAAATTGTCAAAATTGTCAAAATTGTCAAAATTGTCAAAATTGTCAAAATTGTCAAAATTGTCAAAATTGTCAAAATTGTCAAAATTGTCAAAATTGTCAAAATTGTCAAAATTGTCAAAATTGTCAAAATTGTCAAAATTGACAAAATTGGCAAAATTGTTAAAATTGTCAAAATTGTCAAAATTGTCAAAATTGTCAAAATTGTCAAAATTGTCAAAATTGTCAAAATTGTCAAAATTGTCAAAATTGTCAAAATTGTCAAAATTGTCAACATTGTCAAAATTGTCAAAATTGTCAAAATTTGTCAAAATTTGTCAAAATTTGTCAAAATTGTCAAAATTGTCAAAATTGTCAAAATTGTCAAAATTGTCAAAATTGTCAAAATTGTCAAAATTGTCAAAATTGTCAAAATTGTCAACATTGTCAAATTGTCAAAATTGTCAAAATTTGTCAAAATTTGTCAAAATTTGTCAAAATTTGTAAAAATTGTCAAAAAATTTATTATAAAGCCCACATTTTGAACATTTTAAAAATCAAACAACTCTTAGCACCCACACGGTGACGCACTTCCTCTCAAAATGTCAAACCTCAATTAATCTTCCACCTCAGGTCACAACATCAAACGGCTTTGTCGTCCCCACCGGTTTTAATCATCGGCCAACACACACACAAACACACAAACCTTTGACAACCTGACTTCCGACGGAGTCGTTATCTTGGCACGACCATCTTTTCGTGCCTTCCACAGTGGCGGCGGTCACAAATTGGAGCTGCGCTAATAAAAATGTCAATAGAAAAATTTAGAAGGCCGCTTCCTTGAAGAGGGGAAAACAGAAAAAGAAGGGAGGTAATGTGTACGTGTGTTTGTGTATGTGTATGTGTACAAGGTTTAGGTTTTCCAAGGTTTCAAAGGTTTTTTTTTTTTGCCAGTGTTTGATGTTGAGTGCTTTGCTAGAGTTTAAGCTGTTTTGAATAAATGATATAAAATGAAAAATTAAAAAAAAAAAAAACAAACTAATCAAAAATTAAAAAAAACCATTTAGTTTACCCTCTTTTGCCATTTTCATCTCTCAATAATTTAATGTACAATAATTTATAACGAAATCTAGCCGTCTCCGTTCCTCCGGGACTAAATCGATACATATCGTTTAGCGAAATCCCAAATAAAAGCAGCCTGGCAGCCCGGATGAGGTCTTTCCGGTTCGCTGACATCGACCTCCCCGATATGAATCTGGCCACTGCTCTGTATCACCCTGTATTAAAGAAAAGGAAAAAAGTAAAGAATCCCGGCAATTTTGAACCCAACCTGAAGGACTCTTCCCAGATTTTGTCCCTTTTCTCGCAAAAGCTTGGACTGGGCCCGGTTCAAAACTGGTAAAGTCACGCCGATCGATTCGAATTATTGATGGGGAAATAAATGGCCACCCTGGTAAAATGTGGGCACCTTTTTGAAAGAAGGAACGATTGCCGATGGGAGGAAATGGAGACTGACATTTTCAGGGTGAAAAGTGATAAAATCTCGAAAAAAACAATATTAAGACGCTTAAAAAAATTAAGACGTTTGAATCAGACGTTTGAAGACGTTAGAGCTGTGAACGTCAAATGTTATACATTTTGATAAACATTTTTATCATTTCAGTAAGAGAAAAATATTAAGTCGTAGCAAAACAAATAATTGAATCGAATAAAATCGAACATCTAATTCAGATGATTGATCCAAGACATCAAATGGGATGGCTCATGGCAAAAAGTTTAAAAATTCTAGTTTCCAGTAAAATTAATATGTTCAAAAGCAGTCTTCAGACGTTTGCCATCAAACATCTGAAATCAGACGTTTGAATTTAATTCGTCAAATTAAGACGTTTACACAATTTAACTGAAAATGAAAGGTCTAAAATCAGATTTTAGATTCGAAATCAAATCCTAAAAAAAAAGATCGGGTATCAAACGAGCTAGGTGAATTAGTCTCTAGATTCCGAATGCTTTTGAGTGAACGATAGTTTGCTTTGCTTAACGGTTCTGGATTTGGTTCTGGTAAACCAAATGCCCAGAACCTAACTTAGGTTAAGGTTTGCTTTATTGAGCGTATTTTACGAACTGTTGGAGAAGGTCCTTGAATACTTTGACTTGTTTAGCATCACATCATAGCCAATTGAGCATCAAATTTGAGCAGAAACAGACAATTCGTTTATTTATTTTTGTCATTTTTTGTCATTTTTTGTCATTTTTTGTCATTTTTGTCATTTTTGTCATTTTTGTCATTTTTGTCATTTTTGTCATTTTTGTCATTTTTGTCATTTTTGTCATTTTTGTCATTTTTGTCATTTTTGTCATTTTTGTCATTTTTGTCATTTTTGTCATTTTTGTCATTTTTGTCATTTTTGTCATTTTTGTCATTTTTGTCATTTTTGTCATTTTTGTCATTTTTGTCATTTTTGTCATTTTTGTCATTTTTGTCATTTTTGTCATTTTTGTCGTTTTTGTCATTTTTGTCATTTTTGTCATTTTTGTCATTTTTGTCATTTTTGTCATTTTTGTCATTTTTGTCATTTTTGTCATTTTTGTCATTTTTGTCATTTTTGTCATTTTTGTCATTTTTGTCATTTTTGTCATTTTTGTCATTTTTGTCATTTTTGTCATTTTTGTCATTTTTGTCATTTTTGTCATTTTTGTCATTTTTGTCATTTTTGTCATTTTTGTCATTTTTGTCATTTTTGTCATTTTTGTCATTTTTGTCATTTTTGTCATTTTTGTCATTTTTGTCATTTTTGTCATTTTTGTCATTTTTGTCATTTTTGTCATTTTTGTCATTTTTGTCATTTTTGTCATTATTGTCATTTTTGTCATTTTTGTCATTTTTGTCATTTTTGTCATTTTTGTCATTTTTGTCATTTTTGTCATTTTTGTCATTTTTGTCATTTTGTCGTTTTTGTCATTTTTGTCATTTTTGTCATTTTTGTCATTTTTGTCATTTTTGTCATTTTTGTCATTTTTGTCATTTTTGTCATTTTTGTCATTTTTGTCATTTTTGTCATTTTTGTCATTTTTGTCATTTTTGTCATTTTTGTCATTTTTGTCATTTTTGTCATTTTTGTCATTTTTGTCATTTTTGTCATTTTTGTCATTTTTGTCATTTTTGTCATTTTTGTCATTTTTGTCATTTTTGTCATTTTTGTCATTTTTGTCATTTTTGTCATTTTTGTCATTTTTGTCATTTTTGTCATTTTTGTTATTTTTGTCATTTTTGTCATTTTTGTCATTTTTGTCATTTTTGTCATTTTTGTCATTTTTGTCATTTTTGTCATTATTGTCATTTTTGTCATTTTTGTCATTTTTGTCATTTTTGTCATTTTTGTCATTTTTGTCATTTTTGTCATTTTTGTCATTTTTGTCATTTTTGTCATTTTTGTCATTTTTGTCATTTTTGTCATTTTTGTCATTTTTGTCATTTTTGTCATTTTTGTCATTTTTGTCATTTTTGTCATTTTTGTCATTTTTGTCATTTTTGTCATTTTTGTCATTTTTGTCATTTTTGTCATTTTTGTCATTTTTGTCATTTTTGTCATTTTTGTCATTTTTGTCATTTTTGTCATTTTTGTCATTTTTGTCATTTTTGTCATTTTTGTCATTTTTGTCATTTTTGTCATTTTTGTCATTTTTGTCATTTTTGTCATTTTTGTCATTTTTGTCATTTTTGTCATTTTTGTCATTTTTGTCATTTTTGTCATTTTTGTCATTTTTGTCATTTTTGTCATTTTTGTCATTTTTGTCATTTTTGTCATTTTTGTCATTTTTTAGGTTATTTAGGTTATTTAGGTTATTTAGGTTATTTAGGTTATTTAGGTTATTTAGGTTGCTAGGTCATTTTATTCGGTTAAGTTTTGATATTGTTTCAATTTTTTCAGTATTCTTTGCAAAAAAAAAAATATCCAACAGCCATTCATCACAATTGATTCACTAAAACCAGTTCCCAGTTCTCGCCCAAACTTTCCACAAAGCTCACCCTAAATTAAACTATCTACATCCACTAAAATCTCCCAACAAAAACAACAACACCAGCAAACAAAGCTCTTTCCTCTTGGCTTTCACCTGGCAATAATGGCGTTTTCCCCGCGCTAAAAGCTTGCACTTTGCAACAAAAGAAAAAGTTCCAACTTTTTGTTCCGCTTCCCAGCCCTCGAGCTGTGAATCTCGACATTTTCTGCAACCAACTCAACAAGACGCTCATCCAACTTGACTCTGCGTAATAATCCATTTAATTTGCATAGGGAAATGTTTACCCACCGAAGGCTGGCCGGCCACCAGCAGTATAATATAAAAGAAGTGGGGTTTTACTTAACTTTGTTGTTGTTAACTTTGGTTGCAGTTTTTCTGTTCTGAAATTTTTAGTTTTGTTAATGTTTTTCAGTGTTTCTTTTTGTTAATTTATTTTTATTATTATTTCAAATTATTTTTTTTGTTTCATGATTAATTTGATGATAATTTTTTTCTATAATTTGTGGCAAGTTTGGTTAAACATGTTTTCGAAATGTTTGTTAAAAATACACTACGAGAAAATTTCACAACGTTTTTCCGAGTATTTCTGGAAAACACAGCTTGCAGCGCCCTCTGGTGCACCGGTCAAGTTTTATGTGCAGACCTTAATAGTGCCGCGCGAGCGAGGTTCGCACAGTAGTTGAAAAGAAAACTTTTAGCTTATGTTTCGTGTTTTTTTTTTTCTATTATTTTTTGCTGACCCCCCCCAACTCGACAAGAGCGACCCGCCACCGGCTAATGGCGAATAAAATAAATTTCAATTTGTTATGCACTGGGAAACGTAAATATTGCCTGCCATCTAACGAGAAACGTTGGATGTAGAGTGGGATGAACAGAAAGTTGGCTCAAGAATTTAAACTAAACATTGTTTTTATTTTCAAGACGATTTCTTGAATTAAAAAAAAAACACAAAAATACAAAAAAATAGAATAACAACTGTCTAATTGCGATGCATTAGTGCCACAAAAGTTACTTCATTCTTGCTCCGTAAAAACAACAACAAAAAGTAGCTTCCTACTGAAGAAATTAATTAAAGTTGGGTGCTTTATTCCCGCCTCAAAGTGAAATGGAAACACAACAGGTAAAAAGCAGAAGCTTGCAAAACAAAACTGAGAACCCAAGTGTAATAAATGGATGCTTTTCTGGCTTCGAAATTTGTTGAGGAAAGTTGTGAGCTTTAAAAAAAGCTGTTATTTTTATTTTTTTTTCTTTTGGAGAGATTTATACTGTTGTGGAGACTTAATAAGATTTTTTTTCTCTAATGATTGCAACGAAATTTTAAAGCATAAAAATTAAGGCTTTTAAAAGTACGTTTTCACTACTCGGGCAGACGGTAATAACAAAATTAATGCCATTTCAATAACAAATACTGTAAAAAAAAACAGAATATGTTATGGAATTTTCTTTAAAAATCCATTTTTGCTTAATAGTTTAATGACAGTTTATGTTGTCATAACAAAATTTGTTAGTGGTCTGATATTGGTTGAAAGCCAAAACAGCTTGGAATAACATTTTTTGTTACGGAAGAACTGTTATTGGGATGATCGGATTGGTTGTTAAAATAACGAGATTTGTTCGAAGAAAAACTCAAAATGTTATAAGTCTGTTATCACAATAACAATCCAATAACAAAAAAATCATAACGACGAATAACAAATCTTGTAATAAATAACATAAAATGTTATTGGCCTAGTATTTTCAAATATCAAAAAATGTTATTTTCAAGTTATTTCCGTCTGCTCGGGTTACTTATTTCAAGATTTTTCTAAAATAAAACTTGAATTAGTTTTTGGAGACTTTTCGAATAGTTTTTCGATTCTGTTGTAGTTTTACCTACTTTTACAAATTTCTTTTTTTCCATTTAAAATGAATTCATTGGATTTAAAGGTTTACTTTATCTAAAGATTTTGTTAGGTGTAGGTGTAAACAATTAAACTCTTTTGAAGACTTTTCTTCTGAAATACATGATTAAACATTTATGAAAATTATTTGGAGACTGTAACGACAATAATTTTGGGCCAGTTTTTGATGGTCTTTCAGGAAACTTTTTTGTTAACTTTTAAAGTGCTCTCTTTTCGCTAGATTTTTTTTTAAATTGAGCCGCTTTTGTTCTCTTTTTATTAGCTGATTTTTTTTTAATAAAAAAAATAAGACTGATTCTTTTTCAATGAATCGTTGAATTGTTTTTGAAATTCTATTGAAGGCTATTTTAAGGAATTCTAAAGCAACTTTTAATCCTTTTTAGATGATTCTTAGGATCAAAGTAATTTTATTGAAAAAGCTAACTGAAAAAAAATATCTTTGGACACTTTTTTTGCAAAAGACATATTTTTTTAACAAATATTTAAGGACTTTTAAAGTTATCATTTTGAGCCAATTACAGATATACTATCAACAGACTTATTTGTTATGTTAAAAAGGCTCCTTTTTGGTAGCCAGTTTTGAAGAAAACCCGATTTGGAGACTTTTTTTTAAGAATCATTAGAGATTTTGTTTATGAAAATTCCTGTGTTCTTTGATGCATTTTTGGATAACTTTTTTTATATTTTTAAAAAGAATTCTCTTTATAAAAGGGCAGAGATTTTCTTGAAGCCTTAACAACGAAAACATTTTTTTGGAGATATTTTTTGTAGACATTTTTTGTAGACATTTTTTGTAGACATTTTATGTAGAAATTTTTTGTAGAAATTTTTTGTAGTCATTTTTTTGTAGAAGCGCATTTAAAAACAATTTCTGGTGACTCATTTTAGAACGCGTAGGGTAGGGATTCTGGAGAGTTCTTTCTGAAATTTTGTGTGGCTACACATCCTGAAGCAATTTTTGGCAATTTTTGACGATTGTTCTGTGATGATGATGCGAAATATAATCAATTGGAAACTTACTCTCTGTAAATTTATTTTTTGTGGAGACTTCCTCATTCATAATTAATTTGGGAATTAATAATCAGACTCTTTATTGTTTTTCAAACGCAGGATATGATCCATTTGAAGTTTTGATTTCTTTTTTTTACGAAGTGTTAAGTAGTTCAATTATCTGCTTAGAAAAATATTATTGGAGACCTTTTAGAAAACAGTTTAATTTTGGAGACTTAATTTCAAGATGTTTAAGTTTCTTTTTATCATTTCTTCGTTGACAATGACGAGAACCATGTATTAAAGACAAAATTTTACGTAAAGACGTTAGAAATATGTTTGAGCGAATTTTCCCGAAACTCTAGCTGAAACATTTTTTTTTTTCAAACACTTTCCGTAGAATTTTCAATAGACTCACTTTGGAGGCTTTTACTGGAACTTAACAAGGTTCTCTTTCAAGATTTTTTTCAAACTTGACTCACTTTTAAGACTTTCATTGGAAGCATTACAAAGTACTCGACCCTTTTCAAAAACTTGACACACTTTGGAGACTTTTATAGTAGTCTCATGAAGCTCTTATTGGAGACTTAAGGTGCCAACCTTCTCCTTTGGAGGCTTTTTTTACATGTCACACAAGATTTCTCAGTGACTCACTTTAAAGACTCTTATTAGAGGTACGCGGTTTCTTTTAAAAAAAATCCATGAATCGTTACTCTCTTTTGGAGACTTTTATTGGATCCTATCCAAATTCTCAATTAAACATTTTTCCAAGTATTTATTTAAGACTTATCTTACAGAATTCATCGGTGGCTCACTTTGGAGACTTTTTTGGTGACAATTCAAGGTACTTGTTTGGGGATTCTTTTCAAGAATTTCCTCAAAATTTGACTTACTTTGGAGACTTTTATTGGAGACTAAGAGAGTTTTTTTTCATCATTTCTCAGATTTTCATTTTCTTTAACAAATTTCTAGGTGACTAAGTCGTTGAAAGCCTTTTTCCTTAAATTTGACTCACTTTGAAGACTTTTATTGGAATGCTTTACAAGATACTCGTTTGGAGACTTTTTCCAAGAATTTCTGTTCAGCTTGCCTTGCAGAACTTTACGATTACTCACTTTGGAGACTTTTCAAAATAAAAGTTACGAGTTTGGAGACTCTTGGCAAGAAAACCCTTTTTTTCTTAAATTTGACTCACTTTGGAGACTTTTATTGAAAGGCTTTACAAGATACTCGTTCGGAGACTTTTTTCGAGAACGTTTATTTAGCTTGCCTTACAGAACTTTTCGGTGACTCACTTTGGAGATTGTTATTGGAGACTTTTAAAAAAAACGAGTTTGGAGACTCTTGGCAAGAAAACCCTTTCTTTCTCTAATTTGGCACACTTTGGAGACTTTTATTGGAAGACTTTACAAGATACTCGTTTAGAGACTTTTTTAAAGAATTTCTGTTTAGCTTGCCTTACAGAACATTTCAATGACTCACTTTGAAGACTCTTATTGGAGACTTTTCAAAATTAAGTTGGGAGACTCTTTTCAAGGATTTTGATAAATTTACCTCACTTTAATGATTATTTTTGGAGACTTTTCAAAATTGAGTTGGGAGACTCTTTTCAAGATTTTTTATAAGCTAGACTAAACCTGAGCTTTGGAGACTCCTATTGGAGACTTTTCAAAGTTCTCGATCGGATTCTCTTTCCATTAATTTTGATAGCCATGACTCATTTTGGAGACTTATACTCAGGGCTTTACAAGGTACTCGTTCGAAGTTTATTTTAAAGAATTGTGCTAAACTTGATTCACTTTTGAGAATTTTGATAAACTTGAATCTTTTTGGAGACTCTTACTGGAGACTTTACAAGGTACTAGTTTGGAGTCTCTTTTCAAAGTTTTTGAAACTTGAATCATTTTGGAGACTTTCCATAGCTCTCGTTTTGAGTCTCATTCCAAGAATTTTGATAAACCTTTATCCTTTTGGAGACTCCTATGGAGACTTTAAAATGAACTCTTTTCAAGAATTTTAATTAACTTGACTCACTTTGGAGACTTTTACTGAAGGCTTTTCAAGACCTTTTTCAAAAATTTCTGTTTAGCTTGCTTTACAGAACTTTTCGGTGACTAACTTTGGAGACTCTTATTGGAGACATTTCAAAATTCGAGTTTGGAGACTCTTTTTAAGGATTTTGATAAACAGGTTCTCGTTTGGAGACTCTATTCAAGAATTTTTATAAACTTGACTAATCCTGAGTTTTGGAGACTCCTATTGGAGACTTTAAAATGTGCTCGTTCGGAGACTCTTTCCGATAATTTTGATAGCCATGACTCTCTTTGGAGACTTATACTCGGGACTTTACAAGGTACGCGTTCAGTGTTTCTTTTCAAGAATTGTGATAAACTTGTTTCACTTTGGAGACTCTTCTTGGAGACCTTTCAAAGTTCTCGTTTTGAGTCTCTTTTCATGATTTTTTGTAAACTTGAATCTTTTTGGAGACTCGTACTGGAGACTTTACAAGGTTCTCGTTTGGAATCTCTTTTCAAGATTTTTATAAACTTGAATCATTTTGTAGACTTTTCAAAGTTCTCGTATTGAATCTCATTTCATGAATTTTGATAAACCTTTATCATTTCAGAGACTTTTATTGGAGACTTTGAAATGTATTCGTTTGTAGACTCTTTCCTAGAATTTTGATAAACTTGACTCACTTTAGAGACTCTTATTGGATACTTTTTTTCGAGAATTTCCAAAATCATGCCTAAAAACAAAATAACCTCATAAAGAGTCTCCCAAATTATTTTCATTAATTCACAACAACAAAAATTACCATAACTGAGTTCTGACTGACTGTACTGGCAGTCTCTTTTGGAGACTTTTTTGTACTTTTCTTTACTTTTTTGCGACGATGTTGAAGATGATTTAACTTTTTTGAGCAGCCAAATTTTGCAGTTAGTAACCTAGGATTATATTTTTTTGAAATTATGTAAGTTAGTTTCAAATGTTCTTTCGTAGATATCTTTGAAGGTTTTATTTTGTAGACTTTTTAGTAATTCCATATTTCGTAAAAAAAATTCCTGAAAATTTTAAAAGAAATCAATCAGGTACTTAAGATTGCATTTTTGAGAAAATTTTGTTGGAGACTTTTGTATAAACATTCTATGCAACATTTTGTCCTTTTCTCATTTTTTTTGTGAAGGTTGGTTTTGTATGTATTTAGTTTGGAGACTTTGAAGGTTTTATTTGTAGACTTTTGATGACTTCCGTATTTCTTTTTTTTTAATCCAGAAAATTATATAAAAAAAAATAAACTGTGGAGCAATTCAAATTTAGAGTGTTGTAGTTAAAATTATATTAAAAAAATGATTACATTTTTGTAGACTTTGTTGGAGACAATTTTGTTGGAGACTTTTGTAGAGACCTAGATGAAAATGTTGTACTGTTGAAGAATTTTTGTGAGTGAGACCTAGACCTTTTTCAGAGTTTTTTTTGTTAAGGTTGAATGTTATACTTTAATTAAGATTAGTTTTGTAGACTTTTCAAACATAAGAAGTCTACACGCCCAAGTTTGAAATCTCTCCAAACAAATCTTTCCACTCAAACAACTTTCCTGTTCCGATCCGCCAAATTAATTGATTCGACGCGTCGCCCAAGGATTACCAAAAAAGCTCTTATCTTCCCCCGCGAGAACGTGACTTTCCCGAAAATTTTCCCCGCGGAGACTTTTGCTCATCACAAAGCATACCATCAATCGGCGTTCGGCTTAGATATTTGTGCGGAAATTTGCCTAAGTAAATTTTCCGCTAATCTGCTAATCCACAAACTGTTTGTCCATGTCTTGGGGGTGGGGCCTCTTTATTGTCAAGACTTTTCTTCTGTCATCGACGTCAACCGCCCGGTTGTTCCGGGGGCCTTTTTCCGCTCGAGAAAAGTTAAATCGAGGGCGGTTTTTTTTTCGTGTAGAGATATCTGGTCCGGACCAGCCCGCGCGCACTTATTTTTAATCCATCATCTTGTGGAAATTTATTTTTCTTCTCCTCTGTGTGACTTTATGTCGTCGGGCAAGAGTATTTTTATTGTCAATTTCTGCTCGCCCAAATCCCGTTATTAGCTTGCTTCATCACGTTTCCGATTCCTCGGATTTATGCTTGGGCCAGAGGAGAGATTCAACATAATTGAGCGTTTCTTGGAGAAAGAGAGAAAAGCGAGCTAAATCATTATTCAATTTAGCCTTCATCGTTTGTCGGTTTCGGGAAAAAAGTTTTTCCTTTTTTGCTTTTTTGCGGATCTCTACACACAAAAGGACCGAAACTTTTGTGCTGCCATCATCTTCATCTCACAGGAAGCACACCGAAGAAGTGGCATCCGTTCCGGAATGCTTCTTATAACAAAACTTTTTTTTCTGGTTCTGTCCCACTGGGAGTACTTGATGAAATCACTGGGACTCCTCGCTTCGATGGCGATGAATTATGCTCGGCAGCGATTGGTTTGAATTACATTCATCGGCGAAAGTTCTTGGGAAATGGAATTTCTAAACTGATATGAGACAAGTCAGCAAAGTGAGACAGTTTGAGACAACTTAGATTGGCACCAAAGAGGCAATTTCGGACAACAGATATAGTTTGAGACAACTGAGACAGTTTGAGACAACCAATACAGATTGAGACAACTTTTATAAGTTGAGACAAACTAACACAGTTTGAGACAAACTGACACAAATTGAGACAAACTGATACAGTTTGAGACAACTTTTGCAATTTGAGACAAACTGATTCAATTTGAGACAAACTGATACCGATTGAGACAAACTGATACAGATTGAGACAACTTAAACAGTTTGAGACAACTTAAACAGTTTGAGACAAACTGATTCAGTTTGAGACAAACTGATTCAGTTTGAGACAAACTGATTCAGTTTGAGACAAACTGATTCAGTTTGAGACAAACTGATTCAGTTTGAGACAAACTGATACAGATTGAGACAACTGATTCAGTTTGAGACAAACTGATTCAGTTTGAGACAAACTGATACAGATTGAGACAACTTAAACAGTTTGAGACAAACTGATTCAGTTTGAGACAAACTGATACAGATTGAGACAAACTGATACAGATTGAGACAACTTTTGCAATTTGAGACAAACTGATTCAGTTTGAGACAAACTGATACAGATTGAGGCAACTTAAACAGTTTGAGGCAAACTGATTCAGTTTGAGACAAACTGAGTCAGTTTGTCAGTTTGAGACAGCCGATAGAGATTGAGACAACCGAGACAATTTAAGACTCCTTTGATGGTTTTCAACAGCTAAGGCACAGATTAAATCAACTAAAATAGTTTAAGACAAATTAAACAGCTTGAGACAAATGAGACAGTTTGAGACAACTGGGATATTTTCAGTAAATGAGACTTGAACAGATAACTTAGCAGGTTAAGACTACTGTTTTAATTTCATACGTTCTTAGACTGTGGAAAGAGCAACTAACAAATCTTTAACAATTGCGCTAGGTGAGACAACCCCTCGTGAGACACCGGAATCACAAAATGTCCCAAGACAGCTTCACACAAGTCAAGCCAATCAACCCCGCAAACAACAACAAAACCCCCGCAACAATTGTTCGAACATCCTTTTGCGGGTGGCGAAACATCACCCACAAGTAAACCCCAATGATTGGGCATTTTTCGACTCGGTTGTCCCACCACCACCGCGTCAACAGCGTATGTGTCATTGAAAGCGGCCCAATTGTTGCATTTGTGGGCCACCTTTTGACAACAACAAGCGCCAGTTACATGAAAGATGACAATGGCGGGGGAAAATTGTGCAACCTCAGCCTGGCCGGGCACAGACAAAAAAGTGAGACACTTTCTTACTTTTGGTTAAAATGCCGAAATTCCAAGCTGTTACGTCCAATTTCCACTGAAAACCCACAGACAATGACGGCTTTTCCTCCGGGTCGAGCACAATACAACCGGGTCACACGAGAAGCCTGCTTGAAAAGGTCCCCCACCTTCCCTTCTGAAAAAAAAGAAGAAAAACAAGAACCCTACCTTGTTCAAGCCTGCTGGCAGCACTGCCTGCTTGTGTGTTATCTGGAAGGAAGTGAAGAAAAACAATTATTAGTTGAAGGAAAATAAATTGTTTCGTTAGCGGCAACGACACTGGAAAATTGTTACGCAACTTGCTTCTTCTTCCGGTGAAGGTTGACTTTTGCGTTGTACGAGTGTGTGAGGGTGATAGGGTGAAAGTTATAACAAACCAATCAGAAATCGATTGTGTGAGGTGATGAGGACTAAGTTGTTGTGAAGAATGATGATGTTAGACTACTTTGAAAATGTTGGAATTTCCGGAATTTGTTTTCAAGTACAGACTTCAAAAGTCTTGTTTCTTGTTTCTTGTTTCTTGTTTCTTGTTTCTTGTTTCTTGTTTCTTGTTTCTTGTTTCTTGTTTCTTGTTTCTTGTTTCTTGTTTCTTGTTTCTTGTTTCTTGTTTCTTGTTTCTTGTTTCTTGTTTCTTGTTTCTTGTTTCTTGTTTCTTGTTTCTTGTTTCTTGTTTCTTGTTTCTTGTTTCTTGTTTCTTGTTTCTTGTTTCTTGTTTCTTGTTTCTTGTTTCTTGTTTCTTGTTTCTTGTTTCTTGTTTCTTGTTTCTTGTTTCTTGTTTCTTGTTTCTTGTTTCTTGTTTCTTGTTTCTTGTTTCTTGTTTCTTGTTTCTTGTTTCTTGTTTCTTGTTTCTTGTTTCTTGTTTCTTGTTTCTTGTTTCTTGTTTCTTGTTTCTTGTTTCTTGTTTCTTGTTTCTTGTTTCTTGTTTCTTGTTTCTTGTTTCTTGTTTCTTGTTTCTTGTTTCTTGTTTCTTGTTTCTTGTTTCTTGTTTCTTGTTTCTTGTTTCTTGTTTCTTGTTTCTTGTTTCTTGTTTCTTGTTTCTTGTTTCTTGTTTCTTGTTTCTTGTTTCTTGTTTCTTGTTTCTTGTTTCTTGTTTCTTGTTTCTTGTTTCTTGTTTCTTGTTTCTTGTTTCTTGTTTCTTGTTTCTTGTTTCTTGTTTCTTGTTTCTTGTTTCTTGTTTCTTGTTTCTTGTTTCTTGTTTCTTGTTTCTTGTAAATTTTGTAAATTTTGTAAATTTTGTAAATTTTGTAAATTTTGTAAATTTTGTAAATTTTGTAAATTTTGTAAATTTTGTAAATTTTGTAAATTTTGTAAATTTTGTAAATTTTGTAAATTTTGTAAATTTTGTAAATTTTGTAAATTTTGTAAATTTTGTAAATTTTGTAAATTTTGTAAATTTTGTAAATTTTGTAAATTTTGTAAATTTTGTAAATTTTGTAAATTTTGTAAATTTTGTAAATTTTGTAAATTTTGTAAATTTTGTAAATTTTGTAAATTTTGTAAATTTTGTAAATTTTGTAAATTTTGTAAATTTTGTAAATTTTGTAAATTTTGTAAATTTTGTAAATTTTGTAAATTTTGTAAATTTTGTAAATTTTGTAAATTTTGTAAATTTTGTAAATTTTGTAAATTTTGTAAATTTTGTAAATTTTGTAAATTTTGTAAATTTTGTAAATTTTGTAAATTTTGTAAATTTTGTAAATTTTGTAAATTTTGTAAATTTTGTAAATTTTGTAAATTTTGTAAATTTTGTAAATTTTGTAAATTTTGTAAATTTTGTAAATTTTGTAAATTTTGTATATTTTGTAAATTTTGTAAATTTTGTAAATTTTGTAAATTTTGTAAATTTTGTAAATTTTGTAAATTTTGTAAATTTTGTAAATTTTGTAAATTTTGTAAATTTTGTAAGTTTTTTAAATTTTGTAAATTTTGTAAATTTTGTAAATTTTGTAAATTTTGTAAATTTTGTAAATTTTGTAAATTTTGTAAATTTTGTAAATTTTGTAAATTTTGTAAATTTTGTAAATTTTGTAAATTTTGTAAATTTTGTAAATTTTGTAAATTTTGTAAATTTTGTAAATTTTGTAAATTTTGTAAATTTTGTAAATTTTGTAAATTTTGTAAATTTTGTAAATTTTGTAAATTTTGTAAATTTTGTAAATTTTGTAAATTTTGTAAATTTTGTAAATTTTGTAAATTTTGTAAATTTTGTAAATTTTGTAAATTTTGTAAATTTTGTAAATTTTGTAAATTTTGTAAATTTTGTAAATTTTGTAAATTTTGTAAATTTTGTAAATTTTGTAAATTTTGTAAATTTTGTAAATTTTGTAAATTTTGTAAATTTTGTAAATTTTGTAAATTTTGTAAATTTTGTAAATTTTGTAAATTTTGTAAATTTTGTAAATTTTGTAAATTTTGTAAATTTTGTAAATTTTGTAAATTTTGTAAATTTTGTAAATTTTGTAAATTTTGTAAATTTTGTAAATTTTGTAAATTTTGTAAATTTTGTAAATTTTGTAAATTTTGTAAATTTTGTAAATTTTATAAATTTTGTAAATTTTATAAATTTTGTAAATTTTGTAAATTTTGTAAATTTTGTAAATTTTGTAAATTTTGTAAATTTTGTAAATTTTGTAAATTTTGTAAATTTTGTAAATTTTGTAAATTTTGTAAATTTTGTAAATTTTGTAAATTTTGTAAATTTTGTAAATTTTGTAAATTTTGTAAATTTTGTAAATTTTGTAAATTTTGTAAATTTTGTAAATTTTGTAAATTTTGTAAATTTTGTAAATTTTGTAAATTTTGTAAATTTTGTAAATTTTGTAAATTTTGTAAATTTTGTAAATTTTGTAAATTTTGTAAATTTTGTAAATTTTGTAAATTTTGTAAATTTTGTAAATTTTGTAAATTTTGTAAATTTTGTAAATTTTGTAAATTTTGTAAATTTTGTAAATTTTGTAAATTTTGTAAATTTTGTAAATTTTGTAAATTTTGTAAATTTTGTAAATTTTGTAAATTTTGTAAATTTTGTAAATTTTGTAAATTTTGTAAATTTTGTAAATTTTGTAAATTTTGTAAATTTTGTAAATTTTGTAAATTTTGTAAATTTTGTAAATTTTGTAAATTTTGTAAATTTTGTAAATTTTGTAAATTTTGTAAATTTTGTAAATTTTGTAAATTTTGTAAATTTTGTAAATTTTGTAAATTTTGTAAATTTTGTAAATTTTGTAAATTTTGTAATTTTTTTAAATTTTGTAAATTTTGTAAATTTTGTAAATTTTGTAAATTTTGTAAATTTTGTAAATTTTGTAAATTTTGTAAATTTTGTAAATTTTGTAAATTTTGTAAATTTTGTAAATTTTGTAAATTTTGTAAATTTTGTAAATTTTGTAAATTTTGTAAATTTTGTAAATTTTGTAAATTTTGTAAATTTTGTAAATTTTGTAAATTTTGTCAATTTTGTCAATTTTGTCAATTTTGTCAATTTTGTCAATTTTGTCAATTTTGTCAATTTTGTCAATTTTGTCAATTTTGTCAATTTTGTCAATTTTGTCAATTTTGTCAATTTTGTCAATTTTGTCAATTTTGTCAATTTTGTCAATTTTGTCAATTTTGTAAATTTTGTCAATTTTGTCAATTTTGTCAATTTTGTCAATTTTGTCAATTTTGTCAATTTTGTCAATTTTGTTAATTTTGTCAATTTTGTTAATTTTGTCATTTTTTTTCAATTTTGTCAATTTTGTAAATTTTGTTAATTTTGTCAATTTTATCAATTTTGTCAATTTTGTCAATTTTGTCAATTTTGTCAATTTTGTCAATTTTGTCAATTTTGTCAATTTTGTCAATTTTGTCAATTTTGTCAATTTTGTCAATTTTGTCAATTTTGTCAATTTTGTCAATTTTGTCAATTTTGTCAATTTTGTCAATTTTGTCAATTTTGTCAATTTTGTCAATTTTGTCAATTTTGTCAATTTTGTCAATTTTGTCAATTTTGTCAATTTTTTCAATTTTGTTAATTTTGTCATTTTTTTTCAATTTTGTCAATTTTGTCAATTTTGTCAATTTAGTCAATTTTGTCAATTGTGTCAATTTTGTCAATTTTATCAATTTTGTAAGTAGATCTGGAAAATGAATGTAAAAATTCGACTCTTATTCAGTTCAGGTCAGCTTTCTCAGCTTCAATTTAAATCTTTTCAATGAGAACTTTTGTTTTTCTGTTTTTAAGATTGTTTTTTTTTTGTAGTTAATTGTTTTTTAATTTTGTTTCCTTAATTATCAGTTAGAAAAATAGATAAAAAATTTAATTTTGGATTTATTTTGTATTTTTGTCATCAGTGTTTTTTTTTTTTTTGAACTTGTTTTTTTCGAATTTTGTGTGTATTAAAATTGAGCAACTTTGTATTTTTGAGTTAAATATTAATGCTTATCATTGTTGAACTTTTTTATTTGTTTTTTTCTTTATTTTTGAACTTAAGATTTATTGGTGTTCAGAATTTTTGAACTTATTCATAACTTATCTTTTCGTGGCTCATTTTGACATATTGACAGTTGACAGATAAGTATTAGCTGACATGTTAGAATGTGAAATTAAAATAGTACTTACCACAGGGGTGCCCAACCTTTAAGTCTACTCAAGTAGACTTAATGTCCGTACTTGAAGAGCAATTCAGGATATTTAATCAAACATAAAATGGTACTTTAGCAAAGCTCAGTTTACTAGAACTATTCAATTTTAATCATACTCTGAATAGAAGACTAAACTTGAAGTGCAATGTATTTAGTTGACGTTTTAGTTATTTTTGAATTAGTTGATATTAGTAATTGACAGCATTGACAGTTGACAGATTAGTAATTGTTGACATGTTAACGTAAGAAATCGAAATTGTACTTACCATTGCTCAGCTCACTTACCTTATAAATAGTCAGTCAAGCTTCGGTTGAGAATCGTTTACTTTAAACTTGAAGTCCGTACTTGAGGTGCAATCCAGGAAATTTAATCAAAGTCTCTTCAATTCAGTGGCAACCCTCAGCACACTTCACAGCACAAAACCGAAACGTGTTTGCAAAACAATCGAAGCCACAGACACACACAATTGACATCTCAATTGTGGTTTGTCATGTCATGCCGACAAAAGAGCTGTCATCGGAGGCTGGTGCGAACAGTAATCCTTCGACCCGTACGTGACGGCCTGAATGATGTATTTATCGAAGCTTGTACGCAAATTAATTCGCTTGTCTTTGCAATATATCGGAGGCATTCAGGCGTGGATGTCGGGTTTACCTGAAGGTAGACACAACGGTAAGCCTCACGCTTCAGTCAAGTTGTCTACAATGGATTACGGTAATCGCCTACCGATAGGCAACCCTTCTTTTACGACTGTTCTAGTTTATTTTACATCATTGCAAATCACCTCCCCAAATATCAATAAGCTCACACCGATTTTATCTCCCTCGACAATGACCGTTCGGCGGGGATAAACTACACTTGCAGACATCTTTACGGTCCCAAGCCTTTTCTCTCCAAAATTACCCGAAAACTTTGCCAGAGGGCGCCGCACTCTCGCTACTACTTCTCCGCCTATCTCGATGGCAATAACTCAAGCAATTTTATGACCATTTAATATGCAACCGAAAATCTGCTCCCAAACCCCGCCCGAGGGTCTTATCTCGATCGAGTGCGCCTTGGTCCTCGCTGGAGCCACCGTTTTCGATGTAAGAGCCAATCGAGATAATTAAACCCGGAATATCGTGGGCAAATTTTGGGCCGCGCGCGCCCGCCAGTAGGCAACCGACGACGGAACTCTAATCAGAAAGAGGGAGTCCGGAAGAGCGAAAGTCCGGTAATAAAATAATTCACTTTTTCTTTGCTGGTGGAGTTTTTCAGGGCTCCGATAAAAATTCAATAATATTTCCAAAGTGGCTTTCCTTTTTCCACTGCAACCGAGAAACGAAAATTTCTGTGGACAAAAATATCGTTTCGATCAAAGAGATGCGATAAAAATTGGCAAAAGCTGCTGCTGCTTCAATTTATGGAGGAACGTGCACTGCTTAAGCATTCGGAACAGACGAATCCCGGTTTGGGATGGCTTCCCAGCGCAAGAAAGTAACACAAAATGTCAATAGAGAATGCTGATTGAATTTGGGTGCGGGCGCGGTTTCCGAGCAAATGTTGACAAATCCTATTGAAAGATCTTTCAAAACAACACGTTTTCTGAAATTGAATAAACTGTTTTGAATCGCTTACTTTAATACTTTCATAAAATCAAACTTAGTAAAAAACGTAAAAAAAAAATCTTATTTGTTTTTATTAGTACTGAGTACTTACCAAACAAAAAATGACAAAAATGACAAAAATGACAAAAATGACAAAAATGACAAAAATGACAAAAATGACAAAAATGACAAAAATGACAAAAATGACAAAAATGACAAAAATGACAAAAATGACAAAAATGACAAAAATGACAAAAATGAAAAAAATGACAAAAATGACAAAATTGACAAAATTGACAAAAATGACAAAATTGACAAAAATGACAAAATTGACAAAATTGACAAAAATGACAAAAATGACAAAAATGACAAAAATGACAAAAATGACAAAAATGACAAAAATGACAAAAATGACAAAAATGACAAAAATGACAAAAATGACAAAAATGACAAAAATGACAAAAATGACAAAAATGACAAAAATGACAAAAATGGCAAAAATGACAAAAATGACAAAAATGACAAAAATGACAAAAATGACAAAAATGACAAAAATGACAAAAATGACAAAAATGACAAAAATGACAAAAATGACAAAAATGGCAAAAATGACAAAAATGACAAAAATGACAAAAATGACAAAAATGACAAAAATGACAAAAATGACAAAAATGACAAAAATGACAAAAATGACAAAAATGAAAAAAATGACAAAAATGACAAAATTGACAAAATTGACAAAAATGACAAAATTGACAAAAATGACAAAATTGACAAAATTGACAAAAATGACAAAAATGACAAAAATGACAAAAATGACAAAAATGACAAAAATGACAAAAATGACAAAAATGACAAAAATGACAAAAATGACAAAAATGACAAAAATGACAAAAATGACAAAAATGACAAAAATGACAAAAATGACAAAAATGGCAAAAATGACAAAAATGACAAAAATGACAAAAATGACAAAAATGACAAAAATGACAAAAATGACAAAAATGGCAAAAATGACAAAAATGACAAAAATGACAAAAATGACAAAAATGACAAAAATGACAAAAATGACAAAAATGACAAAAATGACAAAAATGACAAAAATGACAAAAATGACAAAAATGACAAAAATGACAAAAATGACAAAAATGACAAAAATGACAAAAATGACAAAAATGACAAAAATGACAAAAATGACAAAAATGACAAAAATGACAAAAATGACAAAAATGACAAAAATGACAAAAATGACAAAAATGACAAAAATGACAAAAATGACAAAAATGACAAAAATGACAAAAATGACAAAAATGACAAAAATGACAAAAATGACAAAAATGACAAAAATGACAAAAATGACAAAAATGACAAAAATGACAAAATGACAAAAATGACAAAAATGACAAAAATGACAAAAATGACAAAAATGACAAAAATGACAAAAATGACAAAAATGACAAAAATGACAAAAATGACAAAAATGACAAAAATGACAAAAATGACAAAAATGACAAAACTGACAAAACTGACAAAACTGACAAAACTGACAAAAATGACAAAAATGACAAAAATGACAAAAATGACAAAAATGACAAAAATGACAAAAATGACAAAAATGACAAAAATGACAAAAATGACAAAAATGACAAAAATGACAAAAATGACAAAAATGACAAAAATGACAAAAATGACAAAAATGACAAAAATGACAAAAATGACAAAAATGACAAAAATGACAAAAATGACAAAAATGACAAAAATGACAAAAATGACAAAAATGACAAAAATGACAAAACTGACAAAACTGACAAAACTGCAAAACTGACAAAAATTACAAAAAATACAAAAAATACAAAAATTACAAAAATTACAAAAATTACAAAAATTACAAAAATTACAAAAATTACAAAAATTACAAAAATTACAAAAATTACAAAAAATACAAAAATTACAAAAATTACAAAAATTACAAAAATTACAAAAATTACAAAAATTACAAAAATTACAAAAATTACAAAAATTACAAAAATTACAAAAATTACAAAAATTACAAAAATTACAAAAATTACAAAAATTACAAAAATTACAAAAATTACAAAAATTACAAAAATTACAAAAATTACAAAAATTACAAAAATTACAAAAATTACAAAAATTACAAAAATTACAAAAATTACAAAAATTACAAAAATTACAAAAATTACAAAAATTACAAAAATTACAAAAATTACAAAAATTACAAAAATTACATAAATTACAAAAATTACAAAAATTACAAAAATTACAAAAATTACAAAAATTACAAAAATTACAAAAATTACAAAAATTACAAAAATTACAAAAATTACAAAAATTACAAAAATTACAAAAATTACAAAAATTACAAAAATTACAAAAATTACAAAAATTACAAAAATTACAAAAATTACAAAAATTACAAAAATTACAAAAATTACAAAAATTACAAAAATTACAAAAATTACAAAAAATACAAAAATTACAAAAATTACAAAAATTGCAAAAATTACAAAAATTACAAAAAATAACAAAAATTACAAAAATTACAAAAATTAAAAAATGACAAAAATGACAAAAATGACAAAAATGACAAAAAATGAAAAAAAAAATAAAAAATTAAGTTAACAGCTTGATAAAATTAAATTTGCTCTTCAAGTACGGACTTCAAGTTTGAAGTCTTTTGGTAAGGAGCTAGTTATGATTGACTATTTTTGAGGTAACTGAATTGAATGCGCTTTGCAATGGTAAGTACAATTTAGCTTTCTATAACTAACCTGTCAACAAATTCTAATCTTTCAATTGTCAATGCTGTCAAATGCTAACAATTTTTAACTAAACCTTAACTGATAGAAGATGGAAAACAAATTTTGACTGAAGTTGAAAGATTGAAATTTTAAGGAATCAAAAACTGATTGTTTTTGAAATTAAAAAATAATCTTAAATCATTAAAAGACAAAAATTCCATAGGAATGTGAAACAAAAACGTCACAATAGCTCCTTTTCCGACTCAAATTTCCAATTAAGTCCCACATCCTCCTGCACCCAAAGGTCACTTCCCATGGCGGCAGTCACAACAGAAACAGCAAAAAAAAATCCAGCAAACACAGACTTACGAGTGACCATATGCCATCTCCTACTTCAGGCCAAAGGGGACATGAATTTTCCATTTTCGGAGGCCGACACAACCAGTCGGGAAAAAAACACACAGCCCTCGTCGTCGTCGTAGAGGGGTAATGAAAAATTCATCCACATTTTCTTCCATCGTCAACGGTCCAAAAGCCGCTCAACGCGGACAATTCCCACACAATTTTTGGCCCAACACAAAAAAAAATCGGCTGCTGCCACTGGCAGGCCCCTCGGCTTGCCGGGCCGGAGGGTTTCGCTTTTTTAATTAATTAATTGTGAGATTAAAATTCATTGCCACCAACCGGAGCTTGCAGCATATGGTTCAGGAAAAAGGGGTCACCTCACATTCTGCGCGAGGCACCCCAAATTTTTGGATTTCGCCAACGCCACCACCGAATCATTGCTCAATTTGGGCAGGGATTCATAATTTAGAGGGGAATGATTTTTTTTCGGTCATACCAAACGGGTTCGGTTTGGAAGCTGAAAGTAGGGTATTAGCGGTGTGATGAGTTTTGCATGAAATTTAAATTACTCGTGGGGATATTTGGGGGTGGTGACTTAATTAGTTGGGGGGTCAGAAAGTGAGGTTAGATGATTTGAAAATGAACTGGCTAGTTTTCAAAAATACTCTTTATTTAAGAACTTTAATTTCAAACTACCTGAAATTGTTGAAATTTATCAATTTTGAGAAATAAATAGCATTCAATTTCATTTAAAAAAAACAGATATTTCATTTAGCTTCTTCAATTGAGACTATTTCCAGATCAAGAATCTAAGTAATGAATGATTTTGCTTAGCTCACTCTTCCTCTACGAAATTCAATGCCAAGTCGTGTCTTATATTGCTCAATTTTCCAACCAAAAATATACAAATTACTTTTAAATTTTGGACTTCATCTTACTTCAGTATTGTTTTATTTCATATCTCTACAATCAGGTTAAAAAGCAAGGTTTAAAAAATGCCTTTTAAACGTTAAAAAATGCAGATTTACAAATGTCACTTCAATAACAGACTTCATCTGATCAATGATTGTTTCCTCGATATTCTTTCATTAAAAAAAATACAAAAAGTTGGCGACGATTGTTGAAAATGTTGATTTCTTCTTCACTACTTCGAAAGCAGGACTTCAAATTACAGTTCAAAAAGCCTTAACACGATTCTTTTGAAAAACTCATGACATCAGTTCTTATCAAAACTTCAGATTACAAATGACGCCATTTTGAAAAAAAGGTCAAAATTTAGTGCCATTTGCCTCAGATTTAGTGCCCTTATAGATTCCATACAAATCGCCATACACAGTTCAGATTTCACATGTCACTATTTTTAATATTTTTTCGGGTTTAAATTGAGTGCTCATTTAGTGCTATTTAGTGCCCTTTACCTCAGATTTAGTGCCCTTATAGCTTTCGTACCATTGGCCATGCAAAGTTCAGATTACACATGCCGTAACCTGAACGTTGTATGGCGATTTGTATAGAAACTATAAAGGCACTAGATCTAAGGTAAATGGCACTAGATAGCAAATTTAAGCTTAAAATATTGAAATATTGAATTAATTCATATCCTTTCAATCAGGAAAAGAGGAAATTGGTTGAAAAAATCGAGAAAAAAATAATTGGATTTTTTTTCTCCATAATATCACCTCTAATGTGGACTTTAAATCACAGTTTGGAAAGTCATACTAAATATATCTATTAAAATGCTTAAAAGTTGTTGAAATTGGATTGCGAACTTCAATGTTAGGAAACTTTTTTTTTTATATAATTTTTCAAATCTGTAACTTTACTACGGATTTCAACAGCAAATTTCCACTTATTTTCTTCAAAAGTTGTCTTATCTTGTTTTTACAAAATTCCTTTGAAAGATTATTTTTTTATTTTCAAGATTATGTCGCCTCCCCCACTCAAAACGGCCTTAAAATCAAAAATATTCAAAAACTTCTAAATACTAATTAAAAATAAATCATCAATTGAAGATAGTTTTAAATGCTTGATTAGAAATATTTAGAATTTTTGTAAAATTCTGAAGAGCTGCACCGGCATAAAATCTGAATTGAGAAAAATAAAGTTCAATACTTTCTTACGCTGAAAAAAAAAATTATTGCAAAACACCTGGACTGATCTAAAATGCATTTTTAAACACTTTTTTCAGTAAAATGTCAATAAATGCAATTTTATTTTTATATTTTTTTTCGTTTGGACTTTCCCGAGCAGATGGAAATAACTTGGGAAGGTCAGTTTTTGATATTGTGAGAAGATCGAAATATGTTATTGGGATGATCGGATTAGTTGTTAAAATAACAAAAATCAATAATAAAGATTTGTTCGAAGAATAACTTAAACTGTTATTATGTTGTCATTGCAATAACAAACCAATAACACAAAAGGAATCATGAAGGAATAACAAGATTTGTTATTTTGTGCGGAGAGGTGGAGCAGCATAATAACAAAAATTGTTATTGAACTGGTATGTCTCCATAACAAAAAAAGTTATTGTTTTGGTTTATTTGTAATTTGCAAATAAACCTGCAGTTGCCATAACTCCTCTGTACTAGTCAGGGCTGCAGAGTCGGGTAATGCCAAGCGACTTTGAATCCATACTTTGAAGACAACTCTGGATGCAGGATATGACGTCAACGACGACTTCAGCTCTCCAAAAATACGTCGGTTCACAGATTCCGACTCCAAGTAAAAGTTGCTGAAAATTTGCTGAATCCGATGCAGTCTCCGAGGTTTCACTCCAGCTCGAACTTCAACGTCAGCTCCGACTTCCTGGCTCTGTGAAAATAATAACAGTTTTTGTTATTCACACTTCAAAAATTCTCAATAAATAAATCAATTCCATTAGGGAATATAACAATATTAAAAAAAATGAACTCTTGGAACCAGGGATGCCAGATACACAGATTTGTCTGTGTTTCACAGACTTTTGAGCTTGTGTCAGACATTTTTGAGGTGCACAGACTTTTAAAAAACTTCAATCAATTATTATTTTGTAACTTTTTTTGTCGAAACTTATTTCGTTAGTCTTCAAATGCTTAAAAACGCAATTTCTGATGGATTTCAATGACTGTAAATTGATATATTTGAATTTTAGAGAAATGCACAGACATACACAGACTTTTTTACAGACATTTTAAAAAAACAAGTGGCATCCCTGCTTGAAACCCCATTTCATGGTGAAATAAATGACCCCGAAGAAATTGGTCAAATTATTTCATAGTTCTAGCCAATTTTAGTAAAATTCTTTAGGGGGTATATCAAATAATTAAAAAAAAATCAGCTTTCAAAATTTCAACTTTTTAGAATAATTTTAGCTTAAGGACCCCATTTCATGGCCAAAATAATGACCCCGACGAAATTGATCAAAATTATCCCATAGTTCTAGCCAATTTTAGTAAAATTCTTTAGGGGGTTTATCAAATAATTAAAAAAAAATCAGCTTTCAAAATTTCAACTTTTAAGAATAATTTTAGCTTAAGGACCCCATTTCATTGGCAAAATAATGACTCTGACGAAAATTGGACAAAATTATCCCAAAGATCTAAACAAATTTAACAAAAGAAAAAATAATAACATATTGTGTTATGGACACTTAAAAACTTTTCCATTTGTGCGATTTATGGTAATTTTATTTCTAAGTCAGTATACCGAACGAATAACAAATCTTATTATTAGGAGAGTTTTTGCAATGTATAACATTTCCTCTTATTTGCGTGTTATCAAACATTTTCAATGTAATAACACTTCAATACCAAATCTTATTATTTTATCAGAAACTGTTGTTATTTTTTCTTCAGGATAAAATAATAACACTATTTGTTATTTTAATAGGATTTTTTATTGAATAATATTTATTTTGTTATTACCGTCTGCCCGGGAGAAACAAGAAAATTTAAGTTTTTAAAGTCTCATCAAAACTTTCAAAATAAAAAAGCTCAGCAACTAATGACCTGATTCCCAAAGTTGAAAATTGAATAACTTGTGAAAGTTGATGATCGACACCATTATTTCAAATGAGCGTAAAATAGAATGTTTGGCCCTCCTGAAAAGTAAGTCTTGATTCCAAAATTTTCCATTTTTTTCTTTTCGAAGAGATCATAAAATTTCACAAATGTTTAATTTTCCACATTGAAAATTGGACCATTAGTTCATGAGTTATTATCCTAAAATAAAAAAAAAAACTTGAAACAAATAAAAACGGACTTATTTATTTTTTGTAAAAAAAAAATTAAAATAGGCAAAACAAAAATTTGTTTTATCTTTTTTGATGAATAATCCTCATCAATACCTAAAACTTTGCCGAAGACTCCAAATCAATCTGACAAATTGAACTGCTAAATTTTTTTTTCAGTTCACATCTGTCCTCTGTTAGGAAAAACATAGAAAATTTGATGTTTCACTTCTCCAATTACAGACTTCAAAATAAAGATCTTTAGATGTGAACAAATTTATGAAGTGGTCTATTCAATTACGGAAAAAAGTGATTCTGAAAAATTCAATAACAAATGTTAAAATAACAAAAAGTGTTATGGAATCTTCTTGAAAAATCCAATTTTGGATAAGGCTTTAATAACAGTTTATGTTATAATAACAAAATTTGTTATTGGTCTGATATTGGCTGAAAGCCAAAACATCTTTGGAATAACATTTTTTGTTATGGAAGAATACCTCGAACTGTTATTGGGATGTTTGGATTAGCTATTAAAATAACAAAAAAAAGTTACAAAGATTTGTTCGAAGAATAACTAAAAGTGTTATTAGTCCGTTATTACAATAACAATCCAATAACAAAACTATCATAACGACGAATAAAAAATCTTGTTATAAATAACATAAAATGTTATTGCCCTATTATTTTCAAATATTAAAAAATGTTATTCTCAAGTTATTTCTGTCTGCTCGGGTAGCAACTTGAAAATGCAGATTTGTGTTTTGTTTCTTCGATAAGGCTGGTACAAATATTTTTAAAAGTTTTTGTCACCCCCCCTTCAAAATTGGCCCGAAAAATCAGGGGGCAAAACAAATATTTTTACAATAAACTTCAAAATTTCAATGAAAATTCAAGTTCAACCAGCTGAAATCAAATTAAAATACATTCTTTTGCGTTTAAAATCATTTTTAGCATGTTTGGGTTTATTAAAAAATCTTAAATTTTTTTGAAAATTTTCGATGCAAAACCTTTTTTTTCGATACAATTTTTATTTTTGTCAGATCTTAGATTTTTTGAAAACTAGAAATTGCAAAACAACTGAACTAGTGTAAAATGTATTTTAAAACACTTTTTTCATTTAAATGTGAAGACTATGGCTTGTTATTTAAATTTTTATATTTTTTTATTTTTTTGCCCCCCCCCCCTTGACCTCGGCCAGGGCCGAGGGACAAAAACTTTTTTAAATATTTGCATCGGCCTAAAAGACTTTAAAATCAAAAATTAAAACTAAATTCAAAGTAATTTTGCTGAAATGCATTTCCTTAAACGGACTTCAAATCACAGTTAAGAAAAACTTAAAAAGATTTGTCATCAAAACGGTAAGTAATTTTCTATTACGGACTTCAAGATCTTGCTGACTTCTGAAGGGAAGCAGCAGTTTGAAGAGAAATGCTGAGGTAAGTACCCTGGCAATAAACTAACAAAATCTGTCATCTGTCCATTCTGTTCCAACATAGGTTAAAAACATGAAATTTGTTCAGTATGTTAAGTTTCAAAATGTGGTTGGTTTTCCAAAAAAATCTTCACTCTTATCTTACTCTAACAAACCAGAAAAGCCCACACACCTCAAGAAAACCTCAATCATCTTGTTTGTGTTTGTGAACCTTGCTCAACCGTTGCACCCGTTCCCTGTTTGTCCACAACGCGCCTGAATGTATGCACTGGGGGAGATAATTTATGAACAGCCCCCCCGAAGGGTGGCATCCGAGGCCTAAATACACACAACACAACGTCTACCGCAGCAGGAAAATTGCTTCATCGGCGTGTGTGTGCTTACTTTTTTTCGAGCAAACCCCCGTTTTTCGGACGGAAAGGCTCACTGACCTGGAGGCGCTTTTTCCCGCCTAGAGAGAAGACCAGCGTGTGTTTGTGCTTTTCCGAGGTGGGTGGTTCTAACTGCTGCTCTGCCGAGCATGACTCTAATGCCATTTAGCGATGACACGTAGCACCGTTTTGGATGAGTGAGGGCGGGTTCTAGAAAAGGGGAGGGGGGGGAGCTGGGGTGGTCCGGAAGAGGAAGAATAACTGGCCCTGGGAGCTGTTACTGGTTCTAGGGGCGTAACCCTTGAGTTGGGGTGTCCAAATGGCGTGGAAACTGAAAATGTTGAAATTGCTTCTCAGTTACGGACTTCAACATTGAAGTACTCTGAGACTCTACAGTGAAGAATTTGAAGTGTGAGTGATAATTTTGAAGCGGTCTACGTTAATCAGTGGTAAGTACTCTGTCAATCTACTAACAAATCTGTCATCTGTCAATGTCAATTACTAACCTTAGAAATTAAGAGATATTCAACATAGTTTATTTTTGTTAGGATTAAATTTGAAGAATTGTTGAAATTACAAAATATTAGGAAAATTTAGTAAAATGATTCATTTTTCTTTTGAGATTAGCTTAGAAAACATAACTATTAATTGCTTGGATAAAAAATGTAATAGTTCAAGTTAAAATGTTAAATTTTTTTTTAATTAAGGAACTTCAAATTTTCAAACCCAAATTCTAGCTAGCCAACGTCCACCATCTCCGACCTTCTCCCCCAACTCCCCAAGAGTGCGATGAGTGTTCCTGGCTGTGTTTGATGATCGCTGGAAACACAAAACTGCTGATAAAGGAGTATTTCTGTGTCAACACGATGCTGCTGCTGCTTTGTGAGACTAATATAACTGCAGCTGCTGCTGCAATAGCCAGCAGGAGATCTCTGCCCGGAAGCTGCTTCCCGGGGAGTACTGCTGCTGCTCGACCAAATATCACTTTATTTACAGTGCTAGCCGGTCTTCGTCGTCGTCGACCAGCAGGAGAAAATGCTGTTTGTACTGGTCGTCGTCGTGTTCGTAGCAGTAATGGACCAAGTGGGACACACAGTCTTGTTTAGCGAAAATTGCGAAAATTTTGCTTGCCCAGCGATGAGCAACTCCGGTGTGTCTGGATTCTTTATTGGCTGCAGCTGATGCGGCACAGTTCTGCAATCCGACTCGATTAGCTGAGCCAAACAGCGGTAGAGAGTGGTTGCTGGAGCGTCAGCTCAATTACGGACTTCAACTGGTAGATTGGAGTACTCGAAATTTCATATTGATCTCTATTACGGACTTCAAAAGCAAGGTCTCTAACTGGAAAGTGAGTTCAAATTGAGGTGCGTTCCAGATTTCATCAAATCAGTGGTAAGTACTCTGTCAAAAAACTAACAATTCTGTCAACTGTCAATCTGTCAATTACTAACATAGGCTAATGGACTGAAATCCCCTGTTTTCCTTGTAGAACCCTTTTCCTTCTCTTAAATAAGTACAAACCACAACCTTTTAAAGAGAGCACTCCTTTTCGAAACCACCCTCAGTTTCGGATGACTTGGCAGTGCGTGTTCTGCTTCGTCTGACGTCCATCCCCTAGAAATCAAATCCTTCCAATATCCCATTACCCGCTTGTTTCCGGGGTGGTTTTGTTAAGCAAAACCCAATCCCTTTTTAAAAACCTTCCCCGAAATCTGTTTTTCTTGGAATATTTTCTTAAGGTTCGGTATTTTTAAGGGATCACATTCCCTCTATCCAAATAGACCCAAGCCTTAACCTTCCCCACCCCCCGGTGGACAGGTGACAAAACAATTGGCACAATCTCACCCCCACCTCCTTCCGCTTCAAGCTGCGTCCCAGTTGGTGTTTCCGTTTCGTTGAAAGTGATTGCCTGTGGCCTACACTTCCTGCTGAGACAGTGCTATTTCTGTGACGGGCCCAGTCGCTCCAGGTCATCTGTGGCAGGAGGGCATTGGCGTTGACAGTTGGGTAAAAGAGGGTGGAGGCAGGAGTCTGGTTACAGCTGTTTTGGACAGTTGAAGCCAGAGGGGATGCTTGAATTTCGTGGGGGAAATGCCTATTTTAAGATGGATGTTTGCTTTTCCTTTAAATTTCGGTCAAAATGCACCATAAATATTCAAATTTCGACACCAGCATGGTAGTAAAACATATATTAAACCATTTAATCCCATCCCAACCGAAAAAAACCCCGGACGACCCAGCTGGATCGGACCGGCGAAGATTATGGCCGTCATACCGAGGATGAGCGTCCAAAAGGGTGTGTGTGTGTTATGACTCGGTTTTTGAGCTGTTTACATACACGCCCTCCGTAACATCGTAAAGTGGATTTCGTGAGTAAATCATTTTCAGCACACGCTATAGTCGCGTGAAAGTAGCCACCCCGGTGACCGTTGAGAGGAGTGAGTTTAGATATTTGTTCAATCTAATATTTTGAATTAGCAAACTCGCAAAAAATGTAGAAATTAAGGTCGTAGAAGGTGCCCTTCACTTTTGGGGCAATGACTGACAATGATGGCTCTGAATTCAGGGTCCAGAAATAGTAAATTGAAACACATAGAAAACCATTTATTGATTGATACATTCTGACTCACGATTTTAATGTTTTTCTAAAACAAATATGGCCGCCAAATGGCCGATCTGGAATGATGCCTTCCAGAGCCTTAAAGTTTTCACTTCAATTACGGACTTCAGAATTAATATACGCGTAATTTTCCGCCAACTCACACAGCAGTTGCCCTGACTTCTCTTCGATTTGCGCGAAACTTTGTCCTAAGGGGTAACTTTTGTCCCTGATCACGAATCCGAGGACCGTTTTTTGATATCTTGTAAAATCGCGATAACTCGTGATGTTTATAAGCAAACCCCTTATATTTGTATATCAATTTTTTTTGTAATTGTCTGCTCTACAACTTTGTAATACATTGTTACACTCTAAAAAATAACACTGCAAAGTTAGAAAATACACGAAATTTTAAAATGAAAAAAAAATGTTTTTAGAACTTTTTTGGCGTTTTTTTCGATGAGAAATACGTTTTTCCGGAATTCGGAGTACGCCATCAAATCGGGCGTCTAATTTTACATAAAAGTCCGTTTGATACCAAATTTCTATCTCATCACCGTTTCAGGCGGCAAATTATTGAAAAACACATCTTTTTTCGCATGTTCAAAAATGGAAGGGGTCGTACCGCCCCTCCGTCACGAGGTATCAAAAAATGGACCTCGGATTCGTGATCAGGGACAAAAGTTACCCCTTAGGACAAAGTTTCACGCAAATCGAAGCGGGGTCAGGGCAACTTTTCAGGATTTCGTGTGAGTTGGTAGAGAATTACCTTATAGTATTGATTTTTTTTTTTAGTTCATTTTTTAAAGCAAACCCTGTTTTATTTTTAATATCCTCCTCCTGGTTTGAAATTTAGCACAGCAAACAAATTACAATTACTAACAATACATCATTCATTAAAACAATATTTTTTTGATATACTTTACAGTATTTTCAACAACTTTGCTCAGCAAGCGCAAAACAGAACAGCGATGCTTTTTTTAAATTATAAATTTGTCAAATGAGTCTTTAGAAAACATTACAAAATCAATCAAAACAATTTCATTCATTTTTATGCAAAATCGGACTACAAATCAAAAAGTTTGAAAATATTTATTTCCAAGGTTCAGAAAATTTCCTATAACTTCAAATCATCTGATCAAAGGACTAAAGGTTCAAAATAAGTTTTTAGACAAATTTGTAGGAAATTTTCTGAGCTTTCCACTACCAAAAAAATGCAATTTTTTTTCGCAAAAATCATGCTTTTGAAGGATTTTTCTCTAAAAAATAAACTTTTTAAAAATGTCTGACAAATAATTTTTAATTTAAAATTTAACTTAACATTTTAAAATTATGTGATTTTTATCGACCGTGTTTGCAAAAGTTTTCAATATATAACAATGACATTTTTTTACCCAATTCTTAAAAAAAATCAAATATTATGATTGTTTTTGTTTTTTTTAGTTGGCAACACTGCCACATATTTTTTTGCATTTACAGGGTTTTAGTTCAAAAGTTGACTTGTTTGATCCTGTAAACAAAACCAGATTTAAAATAAAAGTTTTTGCGCTTAAAGATTTTTTTGCCCAAATGTGAAAAAACAAGCACATTTTTGTAGCTGTCGAGAAAACTAAAATTAAAATCCACACTCCTATTGGAGTTTTCAAATTCAAGATACTAGCTTTGCAAGTTCAGTGTAGATTAAATTATTTATCGTTGTTTATTTTTTAAATGCATCTTCTTCTTTTTGCTATTTTTTAAAGAACGTTGAAGGCAGACGTGCATCCGCTCTAGCTCCTTTTTTAGAAGAACTTGTTTGGCATTTCGCGTAGATGATACCCAGCATGTTGTGCCAGTGATTGGCGTACACTAATTAGGCTAATCTTTAAGGCTCCCGAAGACCCTGAGAGGCTATATTATAAACCAAGTGTGGTATAGAGCTTTTAAGAAGTTTTGCTTGAGTGCCTAAGAGAACATTATCATGAAAATATAGCTAAAATCGGGTTTTCAAATGAACCAACGCTTTCTTCACATTATTCATGCAAAAACCAAGATGTTTTTACCTGACAACAAGCATAAAATTACTTTAAACAAAAATGCCATCTAGAACAAGCTGAGTGCCGTTAAAAAGAGCTCTTGGTGCCAATGCATGTCTGGTTAAAGGCTTCTTTAAGTTTAAAAAAATTCTTTAAACCGTATAAACAGTTGAGTTTGAGTTGATGCGATGAGTTTAGTTCTGTTTGAAGTGTTTATATTTGCTTGACAATTTTGTTTTTTTTTTGATACGCCATTTCAATTACGGACTTCAAGTTAAACGTAAGTGACTTTTTTAAAACGGTCGCAGGTAAAGTGAAGAAGTGTATTTAAAGGACATTTGGTAAGATTTTTACCGGTTTATTTTTCCATATTAACTTACTGATATCGACCAAATATCAACTATCAATTTTGTGAAGAACATTTTCTCAGCTGAAAAATATTTGAATTTAATTTAAAAAAATAAATGGTGAAATCTAATGGTTGATTCTCTTGAATTCGTTTGCTAGGTGAGATATTTTGTTGTTTTTAAAAATACAAAATTATCTGGTTGGCCTATAGTCGGGAAATCTGAAAAACGTCGGATTATATCCATAATATAAAAAAAAATTGATTGTAATTGAAATTTTATTGAAACAATATCCTGTCAGTTTAGATCGTAGATGAGGGCAAGGATGTACTTGAGGTTTGATAAAATTTTCGCAATTGCACTTAACCTAAAATAGGAAGATTCATCTTTTTCGAAAAAAACTTTACCCGGGCAGAAAGTTGCATCTTGGAAAAATCTACTCATGTTCGTAAAAACACGAACAAGTCAAGTTCACCCCAGGGTATGGTTAAGAGATAACCGAACATGGCCACGAACATAAATTGTTCGAGGCGTATCTGCGAAAAATCTTGTTGAGTTTTTTTGACCAACAATGCCACATCAAGTTGAGTTTATAGTAGCAAACAACTGAAATCTTCCAAAAATCATATCAAGTTCATAAAGTAGATTTTGATCCCAAAAATAATTTAATTGGTTTTTAATGCACCCCGCCACAATCCAGACCCCCCCCCCCTTCTTCCTCTTTACAAATATGAGTAATATTGCAGGAATATACGCACTCACATCAAAACAAGATTTTTCAAAGTTGAAAAATTATTTTACTTTAAAAACTCATAAAAAAATTGTGGAGAAAGCGTTGAATTGCCAAAATGTCACAATAATTTTCCAAATCACGAAAAATCCAAAGTCTCTATATTCCATTTTTTTTTTATTAAAAATAAAAGTTTATGAAAATATTCCTAAAATTGCATAAGTCCAAAAATCCACAGTAAAATTTCAAAAAGCCTATCAAAATAATTTTTCAAAATGTTGAAAAATATTCAACTGGCTGAGAGCAAAAATTTCGAAAAGTCCTGAAAATCTAATAAATTCTACCAAAAATCTTGTCGTGATACGGATCCCGTAAATTTTCTAAGTGCCGGAACGATTTTTGTAGGGGGTATATCAATAATTATTAAAAACCAACTTTCGAATTTCAAAATTTCAATGAAGACGTTTTGTTAGGGACATTATTTTAGGAACAAACTGAAGTTTTTGTAAAAATCGGACGAAAATTTTCTGTAATTTCGACGATTTTTCCGAAATTTTGGTTCAAAGCAAAAATAAACATCAAAATAATTTATCATGTTTCCAAACTCCCAAAAATTTTCTAAGTCCCAAAAAAATGCTTTTTCTGTAAAAGTAAAGAATTGAAAAATATACGCAAAAATTTCAAAGTCCAGCATAAATAAAATCAAACTTTAAAATATCAGCTCATGAAAATTATTCTAAGTGTCGGAAATTGAAAATTATGTCAGTGACTGCTAATTTTTCTAAGTCCAGCATAAATTTGAAATAAAGTCAAAATAATCATTTCATGATGTTCGGGTAGATTTTTGGAAAAAATAAAATTTTCGAAATTTTTGCTAAGTCCAAAAAAAACTACCACTAACACCTCAATATCAACTGTAGATAATGCAGTATGATCATGGAATATACTTTCCATGATACGCAGTCGGTTTCAAAAGTCGTCATAACTCGAGGAGTTTACAGCAAGATGCGAATAAACAAGCCAAGATAGTTCGAAGTTATATCCACCAACTCACTTTTCGCCCGGGTCAAATCTACGGATCCAATCTTGCAAAAATCTGATTGCAAAAATAGTCAAACTTTATTGTAAATGACATTGAAGACAGCACATTAGAGGATGAATAAAAATCATATCGATTACTCCTGTGGTTTTGAAGATACTTACATATCTTCAACAAAAATATTAATGCAAAAAGCTCCGGTTGATGTGCACCGTTAAAGCTTTTTTTTTTAATATAATAAAATGGAGGAAAAAAATTGGAAAAAATACCACCCCCTTCTCTTTTCAACATATTTTTTTTGAGAAAGTGTTTTATGAAGATTTTTTTTTCAAAATTACCGTAAACTGGGGTCAATCGGGACACATGGGGCGAATTGGGACAGCAATTTTAACCTTGTTGGAGCACAATATTTTGATTTTTCTGGTTGGTTTCGGTTAGAACAGACTCAGACCAACAAAATGTGTACATCCATTTCCAAATTTAAAAGCTTTAAGTGCTCTAAAAACTGCTGTCCCTATTCAGACTGGAGTCCCGATTCGCCCCAGATTACGGTATGTTTATTACAATTTTATAAATATTTTAAAAATAATAAAGCTTTTTTGTGTAAGTTGTCAAAAGATTGATTTATTTAATTTTTATTGGATAATTTATTATATTATTGAAATGTCATTTTTGATATTTTCTTTGCAATTTGCAGTCATCTTTGCAAAAAAAAAAATGCGTATTATTTGAGGTTAAAAGAGTTGGGAGTTCGAAAATACGATTTGGGTGACAACCCTGACTTTATTTGCAAGATTTTTTTTAAATCATCACAATCTGCGATTTAAAATGAGCAATTCTCTCAGATTTCGGTCATCCGATTTTTTTTTGTATTTTTTAATCCGACTGAAACTTTTTTGGTGCCTTCGGTATGCCCAAAGAAGCCATTTTGCATCATTAGTGCGTTCATATAATTTTCCATACAAATTTGGCAGCTGTCCATACAAAAAAGATGCATGAAAATTCAATAATCTGTATCTTTTGAAGGAATTTTTTGATCGATTTGGTGTCTTCGACAAAGTTGTAGGTATGGATATGGACTACACTGAAAAAAATGATCCACGGTTAAACAAAAATGTTGATTTTTTTTAATTTAACTTTTTGTCACTATTTTTAATTTATTGACATGTTTTAGGGGACATCAATTGCCAATTTTTCAGAAATTTCCAGGTTGTGCTAAAAATCTTTGACCGAGGTATGAATTTTTGAATCAATACTGATTTAAAAAAAAAATCGAAATGTTGGTTGCAAAAAAATTTCAACTTTATTTTTCGATGTAAAACCAAACTTGCAATCAAAAAGTACTTGAGTGAAATTTTGATAATTAAAAAAAGTGTTTAATTGCAAATCAACTTTTAGTGACAAAAGTTAAATAAAAAATCAACATTGTACAAAAGTTAAATAAAAAATCAACATTTTTTTAACGTGTATCATTTTTTTCAGTGTAGGCCATATCCATACCTACAACTTTGCCGAAGACATCAAATCGATCAAAAAATTCCTTCACAAGATACAGGAGCAACTCTCTACGAAATCCGATTTCGACAATTTTTATTTTTTGTATTTTTTTATTTGACTTAAACTTAGTGGGGGCCTTCCCTATGGCCAAATAAGCTATTTTGCGTCATTGGTTCACCCATACCACCCATATTTTGGCTGCTGTCCATACAAAAATGGTATGTAAATATTCAAACAGCTGTAACTTTTGAGTGAATTTTCTGATCAATTTGGTGTCTTCGGCAAAGTTTTAAATATTGTTAAGGACTTTTGAGAAAAAAAGTCGGTACACGGAATTTTTTTTTTGCAGATTTTTTTATCAACTTTTTTTTCACTAAAACTCAATTTCCCAAAATAGGTATTTTTTCATTTTCGAGATTTATGATATGTTGTAGGGGACAAAAATCCGCAACTTTTGAGCCATAGAGAAACATGGTCAAAAAATCTGCTGCCGAGTCAATTTTTTTTTTAAACTCGAGGTTTTATGCAAAAACAATTTTGACATTATTTTTTAATGCAAAATTGAATTTGCAATCGAAAAGTACTTTAAAGATTTTTTGATAAAGGGCTCCGTTTTCAAGATATAGCCACCGGAAGTTTGATTTGAGCAAAATATTTGCAGTTTTTCAATTTTAAAAAATAGTGACGATAAGTGACCATTTCCAAATTTTGTTTTTTAGAAGTTCAGAAAATTTGCTACAAAATTGTCTAAGAGACATTGAAGATTGGACCTCGTGTTACTGAGATAGAGCCGCTTCAATGTCTCTGAGACAATTTTATAGCAAATTTTCTGAACTAAAAAAAAAAATTTTTTTAGAAACGGTCACTCACTCATGGTAATTTTTTTTTAAATTGAAAAACTGCAAATATTTCGCTAAAATCAAACTTTCGGTGGCTATATCATGAAAACGGAGCCCTTTATCAAAAAATCTGTAAAGTACTTTTCGATTGCAAATTCAATTTTGCATTTAAAAATAATGTCAAACTTGTTTTTGCATAAAACTTCGATTTTTTCCAAAAATCATTATTTTTTCAAAAATTCATAACTCGGTCGCAGATTTTTGACCATGTTTCTCTATGGCTCAAAAGTTGCGGATTTTTGTCCCCTAGAACATATCAAAAAATCTCGAAAATCAAAAAATATGTATTTTGGGAAAATGAGTTTTAGTGAAAAAAAAGTTGACTAAAAAACATGCAATTTTTTTTTCCGTGTACCTATTTTTTTCTCAAAATTCCTCAACAATACCTACAACTTGATTGATCAGAAAATGCACTCAAAAGTTACAGCTGTTTGAATATTTACATACCATTTTTGTATGGACAGCAGCCAAAATTGTATGGAGACTTGTATGGATGAACCAATGACGCAAAATAGTTTATTTGGTCAAAGGAAAGGCCCCCACAAAGTTTGAGCCAAATAAAAAAATCAACAGAAATACATTTCCGTTTTTTTTTTGGTTTTTTGGTAGAGAATTGCTCACAGATTTTTAAATTTTCACATATCATTTTTGTATGGACAGCTGCCAAATTTGTATGGACAATTCTATGAACGAACTTATGATGCAAAATGGCTTCTTTGGGCATACCGAAGGCGCCAAAAAAGTTACAAAAATTATTTAAAATTCACAAAAAGATCGATCGTAGTATTCCAATATGAATTGCAATTTCAATTACGGACTTCAGAGAAAGGGTAAGTAAATTGTTTGTAAATGGTAATTTCATCATAAATTTGAATAGTTAATTTGCGATACCCAACGGTAATTTCTCTTTACTCAACTTTCCACCAAAAAATGCAATCTCTCGTGCACACGTTCCTCCGGCTTTCGCTCATTCATCATCGGTCACTTACACCTGCCAGAATTTGACAGGGAGTTAGAAGAAACAAGCTTAAAAATACAGTTTTTTTCTGGAAACAAAATTAATTTTAGATTTTTTAAATAATCATTTTATTTAAATTAAATAAAAATCAAATTTTTCAATAAAGAAATTAAAAAAAAAAAGTAGAATTTACCCAGCAACCTACAATTTATGGTTAATAAAACAAATTTATAACTAAATCGAGCCGGCATTTTCTAACCAACACCGTCCAAAAGGCTCGCCAAAAGGGGATCCCTCCCACCCCACTTGGGTCGTAAAAAGTCCGAACGTTTCGAATCGCTTATTAAAGATGGCTGCTGCACCAAATAGCCCCACACACACGATATGACTCTGGGAAGGGATAAACTTTTTTCGGGTCCAATTTGACCCCTGGCAGGAATTTGATGAAAACATAAACTCGTTACGCTCCGAATCCCTTCTTGGAAGATTTTTGGGGGAGCGCTTTTTGGTGGGAGGTTAAATTGAGAGATTAAGGGGCAGGTTTTTTTCTACCGAAATTATTATTTCCATTAACAATCAACTGAATCGCTGAGAAGCTTTCAAGTCGATGACGCCTTTTTGGGGCGAATTTGAAAAGTTCCATTTTTCAACGCATTATCGCGCACAATGATCTCGATAACGGCCCTGGTGACACTGTCAGCTCTTTGGGCTGTTGCTTCGAGGGGAGGGTTCGCCAATTACCAAATTTTGCGCAAATTACACTCGACACTCAGGTCTGGTTTTACTTTGAAAGTGAGACCGTATCGTGGGAAATTATCGGAGGGAAATTTCTCGCAAATTTCTGTCAAGAGCCTAAAATTACTTAGCAAAACATTTGTAGCGTTTCCCTCTCAACTGTCACGTTACGTTAGCGATGCATAAAAATTCCTGGTGCGGATGTTTGCTGCCCTGCCTACATTTAGGCGTTTTCCGTAAAACAACAAACATGTTTTCGTCGTCCGCGCGTTCAAATTGCTTTTGATCTCCAGCCTCACCTGTGTTTGCGTTTGGGATCTGGATTTCCAAGCAACTTCGATGCCAAGATTAGGCCGCCGTCATTATTTACCCTGCGACGACCAACCGAGAGAGAGAGAGAGACGCAAAAAGTAATTTCCAGTGGAAGCTATTGAAATTAATTTTTAATTTTGTTATTTGCCCAGCGCAGAGAAAAACGGACGACGACGACGACGAGATTGTTCCGAGCTGGTGCTCGTAACTTCCAAGAATCGGACACAAACCGGCTTTTCAGCCAGCCAGAAAAGTGAGAGTGAATTGAAAGCTTGAATTCTTGGGAGGCTCGTTTCTTGGGGTTATGGGGAAACTTTAATATTCTCTCGTAATGAGCTATCGGCGATTTGGAGCCGGGCCGAGAGCTCCATGATAGATGAGGGATCAACAAGTTGGAGTTGGAAACTTTAAACTGATTAAAATTAATGAAGGCTGAACGAAAAATGGTCCATTTGGGATGTTGATCTCTAGTACGGACTTCAAATTTAAGGAGTGCCTGAAGAATTTGTTGATTGACTGAAGTGTCGTTCCGGTTCAGGATTTAATTTGGTAAGTACAACTTCTGTCAACTGTCAACTGTCAAGTAGTTTAAGTTTCTGTTTCAGTTTCAGTTTCTGTTTCAGTTTCTGTTTCAGTTTCTGTTTCAGTTTCTGTTTCAGTTTCTGTTTCAGTTTCTGTTTCAGTTTCTGTTTCAGTTTCTGTTTCAGTTTCTGTTTCAGTTTCTGTTTCAGTTTCTGTTTCAGTTTCTGTTTCAGTTTCTGTTTCAGTTTCTGTTACAGTTTTTGTTTCAGTTTCTGGTTTTGAAAAAACTAGTCAAACTGTTGAAGTCTAATTAGCATCTCTATTACGGACTTCAAAGTAAAGACACTAGTTCAGATAGTTCATTACAGAGCATTTTAAAAAGTTTAAGTTTGTTTAACTAAAAGTGCAATTTCAATTACGGACTTCAAACTAAAGTTAAGTGACTTGTTTTTAAGGTTCCAATTGAAGAGTAAAAGTGTTTTTATTGATCTTTTGGTAAGTATTATTTTTTTATAAGAATGAGTTTCAGTTTTAATTACTAATTTCTATTACGGACTTCAAGAAGCAAGACAATCTAGAGAGCTTGAGTTAAGGGTGAGTCGTTTTCCCGATTTATGATTTCTGGTAAGTAAAAAATCTGTCAATTGTTTTGCAAGAAGTTTAAGTTGAGTGTAAAATCATTTTCAGTCTAGTTCCAGTTCATTTCAGTTTCACACACTTTCAACCAACCGATCGATCTCCATTCGTCCTATTTCCCTCCCAGTTTCAGCAGTCACACATAATTTATTCACACTGTGACCTACAATCCTGGGTCACCATCAGTCTAGGCGGTGGATCCCTGAACTTTTTTTTTTCAACCCCCAGGAGTCCCTCCCATCACATGTTGTTGTTTTTTGTCCGGCCAGCATCATTCCGGCCAATAAAACCGGAAAATCTTCCTTCCCCGGAGGCAGAGTGACCAGCAAGCCGCGTGTTTTGCATATTAGATGTTTTTTTGTGGTGATTTGTAGAACTTCATCAAATATGCATGCACGTCGCGCACCCTACGTCATGGAAGAGCCCGGAAGTCCTACTTCTGGAAAAGCTGAGATTTGGGCTCCTTTTTGAAGAGTCGATTTTGAAGGGAGGCTCAACAAACAAATTTCAGTTTTTAAAGAAATTCCTTAAAAAAAAATTAAGTTAAATTCATGGATTTGGCGAAAACAAGTCAAAATTTCCCCTCGGTGTATTTCCAGCCAAATTTCCAGGAAAGACACACTCATTGTGACCGACAAAAGCTTGCGGAGCTCGTGAAAACCAGAGGGGAGATCCTTGCACTGATGGAGAAATATGCAAATTGCTAAATTATGAATGACAATATGATGAAGCGCGCCCCCCACCCCATTTTCGCCCAGAACTGCACACGCGAGCTGCGGCGAATTGTGAATTAAAACGGATTTGTCCCAAAATTACACTGCACGATGGCCGACTTCTGGAAGGGAGAAAAAAATATGAATGTCATCTGTCAGCAGTAACGACTTTGGCGCCCAGAGTTATGCAAATCAAATTTAAGAATTGTGGCAAAATGTGAGAAAAAGCCAGATGACCAACTTTTTCAAATCAGTGTTGCCAGTTTTTAGTGCTAAAATTGACAAATTACCCTTTCAAAATTTTGCGGACCAACTTAATTAACTTTTGGCCAGAGATGAACTCGCCGGCACGCCTGTTGTAAGTCCTGCATCAAATGTCACGAAGGAGCCACGACTAGAATGACATGTTGCACTTTTTTCGTCCCTCTTCCTTCGAGTGTAATTAGAGAAAAAGGGGAAAATATGACTTCACAGAGCAAGAATACTTGACAACCTAGAACAATGCGACAGCTGAAGCTAATGAAAATTGATTGCGTCGGGCGGAATGTCATCTCAAGTGCGGACTTCACCGTTGAGTCAGTAGCTGAGGATCTGAGAGAATTTCTTTCAAGGTAAGTGGTATTGAAAAAGTGTTTTTAGTAAGTGCTTTACTATTACGGACTTCAAAAACAAGCTTCTTCTAGCAGTGTCACCTCAAGTACGGACTTCAACATTGAGGCAGTAGTTTTAAAGAAGAGGGAAATCTATAGAAGGTAAGTTTTTATTCCTGGTAAGTACTATTACGGACTTCAAAAGCAAGGTCCTTTAGCAGTCAGCGGTGTCTTTGAGGTGTGTTGCAGTTTTAAGGGGATAATTTGGTAAGTACATTCTTTTTGTTTTTTTACTAATCTGTCAACTGTCAAATCTGTCAACTCTGTCAATACTAACATAGGGTAAATATCCGTTTTTACATTTTTGTTTATTTAGAGCTCATTAGATTCATAAAATTTATTGTAATTACTCTTCTCTAAGTGATTTTTCCTTAAGTTACTTTGTTACATGTTTTCGAGCTACTTTAACAATTCAATCAAATAGATGATCAATTCATCCTTCATCAAAACTGTCCCTCATCATTTAAACTAGAATCTGAGACGAGTTCTTTGTAGGGCAAGTTATAGTTTAAAAATGATTCAAGAAAGTGGTTTACTATTACGGACTTCAAAAACAAAGTTCTTCCGCAGGCAGCAGTCTCTTTGAGATGTGTTGTTGTTTTTTTGTGGAAAATTTAGTAAATACATGTTTTTTTTCAAACTAATCTATCAACTGTCAACTCAAAACTAACATAGGCGCAAGTTGTAGATATCTGTTTTTTTTAAATAATATCCAATTATTTAGAGATTATTTGGATTCAGGATGAACTGAAATTATTCTTTTTTTCAAAAAACGTAAATTTCATCTCAAAAACGGACTTCAACATTGAGTCAGTAGCTTGAGAATCTGAGTGAAGTTTGTTTTTAAGGTAAGTTATATTAAACAAGTGGTTAAATAAGTGCATTACCATTACGGACGTCAAAAACAAGATTCTTCAAGCAGTTAGGAGTGTCACCTCAAGTACGGACTTCAACATTTAGGCAGTAGTTTTAACGAGACTCTGCGGGGAATTCTTTGGAAGGTAAGTGCAGCAGTGTCTGTGAGGTGTGTTGCAGTTTAAAGCGGAAAATTTTGTAAGTACATGTTTTTTTTAAACTAATCTGTCAACTGTCAAATCTGTCATTTCTGTCAATACTAACATAGGGTAGATATCTGATTTTTTTTCAAATTTCCAATTAGTGAGACTTTTAGAATCAGTTTACTTTGTAGCATGTTTTCGAGCTCCTTCATTAAGCCAATCAAATTGATGATCAATTCATCAATTCACCGTTACACGCGCTACATTGTGTGGACACAGTGTCGCCAGCTGTCACAATATTTACGCGCTTACTTCAGGGAATCAGGGGCCTCACGTCACTTGTTTACACCAAACCAGAAGTGCATGTACTTACCAGTATCACAACACGCCAGTCTATTTATGATGGAGCTGGTAAAACAAGGTGTACTCTCTCTCTCGATCGGAGCTCGCCGCCGTTACATGTTCGATACAACTTAATTAAATTTCACTGCCATGCATATTTATTGAATGGCGAAAGGGTGCGCTGTCGACTGGCGGAGAAGGGTTCGGAAAACATCCCTGATTTAATCATTCAAGCGGAAAAGGCTTCAATGTAACGCGAGCGACTTCGAACACCCAAGGTAAACTTGTCACCATCGCGGTCTCGGAAGGAACGGCGACCGTGTCACGAAGAAGATAAAATTTAATTAAACTTCAATTTCACGGCGTGTAAACACAGGGCAAGTTTACTCGGCGTGTGTTTTACATCGGCGGAGCTTTTTCCGATATCGACGTATGAGCAATTGGCGAGGTTGTCAACGACGACGACGACGACGACCGTGGAACTTAATGAACTATGTCTTGTGTACACATGGGTTTCGAGTTGGCAGCTTGTCACCTTGGAGATCCGGAGGCGAATTGACACCAGGCGGATTTATCGACGTGGCAATCTGTGTCACGTTTCAGGGGAACAGATTCCGTGGGCAAACAGCTTAGGCTGTAATCGATTTATTCAAGGGTTATTGTCGGAAGGATTTCACGATTTGTGGAAGCGGGCTTGATAAGGATTTTAATTAATTTGAGATTTTGAAAGGCTTTGGATTAAATTTGATGCAAAAAAAAACTGAACCAGAAACAGAAACTGCCAGTGACGTTTCAATTTTAAAGTCCGTGATAGAGGTGAAAATTGCAACATCCAAAAAACTGCTGTTCAACTTCCAATTGGTAGCAACGAAACATTAAAATGAAGCCTTTTAACGATATGGTTGCACCCACAACAAAAAAAAGAGACCAACCTGTATTTGTTCTGCTTTTCCAAACAACACAAAAAAAAACTTTGTCGGATTCTGCGAACGCAGCGTGGAGAACTTTCCTGACCATCGGGAGTTGCATTTTCCCATGCGGACATTTTCGTTTAATTATGACCAAACATAATTCACTCTTGATGTTTTTCATATTTTATGCACACACACACGCGAGCTCGACAAAAAAAAGGCTCACTACCCATTTTTGGCGTAATGATTGTTGGTTGCGAGAGTCAACCCCGTTCTTTTTTTGTTTGTTGGCTTCTGGGACCACCGTGTCCCTTTTCGCCCCACGTCGCGTCACTGTGGGATTACACGCAATGATGAGGGGTTTTGACGACAAAAATGAGGATGAACCGCGAAAAATTGTGGTGGAAAGAATGGGCTGAAATGCGCTTTCCACGCTTGAAGTTAGGGTAAGTGGAGCGGTTTTGATCTCTTGGTAGCCTTGGTAGCGTTGGTAACCTTAACGATTTGTTACAACTTAACAAAAAAACAATAATTGTTATTTTTGACAAATTTGATCACTTTGGTAGCCATTTTTGAAGCATTTGAGTGCATTGGTAACCTCTGTGAATTTGGTAACCTCAAATAGTTTGGTAACCTTTCTTGAAGCACTTCATTCAATTGATAGCTTCACTGGCTTTGAGAGTCTTTTTTGAGGCATTTGATTACTTTGGTGACCTCAATGACTTTGGTAACCTTACTCGAAGCATTTTATTAAGTTGGTAACCTCAGTGACTTTGGTAGCCAAAATGACTTTGATAACCTTTTTGAAGCATTTGATATTTTTGGTATCTTTTGTGTCATACATTTCTTAAAGCATTTGATTGCTTTGGTAACCTTTCTTGAATCATTTGATCACATCGGTAACATCAGAGACTTTGGTAGCATAAATGAATCTGGTAACCCTTTTGAAGCATTTAACTGTATTAGTAACCTAAATGTCTTTGGGTATCTTTTTGAAAGCATTTGATTACTTTGGTGACCTCAATGACTTTGGTAACCTTACTCGAAGCATTTTTTCAAGTTGGTAACCTCAGTGACTTTGGTAGCCAAAATGACTTTGGTAACCTTCTGAAGCATTTGTTATTATTGGTGCCTTTTGTGTAATACATTTCTTAAAGCATTTGATTGCTTCGGTAACCTCAATGACATTGGTAACATTTCTTAAATCATTTGATTAAATCGGTAACATCAGAGACTTTGGTAGCCTAAATGAACCTGGTAACCATTTTGAAGCATTTGATTGCTTTAATAATCTAAATGACTTTGGGTATCTTTTTGAAAGCATTTGATTACATTGGTGACCTCAGAGACTTTGGTAACCATAATGATTTTAGTAACCTATTTTGAAGCATTTGACCTTCAGTGTCTTTGGTAGACTTTTTTAAAGCAATCTCTATAACTTTCGTAACCTTTTGTTTAGCATTTGATTGTATTGGTAACCTCATAAACTTGGGTAGCCTCAATGAACTTGGTGACATCTTTTGAAGCATTGGATTAAATTGTTAACTTCAGTGTTTTTGGTAGTGCTTTTTGAAGCATTTTGATATTTTGGTAACCTCAACGACTTTGGTAACGTTTATTAAAGCATTTGATTAAATTGGTAGCTTCAGAGACTTTAAAATTTTTGTGGAGCATTTGATTGCTTTGGTGACCTCAATTACTTTAATAACCTTTCTCGAAACACTTTTTTTAATTTGGTAACCTCTGTAACTTCGGTAACCATTATGAGTTTGGTTACCACCATGACTTTGGTAACCTTTTTAGATGAATTTGATTTAATTGTTACCTTCAGAGTCTTTGGTTGCCTTTTTTGAAGCATTTGATTCCTTTGGTAGCCAAAAACTTTGGTAACCTTTGGTAAGCATTTATTCACATTGGCAACTTTACTCGAAAATTATTGCTTTATTTGTAACTTTCCTTTGGTAACCATTTTTTAATCAGTATCTTCAGTAGCATTGGTAGCAATTCTTGAAGCATTTGCTTGAATTGGTAACTTTTAAATCATTTCAACAGTGAAATTGTCATCCTTGGTAGCATTGTTAAGAACCTCTGAAAAAAAAATGTCTGAAAATCAAAAAATAAAAGTTGGCACATAGATAAATTAAGTAATTTTGGCAACTTAAAGACTCTGAATTTTTTGGTAATCTTTGGTAGCCAAAATCACTTAAATTACTTCTGCGTTAAGTCCAACAAATCGCACGTCACCTTCCCACAGGAAAAAAAAACGTCCTTCCTTCCGAAAACAGGGGGACACGCGAAATTGCTGGAAACACAAATCCCCTGCTGATTACCGCGCGCGACCAACAAACAACAACGGGCAGGTACCGATTTTCGGGCAGTCCAGGACATTGTCGGGAGCTCGTAAGTATGTGTGTGTGTGTTCTGCAGTGGATGGTGTTTAATCTGGGTAAAGTTTGATTAATGGGTCGAAATCGGCTGCTTTATGTTTGGGAATTTGGGCCACTTTTTTGAAAGGTTTTTTTTATGTTTTTGAAAAGGAGAGTGATTGTGGGATATGCCAGAAAAAAAGGGGTTTTGTATTATGTAATGTCCGGGATAGGCTTCGATCATAAATAATGGATAGTTTACGGGAGTTGAAGCAAAGAGGATTACGATGTAGTTTACATAATGTTAATTTATGAGTTTTAAGATGGGATCAATTCATGGGTGAAATATTTTTTTACATAAACTTCTCCAGAATTTAAAAATGAAAATAATGCATTTTGATTTATTAATTTTGATTTTTTTTTAGAAAAGTGCGATTTTAACCCGTGGTAGCAAAAAAGTGAGACATTTTCACTACTTGGTCGGACACAGAAACGTGGGACATTTGGACAAATTGGGCAGTTTTCACTTAAAGTGAGACAATTCTATAACTTTTTGCAAGCAAAAAGTTGGACATAACATTTGACTTAAAGTGAGACAGTTCAGTCATTTGGTTGCGAGCAAACAGATGGAACAAAATTGGTCTATGAGCTTATGGCTAAAAGTGAGACAAGAAAGCCACCTGGATTTGAGCAAAAAGGTGGGACAAATTCAGTCCTAACAGTGAGACAAGTATGGCACGTGGTTGCATTCGCAAGTGAGACGAATTTTGCGACTTTTCACTGAAGGTGAGACAATTCTATCACTTTTTGGAAAAATAAAGTGGGACAAATTTGTTCTTGAAGCTTTTGATTTAAAGTGAGACAGTTCAGTCATTTGGTTGCCTCCACAAAGTGGGACAAATTTGGTCTTTAGATTTTTATTAAAAAATGAGACAAGAAAGTTACTTGGCTACGCAAGTGAGACAAATTTAGCTGAAAGGCATATGACTTTAAGTGAGACAAAAAGTGGGACAGCTTTTGTTAAGCTTTTGAATAAAAGTGAGACAGTTAGATAAGATTTAAGCAAGGAAAAAGTGGGACAAATTTGGGCTACAAGCTTTTGACAATAAAGTCACTTGGTTGTGAACAAAAATGTGGGTCAAATTGGATCTGCAAGCTTTTGACTTAGAGTCAGACAAAACAGTCCTTCAATTGCAAACAAAAGGTGGGACAAATTTTGACCGTTAGGCTTTTAACTAAAAACCCGACAGGTAAGTCACTTGGATGTTAATGCAAATGGGACAAATTTTGTCATTTTTTTTACAAATAAATAGTGGGACAAATTGGATCTATGAGCTTTTGACTGAGAATGAGACAAGAAAGTCACTTGATTGTGAACAAAAAGGTGGGACAAAATTGGTCTACAAGCTTAGAACTAAATTGTGAGACATTTCAGTCTTTTGATTGCTAAAAAAATGGTTAAATTTGATGCAGAGGTTTTTAACAAAAAAAGAGACAAGAGAGTCGATTGGCTGTATATGCTAGTGAGACAAATTTGGCTTTTTACTTAAAGTGAGACAAGAAATTCAGACTGTTTTGAAAAAAGGTGGGACAAACTCTATCATAAGAGTGAGACACATATGTAACTTAGTTTCAAACGCAAGTGAGACAGATTTTGCCTTGTGGATTTTGTCTAAAAATGAGACAAGTAAAACACTTGGCTGTGAACGCAAGTGGGACAAATTGGGTCTATAGACGTTTGTCAATAAGTAAGACAATGTTATCACTTTTTTGCAAACAAAAATTGGGATTAATTTGATCTGTTATGTTCTGACTTGGGTGTGAGAAAAAAGGTGGGACAAAATTGATTTATAAGCAGACACATTTCAGTCATTTGACTGCTGACATAAAGTGGGACAAATTTGGTTCTTAGAGTGAGACAAGTAAACAAAATTTGATCTATAAGCTTATTATAGATAGTGAGACAAGCTTTACCACTCTTTTGCAAACAAAAATTGTGATAAATTTCATCTGCTATTTTCTGACTTAAAGTGAGACAGTTTAGCCACCTTGGTGTGAGCAAAAAGGTGGGACAAAATTGATTTGTTAGCTTTTACCTATAAGTGAGACATTTCAGTCATTTGGATGCTGACAAAAAGTGGGACAAATTAGGTTCAAAAAGTGAGACAAACATGTCAATTGGTGGCAAACGCAAGTGAGACAAGTTCTTCCACTTCTTATTGTAAGCAAAAAGTGGGACAAAATTGCCTTAAAGTAAAAAAAAACAGTCATTTGATTGCAAACAAAAAGTGGGACAAATTTTGGTCTTTAAACAAAAAGTGGGACAGTAAAGGCACTTGGTTGTGAACGCAAATTGGACAAAAAATATCTTTAGGCTTCTGACTAATAGTTAGACAATTTTATCATTTAACATTTGTAACAAAAAGTGGGACGAATTTGGTCTTAAGGGTTCAAAAAAGTGAGATTGATTTTCAAGGCAAGTGAGACAATTTTGTTATAAAGGCCTTTGACTTAAAGTGGGACAAATTTTGCCTTTTGGTTTTCAACTCAAAGTGAGACAAATCAGTCATATGGTTGCTAACATAAAGTGGGACACTTGCAAACGCAAGTGAGACAATTTTTCCATTTTTTGTAAGCAAAAAGTGGGACAAATTTGTCAAATGATTGCAAATAAAAAATGGGACAATTTTCGGTCTTAAAGATTTTCCCAAAAAGTGAGACAAGTAAGCCATTTGGATGTAAACGCAGGTGAGACAAATTTGGCTTACGAGCTTATTGACCCAAAGTGAGACAAAAAATGGGACATTTTTTTTTCTTAAGGCCTTGATAAAAAGTAAGACAGTTCACAGTTCTGATTTGTCTCACTTTGAGTTGAAAACCAAAAGACAAAATTAATCCCACTTTAAATCAAAAGCCTTTATAACAAATTTGTCTCACTTGCGTACATAATCAAGTCCCTTAGGAATAAATTTGTCACTTGGTAGCTAAAAAGGTCAACACATTTTTACTCAAGGCATATGATAAAAAGTGAGACAAGTTTGATCGATAGGCTTCTGGCTGAGACAATTTAGTATTTATTATCTAATATTTACTAACAAAAAGTGGGACAATTTTTTTTATAAGCGTCACTTGATTGTGAACGCTAGTGAGACAAATTTGGTACAAAGGTTTTTGACTTAAAGTGGGACAGATTTTATCTTTTGGTTTTCTACTCAAAGTGAGGCAATTCAGTCATTTGGTGGCAAATAGAAGGTGGGACAAATTTGATCACCACACTTTTTTTTTTGCAAAAAATCGGGACAGATTTTTTGGAATGATTATGAGACATTTCTGTCATTTGGTGGCAAACAGAAAGTGGGACAAATTTGATCATCAGGCTTTTTACTTTAAATGAGACAATTCTATCATTTTTCGCAAACAAAAAGTGGGACAGAATTGTTTTGGGAGATTTTGACAATAAGTGAGACAATTCAGTAATTTGGTGGCAAACAGAAGGTGGGACAAATTTGGTCAACGGGCTTTTTACTAAAAATGAGACAGTTTCATGACTTTTTTGCAAACAAAAGTGGGACAGATTGCAAACAAAAGTGGGATAGATTTTTCTGAAGGATTATGACAACAGGTGAGACAATTCAGTCATTTGGTGGCAAACAGAAGGTGGGACAAATTTGGTCATAAGGCTTTTTACTAAAAATGAGACAGTTTCATGACTTTTTTGCAAACAAAAGTGGGACAGATTTTTCTGTTGGATTTTGTCAACAGGTGAGACAATTCAGTCATTTGGTGGCAAAACAGAAGGTGGGACAAATTTGGTCAAATGAGACAATGTTATGACTTTTTTTGCTAACAAAAAGTGGGACAGATTTTTCTGGAGGATTTTGAAAACAGGTGAGACAATTCAGTCATTTGGTGGCAAACCAGAAGGTGGGACAAATTTGATCATAAAGCTTTTTATTGCAAAACAAGCGGGACAGACTTTTCTAGAGGATTTTGACAAAAGGTAAGACAATTCAGTCATTTGGTGGCAAAACAGAAGGTGGGACAAATTTGGTCAAATGAGACAATTTTATGACTTTTTTGCTAAAAAAGGACAGATTTTTCTGGGGGATTTTGACAACAGGTAAGACAATTCAGTGGCAAACCAGAAGGTGGGGCAAATTTGATTATCAGGCTTTTTAATAAAAATGAGACAATTTCATGACTTTTTGTTGCAAACAAAAGTGGGACAGATTTTTCTGAAGGATTTTGTCAACAGGTGAGACAATTCAGTCATTTGGTGGCAAACCAGAATGTGGTGCAAATTTGATTATTAGGCTTTTTGATAAAAATGAGAGAATTTCATGACTTTTTTTTTGCAAACAAAAGTGGGACAGATTTTTCTGTTGGATTTGGACAACAGGTGAGACAACTCAGTAATTAGATTTCAACTGAAGGTGAGACAAATTTGGTCAACAGGATTTTTTTTAACAAAGAATGATAGAATTTTATCATTTTTTGTATACAAAAAGTGGGACAAATTATACCTCACGGCTTAAGACAAAAAGTGAGACAGTTTTGTCTGATTCAGCCACAGCTTTATTGAACAATTGACTTCGCAAGCTTCAATTATAAAATTTCCAGACCTTTTTCAATATGTCAAACCCAATGCAAATCCCGTGCTCTTTCCCGCACCACAAACGTGCCGTAAAAGCGTTAAACCGCGTCGCAAAATCCTTTTTTCCCCTAACATTTCCGGGGAAAGCTTTTTTTCCCCATCTTCCTTAGCCAAATCGAATCCGACAGTGGCATTTCCTTTTATTTTGTTCGCTCGTCCTGATGGGATCATCACATTAAGGGTCTTCATCGTCGATTCCGGAAGCTCTTCGAAAAACGAGAGAAAAACATAAACCCGGTTTAAACCACCCCCCCACCTTTCTCTTTTCCCTTAAGGTTCAACCCCGTTCTTCGTCACGTGAATTTTCTGTTTGAGGGGGAGAAAAAATAAACAACAAACGAAAAAGAAACAAATCTCGACATAAATATGCATATTTATGTTCAGGAAGTAAAACGAACGCAAAAAATAACAGAGAGGACCTGTTTTTCTTTTTTTTGGATTTTTTTTTTGCTAGGGGAAGCCTGATGTTGTGCTCTTTTTGACCGTGAACGCGCTCGCGATGAAATGGATGCTACACCTAAAACAACAAACGTCCCTTTCCCCACGCCCAACCTCTTTAACCTACATTTGGGTGAGCTTAGGAAGGGGTGGACTCCTGAACCAGATGGGGCCGTTTGATTCGTAAAATTCGTACTCTTGGCGCACAACGTGATGAAGGTTTGAGGTAGAAAAAAAATAACACTGCGAAATGTGGCTGTTTGTGCAGGAGATATTCATATATTTTGTGCTGGCAGCACTGGCAGAGCAGTAAGTACCACGTGGGGTCCTGCTCCACCCACGCACTTGAAACAAGAGGAGGGGGGAACGCACTTTATGGTGATTGTGTTTTCAGTTGGTTTCGCGTTTTTTTGTGTGTGGTTGGGTACTGTGGACTTGTCGAACATGTTTGAAAATTTCGGGTGATCGGAATCTACGAGGAGGAGATTATGTTTTACAAGATTGATAGCATGTGTTCTTTTTTGAATAAAAAAAAATCAACTTACTGCATGAAAAGTAAATTTTTGCTTTGACACCTCAATTACGGACTTCAAATTCTAAGTACCTCCTTCAAGCAAATGTGAAAACTTTGATGTGTTTGTGTGGTTGAAGTGAATGTGTGTAGTGATTTACAGTGAATTTCAGTGAAGTGTGAAGCAGCGTAGCAGATCAGCTAGTGTTTTCTGTCAATCTGTCAAAAAGTACCATTTGCCGTCACGTTACTGCCTGTCAATTTGCAGTAACGTGAGCAAGGTACAGTCAAGTGAGTTTCGATTCCAGAATAAGGTGAGTTAACTACTATTAAGTCGTATGAAAGCAGTTTAAATTCAGAAATTCAGATCAATTCAATTTGAATAATGCTTTTCTACGCCCAAACCAATCACGTGAGGTCACTTCGTCCTTCAACCACCCCGTTCAAATTAGTTCGAGGGGGAAGAAAAATTCATTTCTACGAGCCAAGTGGAAAGTGTTGAAAGATCACAACCACCCACTGTCATCATCCCCCCTCCCCTTCTCATAAAAAGTTGAGGACATTTTCGCGGGGGCTTTCGAGTTGGAAAATTCATGCTGCTGCTCCGTGTTGTTCTTGGTGTTGTTTGGCGACCAGCAGCCTCCTCGCGAATAGCTATCATGCCGTCATCCAATTTTGCGGCTGAGTGGGTGGCAGGACGACGATGTTTTCTGGTGGTTTTTACGCTCGCGTGCTTTTCCCGTTGTTTGTTTGGTCCACCCCTTTCGATTTTCGAGTTTTTGGACGGGAGGATGCTGCAGGAAGGGGTTGCTTTTCGCAAGGGATGCGTGACGGTGGGGTTTCCCCAGCGAAAGAGCATCAAACTTTAATGAAATCGATGACACAATCGGAGGGTGGTTGGAATTCTATGTTTTCTGTCAATTAATTAGCGTTTTTGTTTCGTTTGATTTAAAGAAGAGATTTTTAATTGGCTTTTCTTCAAAGGATCATTAAATGCTTTCTCCTAAAATTATTATTGAATTCTTGTTCCAGAGTCAATTTCACAATAGAAGCATTGCATTTTGTAAGCCCTTTCAGATGCATTTTGAATTTTGAAATTTGACTGAATTTTGTCTTCGCTACAGTTTTTTTTACAGTGTCGCGATTTGCCCCGCTTCCCGTTAACCTGGAGTGCTCATATTTCGCCCAGATGCTAGTTTTATATGTCCAAACAACCCCCCGCAAATTTCATGTAGATTGATGACGAACGTCCAAACGACCTCCCTAACAAAGGAAGGATTCGTGGACTCGATGTTAAGGTGAAACGGGACGCCAGTTTTCGGACATCTTTTATTCAAATTTAATTCGATTTTGGAACTCGACCGATCTTTGCGTCTACTAAAAACAGAACTTCGTAAGTTACGGCATTTTGTCTCAAAGGTGCTTCCATAAAATCGAAACTTGGTGTAAAAATGGCGCTGCCTTCCCGTATCACCTTAAAATAAAAACAGTCAAACAGAAACAAAAATAAATTCTAATAAAATTTCATGGTCTTTGAGAGTCTTCGAATGCAAAAAGTGTAATAAAATGCATTTTACCTTAGTTTAGTTGTTTTTCAATCATTAGTTTAAAAAAATAAGTTTTGACGAAAACAAAAATTTTAACGAAAACAAAAAGTTTTAAAGATAACAAACTTTGATTAAATTTTCAAAAATTCTGATGATTTTTAAATCAACCAAAACATGCTCAAGGAATACATTTTAAATTAAATATTTTTTTTGCCTTCTGATTTTTCTGGCCAACTTTGCCAAATTTTAACCAGCCTTTTTCACAAATAAACCCGAATTAATTTTTTTTTATTTCAGATTCAGTAAAATTCTCCAAAATTATTCCGTGATTTTTTTGATATTTTTCAAAATCCTTTTTTTTTTTAATTTATATTTCCACAATCAGATTTTGCACCATCATGCAATGTGGCGCAAAAGAAATTTTTTTGAGTCCCATAAAACACTTTTTTTAAATATTAAAAAAAATCGTATTAGATGATGCACAGTTTTTATCCCTCGACTCTGGGGGGCAAAACATAAAATAATATAAAAAATAAAATAACAAGCCATAGTTTCATTAGAATGAAAAAAGTGCTTGAAAATCCCAAAACTTTTAAAAATTAAAATAATTTTTTTTATCAATCAAAATTTTCTAAAATTGATTCTAATCGCAGGGAAATGCATTTCCAAGATTTCAGGTGATTGCACTTAAATTTCTAATGAATTTTTAAAGTTATTTAAAAAAATATTGAATATTGAAAGTATTGATTTTTTTGCCCAACTTTGAAAGACAAGAACTTTAAATAAAATTGGTACTAGTCTTACGGGAATCCAATTTTAAGTGAAAAATCTAAAATAAAGAAATTGGTATTTTTTTGAGAGTGCTACAATCTTTTCTTACAAATCTTCACTGTATCCTTTAATTTTCCCATTAATTAATTAAACAAATATCTCATTTCTAAATACATATTTTCAAAGTCAGCTCGCAAAATTGTATGGAGACCTTAACGAAAAAAAAAAATATATATATGTGGAATTGCTTCTTTTGATAAAGGGAATGTGTGGACAAAGTTTCATCCAAAAACACAAATTTCAAAATTGCGACTGGCTGGGAAACTACTCAATTACTTTTTATTTTTCAACTCAGGATGGAAAATGATGGCCCAATTTTCAATGTGCAAAATTTTTAAATTTTTGAGGTTTAATAAAATTAAATTAAAATTTCATTCAAATTGAATTTTAAATAGAGCATTACACTTAACATTACATGGACAAAATTTGAATATTTTTTTTTGCGTATTTGAAAGATTGGAAAACTTCAAAATCATTTAATTTTACACGAATCTGAAAATGGGACCAATAACTGCTGAGATATCGTCTGTAAAAAACTCAAGCCATATTTTAAAAAGTTTCAAAGTATCAAGTACTCAAAATTGTTCACAAAATACTGCATTTTTTCGGAAATACTCAAATATTCATCATTTGCAATATTGGTATCAAACGAAGCAAAATTGTATATATTTCTTCAAATTTATGAAAGTTTTTTTTATTAATACTGAAATTCTCACAAAATACCGTATTTTATCGAAAATACTAAAATTTTAAAAATTCGCAAAACAGGTTTCAAACGATTAGAGATTTGGTATGCTTTTTTTTAATTAATTAGAGTTTTTTTGAAAATAAAATTTCTTTCACAAATTGCCCTACTTTTTTGAAAATACTCAAATTTTTAAAATATGCAATATTTTGTTACCTCTTTCACCTTATTATAGTTTTTTTGGAAAATACTTAAATTTTCAAAAAATACCGATTTTTTTTTCGAAGATACTAAAATTTTCAACATTTGCAATACAGGTTTTAAACGAATTAAGATTATATATGCTTTTTCAATCAATAAGAGTTTTTTTTTGAAAATACTGAAATTTTCACAAATTACCTTATTTTTTCGAAAATACTCAAATTTTTAAAATATGCACTATGGGTATCAAACGAGGCAAAATTCTGTATGCTCTTTAACCTTATTAGAGTTTTTTTGAAATACCTAAATTTTCACAAAATACCGTATATTATCGAAAATACTAAAAGTTTCAAAATTCGCAATAGAGGTATCAAACGAATTGAGATTTTATATGCTTTTTCAATTAATTAGAGTTTTTTGAAAATACAATAAAAATCACAAATAACCTTATTCTTTCGAAAATTCTCATTTTTTAAAAATATGCAATATGGGTATTGAACGTGGCAAAGTTTTGTATGCTCTTTCACCTTATTAGAGTTTTTTTGAAAATATTTAAATTTTCAAAAAAAAACTGTATTTGCAATACAGGTATCAAACGAATTGAGATTTGGTATGATTTTTCAATAAATTACAGTTTTTTAAATACTAAAATTTTCACAAATTTCCTTATTTTTAAGAAAATACTCATTTTTTTAAAATATGCAATATGGGTATCAAACGAGGCAAAATTTTGTGTGCTCTTTCACTTTATTAAAGTTTTTTACAAATACTAAAATTTTCACAAATTTTCTTATTTTTCGAAACGAATCTAATTATTAAAATTAGCAATATGGGTATCAAACGAGGCAAATTTTTTTTTGCTCTTTCAGCTTATTAGAGTTTTTTTGTTTTTAAAATACTTAAATTAAAAAAAACGTATTTTTACGAAAATACTCAAATTATAAGAATTTGCAATATGGGTATCAAACGAGGCAAAATTTTGTGTGCTCTGTCACTTTATTAGAGGTTTTTTTTTGAAATACTTTGTATGCTTTTTTTTTGTATGCTTTTGTATGCTTTTCAATTAATTATTTTTTTAAATACTACAATTTTCACAAATTTTCTTATTTTTTGGAAAAAAATCAAATTATAAAAATCTGCAACATTATTGGTATCAAACGAATTGAAATTTAGATTTTTGTTTTGGAAAATACTATAATTTTGGATAAAGTGGGAAAGCATACAAAATTTCACTTCGTTTGATACCCGTATTGAATATTTCCGAGATTTGAGTATTTTCGAAAAATACGGTATTTTGTGAAAATTGTTGTCCTTTCCAAAAAATACAACTCTATCAAATAAGGGTAATTCTCTACCAACTCACACGAAATCGGGAAAAGTTGCCCCGACCCCTCTTCGATTTGCGTGAAACTTTGTCCTAAGGGGTAACTTTTGTCCCTGATCACGAAACCGAGGTCCGTTTTTTGATATCTCGTGACGGAGGGGCGGTACGACCCCTTCCATTTTTGAACATGCGAAAAAAGAGGTGTTTTTCAACAATTTGCAGCCTGAAACGGTGATGAGATAGAAATTTGGTGTCAAAGGGACTTTTATGTAAAATTAGGCGCCCAATGTGATGGCGTACTCAGAATTCCGAAAAAACGTATTTTTCATCGAAAAAAACACTAAAAACGTTTTAAAAATTCTCCCATTTTCCGTTACTCGACTGTAAAAAATTTTGGAACATGTCATTTTATGGGAAATTTAATGTACTTTTCGAATCTACATTGTCCCAGAAGGGTCATTTTTTCATTTAGAACAAAATTTTTCATTTTAAAATTTCGTGTTTTTTCTAACTTTGCAGGGTTATTTTTTAGAGTGTAACAATGTTCTACAAAGTTGTAGAGCAGACAATTACAAAAATTTTGATATATAGACATAAGAAGTTTGCTTATAAACATCACGAGTTATCGCGATTTTACGAAAAAAAAGTTTTGAAAAAGTTACTTTTTGCGTTTCTCTTTGTTTCGTCGTCCGTGTCTGTCGCGGGTGACCATGAATGGCCATGATCGATGACGACCAAATTTTGCTTTGTTTGATATTCATATTGCATATTTTGAAAGTTTGAGTATTTTAGAAAAATACGGTAATCTGTGAAAATTTTGGTATTATCCAAAAATAATCATTAATATAGTGATAAAAGTATACAATATTTGGCTTCGTTCGATACCCATATTGCATATCTATTTTTTTAGCATTTTTGAAAACAAATTTTAATTTGGGAAATTTTGAAAAACTATAATAAAATGAAAAACCATGCATAATTTCGCTTCGTTTGATACCCATATTGCAAATTATAAAATTTTCAATTCATATGAAAAAATTGCGGTATTTTGTGAACAATTTTGACTACATATTTTACATTGAAACTTATCAGATTTGCAAAGTATATTATTTTAGGGATTGAAAATGTTACATGATATTGTTGAATTAATCGATTTTATAAAGATTTTAAAAATAAGTTATCGGCGATAGAATGATCGAAATAACGATTAAACTATAAAACTCTTAAATAAGTTAAAATTTACTGTGTTTTACCTTGGTGATATGTTGATGACGGGTATTTATGATATCATTTAGATGAGTTCAAGAATCTTCTTACCTGTAATAGAAAAAAGTAAAAAAATTAATGTTACTATTTATTTAGTTTTGTCGATGAAATATTTAAATAAATTGATAAATCAAAAATAAGAACATTCTAAACCATACAACAGTCTAAAACTTCATTAAAAGTATTTTAATTTTGCAAGTTTGACGGAGAGCCACCTGGTGTGTGTTTTTTGTAATTTATTTTTTTATTATTTTCATTCCCACTACCGAAGAACAACAAAAAGTTGTGCTGCCAAAATATCACCATCACGTTTATTTATTCAACGGTGGCACCAACACAGATCCGGTGATTTATCATAAAGTTGCGAAAATCACGTGTAATGGATGCGGAGCTAAAAAGTTGTATTTTTCACCGGCAGGTGGCAGCACAAATGTTTTTGTTTATTTTTTTGTGATATAGGGTACTAAGAATGATTTTAAAATATTTTCGTAATTTAATATTTTATGGAGCTTGACTTATTCTGTTTTTTATTCAGAAATTTCAGGTGGAATTTTGAAACTAAATTAATTTAATTTTTAGAATAACAACTACCACATTCCTTTCGTTCCATAGCGTTGAAACAAACTTTCCCCCTCTCAAATGAAAACAGTTTGGAAAAACTATCCTGCGTGGAAACCAGTACACGTGTCGTACACGTGTGCACACCTGGGGGAGAGAAAAGTGGCTCCCTCTTTTTCCCACTTGTGGTTGAAACTTTACCCCACCAAGCTCACCGGATATGTTTACCTAAGCTCTCGCTCTCTCTCTCCCTCTCACAGCAAAGTAACTTTCTGGTCCATGATAGCAGCCCGACTTTTTCGGAACGGATGTGCCAAGTGGGTTCTCCGGTTTCCGTCAGGCGGAAAGATAAATAACGTTTTCGCAAGCAAACTACTCGAGAGCGTGTGCAATTTTGACGCTCTTAATTTAGGTTACGCTTGGAGAAAGCGCCCGGAAGGTAGGCAAGAGTAGCGCCCTTCAAATTTTGCGTCTAATTTCAGGCGTGGTCCAATTCGTCAAAAAAAAGACACCCCCCGATGATGAGGATTTTCTATTCCGCCAGAGTCAGAGTTGGGGGAAAATTTTATGGCGCAGGAGGCGGCCAAATTATATCTACATAAATTATGGCAAATTGAATATTTTATTACGCCAGGATGCTGGCAACACGCGAGGCCTGGTCCTCGTCGTTTGATGCCAGGAGGCCTCCCACTGTCCCTGATGTGACGGGCGCACCCGGTTGGTCGTTTGGCGGTCAGATGAGCTTTAAATTTTAAATGTTCAAGTTTGAAGTTTGAGGGATTTTGAAATGGACCCAAGTGAATGGTGAAGTAAACTTAAAAGTTTGGTGAAAAGTTGGTGGAAAAGTTTCAAGGCTTTTTGACATTAAAAATTAAATAATTGATTTGCTTAGGAAAATGTTTATTCCGATGATTTACTATCTAAATTTGCGGCAAAACTGACAACTCAAAACAAAAACATGAAACCATGTGACAAAAAAAAACAAAAAACAAAAAACAAAAACAAAAAACAAAAAACAAAAACAAAAAACAAAAAACAAAAAACAAAAAACAAAAAACAAAAAACAAAAAACAAAAAACAAAAAACAAAAAACAAAAAACAAAAAACAAAAAACAAAAAACAAAAAACAAAAAACAAAAAACAAAAAACAAAAAACAAAAAACAAAAAACAAAAAACAAAAAACAAAAAACAAAAAACAAAAAACAAAAAACAAAAAACAAAAAACAAAAAACAAAAAACAAAAAACAAAAAACAAAAAACAAAAAACAAAAAACAAAAAACAAAAAACAAAAAACAAAAAACAAAAAACAAAAAACAAAAATGACAAAAATGACAAAAATGACAAAAATGACAAAAATGACAAAAATGACAAAAATGACAAAAATGACAAAAATGACAAAAATGACAAAAATGACAAAAATGACAAAAATGACAAAAATGACAAAAATGACAAAAATGACAAAAATGACAAAAATGACAAAAATGACAAAAATGACAAAAATGACAAAAATGACAAAAATGACAAAAATGACAAAAATGACAAAAATGACAAAAATGACAAAAATGACAAAAATGACAAAAATGACAAAAATGACAAAAATGACAAAAATGACAAAAATGACAAAAATGACAAAAATGACAAAAATGACAAAAATGACAAAAATGACAAAAATGACAAAAATGACAAAAATGACAAAAATGACAAAAATGACAAAAATGACAAAAATGACAAAAATGACAAAAATGACAAAAATGACAAAAATGACAAAAATGACAAAAATGACAAAAATGACAAAAATGACAAAAATGACAAAAATGACAAAAATGACAAAAATGACAAAAATGACAAAAATGACAAAAATGACAAAAATGACAAAAATGACAAAAATGACAAAAATGACAAAAATGACAAAAATGACAAAAATGACAAAAATGACAAAAATGACAAAAATGACAAAAATGACAAAAATGACAAAAATGACAAAAATGACAAAAATGACAAAAATGACAAATATGACAAAAATGACAAAAATGACAAAAATGACAAAAATGACAAAAATGACAAAAATGACAAAAATGACAAAAATGACAAAAATGACAAAAATGACAAAAATGGCAAAAATGACAAAAATGACAAAAATGACAAAAATAACAAAAATGACAAAAATGACAAAAACGACGAAAAATACAAAAATTACAAAAAATGACAAAAATTACAATTACAAGATATGTCATATTTTTTCTGATTTTAATTAATTTTTTAATTTGATTGAATGTAAAGCTGATGATATTTTTTGAATCAATAAAAACATCTCAACAAAGAACAAAAAAACTAATTTTCCCTTCCATTAACCTCAGATTTGACCCCAAAAGTAGTCAGCAGGTGATTTCACAATGCCAGTGGAGTGGGGGAGGGCGTGATAAGCCTCATTGATTTATGCTCTCCCACTTTGTGATCTTCTTAGCGCACAAAAAAAAGCATCTGCCCTAAGAGCCGAAACCAGCCAGAAAAATAACAATAACAGTCACGATGGGGAGGGGGCGCTGCTCCAAAAATAGCTTCCAAAGTGGACCTAATCTTCTTTTCTATTTCCGGTGACTTGGTTAGGGGAGGGGGGTCTCTTTTTTGGTTTGGAGCAATCCAGGTTAATTTTGGTGGACGCTGGCAACTCTGGAAGAAGCGTTCATGGTTTTGGCTTCAACTGGATGTTTACCAACAGTTATGAGAGGTTAACCAAGTGTTAAGGCTTCAGTTTCATGTTTTGGTAGCTAGAGGTCGTTGCGATCAGCAAAATAATGACACTTGTTGACCAACAATGCAATTAAAGTACAAACCAAACCTTGTCGAAGACCGCAAACCGATTCGACGTAACCCAACAAAGTTATAACGCTTTGATGTTTTTGGTGGGGCAATTTGATTCCGGGTAAAATAGACCATCTATGCTAAGATTTTATTTTTGTAAATCTCAACTTTTGTAATTCTGCTCGTTTATTTTTTGAAAAATTTTAAATCTTTTAAAAAATTTAACCCCCGAAAAAAAATTGTCCCCAACAATCTTGAAATGCCTATAACTTTGCTTGGTGACCTCCAATCGCTTCGCGATCTTCAACAAAGTTGCTCAGCTAGCTTTGTCCGCTTGTAGCGACCTCCAGCGGCCAAAATTTGAACTAGTCCAATGAAAGTAAAGGTAAAAATAACTTCGATGGAACCAGAAATGTCCACGGGAAAAGGAAATAAAAGGACGATGGCAAGATAAGCCACGATTTTCACCACCACCACCAGGAACAAGGAATTTCAAGACGGTGCGGATGAACTTGGGGTGTTGAAAATTGCTACCAACTAATTACGCGTAGCGGGTACTGTTTGGAGTAATTTCAAGTTTTTTTTTTGTTGCTTCCTCTGCGGTCAAGCTCGGTAGTGGTGTGAAGTCGTGGGTGTTTAATTACCCTAATTAAACGTTTGGTTTTATTGCACTGTTTATTGGTTGGGACCTCTTTTTGTTGCTGTTATCCATGTTGCTACTAGTTTCAATTCATGCCACGTAGCCTGCAACTAAATTAACGCAACAGACAATAATTAGCGCGTTTTTGTTCGAGTGGAAAATTTATATCCACGGGGTTAATTACTACATTGTTTGAACAATTGCAACCCATTAATCTACAATCGGTGTTTAATTAAACATAATGCATTTGATTATGACCGGTTACCGTTCAAAATCCCGCAAAACCCGTGTAATTAAACCAAAACAGTTAGGAAAAAGTTGGCCCACCCCAACCAGAAACCGCGCCCGTAATTGAAACACTAAGTCAAACGACGTCGTTCTTCATTTACAATTAAAACATTACCCCCCATTCGGCAAACACACACACCCAAAAATCTACCCCGCAATTCATCATTGAAAAAGAGGGGCAGCATGGCGAAGCAAACCCCATTTCGAACGAATAACTTTTCGCCGAGGAATGAATTGCGTTAAACTTGACTTACTTTTGGCGAGAGGAAGGGAGTCCCCAGTCAAAGTCGTGGCAAAAGTTGGACCGTTTCCCGAAAACGAGCCTCCCACTTCTTTCACGTACGATTCATTGCACGCCAACTGTTACAAGTGTCACGATGGAATCGATTTTTATTTGAGGAGGGATGATAGAGGATTGGGGGTTTAAAATAGTAGTTTATGCAACACGTTGCAAAAAGAGGATTTTTTCAGCACGAGTCGTACATTTATCCAACGAGGTTCACCGAGTTGGATATATACGAAGAGTGCTGAAAAAATCAAGTTTTGTAACGAGTTCCATACAACATTTTTTGCAATTCCAAAAAATACACACTGAGTGAAATTTTATGTCAAATTTTCATGTATTTTGTCAATAAATCGTTTAAATCAAAAAAATGTTGAAAAGTGTTACTTTTCGAAACAAGTAGAACTTTTCAGCATTTATTTTGAAAAGTGTTGCTAGAAAAGTAGGCTATTTCGTCGTTCAAGAATGAAAGGAAAAGTAAGTAGTTTCACGACGGAATTGCAAAAAAAAAAAATTAAACGTGCTTTTATATATGCTCTCTGAAAATGATAGCTGACATATAACACCAAAACGAAGAACAGAAAAGTGGAAGCAGAAAACCAAAAAAAAGGTGTTTCTTTCTACGTTTTTTTTTTAAACCATAAAACCTAAAAAATATAAATAAAGAAAATCTTAAAATAACAGGTTTCATTCTTATCAACTTAAAAGTGCCATGCGTCTCCATGTTTAGGGAACTCATGCCTTTGGAGAATTTTAGACCAAAATCCGTGGTAAATAAAATCTTGCATATTTCGTGAGTCGTGAGGAATCTTTACATTCCTCAAAAATCTTGAACTAAAAAAAAGTGACATCACCTAGAATCATCTTTTAAACTTAAAAATTGAAAAATCTCATTAAAGTAGCGTGTATTCTTCTTTCAGTGTGTGTTTTTTTTTTTAGAGAGCCCGTCCAATTTTCTACAAGTTTGACCCCTTTTTGATACGATACAGTAATTTTTAAATTGCAAAATACAAAAATATTTAAAGACCTTACGCCCTTCTCAAATATTATTTTCGAGTACTTTTGGCTCCATATACACAAAAATGGCTTATATAGGCCTAGGATAACATGTCTACAAAGTTTCATTGAAATCTGAGAGGGTCGGGTACAAAAGTACCAGAAAAATTCCTGATTTGAGCTGGAATTGCTCAATTTAATTAATTAAAAAAATCCAATAACTTTTATTTTCCAAGATGCCAGAAACTATATTTACAATTCGCAATTTGTTAAAAGTTAGTTTCAAAATTTTCACTCTGGAGCTTTGCCTGTGAAGATTTTTTAAATCTTCTGATAAATCAATTTTAAAATCTTACGCAACAAAAACAAGCAGAGCAAATTAAAAAAATGTAGCACGGTCAAAATTAGTGAAGATAATTCGATTAATTATAAAACATAAATCAAAGATAAATCAAATGAAGTTAAAAAAATACTGTCTTGACAGTAGTTATTAGATTTTCTTTGTTATTTTATCTTTTAACACGTTCAATAAACTTTCCGTAATATTTTTTTTTTTGTTTCGGAGCGTGGAAATCATAAAGCCTAGATATCATTATCATTTTTGTTAGCTTTTTCCTATTGAATTAGATGGTTTTTTTTTCTTCAAATATATTTTCCGCAGCCTATACAAATTAAATTATAAAGCAAAATAAAGTTGAAAAGTCTCAATAAACTATCAAAATATTTGCTTATGTTGAACAGCAAAAAAGTTTTTATATTTGATTTTCAAAATAAGTTCAGTTAAATTCAATTACAAAAACCAAATGTCACAGAATATATTAAACTTAAAAACTATTTTTAAATGGTAAATTACAACATCAAAAATAACAACAAATATGGGCTCAAAAAAAAACATGCCAAATAAACAAAAAAAAAGAAACATTCAAAATAAGACTAGCTTATTCAAAAAATAAGAAAAAAATATCACAAAATATTTTTCAGCGGTGTTATCATGAATCTGATTTTAAAATACGTATTGCACCCAAAACTTTACAAATTTCAAGATGAATAAAAAAACTAAATAAAAAAGTGGTCAAATAAAGTAAAAAACAAAAAAATTTACAAACAACCAGGCTTAAAATGAAGTGTAAGAAGTATTTGTTTGAAAATTGAACCAATTAACAAGTGAATTGTCATTTGTGAATCCCTATTAAAAATTCAATGGAAAAATTTATGTGATTATAATTTGAAAAAAATCGTATTTTTTGCACAATCGTATTTTGTGCATTTTTAATTTAATTTCAATTTTGACACTTTCTTGAGGATACCGTGGAGATTTTTCCGTATCTTTGGTTATGTCTCTGATGCGCTTAAATATTTCATATTTTTTGTTTTTTATTATAACATTAACATTTAAAATTAAAATTTTGAGTCGAAATCTTGCATCGTTTGATATTTATTCCGCAAATAAGGCCGTGGCAAATATTTTTCAAAGTTTATTTTGCCGCCCATCTCCCCCTCAAAATTGGTCCAAAAAATCAAGGGGCAAAAACAATATTTTTTCAAAAACTTCAAAATTTTAATGAAAATAAAAGTCAAATCAACTGAAAACAGTCTAAAACGCATTTTTCTGCATTGATAATCATATTTCAAATATTTCGAATTTTCATTAAATTTCAATGTACAACAGCGCAAAAACTTTATTTTTGGCAACAACAACATTCCTTTGGAGAATTTTAGACCAAAATCCGTGGTAAAGAATATCTTGCAAATTTCGTGAATCGTGAGGAAGTGTTACATTCCTCAAAAATCTTGAACGAAAAAAAAACGTGACATCACCTAGAATTACCTTTTAAACTTTAAATTTAAATCTCATGAAAGTGGCGTGTATTTTTCTTTCAGTGTTTTTTTTTTTTCAGAGAGCCCATCCAATTTCCTACATGTTAGTCTTTGACCCCTTTTTGATACGATGCAACGGCTTTGAGATACAGTAATTTTTAAATTGCAAAATACAAAAATATTTACAACACTTACGCCCTTCTTAAATGTCATTTTTGAGTACAATTGGCTCTATATACGCAAAAATGGCTTATATAGGGCTAGAATAACATGTCTAAAAAGTTTCATTGAAATCGGAGAGGGTCGGGTACAAAAGTACCAAAAAGTTCCTGATTTGAGCTGGAATTGCTCAATTAAATTGATTTAAAAAAAAATCCAATTTCTTTTTAGTTTCCAAGATGCCAGAAACAATATTTACAATTCGCAATTAAATCTTCGTTAGGTGTTTTGGAAACTAATGATTGCATAACAACTTAACAGGTGTATAAAGCATTTTTAAACACATTTAAATGTTAAAGCCGTGGCTGGTTAGTTCAATTATTATTATTTTTTTAACATGCGAAAAAAGAAGTGTTTTTCAATAATTTGCAGCCTGAAACGGTGATGAGGTAGAAATTTGGTGTTAAAGGAACTTTTATGTAAAATTAGACGCCCGATTTGATGGCGTTCTTAGAATTCCGAAAAAAAAACATATTTTTCATCGAAAAAAACACAAAAAAAGTTTTAAGAACTCTCCCATTTTCCGTTACTCGACTGTAAACAAGATTGGAACATGTCTAGTTTTACATAAAAGTCCCTTTGACACCAAATTTCTAACTCATCACCGTTTCAGGCTGCAAATTATTGAAAACACCTTTTTTTTTAAAAGGAAATACCTTCTGGATGATAATCAATTTATTGCACTTCTATTCGTTTTTAAATTTGTAGAGTTCCGAAAAAAATTGCCTCATTTATTTTAGTTGATTTTGAAAACATATTTGCAACGAAAAATTTAATTATTTTCAAAAAATACGATATATTGTAAAAATCAAATCTTAATCATAAAAAAACTTCTTGCAGTTTGATACCCGCAAAGCAAATTATAAATATTTAAGAGATATCAGAACCCTTCCAAAAATTTTAATATCCGATTTACATATTGCAATAAAAATAAATTTATTTAATTAGGTTTTTTTTCGTTCGGCTCTGGTCGAGGCCAAGTAGGGGGAAACCATTATTTTTTTTTTAAATTTTGGCGAGCAAAATTTCATGGAAAAACATATAGTTGGACAATTTTTGAATTTCATTAGGGTGGTCCTATACACTTTGACGCTTTGAATTCCCGAGATATTTTATTTAAGTTTTAGATTTGCATATTATTAACCTTAAAATGGCTGTAACTTTTGAACTTTTAGTCCAACTTGACTTGCCAAAAAATAAAGTTGTTTTTCAGAGTTATGAAAGTGTCCCGAATATCACTTTTCTCTAAAATTTTATCCTGGATTGTTACGTTAAAAAATGATTTCGAAGGTTTGCTGGGATGCCTTTTTCTAAATTTGGTCGGAGAAGACGATAATTTTGGCGTATTTGACAAAGTTGCTTGGATTGTCTAACATCTTTCTAGACGACAGAAAAAATCCAGAAGTATTCCTGAAAAGTTAGATTTTAAAAATTACTCTAATCGTAAACCACCCTAATGTTCAACCAAACCAGAAGTTGTCCTTTTCCGTTTGCAACAACTCTTCTGAAGATATCAAAGTTTCAAAACTTCACATTTTTCGAAAAATCCATTTTCAACTAGATTTTGCGATGAAGACGACTATCAGTAATATTATTATAAATTTATTTTCCTCGAGCCATATTATAATTTTGTGAAAATTTAGAGTTCATTTAACAGCATCTCTAAAGTATTCTGCCGTTACAGATCCATAATATTTTTTTTTAAATACGGTATTTTGTAGAAGTTACCTAAGCGTTGAAACTAGCTAATATATTCAAAAAGTTTCTAAAAATGAATCATCATCGAAATAGCCGATTCAGTTATTGAGTTTCGATAACGATAATTTTATCGTTATCGTCTTGACGATATTGGTGAATTGTTCGTTATCGCTGTACGATTGGTGATAATTATATTGATTAAGGGTGCACAGCAACCAAAGCTTTTGCACCAATAATTTTATTACATTCATTTTAGTATCAGAGCAATTCTCTCAGATCTCGGTCATTCAATTTTTTTGTATTTTTTAATCCGACTGAAACTTTTTTGGTGCCTTCGGTATGCCCAAAGAAGCCATTTTGCATCATTAGTTTGTCCATATAATTTTCCATACAAATTTGGCAGCTTGCCATACAAAAATGATGTATGAAAATTCAAAAATCTGTATCTTTTGAAGGAATTTTTTGATCGATTTGGTGTCTTCGGCAAAGTTGTAGGTATGGATATGGACTGCACTGAAAAAAAATGATGCACGAATTTTTTTTTTTAATTTGTTTTAAGTTTAGTATTACAAATTATAAGTGTCGATTGTAAAGTTTACATTAAACTATTATAATTAATATAAAAAAACAGTTTTAAATATCAAGCTAATCCACCCAAATATCTCTCAACTCCCTACTAAGCGCCCACCCTTCAAGTGCACGGTCAACTTGCAAGCGGCACAATTCCAAACACACCAAAATTGCCAGTGCCAACTTGCCTCTTAACTACCACCACCATCATCGAACTGCTCAAGCACTCCTAACCTACAAACACACACATAGCCACTGATGGTGCAAAAGAGTGCTCCAGCGTGAATGTATGTCATTGTGTAACGGTGCCAGCATTGCATTCCCCGCATTGGCAAAAAAAAGGAAGCACTTTTTGTTCGTTCTCTCAACTGCGCTTCTGCTGCACAAACGTTTTGATTTCACTTCTCTTTGTGTTCGGTGACACTGAGCGAAAGCGAGAGGCGAAATTAGCTTACGTTTATTTGAGTGTCACGATGGCCGTGGCGGTAGAGGCGCGCGGCAGCGCGCGCAAGGTCCTCGGTCTGAATCTTGTCAGAAATGAATTTGAAAACTTTTTTTTACGGTGCATTTCCACAGGAAAATTGCTGACAGTATCGTAAAATTTTTGATTTCTCATTCCAATGTCTCATTGTTGGAAAGTTTCCCCCCCCCCCGGCTTTCCATCCGGATATTTTCCGACCGATGAATGAATGACGACTGACTAGGGGAAACGTTTCGAGTGTGATTTTTCCTCTGCTGCTCCGAAACAGGCTTCCGGCTGCCCAGGTTGGAAAAACCGAGTGTGAATGTGGAGTGTTTATGGATGAAAATGTATGGAAAAGTTGTGCGTTGCGATGGTTGCAGCCATCCAGGCGACTCTGCTGCTGCTGCTATTTTGCTTTCGTTTGGCCGCTGGCGCTTCAATTTGTAAACATTTAACTAGTTTCGAGTGTGGTGATGGCTGACTACTGCTGCTGGTCTGGAACTCGGAGCTCCCACTATTCATTAGTGCAAGTTTGGAAAATTGAAATAGAAAAAAAGGGAAAACGACGGAGTGTTGATTTAACTATGTGTGCGCTGAGTTTTGCTGGAAGCCAAATAGTGGAACGTTTTGAGCGGAGTTAGCGAGCTGTTAGGCGAAAGTTGGAGTTATATTATTTGAAGAGCGATTCTGTACGTAATTTTCTCTGCAATTTAACAAATCAGAAATAGAAAAAAACTAACTTTTTTAACATTTGAACAACTCGTAAATCTCTCAAATTTCACCTCACAAATTAAATCTCACACCCTCGAAGCCACTTCTCACAATCTCACCTGGTGTAAAATCTTCACTTTCAAATTAAATTAGCTACTTTCGTTTAGTCTGCTTTGTCGTTTCCAGAAAGGCGATGCCACGTGGCAGTCTAAAAGGACCCTCGATTGGTCATCGACGCTGTCTGTGGCAATGTTGCCAGCAAATTCGATTCACTTGATTAATTTTGTCCTTGTAAAGACAGTCTGATGGCTCAGTTTGACGTAATTAAAAAGGGTGGAAATTTCGTTTTGCTCAATTAATTTTTCGTTGAAAAAAATTAGGCAAATGACCATTCAAAAAATATTTTAAAAACTAAAGCTTCTTATTTCATTTTCCGCAAAACTTTTTTAAATTTCATGTTATTAAATTTGTTAATTAAATTTGTTATTTGTTAAATTTGTTAAATTTATTAAATTTGTAAAATTTGTAAAATTTGTAAAATTTGTAAAATTTGTAAAATTTGTAAAATTTGTAAAATTTGTAAAATTTGTAAAATTTGTAAAATTTGTAAAATTTGTAAAATTTGTAAAATTTGTAAAATTTGTAAAATTTGTAAAATTTGTAAAATTTGTAAAATTTGTAAAATTTGTAAAATTTGTAAAATTTGTAAAATTTGTAAAATTTGTAAAATTTGTAAAATTTGTAAAATTTGTAAAATTTGTAAAATTTGTAAAATTTGTAAAATTTGTAAAATTTGTAAAATTTGTAAAATTTGTAAAATTTGTAAAATTTGTAAAATTTGTAAAATTTGTAAAATTTTGTAAAATTTGTAAAATTTGTAAAATTTGTAAAATTTGTAAAATTTGTAAAATTTGTAAAATTTGTAAAATTTGTAAAATTTGTAAAATTTGTAAAATTTGTAAAATTTGTAAAATTTGTAAAATTTGTAAAATTTGTAAAATTTGTAAAATTTGTAAAATTTGTAAAATTTGTAAAATTTGTAAAATTTGTAAAATTTGTAAAATTTGTAAAATTTGTAAAATTTGTAAAATTTGTAAAATTTGTAAAATTTGTAAAATTTGTAAAATTTGTAAAATTTGTAAAATTTGTAAAATTTGTAAAATTAGTAAAATTTGTAAAATTTGTAAAATTTGTAAAATTTGTAAAATTTGTAAAATTTGTAAAATTTGTAAAATTTGTAAAATTTGTAAAATTTGTAAAATTTGTAAAATTTGTAAAATTTGTAAAATTTGTAAAATTTGTAAAATTTGTAAAATTTGTAAAATTTGTAAAATTTGTAAAATTTGTAAAATTTGTAAAATTTGTAAAATTTGTAAAATTTGTAAAATTTGTAAAATTTGTAAAATTTGTAAAATTTGTAAAATTTGTAAAATTTGTAAAATTTGTAAAATTTGTAAAATTTGTAAAATTTGTAAAATTTGTAAAATTTGTAAAATTTGTAAAATTTGTAAAATTTGTAAAATTTGTAAAATTTGTAAAATTTGTAAAATTTGTAAAATTTGTAAAATTTGTAAAATTTGTAAAATTTGTAAAATTTGTAAAATTTGTAAAATTTGTAAAATTTGTAAAATTTGTAAAATTTGTAAAATTTGTAAAATTTGTAAAATTTGTAAAATTTGTAAAATTTGTAAAATTTGTAAAATTTGTAAAATTTGTAAAATTTGTAAAATTTGTAAAATTTGTAAAATTTGTAAAATTTGTAAAATTTGTAAAATTTGTAAAATTTGTAAAATTTGTAAAATTTGTAAAATTTGTAAAATTTGTAAAAAATTTGTAAAATTTGTAAAATTTGTAAAATTTGTAAAATTTGTAAAATTTGTAAAATTTGTAAAATTTGTAAAATTTGTAAAATTTGTAAAATTTGTAAAATTTGTAAAATTTGTAAAATTTGTAAAATTTGTAAAATTTGTAAAATTTGTAAAATTTGTAAAAATTGTAAAATTTGTAAAATTTGTAAAATTTGTAAAATTTGTAAAATTTGTAAAATTTGTAAAATTTGTAAAATTTGTAAAATTTGTAAAATTTGTAAAATTTGTAAAATTTGTAAAATTTGTAAAATTTGTAAAATTTGTAAAATTTGTAAAATTTGTAAAATTTGTAAAATTTGTAAAATTTGTAAAATTTGTAAAATTTGTAAAATTTGTAAAATTTGTAAAATTTGTAAAATTTGTAAAATTTGTAAAATTTGTAAAATTTGTAAAATTTGTAAAATTTGTAAAATTTGTAAAATTTGTAAAATTTGTAAAATTTGTAAAATTTGTAAAATTTGTAAAATTTGTAAAATTTGTAAAATTTGTAAAATTTGTAAAATTTGTAAAATTTGTAAAATTTGTAAAATTTGTAAAATTTGTAAAATTTGTAAAATTTGTAAAATTTGTAAAATTTGTAAAATTTGTAAAATTTGTAAAATTTGTAAAATTTGTAAAATTTGTAAAATTTGTAAAATTTGTAAAATTTGTAAAATTTGTAAAATTTGTAAAATTTGTAAAATTTGTAAAATTTGTAAAATTTGTAAAATTTGTAAAATTTGTAAAATTTGTAAAATTTGTAAAATTTGTAAAATTTGTAAAATTTGTAAAATTTGTAAAATTTGTAAAATTTGTTAAATTTGTTAAATTTGTTAAATTTGTTAAATTTGTTAAATTTGTTAAATTTGTTAAATTTGTTAAATTTGTTAAATTTGTTAAATTTGTTAAATTTGTTAAATTTGTTAAATATATTTCTTTCCTTATTTATTTTTATTTCGTAAATTCTGGCCATTTGGGAACACTGCCAATCAGATCCTTGCACTGCTTTAAATTATGTTATTCAAAATTCTTCCATCACCGTACCAAACTGTATAAAACTCTTAAACTTCTCTCCGGACATGAGCGATGGGAAATTGATGTCCCCAAGGGAGTGGAGTGGGGATTTTGCTACAAGACATTCCTGAAAACATGCGACAAAACGATGCATCAGAAACATGTGTGTTTCATATGAAGCTCAATGGGAAGAGATTTCCAAACCCGGAATTCCCTTCTGGGAGTGTCATGACGTGACGTGGCCACACGTCGATTTGAGGGCGGGGACATTTCGCATGTACAGCTCTCACTTTGCCACCAGTGGACGATGGATTCGATGACAGATTCTGTAGTAAAAGTGATTTTTTTCCCTTGTGAAGACATGGAGATTATCGATTGACCTACTTGAAGAGATTCGTGCACAGCAAGTCGATTTGAAGGAATGGATTTCTCTTTAGAGTCATTCAAGTGTTGTCTAAAGTTGTTTGATTTTGTTTTCCTCAAAATTTGTTTCAGTTTGTACCAGTTTGTCTTAGTTTTAAACTCTGTCCCGGTTAGATACAATGCTAATTGTTTGTTCTAGTATCTCAGTTTGATTCAATTTGTCTCAGTTTGTCTCGGTTATCTCAGTTTGCCTCAGTTTGTCTCAGTTTGTCTCAGTTTGTCTATGTTTATCTCAATTTGTCTTAGTTTGACTTAGATTTTAAATTTGTCTCAGTTTGTCTCAGTTTGTTTCAGTTTATCTCGAGTTGTCTCAGTTTGTCTCAGTTTGTTTCAGTTTATCTCGAGTTGTCTCAGTTTATCTCAGTTAGTCTCAGTTTGTCTCAGTTTGTCTCAGCTTGTCTCAGTTTGTCTCAGTTTGTCTCAGTTTGTCTCAGTTTGTCTATGTTTGTTTCAATTTGTCTCAGTTTGACTTAGATTTTAAGTTTGTCTCAGTTTTTCTCAGTTTGTCTAAGTTTATCTCGATTTGTCTCAAATTTTCTCAGCTTGTCTCAGTTTGTCTCAGTTTGTCTCAGTTTGTCTATATTGGTCTCAATTTGTCTCAGTTTGACAAAATTGATCTCATTTTTCTAGTTTGTCTCACTTTTTGCCACTAAATTTGTCCAAAAAGGATGACTTTCACCAGTTACCTTCCCGTAACTCAAATCCTCTCATCCAGAAAGCTCTCGATTAAGAACCCGGCTGTCTCAGCCACTTCTCGCGCCACCCAAATATTAATGAGCATAATTAACGGTGGGGAAGCGTTTAGCATAAATCAAAACTCTCGCGTACAATCGCGCAGATCCACCTTACCACCTTAGTTCAGGGAAGAGCCTTTACTTGACGTGTCGGTCGTAAAATTTTGACGAAGGCGCTAAGGGAAGTCCTCTTTCGGCGAGGGGCTGTGATTGACTGGTTTTGCCCCAAAGCGAGACTACAGGATGACGACGCCGAAGTCGGTCATAAATCTACTTGGACCAGGAGTGGATTTTGAGCTCTGAGGGTGGCCACCTCCACCGCCGTAAGAATGGGCCAACGGGCCATGAAATGAATGCCAAGTTGGACCGGGATCTAATTAAAGACGGTAATGTGCTGGAAAACTGGGAAAAAGTGGGCTGAACGTTAAACCAGCGCGTTGAGTGGTCGAAAATCAGGTGATTTTGCGAGGAGCAGGGGAGCAATCAAGCGGGAAAGTAATCTCGAAATTCATCATGAATTGATGATCTGCGATTTATTTGATGGGGAGAGATTTGTTGGATTGATATTATTGTCGAATTTTACGCGACGGTTCGTTAATCAGTTCAAAAAGTGATAAAATGTCACCATCAATTTAACCTGATAAAGTTATTAAAAAAATAACAAAAAGAAAAAAGTTTACAAATTTAACAAATTTAACAAATTTAACAAATTTAACAAATTTAACAAATTTAACAAATTTAACAAATTTAACAAATTTAACAAATTTAACAAATTTAACAAATTTAACAAATTTAACAAATTTAACAAATTTAACAAATTTATCAAATTTAACAAATTTAACAAATTTAACAAATTTAACAAATTTAACAAATTTAACAAATTTAACAAATTTAACAAATTTAATAAATTTAACAAATTTAACAAATTTAACAAATTTAACAAATTTAACAAATTTAACAAATTTAACAAATTTAACAAATTTAACAAATTTAACAAATTTAACAAATTTAACAAATTTACCAAATTTAACAAATTTACCAAATTTAACAAATTTAACAAATTTAACAAATTTAACAAATTTAACAAATTTAACAAATTTAACAAATTTAACAAATTTAACAAATTTAACAAATTTAACAAATTTAACAAATTTAACAAATTTAACAAATTTAACAAATTTAACAAATTTAACAAATTTAACAAATTTAACAAATTTAACAAATTTAACAAATTAAACAAATTTAACAAATTTAACAAATTTAACAAATTTAACAAATTTAACAAATTTAACAAATTTAACAAATTTAACAAATTTAACAAATTTAACAAATTTAACAAATTTAACAAATTTAACAAATTTAATAAATTTAACAAATTTAACAAATTTAACAAATTTAACAAATTTAACAAATTTAACAAATTTAACAAATTTAACAAATTTAACAAATTTAACAAATTTACCAAATTTAACAAATTTACCAAATTTAACAAATTTACCAAATTTAACAAATTTAACAAATTTAACAAATTTAACAAATTTAACAAATTTAACAAATTTAACAAATTTAACAAATTTTACAAATTTTACAAATTTTAACAAACTTAACAAATTTAACAAATTTAACAAATTTAACAAATTTAACAAATTCAACAAATTTAACAAATTTAACAAATTTAACAAATTTAACAAATTTAACAAATTTAACAAATTTAACAAATTTAACAAATTTAACAAATTTAACAAATTTAACAAATTTAAAAAATTTAACAGATTTAACAAATTTAACAAATTTAACAAATTTAACAAATTTAACAAATTTAACAAATTTAACAAATTTAACAAATTTAACAAATTTAACAAATTTAACAAATTTAACAAATTTAACAAATTTAACAAATTTAACATATTTAACAAATTTAACAAATTTAACAAGTTTAACAAATTTAACAAATTTAACAAATTTAACAAATTTAACAAATTTAACAAATTTAACAAATTTAACAAATTTAACAAATTTAACAAATTTAACAAATTTAACAAATTTAACAAATTTAACAAATTTAACAAATTTAACAAATTTAACAAATTTAACAAATTTAACAAATTTAACAAATTTAACCAATTTAACAAATTTAACAAATTTAACAAATTCAACAAATTTAACAAATTTAACAAATTTAACAAATTTAACAAATTTAACAAATTTAACAAATTTAACAAATTTAACAAATTTAACAAATTTAACAAATTTAACAAATTTAACAAATTTAACAAATTTAACAAATTTAACAAATTTAACAAATTTAACAAATTTAACAAATTTAACAAATTTAACAAATTTAACAAATTTAACAAATTTAACAAATTTAACAAATTTAACAAATTTAACAAATTTAACAAATTTAACAAATTTAACAAATTTAACAAATTTAACAAATTTAACAAATTTTAATTTTTTTTTTGTTTTTTTCTGTTTTTCAGATTTTTCTGCTTGTTCTGCTTTTTCAGCTTTTTTAGCTTTTTTAGCTTTTTCTGCTTTTTATGCTTTTTTTGCTATTTCTGCTTTTTCTGCTTTTTCTGCCTGTTCTGCCTGTTCTGCTTTTTCTGCTTTTTCTGCTTTTTCTGCTCCTTCTGCTTTTTCTGCTATTTCTGCTATTTCTGCTTTTTCTGCTTTTTCTGCTTTTTCTGCTTTTTCTGCTTTTTTCTGCTTTTTCTGCTTTTTCTGCTTTTTCTGCTTTTTCTGCTTTTTCTGCTTTTTCTGCTTTTTTGCTTTTCTGTTTTTTCTGCTTTTTCTGCTTTTTCTGCGTTTTCTGCTTTTTCTGCTTTTTCTGCTTTTTCTGCTTTTTCTGCTTTTTCTGGTTGGTCTGCTTTTTTTGCTTTTTGCTTTTTGCTTTTTGCTTTTTGCTTTTTGCTTTTTGCTTTTTGCTTTTTGCTTTTTGCTTTTTGCTTTTTGCTTTTTGCTTTTTGCTTTTTGCTTTTTGCTTTTTGCTTTTTGCTTTTTGCTTTTTGCTTTTTGCTTTTTGCTTTTTGCTTTTTGCTTTTTGCTTTTTGCTTTTTGCTTTTTGCTTTTTGCTTTTTGCTTTTTGCTTTTTGCTTTTTGCTTTTTGCTTTTTGCTTTTTGCTTTTTGCTTTTTGCTTTTTGTTCATCTTTAATGGCACCACCATAATCATCCTTCGCAACGTTTTCACCGCTAATGCGTTGCTGATGCCCGCTGATGGGTTCCACCAGCCAAGTCCTGGAAGTGCCCTTCCGCAAAACCACTCTCATACTTCAACAACTTTCCGCGAAAATCGCTTCAGTCACTTGCAGGCTGCAGCAGCTTCAAAGGCTTTTCCCACCAGTCGTGGAATCACACGCCACTTTTTAGATTCAATCATTTCACCAGCAGTTTTGCTTTCATTTTTTTTGTTAAGCTGAAGCGCTGGCATTATCATCATCATCATCGTCATATCAACCTTCACAAACGAGTGGAACACGCGCTCCGGAAGTGGGACGAACCTCCGTTTTGTGAGAGAAAAAGACAAGTAGACAATTCAATGATTTGAAAATTTCAAAAAAATCTTAAAGAAAAATGTTCAAAAGATAGAATTTTGACAATTTTCCCCAATGATAATTTCAGCTTTTATAACCTTTTTTCTCTCCTCTTTTTCTGTTGTTTCATCTTCACTCCGAAAATACCACGTTTTCAACTCGGCCCAGTTCCACTCGAGAAGCAGAAATTCCACCGGCGAAAAGCATTTCGCGTCGAATCAAATTTGAATAACTTTAAACACAGTTTCGTTTCGTCATAATTTTTGACGGATTCTTTTCCACTTTTCGCAACAACAACAAAAAAATCCCAAAAAAAGAAGCAAAACCGCCTGGATGGAATTAAATTTCGCAAGAATCCGTTCCACACCGGGGATTTCTGCCCAAATTTCGAAGAAACGGCGATTCCCCGACAGCAGAAAGGAATGTTTCCAAGATTTAACCTTTTCGAGGTGAGCTGGTGGAAAACTCTTGCGCAACTCGCTTTTGGTTGGCCGAGCAAGTTTTCCCTCTTCCGAAAAGTTTGCAATCAGATCACCGAGTGAAATCGCTTCATCTCGAGAAGCAAATGCCTCGATCTCTCAGTTGGTTGGAATTTGGCTGCCAAATGTGCTTGCTTGCTGCGGGAATTAATTATTCACCAAACCTCAGAAAAGTTTCTGCGATAACCGGATTCTCTCGGCCCTTACACAGGGAAAACTGTGTGCACACTGCGTTCTGTCATGGCTAATGGCTTTGGGTTCATGTATGCAGAAGCAGAAGCAGCAGCAGCTTTGGAAACATTTCCTGGTAGATTCGGGAGCTGAGATATCCTTTGGCTTGATAGGTTGGTTTGAAAGTCTACAAAGTCTCCAAATTTATGTTTTTCATGAAAAATTGCTATATTTTTGATGAAAATTCTCAAGTAATTAATTCAAATTACCAAAAACTTCATGAGTAACCACAGTCTTAAAACTCTACAAAGTCTCCAATGTCTCCAAAGTCTTTAAAGTCTCCAAATTTTTAAAGTCTACACTAGACTCGACAAGAATTTTAAACACCTTGAAAATCAATCTTTATGTAATTGATTGTAACATCTCCCACATTTCTTTGGTGATTTTATTCATCTTTGCAAGAAAGAGTTGCCAGATCATGATATTTTTTAAATCTTACTGCAATGAAGTACAAAAAGTGTAAACAAAGTAGGCTGCATCCCGGTTGACAATATTTGATTTTGAAAAGTACTTTTCCTTTTTGGTTGAGTTTGAAAAGCTATGGGCAGTGTTGCCAGTTTATTTTTTTCTACTTCTCATCTTTAAAAAAACCTCACCAAGCATGACCAGCTCCAAAAGTATTTTTTTCGAAATTTCTTCTAAGGAATAAACGGTTATGTAAAATAACACATAAGTAATCCTAATTTTTGCCAGGGTTGCCAGATCTCTTATGTTTATAAATATTTTAAAAAAATCTTTAAAAATAAAGCTCGTTCGTAAAGATATAACCAACATGGTTGCCAGATATTCCAAAATTGTGTCTTGACGAAAGTTATTTTTTAAATTTAATTAGCACAAATATGTAAATAAGAACAGTTCCATTTTACTGTTTGTTCAAAAATGTGCTCTGAAAAGTCATAACTATGTAACTTTAAAAAGGATTTGATTAGACAGGGTTGCCAGATCTTGATTGTTTTGTCTCATGAGTTATTAAAGGATAATCTGTGGCAGGAAAATTATGAGCCCCAGCCATTCGGCTGGGAAAATCAATGCATATTTAACATAAGTATTTAAGTCTCAATGCAGGGTTGCCAGATATTCAATGTTAAATCTTGCCGAATGTTAAAAAAACATCTTCTTTATAATTGTTTCAGAAATCTTTAACATCAAAGATCACGACTTGCTTTTGAGGTTCTGCCGATGTAACTCATGCATTCGTAGCTTTATCCAGGGTTGCCAGAATTTTAGAGTTCGTAACATATCGAAATAGTCTTTCGAATATTTGTGGAAAGAATTCTATAAAGAAATTGATCGAAAAAAAAATAAGTCCTACATTTTTCTTAAGCACTCATAACTTTATGCAGCGTTGCCAGATTTTCATTTTCTGCCTTATAAAAAAAGTGTTCTGAAAAGTCACAAATATTGCCGTTTTGGCGGAAATTTCAAATTTATACAACCCTAAAACTGAAATTATCTCCATCACAATTAACAGTATAAAGCTCTGAAAAGACAATAATAACAAAATGAAACAGACACAGTTTTTGAAAATATTTCCATTACAATTCACATCGTCCTAGTCAAAACAGTTTTGTAAATTAAATTAAATTATTTGTAACTATATACAGAGTTGCCATGAAATCAAACGGTCCTAAAAACTATTGTGTTTGAAATGTTTTAGATCCTTTTCAAAAAAACTCAGTAAATAGTTTAAAGTAACTCGGGTACTCATTACTTTACACAGGGTTGCCAGATCTCCCGATTTTTTGTCTCTTCAGAAGTATCTATAAAATACCTGCACAAAGTAGTTAAGTAAGATAGTTCCTGAAGTAATTTCGATCAAAAATATCAAGCTCACAAAAAAACATTAATTTCAGTTAAAACTTAAGTACTCATAAGTACAATCCGGGTTGCCAGATATTCAAATTTGCTATTTCATTATAATTTGGAGACTTTTTCTTATACAAGAAGACACAGAAAGCCCAAACTGGATTGTGATATCAAGTCTTGATAAGATTCCATAACTTATCTTAAGTACCTCTAACAATTTCCAGGGTTGCCAGATCTTCAAGTTATTGACTCATCGAAAAGGTTTACAAAATACCAACCAATTGATCTAGTCTCAAACATTAATTATAACAAACCTGATAAAGATACGTCAACATTACTCAAAACTTTGAACAGTGTTGCCAGATTTGTAATTTTTTATCTGTAGTCGGAAAGGAATCGGATTTTCAAGTATATGTCTCATTTGCCAGGTCGTTCAAATATATGTACAGAAAGGTACTCAGAGCTTGATTTAAAAAATCATGAGAACATGAATTGAAAAGAAATAAAAAAATACAGTGTTGCCAGATCTTCAAAAATCTATGTCCATTTGAAATGCCTATACTTGTTCAAAAATGTAAAAAAAAAGTCCAATAATACATTTCAATCAAAATTCACAAAACACAAAATTTTCATATTTAATATTTTATTGAAATAATTAAAGAAAAAAAATACCTATAGAATGGTGCACTTTCAGCCAATACTAAATTGCGATATCAAGTATAAAAAAAAAACATTAAATTTAACATAAGAACTTTAAAAATGGTCCAGGGTTGCCAGATGTTCAAAATGCATGTCTTATAAAAAAATAAAAATTAGCTACGCTATTAGAAGACAAGACAATAATGTTTCGGGATTATTTCAATAAAAAAATTATGACAAATATTGATTAGTTATTTTAATTTTACTAAAATACTTATTAGGTTAGCCAGGGATGCCAGATTTCCAAAGTTTTGTTATCAGACAATCTTATAAAATCCTGTTACATTTATACAGTTTACAAAGTAATTTTTGTCCTAATCAAGGACAATTTATGATGACAAGCATTTCAAATTTATCTCAAGTACTCATAATGTTAGTCAGGGTTGCCAATTGTTCAATATTGTGTTCGCAAGTTAAAACTCTTCTGGCGTTACTTCTGCTATCGCTATTGGTGTCTCATTAGAATTTTTTATAAAATACATTCAAAGGGATCCGCCAAAAGGCGGTTTTGACAGATTTCAAAAGTATCAAAAATAACAATCAAAATCAACGTCTTTTAACTTGGAAAATTTATTAAAATTTCATCAAAGTTCTCATAACTTGAGCCAACGTTGCCAGATCTCCAAAGATTTTTTTCAAAGGATTTTTCTATATCACTCTTTTGCCAGAACGCACACCAAGACAGTTCAGGGAGTAATTGGTATCTAATGAGCTCACTTTAGCTCATTAAAAAAAATAAATGAATTAATGTTTGTTAGGGTTGCCAGTTTTCATTTTTAAATCAGTCAAAATACATTTTTTCAAAAGGGTTAACAATTTGCCATGTATGCCATGCCTTTGCTTTCAAACCTTTCATAAATTTAGATTTTGGGCTATTGAAGTATATAAATTGAGTAGTCAGATATGTAACCAGGGTTGCCAGATCTTTAAGGTTAGTTTTTCAATGTATTTTAGAGAAAATTGTCCAAGGAATTTGATAAAAATAAAATTTGAACCCCTAAATTCCACCCTTATATTATATTTTAACGCTTTAAATATTAAAATTCAGTTTTGACCAATTCCTTATATTTTTATTTGTTTTATTTTATCACCATCGTGTTCCCCGGACAATTTTACATCAAAATCAATGTGAACCTCAAACTAAAATGAACTGTTGGCGAGATACAGCGATTTTACTGAAAAAAAGTTTGATTTTGTGCAGCACTCTGTTTTATGAATTCAAATCCGAAATAAGTTTCTCACATACAAAAACCGAACTATGCGGGATTCATTCCTTTTTGTTGAAAAGTACACCTTGTACTTCCGAGTGCTGCGCAAAATCAAACTTTTTGCAGTAAAATCGCTGTATCTCACCAATAGTTCATTTTAGTTTGAGGTTTACATTGATTATTATGTAAAATTGTCCCAGGAACACGATGGTGATAAAATAAAAAAGATAAAAATATAAGGAATTGTTCGAAACTGATTTTTAATACTTAAAACGTTGAAATATAATTTAAAGGTTAAAATTAAATCAAATTCCTTGGACAATTTTCTATAAAATGCAACCTGTAGAAAATCTTTTGCTCAAATAGTGGCAAAGTTATGATTAAAAGAAAAAAAAAAAAGTTCTTCAGAATGACAATGCTTTAAAGGCAATTTTTCAAATTATTGTCATTCATCAAACTCTACACATTTTCTAGAAGAATTTCAGAAGTCTCCAGATGTCTCCAAATTATTTCAGTATTTGATACACTTGTGATTTCCACACAAAAAAGTCTACAAATGTGTTCCGTCACAAACTCTACAAAGTCTCCAAATGTTTTGAATAGTTAAAAAATGTCTTGAAATGTCTTAAAATGCAAAAAATTAAAAAAATTCGTGCCGATATCTAACTCTACAAAGTCTACACAAGTCTCCAAAGTCTCCAAACTAATTTTCTTATGGTCAGACCTTCTCCATGCCTAATCAAGGGTCATCAACTGAACAGAATTTCCCTCTTCTGTCAAAGACAAGCTTTTAGAACTTCCCCAAAACTGGGTCACCATTCCAGAACAGAGAAACTCTACACAAGAGAGAGAGAGAGAGATCCCTTGCCCGTTTCAATCGCCCACTGCGCAATCAAAAGTTTATATTTTCATTTCATCAATAGTTCGAGATCACAAGCGGTTCTGGTGGCGGCGAGGTCGGTTTCCGGGCCAGCCAGAGTTAATCAAACTTTGACTGCATCCTGTCCCCGGCTGGCCACACTGCGGCAAAAACGGCCTGGCTGCCGTGCCCCCTGATGGTATGCAATTGGCCGTGCAAAAATGGGCCACACTCGTATTGCTGGTGGTGCGTTTGATTGAGTTTTCTCGCTGGCGTGATTTGAATAATTGAAAGCTGACGTCGGGCCAGGTTGCGGGGGAAAGGTTCCGCACTGTGGCCAATCGGTCATTAGAGGGGGGGGACACGACGCTCTTCAAAGGGATTCGATTCCGGCCTGGTGCATGTTTTATACGGTGTGAAATGTGTGCAGTTGTGTTTGTGTGAGCACATGATGGAAATTTCAATTTTGCATTGATTGACTCTGGTTTTTTGTGTAAAACAGCTGCAACTTTATTAATTATTAAAAACATAAAAATCAAACCGAACAAATTGTTTTCCCCGTGCAATCCCGTTGATAAATTATTCAACTTTTTGTGCAGAGCAGAATCGGAATATTTCCTCGAAACAACGTCAAACTTTGATCAGAAACAAATTTCATTCCCAAATTCTTCATCCCTCTTCCATAATACATAATACCGAAAAAAAACCGCAAATTCCAAAGCTGATGGCCTCTCATCGGAAGATTAGAAGCGAATAAAAGTTTACTCCGTTGGCTGGTCGTCCCGAGGAATTTCCCCCTCAGCCTTCGGATAATGACCCATCATCAACGAATTTTTCTTTAATAAACTTTCTCGGTTGGACATGCGTCCGGAATTCCGGAGCACCGGCCACAGTATCACAGAAGAGGTCACGTGGTCTGGGTTTTGGACGTCATGGCTGCTTCATAGATGATCCCACCAGGGTTGCAGTCCTTTGGGTAGGTTGGATTCGACTGGGGACTTCAAAAATAAGTTTAAATTTGAAAAAAAGAGATTATATGTAAAATTGTTAAAATGATACGAAACTAAGACTTCTCAATATGTTATTACCTTTTCTACATTTAGGGAACTCTGAAGCTATAAACAGATTCAGTATTGCTTAAGACTGAAGAAAGAAACTTAAATTTAAATTTTACCCCATATTTGTGGAAAAAGTATAATTTCCAAAAAAATATTGAAATTAATTTTGTATGCGTTAGAGATTTTTTGTTAAAAATTTCAATTTTATTTTTTTAAGTACTTTCGAAAATATATAGTATTTTGTGAAAATTTTAGTTTTTTTTGCAAAAACGACCTTCATAATTTGAAAATGCATAACAAATAACGCGTCGTTAGAAACCCATATTGCATTTTTCAAATTCGGGTTTCAAAATGCAATATGGGTTTAATAAAATAAATTTAACAAAAAAAAAACTCATATAAAGTGAAAACACATGCAAAAATTCGCGTCGTTTGACATCCATATTGCAAATGATGAACATTTGAGTATTTTCGAAAAAAATTACGGTAAACTTTAATAACATTCAAATCGCATTCAAAAATTGGCATGCAAATTTGAGTATTATTGAAAAATTCGATATTTTGTGAAAATATGAGTTTTTAACAAAAATAAATAAAGTGAAAACACATGCAAAATTTCGCGTCGAGTGAAACCTAAATTGCATTTTTTTTTTAATTTGAGTTTTGTTGAAAAAATTCGGTATTTTGTATTTTTTTTTTATTTAACAAAAATCTCTAATGAAAGTGTTTTTTTTTTTAAATTATGGTATTTTCAAAAAAAATACGGTAAAACTGCAAATTAGAATATTATCAAAAAATACCGTATTTTGTGAAAATTAGAAATTTTTATAAAAAAAAACTCTAAAAATTCGAAAACACATGAAGAATTTTGCGTTGATTGATACCCATACTGAAAATTATGAAATTATGAAGTGTTTTCGAAAAAATCATTTAGTTTGATACGTTTGACATTGCAAATTTTGGAAATTTGAGTATTATCGAAGGAATATGGGAAAATTTTAGCATCTTTCGGAAAACAAGTTTCTAAAAAGTGAAAAAGCATACACAATTTCGCTTCGTTTGATACCCATTTTGCAAATTTTGAAACACTTGGTAAGAATTTTTTCGTTTTACCAAAAAATTCTTACCCAATATCTGGCCTGTCTTCTTGATTTACTCGGAATTTTTTTTTATCAAATTTTCTGCAAGTTAATTATAATATTTCAAATTTACTATCGAAAAATACACCCACCATGAAAAATCATGACATTATAACATTGGGAAAAGTGAACAGATTTATTATTTAAAAAAAATGTAAAATTACCCTAATAATATGTAAATTTACATTTTTTTACATTTTATTGCATTTTTCACCAAATAATGTGATGTAACATTACGAAAAAAAAAGTGATATTACATTATCAAATTTCAACCTCTAGAATAACACTTTTTTGCCCTGTTTCGTAATTTTAGCAAAAACAATGTTTGAGCAGATAAGTTACTCCTAAAATGATGCGAATTTCAGCACTACATGTTTTTAATTTACATTTTTTGCCGTTTCTGTCATAAGATCTGCGTGAAGGACATTTGCATGCAAAAATGTTATTTCACCTCCAAAACTATGTAGAATTTTACAAGATTATCAAATTTGTTTCTTTTTACAACTTTCTAGATGTTGACATTTTTAACAATTTTGACTTTTTAAATGCAATTAATTCGCTAACGTTTCAAATGATTTTTTTAAAATTTTGTTGTCTTCAAAAATATTGAAATAAATATCAGTGGCTTTAATGTATGGATTTTTAAATTATTTGTTAAGGAGTGTGGCATTTTGTCTCACAAGTTTTGATCATCGCATTTATATTTGGCGAAGACACCAAATCGATTAAAGAGTTTCAATGGTGAATATTAATATCAAAAAAAAAAATGAAGGAAATTTCTTTCAAATGTTAAATAATTGCTACATATTTGTCAAGCATACTTTTTCAGTTGTTTTTATCAAGTTTTTAATTATTAAAGAATCAAATAAGAAAACCAATAAGAATATTAAAAAAATTTAAAGTACATTATTATTAGTGGTTTTCTTAATGAAATTATACCACGGCAGTGGCATTCGTGTCGTTGGAAAGTACATTTCGGAAAGAATTATAAATATCTTTTACAAACTCACTTCGGAAACTCTGCTTTAAATGACGATTTTTAAGAGACTTTCAGATACTACTTTAGTGGCCCAAGCCCGAATCATGTCTCCGGACTCCATTTTTCTTTGTTGAATTTATCGTCACATTTTAAAAAAATCATGTTAAAATTGTTAATTTTGTTTAATTAAACCGATAAAATCATTAAGTGATAAGTTCTGTTGAAGTATGTTATTTTTATTTGTTTGAAAATAAAAAAATATTCATGAAAAAACAACATAGTGATGTTTTTGAATCATAGTTATTAAACTATACTTCAATCAAAATATTACTGAAAAAAATTTTGTTCACTTAAAATAAATCACAAAAAATATTTCGAGAAAATACGGTAATTTGTGAAAATTTAAGTATTTCATTCAAAAAAATCTTATACAGTGAAAATGCATGCAAAATTTCGAATCGTTTGAAACCCATATTGTGAATAATAAAAAAATTGAGTATTTTTGAGAAAATACGGTATATTGTGAAATATTTGGCATAAACATCAAATCAGAGTTGCAATGATGCAAATTTGCTTTGACATGAGACAAAAAAATCTCTCAAATGATAATCATAAATAAAATGTTTAAAAAGTGTTGATTTTTCTTTTTTTTATAGTTTTTTAATAATTCCAGAAAATTAACAAAATATTAAATAGTGGAAACCATTCTTGGGAACTATTTTCCCTGATTTAGTAACAATTGTGAAAACCGATTCAGACACTATTTTGGTGGAAAACAATGCTAGTTATTAAAGATTCAAGATTTGAAATGAAATTTCTGGATGATTTTTATTTACAAATCACAAATTTTTTCAAACTTTTTTAAAGTGATGATCATGATAAAATGAAATTAAAATAACAGAAATAATTATTCAGAAAAAAAATATTCTTAATCTTTGTTTTTTTTTAAGTTTGAAGTATGAATGACAAATGATTCGTATGAAATCCAACAACCGTTGAAAAAAAAAATTCTGGAAAAAATATGATATTCTTGAAACTTTGTTATTTTTCCTAAATCTCGAGATATCAAAAGTTCACGAGTTCATTAAAAAATCTTCTATAAAAGTTAACAAGTTTTATTTATTAACTTGTATTTCAGATTTTTCAAATGAAATTCGAATTCTTTCGGTTCTTATTATTTTTTCCTCTAAATCCTAAATCCTACTAAAAGTAATTTTGGATTTTTTAAATTCTAGGACAGTTGTTAGGTAATTTTCAACAATTTAAAATACTTTGGTTAATGTTTAAAAAACACTATGTCGACAATTGTTTTCTTCTTCATTTATCGTTCGTCAACGATTTCGCTAATTGTCATTTATGTTTTTTAATAAACTTTGCATTTCTTATGCCCTAAAAAGATTTTTACAATAATTTGAAAATTTAAGAAGAGTTGCTGGGATATCTTTAAAAGAGAAAAAAAAACATGTTTAGGTGCTTTTATTAATTCAAAACTATGATTTTTTTTACCTATGAGAGCATTTGACACCATCTTCTAGTGTCGATATCGCAGCAAATAATGGTCCGATTTTCAATGTAAAAATATGAAACATTCGTGAAATTTTCCGATCTTTTCATATTTTATAAATCAAGACTAACATTTCAAAATGGCCAAACTTTCAATATTACGCCCTTTTGAAATATTAGGTTTTTTTTGTTGTTTTGGCAATATCTCAGCAACTAAAGGTAGTATCAACAAAGTTCAAAAAAAGCAAATATTGAAAATTTCAGTTTTCCAAAATATTGTTTTCAAAAGAGGGACACTAATTTAAAAAAAATGAATAATTATCAAAATTTCACAAAAATACTTTTTGATTGAAAATTCGATGTTGCATCGTAAAATAAAGTTGAAAAAATGTTGCGACTAAAATTTCAATATTTTGAAAAAATCAGTTTTGATTTTAAAATTTATAACTCGGTCAAAAATTTTTACACATTCTGGAAGTTTCTGAAAGTTGGCATTTGATGTCTTCTAAAACATATAAAAAAAGAAATTGTGTTTTTTTGCAAATCAAGTTTTAGTAACAAAGTTAAATAAAAAAATCACCATTTTTTTTACCATTTACCTACAACTTTGCCGAAGACACCAAATCGATCAAAAAATTCCTTCAAAAGATACAGTTTTTTGAATATTCATACATCATTTGTAAGGGAAAATTAAATGGACAAACTAATGATGCAAAATAGCTTCTTTGGGCATACCGAAGGCTCCAAAAAAGTTTTATTCGGATTAAAAAATACAAAAATTAAAATTCTAAAAAAAATACCGATTTCGTGGAGAATTGCTCTGAATTAAAAATACAAAAATTGAAAAAAGACCGTTTTCCCAAAAAATCAGGAAATAAATTATTATTGTTTAAAAATTTAAATTTTGACTAAACTTACTTCTAAAATTGATTGTGAACTATTTAAAATGGTTTAGCTTTAATTGTGGTATTTTCAATAACAAAGTCAAGATTTTTTGCTTTAACATTTGGAGTGTTGGGCTTGAAATGTGAAATTTACACAAATAATTTTCCAATCAAAAAATCTTTTAAATTAAATATGATCTCAAAAATAGATCAAAAATCAAATTCAAAATTAAAATATTTTAATGGTTTAAACAAGAAATTAACTTCCACCCTGGCTCGACGTCTGAGCTGAGACTGACGACTGATGCTGTCGCATTAGGTGGACCATATTTCGTCCTTCCCCCGAGCTCAAAGTATCCAATAAACCGGAGGATAAACCTGATATCCCCTCACGGTAGCCATCCAATCTCCAATATTAATCATATTGGCTTCAAATTTGCTTGATTGATGTCGCAGATTTGTCTGTGGGTGGTGATGGCAACGCTCGCTCTCTTCTAAATCTCTGTCGTTCATTAAAAACTTTTAACGACATTACACGACCAACTCAAAAAAAAATCCCAAATTGCCTTCGCAAAGTAGCCAATTTTCTTTGCAACTAAGTAGCGAAGACATCTCCCCCCTCGCCAAAAGTTAAGTTTAGCTGCAATTACCCGCATTACACTTGTACCCAGCACCTTAAAAGAAAAAGGGAGGCGAGAGAGGGGAGGTGACGATTTGCACCACGATTAGACCGACGTCGCCATCTTGGGAAACGATTATTGCAGTGGTCCCCTTAAGAGTGAGAGTGGTCCCCTTAAATTCAACAAAAAAAAGAACAAGGGGTACGGCGAACCCGGGCAGACGGTAATAACAAAATTCATGCCATTTCAATAACAAATTCTGTTAAAATAACAGAAAATGTAACGGAATCTTCTTGAAAAATACATTTTTGCATAAGGGTCCAATAACAGTTTATGCTATCATAACAAAAATTTGTATTGGTCTGATATTGGTTGAAAGCCAAAACAACTTTGTAATAACATTTTTTGTTATGGAAGAATACCTCCAACTGTTATTGGGATGATCGGATTAGTTGTTAAAATAACAAAAAATAATAACGAAGATTTGTTTGAAGAATTACTAAAAATATTTTTATTCCGTTATTAAAATAACAATCCAATAACAAAAAAATCATAACGAAGAATAACAAATCTTGATATAAATAACATAAAATGTTATTGGTTTAGTAATTTCAAATATCAAAAAATGTTATTCCCAAGTTATTTCCGTCTGCTCGGGAAACCGGTTTCAAAATAATTTGCGAGTTAATTGAAGCAAGTGGCGCGGTTAAATTTAGCGTGTAGCTGTCAAAAAGTGCTCGTTTCTTAAGGGGGGAGGGGGACCACTTGCGATGACTTTGTGCCTTTGAGACTCTGTTTTGTTGAAGCACTTGTGGGTTTACACCCATGCTGAGTTTTGGTACAAGAAAAGTGTTTTTGCAACTGCGAGGGCACTTGGGTTTGACACATTTAAGAAAATGGGCATCCATTTGCGGGGTGACACGTGGTGAAAATTGGTGCTTTTCTTAGTTAGAAGGTGTGATTTCATTCATAATTAAGGAAAAATTTAAGAATTTGAAAAAATTAAATAAAAAATCTAGCCGTCTCATTTCTCATCATTTTTCATCAGTCAAACTGTCACTTTTGACGGGTTGATCTGTCAAATCTTTGGGCGCGCATGATTCCGAACAAATTTAATTTTAATTTTCCTCCAAACAATCCCAAAAGAAGCTAATTTTGTCAAATCCCGCGGATTACGCCCAAAACATCTGGAGGAAGAAACTTTGACAGCTCTTTAGGCTTTGTTCGCGCTCGTGTAACTGCCTACAGAGTGAAAGTAACATGACGTTACTTGCACACACACATAAACACACAAAGCTTGTAATGACACTGCGTGCAGCATCTCGGCAGGTGCTCGTTGTTTGCGTTTGATCGTGTGCACCCAAAATTGGAGTTTTTTCATACTTCTCTCCAAACTTCTTAAAAAGTCTCCAAAGTCTCCAAAAATTTCAAAATTCTTTGTCACAAAATTTTAAAAATCGACGAATTATGATCATTTTTTTAATCTTTATTATAGAGTTTTCAGTCTACTCGAAAATATCACTATTTTTTATTTTATTTTAAGCATAGACCATTCTCTACCAAATCTTCAGAAATATTTAAAATATAAAAAAAATAAAAACTCTACAACGCACTCGGATTATTTGGAAGGTCTCCAAACACCACAAAAATAAAAAAAAATCAAAAACTTAAAGGTTGATATTCTCATCTTGAATAAAATCTTCAAAGTCTACATAATTGAATTTAAGTTCATAAAATCTTCTAAAAGGCAACATTTTCAACACTAAAATTCTACAAAATCTTTAAACTTCTTCCAACTAAATTACGTTGACTTCAGAAAAAATGCAATCTGTGTAAAAAGTAAATTGAAAACATTAAAAAAGAACCTAATTAAAAATCTGAAAAGGTATTCAAATTCATTGAAATGTCAACAGTATTCAAATGTAGATTTGTTCAAGCTTGTTGTAGTTTTGAACTCTACACATGCTTAAAAGTCTTGAGAAAAAAATATGAGCTTAAAAAAACTTAGCTGCATACCCTTAGAAAAGGAGCAACCAAACAGACAAAAACTCTACACTGTTCTCTACAAAAATCTTGACAGGTCTCCAAAACCAACATTGCAATGTTTGTCTTCTATTTCTACAATTACTTTAAATTCAACTGAAATCTCGCCCATTCTTTCGCATATTTGGTTGAGTTTCCAAACTCTACAAAGTCTTGGAGAGTTTCTCAAAGTTATCAAAACCATACAATACTCTACGGACATGCTCTAAAGTCTTGGATGGTAATTTTTTTTCAAACATGGTGTACTTACGAACTCTACACAATCCTGAAAAGTCTCCAATCTTATATAGTTTGATCCTTGAGCTTAAAAAAACTACAATAATTTTAAATTCTAAAATCTTGAAAAGAACCGAAAATCCCACATTTTCTAAGATTTCCAAACTCTACAAAGTCTCCAATAATATTTCAAAGTTATCATAACCATAATCAACTCAAAAGTCTGGAAAATGTAAGTTTTCAAACTTGCTGTAGTTACGAACTCTACACTCGCTTAAAAAGTCTCCACGCCAATATATTTTGACTTGAGGAAAGATGTTCAGCTTAACTACGTTTAGCTGAATGCCTGAAGAAATGAAGAGACTAAATATCTGAAACTCTACACAATTTTCTACACAACTTTTGAAATGTCAAATTTGGAGCAGTTTCTTATGCAATCTCTAGGCTTATATACTTTGACTTCAGCTTACAAAAACTGACCCGGTTTTTTATCTTACTTAACTTCAAAGTTACTCAAAAACTTTGAACCTTCTAAAAATTTGAAAAAAAAAAATTTAACGTTTGCAAATTTTGTCCTGCCATCAATCTTTACAGGTCACCACAGGCATGTCGCAAAAACAAACGAAGCATAGTTAAATTAAATAAATTATTTTAAGCAAACACCAAAACTCTACAAAACCGGTCAAACACTTCAAAAGTCTACAAAGACTAAAATTACTGCCTAGTTGGTAGAATAATCAATTTCAACAACTTTTAATTCACCAGAAATTAAAAAAACGACGATTTTTTTTTTGCATTTTTAATAAAGTTACCAAACTCTACAAAGTCTCAACCTGAAACGAAAATCGTTTCAAAATCATCAAAAAGTCTACAGCGATCTTTCAAACGTGTTTCGAGTGTTCGATTTAATGCAGTTTCTAAACTCTTCGGAAGTCTCCCATGTTTGGATAGAATGGCGTACCCATGCTACAAAGTCTACAATTATCTTTTTGAGTGTTCACAATCCACGAGTGTTCAAATTTTGTGTACTTACTGCAGTCTACGAGGCTTTTAAAACTTTCTCCAATCTAATTATCTTAAATTGATTGTTTTCAAAAGATATTTGAGCAACACACTAAAACTCTACACAACCTGAACGACTGATTAAGTAGAATTTCTTAAACTTATTTTTTCTGAAATCTGCGTTTAATTGTGTTTGCAACGAAGCCTAACTCTATGAACTCCACTTCAGTAGATAAGATAAGAAATTAAACTCTACAAAGTCTCCAAAAGTTTCGCAAAGCTATCAAAACCTTTGAATAGGCTACAGATGCCTTAAAATTGATTAAATGTTACAACTTGTCTAATTTGGAGGAGTTAATAAACTCTACAAAGTCTTCAAATCTCTACAAATCCCTCAAAACTATGCTAGTCTTCTGAGGAAGGTGTTCAAAATTAATTGCGGGCCAAATTTATTCATATTACGATGGGTTACAAAACTCTACAAAGTCTTGAAAATACGCTTTTAAGGCCCCCCAAAATTGTACGAATATCTTTGAAAAAACTCAAAGTCTCAACTTTGCATATTTAAATGAAAAAAAAAATCATTAAAAATGGCTACGACCCTCTAGAAGTCTACAAATGTCTCTTAAAGTGTTAGGAGTTCACAACATACAAATTTCAGCATTTTTGTATGACCCAATTTCACCATTCAGACCCAATGTTACCGCTGATGACGGGTCTCAAGATTGAAGGAGTAACTTAACTCTACAAAGACTCATAAAAACCTGCAAAATTATAAATACCTTCTAAAAGTCAACGAATGACTTCGAAAGTTTTTCAAAACATTTCAAATTTGGAGGATTTACTAAACTCTCCAAAATCTACAAATCTCTACAAATTACGTTTGATGCACCTGAATAGAAGGCTTGGTACGAAAGTCTTCAAAATTATTTGACGGTCAAATCTATTCAAATTTAAATGAGTTGCAAAACTCTACATATTAAAAGAGAAAAAAAACATTAAAAAAGTCTCAACGACCCTCCAAAAGTCTACAAATATCTCCAAAAATGTTAGGTGGTCTCAACTACTCAAGATTAGAGAAGTAAATTAACTCTACAAAGTCTCCTGAAATCCCACAAAATTTTGAGCTATTTCGTCAAAAGTGTTAAAAGGTCTTAGCTTTTCTAAATTTGAGGAGGTATTTAACTCTACAAAGTATACAAATCTAAGTGAAACCTGCATGATGCACCTGAAAACTTTTGAAATTGATACAAATGACTTCGAAATTATTTAAAGGTCCAATTTATTCATGTATAGAGGAGCTATAAATCTCTACAAAGTCTTGAATAACGCAATTAACACCCTTCAAAAGTCTACAAATATCTTCGGATACTTTAAAAGTCACAGCTATTTAGAGGAGAAAAAAACTCTCCAAATTTTTTCGCGACCTTTCAAAAGCCTGCGAATGTTTCCAAACATGGTGAGAGGTCATAAATATTCAAATCTGGAGGATTTACTAAACTCTACAAAGTTTCTTCAAATCCCGCAGCACTATGAATACCTTCGAAAAGTCAACAAATGTCTCCGAAAATATTGAAAGGTCACATTTATTTATATTTTGAAGAGAAAAAAAACTCTACAAAGTCTCCAAAAAGCTATAAAAACCCCACAAAAGTGTACGAATGTCTCCAATAGCGTTAGGAGAACACAACTATTCAAATTTGGAGAAGTTACTAAACTCTACAAAGTCTTCGAAAAAGTTGCAAGGTCACAACTGTTTATATTTGGAAGAATAAATAAACTCTACAAAGTCTCCAAAAAAATCAAAATGCTTTAAAAACCCTACAAATGTCAACGAATGTCTCCAAAAGTGTTAGGAGGTCACAACTATTCAAATTTGGAGAAGTTACTAAACTCTACAAAGTCTTCGAAAAAGTTGCAAGGTCACAACTGTTTATATTTGAAAGAATAAATAAACTCTACAAAGTCTCCAAAAAAATCAAAATGCTTCAAAAACCCTACAAATGACTACGAATGTCTCCAAAAATGTGTGAAGGTCACAAACAATTATATAAGGAGGAGTTACTAAACTCTACAAAGTCTCCTCAAAACCTACTAAGTATAACAAGCCTTTCAAAAGTCTACATTAAAATAACCAGTCTTTTTCTGATTTCAAATCAACAAATTTTAAAATGAATACATTTTGAAACAAACTGCAGCCAGCTTACTTTTGGGTGCAACATCTCGGTACAAGATGATGGAATTTTTACCCCCTCACACACAAAAACATGTGCGTCCGCCTTCCACCCGGAACCCCATCGAAGCAAGCTGATGAGCAATATTAAATATAACATCCTAGACAGGCTAAGTCCTGTTTCGCCAACTTGGGATGCATCAAAAGACAGATCGGAAGGAAGAATGTGTTTTTTCGCCTTTCCAATCATGGCATCCTTTGTGATTTTTTGTTTCTGGGAAAGTAAAATTTTGACAGTTTAAGAAAAAAATATTTTTTATTAAATTCTATGAAAAATTTAGTTCACACAAAAAAAAGTTCAAAAAAAGCTTCTTTTCCCCTTTTTTACAGTATCACTTACTTGACAGCCAAAATTGTGCACGTCAACTGAGACACACACACATCCAAACATACACGTGCAAAGATATGACGTGAAAGGACAAGTTTTGTCGGCGAAAAAGTTGATCTCCCTCTGACAAGACTTTGTTTGGGGGGGAGGCTCCAAAAATCTCAGCACGACGTGCAAAACTCTCACACACACACATACACGCTAAATGCGGAAAACTGACAGCTGCCATTTTTGCCATGGGGCTCATGGAACAAGATTTATACGACGTGCCCGGTTATTTCGCCAAGGGGTGGAAAGTAATTTACTCAGTCAGTTAATGGCAGATTTAAGACGTTTAAAATTATTAAAAAGTTTTGCCACCCTGCAAGACCATCGCGTGACAGACAGGGTGGCGAAAGTTGGGGAGTGACTTTGCTGGCAACACTGTTTTATTTTTTTGTTTTTTTTTAAGTTGAAACATATTGTGAGTTAAACATGAAACAATTACAAATGACAATTTATCCCAGTGTTTTTTGACAGCTGTCAAAACAAATGCAAAAGCAGTGTTGCCAGTTACATTTTGATTGGAAAAAAGTAGCAAAAATTTAATTCTTCAGCTATTCTGTTCCAGACAAGACTTCTGATTTGCGTTATCAAACTTTGAAAATTAAATTTCCACGAACTCAGCCGCAGTCAAAACTGCACTGAATTAAAACAACACTCCGCCTTCTTCAAACTCATCCCACAAACATTTTGCTTCGTCAAATCGCCTCCCGAAGGCAAGATTTGTGTGTGTTTCGCTCGAAATTGAGCGCACCTTTGATCGTATTGCTTCCAAGAAATCGTCGTCGCTCGTGGCAAGAGCGTGGAGTAAAATATCGTCTTTCAGTTTGCTGTCAGAGCGTCTTTAATTTAGGAAAGAAATACTAAAAAGAAATTTTCAGAAGGAGGGGGGTCAACGTTCGCAGAAATGAGTTTGGAGCAAATACGAAAAAAAAGATTTCTCGAGGGCTTATCTGGTGCAAAAAAAGGAAAACATTATCTAGGTTAGTGGAGTGGAAGGAAAAATGGATTTTCGATTTTTCCTCCTTTTGGAGTGTTTTTTTTTTCACCTTGGGGTGGCGGTTTAAAAGTGGAGAGTATTTTTCACACAGTCGTGAGGCATGCAGCACAAAGTAATGTAGCACGAACGTGATAAGAAAGTGTTCGATTTGATTTATGTTTTATTTTGTTGAATTGAGGCTTTGAAGGAAAACATATTACAACATATATTTTTTTGTTGCGTAGCGAGAGACAAAGTGGGACAAATTAATTTTATTGGCATAAATTTTGACAAATTTCAAACATGTTCTGACAAGTTGAGACAACGGAGAAATAATGATACAGTTAAAAAAAAGCAATTTGAGACAAATTGTGTCTGTTTAAACCGTGTTGGGACTAACAAAGACAATATGAGACAAATTGAGAACAGATGAGACAGTTTGAGACAAATCGATGCCTCTGTGCTCTCTTGTTCTTAGTTTGCTGGGTTTCCTGCCTAGTTAGCATAAGAGAGCACAGAGGAATTGAAATAGAGGAATATTTGAACGTTCTTGTAAAGTTGAACAAAAATAAATCTATAAAAATAAGCACAATTTGAGACAACTTAAGTCAGATTGAGCCAAAACAAAACAGTCTGAGACAAATTTATTGAAAATTAGAGACGAAACAAAATCATTCTAAGACGAATAACGGTAAATTTATGCCTGCAAAAAAATCAGAAAAATGAGACAACTTCAGACATTTTGAGACAAATTGACAAATTTTTAGAAGGAAAAAGACCATAAGCAAATCAAAGACACAATGAGACAATTTAAACAATCTAAGAAATATTATATCAAAAAAATTAAGAAAAAATAGTGAAAATAAAAGTAAATTTGAGACAACATGAGACAGCTTGAGACGGTCGCAATTTTGAGAAAAAAAGACAAATAAAACAAACTGAGACAAATTATGATAACCTTAGACGACATATGAGACAACATTATGGCTCAGTCAAACATATTTTCAAAAGAAAATCTAAGAAACTTCAAACAACAAGAGAGATTTTGAGACAATTTGAGACAATTTGAGACAACATGAGACTATTGGACACACTTTTGAAAAGAAAATGTCAAATTAAAAAAAATTTAAGAAAACTCAAACAACAGAGAAAACTTTAGAAAACAATTCAGAAAAATTGAGACAACATGAGACAATTGGACACATTTTTAAAAAGAAAGTGACCTCTTACAAATCTGGGACAGATTGAGGCAATCAAAACAACTTGAGAAAAATTGTGTAAAGGAGAATGGGCAAATTTGGTCCAAGGATGTACACGAACGGGACCAACTTTTTTCGAAAGATCTCGCCGAGACATGAAAAAAAGTCTTCTGGACCAACTCTCTAAACCCCGGGGTTCAAAAGTTACATGCTGTTGAAGTTTGAGCATTTTGGGTTAAAATGTACAAAAAATCGATTTTTTGCTATTTCTAAAATCATTTATAAAATCTCTGTTTCATTATGGATTTTGATTTTCTTAACTTCATTCGACGCGTATCAGCAAAAACTATGAGTTCTGATATGTCTTAGCATGATTGAAACATGATTTCTCTTGTTTTTATCCGTTTGAACCGTTTGTGCAAGATGCATCCCATAGAAACAAGTCGAAACTTCAAGGTTTTGAAACCGGCTCCGACCCAGACTGCTTCAGTGAGTATGGAAGGCTTCAGTGCAATGTTGTAACAACTTATTGGGATGGTCTGAGCCATGGTCATGGTATGGTAGACTACTATGCTGATGTGTTGGAGTGTCCTGGGTTCTCCTAGGACTCCCTGGAGTTAAGATCTGTGGGTCTACTACCGTAACAATCCAAATGTCGACCGGTTTTGACAACGGAACATACCCGCATAGCTTCAGTGAGTGTGGTAGACTACTTTGCTAATGTGTTAGGATGTCCTGGGTCATCCAAGGACTCCCTGGAGTTATGATCTGTAGGTCTACGGCTGTTACAAGGACTCCCTGGAATGGTCCAGAACATCCCAACATAACAGCAATACAGTCTGCCATACTCACTGAATCTTTGCGGTTATGATGCGCGGTTAAAAATCATCGACCTTTTTCTTATTACAGTGACCCAAATATCTAAACTCCAGGGAGTCCAAGGATGACCAAAGACATCCCAACACATTAACAAAGCAGTCTCCCATACTGTCTGAAGCTATGCGTGTATGTTCCGGGGTCAAAAACCGTCGACCTCTTGCTTGTTACGGCTGTAGCTCCACAGATCATAACTCCAGGGAGTCCTTGGATGACCCAAGACATCCTAACATAGTAGCAAAGTAGTCTACCACACTCACTGAAGCTATGCGGGTATGTTCCGTTGTCAAAACCGGTCGACATTTGGATTATTACGGTAGTAGACCCACAGATCTTAACTTCAGGGAGTCATAGGACAGGACCCAGGACACTCCAACACATCAGCATAGTAGTCTACCATACTCACTGAAGCCATGCGGGTATGATCCGTGGTCAAAAACCGCCGACATCTTGCTTGTTACGGCGGTAGACTCATCGGTCTTAACTCCAAGGAGTTCTCGGATGACTCAGACCATCTCAATAAGTTGTTACAACATTGCACTGAAGCCTTCCATACTCACTGAAGCAGTGTGGGTCGGAGCCGGTTTCAAAACCTTGAAGTTTCGACTTGTTTCTATGGGATGCCTCTTGCACAAACGGTTCAAACGGATAAAAACAAGAGAAATCATGTTTCAATCATGCTAAGACATATCAGAACTCATAGTTTTTGCTGATACGCGTCGAATGAAGTTAAGAAAATCGAAATCCATAATGAAACAGATATTTTATGAATGATTTTAGAAATAGCAAAAATTCGATATTTTGTACATTTTAACCCAAAATGCTCAAACTTCAACAGCCTGTAACTTTTGAACCCCGGGGTTTAGAGAGTTGGTCCAGAAGACTTTTTTTCATGTCTCGGTGAGATCTTTCAAAAAAAGTTGGTCCCGTTCGTGCACATCCTTGGACCAGCTCCCATACAAATTTGCCCATTCTCCTTTGAGATTACAATATACCATGAAATACTACACAAATTGAGACAACATGAGACAAAATGAGACAGTTGGAGAAAACTTTTTCAATATTTATTTTTTATGGCAAACCTAGGACAAATTATGATAACAATTATTTGAGACAAACTGAGACAACAGTGACAAAATGAGACAAACTGAGACAACATGGGACAATTTGGGAAAATCTCTGACAACATTTTTCGACACCTTTTTACACTGTTTTTTTGTTGGCCAAGCTGATTTTTTTGCCAAACATGAGACAAACTGGGACAACATGAGACATAATGGGACAATTGGACATATTTTAAAAGAAAATTACCATTAACAAATTTGAGACAGATTAAGATGGATTGGATGGATTGAAGCATTCAAAATAACCTGAGACAAATTGTGCATATTTGAGACAAACTGAGACAACAGTGACAAAATCAGACAAACTGGGACAACATGGGACAATTTGGGAAAATCTCTGACAACATTTTTCGATACTTTATACAGTGTTATTTTATTGGGCAAGTTGATTTTTTGCCAAACAGGAGAAATTTGAGACAAATTAAGAAAAGTTGAGACAACCTGAAGCCGTCTCAGACAAATTTACAGAAAGTAAGAATCACAACGAAATTATTCTGTGACAAATAAGGATTAACTTGGAACGAATTATAAAAATATGTGCGACGAATTATGTCGATCTAAGAAATATTAAAACAACGTGAGACAATCCGAGACAACTGAGACATTGTGAGACAATTTCAATTATTTTTTTACAAAATTAGAGGCAAATCATGCGCAATCTGAGACGGATTGAGAGAAAAGTGCAGAACTTGGAACACAAATAAAGCAACCTGAGACAAATAATGTCTATTTGGAACATGCAAATTTAAACTAATTAGAGACAACATGAGACAAATGGTTGAAAAAAAAATTAAACATTCTGAAAACAATATGGGTCATTCCAGGTCAACTGGGTACACTTTTGGACTCGACCTTCACCGATTTGGACCAAACTTGGAGGGAACGTTCATCGATCGATAGTTAACAGAAATTCCAAGTTTGGTGCTGATTGGACCATCCCTCTATTTTTGGCAACGCCCTCTTTTTTGACGATTTTCTAAAAAACTTTTTTTCTTTTAACCATAACTTTGCTACTATTTTTGCAAAAGACTTTCTACAGGTTGCATTTTATAGAAAATTGTTCAAAGAATTCAATAATAGTAAAATTTGAATCCTTAAATTCCTCATAATATAATATTTTAACGTTTTAAGCATTAAAATACAGTCTTGACCAATACCTTATATTTTTATTTGTTTTATTTTATCACCATCATATTCCCTGGACAATTTTGCATAATAATCATTGTGAACCTCAAACTAAAATGAACTGTTGGCGAGAAACAGCGAAAAAAAGTTTGATTTTGCGCAGCACTTGCAAGTACTTTTAACAAATATAGTTTTCAGTAAAATCGTTGTTTCTCGCAAATAGTTCATTTTAGTTTGAGGTTCACATTGATTATTATGCAAAATTGTCCAGGGAATATGATGGTGATAAAATAAAACAAATAAAAATATAAGGAATTCGTGAAAACTAATTTTTAATGCTTAAATCGTTGAAATATAATATTAGGGGGCATTTAGGGGTAATATGAGTCATTCCAGGTCAACTGGGTACACTTTTGGACTCGACCTTCACCGATTTGGACCAAACTTGGAGGGAACGTTCATCGATCGATAGTTAACAGAAATCCCAAGTTAGGTGCTGATTGGACCATCCCTCTATTTTTTGGACCCCCCCCCCCCCTTTTTTTGACGACTTTCTGAAAAAAAACTTTTTTTCTTTTAATCATAACTTTGCAACTATTTGTGCAAAAGACTTTCTAAAGGTTTTATTTTATAGAAAATTGTCCAAAGATTTCGACAAACAAAAAATTTTAACCCTTAAATGCCCCCTAATATTATATTTTAACGATTTAAGTATCAAAATTGAGTTTCCACTAATTTCTTTTATTTTTATTTGTTTTATTTTATCACCATCATATTCCCTGGACAATTTTGCATAATAATCAATATAAACCTCAAACTATTATGAACTATTTGCGAGAAACAGCGATTTTGCTGAAAACAATTTTTGTTAAAAAGTACTTGCAAGTGCTGCGCAAAATCAAACTTTTTTTTTCTGTAAAATCGCTGTTTCTCGCCAACAGTTCATTTTAGTTTGAGGTTCACATTGATTATTATGCAAAATTGTCCAGGGAATACGATGGTGATAAAATAAAACAAATAAAAATATAAGGAATTGGTCAAAACTTTATTTTAATGCTTAAAACTTTAAAATATTTTATTATGAGGAATTTAAGGGTTAAAATTTTATTATTATTGAATTCTTTGGACAATTTTCTATAAAATGCAACCTGTAGAAAGTCTTTTGCAAAAATAGTAGCAAAGTTATGGTTAAAAGAAAAAAAAGTTTTTTAGCAAATCGTCAAAAAAGAGGGCGTTGCCAAAAATAGAGGGGTGGTCCAATCAGCACCAAACCTGGGATTTCTGTTAACTATCGATCGATGAACGTCCCCTTCAAGTTTGGTCCAAAGCGGTGAAGGTCGAGTCCAAAAGTGTACCCAGTTTACATGGAATGACCCATATTAAAAAACAAACTAAACAAATTTGAGACTGTTATAGTCAGATTGAGACAACCTAAAACAATCTGAGACAAACTCAAAAAAATTGTGGCAAAACCAGATCATTCTGATAAAAGAAAGGTACTGAAACGTGGACAATTTGAGACACATTCTGGGACAATCTGAGACATTATTTTAAAGAAAATTAGAGGCGTTCCTTAACTTATTTGAGACAAATTAAATCTAACTGAGACAAATTCATGCAAAATACCAAGAACTGAATAATGTTTTGACACAATCTCAGCCTGATATAGATTCTCTCAATCAGGAAAAAAATAAAAAAATCTAAGACAACATGAGACAAGTTAGGACAACATGAGACAATTGGAGAAAAACGGCAAAAAATCGACAGATTAATCAAACAATCTTATTCAAAAGAATAAAAAGCAATTGGAAGTCAAATTGAGACAACATGAAAAAATCTGAGACAAACTGTAAAAAAGCTGAAAAATATTTTAAAACTAGACCGCCTGAGACAAATTGTGACATATTGGGACAATCTGTGAAACAAGACAATCGTGGACAAATTGGGAGACATGAGACAACCGTGGGCAATTTGAGACACTTTCTGAGACAACCTGAGATTTTTTTCGCAAAAGAAACTTATTTGAGACGGATCGAATTTAACTGAGACAAACTCATAGAAAATTGTGGGACATAAGAAAAACTGAGACAAATTCTGGAAATTTGGAAAGTTATGGCACAGTTAACTGAGACAACATGAGACAAAGTGAGACAACGTGAGACAGTTGGTGAAAAGTTGCAACAAAATCGACAGATTGATAAAGCAAACTTTGCCAAAAGAAAGGAATTTTTGATTGACCCTAACTTTGTCTCATGTTGTCTCAGTTAACTGTGCCATAACTTTCCAAATTTCCAGAATTTGTCTCAGTTTTTCTTATGTCCCACAATTTTCTATGAGTTTGTCTAAGATTGAGACAACATGAAACAATCCGAGACAAACGAAAAGAAAGGGAGAGACAATCAGAGATAATCCTGGTAAAATTAAGAAAAATTAGGATCTTGAAGAAATATTAAAATGAGACAAGCTAAGACAAATCGGGACAGTTTGGCAATCAAAATTATGCGGCCTGAGTAAATCTGAGGAATCGTGAGACAATTCTAGGCATTTTGAGACGCATTCTGGGACAACCTGAAACGTTTTTCAAAATTAGAGGCGAAGCTTAAATAATCCGAAGCAGATTTAAACAATCGGAAAACAAATTGCACAAATTTGAGATTGTTTGGCCCGAAACTGAGACAACATGAGACAAATTAGGGCAACATTAGAATAATTGAAGAAAAATAACATATAACTAATTTATAGAAAATCTGAAATAAATTTTGTAATTCTGAGACGTGCACAAATATATTTGGAAAGTCTGTGAAAAATTGAAGCAGTTTGAGAAAAAAATAACAAAAATGACCAATTCAAACAGTTTGAAAGAACACAAGAATAATATGAGACAAATCAATTACAATAGAACCTCAAAGAGATTGTTCTACAATCTGAGTTAAAATAAATCGAAACCTTCAAAGTCTTAATTTCTCCTCCAATCAAACCCCCTAAAAATAACTCTCACTTTCCCGCGGAACCGCAAACGAAAATCAACACTTGAACTCCACCTCAAACAACGCCACGTCAACCGTCTCGGCGTCATCTTCATCACTTGCAAAACCACCACCGAGTTTGCCGTGCTTTGATAGTCTGATTTGCTGTCTAGCACAGAACGCGCGGGCATGAAAAAAAAGAGTTTCTCGGAAATCATCGTGAACCTCCATGACCGGGTTTTCCACTCCAAAGATCAAAGCCCGGCTCATCAAGCGAAACTCGCCCCAGACACAGTCGGGCTGGAAGTGCTAAACGGATAGCATAACTTTCGGGGGTTTTACGATTTCTGCTGCCAGGATTGAGCAGGTTCGAGGTCAAGGGTAAACGGAAATCAGCGAGAGATTGTTTTCTGCCGAAATTAGAGGGGTGAAAGACATTTTTGTGTTGAAAATTACGGTTTTGGGGGTGGTTCAAACGTCAACACGTTGCTATAGCGATGTATAAGACGGGAAAGGGGTTGTTGTCCTAGCTAACTTATCTAGAGAAGATTTTGGAGGGAGAATGTTGCCTACTGGTAGGCGCATTTCTAAAATCTAACCTTAAATTGATGATTTTATGATGGATTGTGTTGCTTACCTGGAATGGAATAGAAATAAATGTTTATTAGAATTTATTTAAAAAATTATAAGAGCTTAAAAATTTAAATAGAACTCCCTAAAAAATATCCCTCCTAACCAATTAAGTTTCCCCCACTTCAAAGCACTTCCATCACTGAAAACCCCAAAAATACACCTCGCTTACATGTCACTAGAGCGAAACATAAATTTCATTTTCCATCGCTTTTTCCCCTTCCTTCCCTCCTCCCTCTCACTCACACACCTGTGTCCAATCAGGACTCCAATCGAAACTTGCCATAGATCTTTCGATATCAAAGAAAATTGGAAAATTGCTCCCCCTCTTCATGTACCACCCTGAGCCACGCGAATGATGTACGATTGCCGTGGGTGTTGCCTTTTGATGTACGACTTCGCACGTGGAACATTACAAATGTTTTTTTTCCACCTCCCAGCTCATTCTGCAATCGCTATCGCGCCGTGACGTCGATTGGAGTAGATCGCTTCAGGTTGGGCTAAACTGAGCAATTTTAAATTAAAAATTCAAAAAAGAACTCTACAAATGTCACCCAAAGTTGTACATCGCTAGCGAATCCCGTCTTCGATCCGCACCAACCCATTTCAACCCATTTGGCATGGGAGGCCGACAGCAGCGGCCCAGGTTGGTTGGCCACAAATCAATTGGAAATCAATTTGCATTTCCGCTCCGGGGGTGTAGGCTTTTCAGCTGTTGCGGTGGTGGTGATGGGAGGGAGAACTGGTTGCACTTTCCGGCCTCAACTCGGGGCCCCGTCAGAAACAGCTAGGAAATGGCATGATGGATGGTGGTGTTTTTCACCGGTGGGAATTGTACCACGTGGACTGCACAGGTGGCAGGAATTGAACGAGGGCGTAGATGAGTAAAATTGAAATTAAAAATAAAATCGAAATTAATTAAATTAAACATTGAATTGAAATTTAAATCATAAATATCTCAAAGCAAAACAAAATCCAAAGTCCAATTAAAAATAAATAGCAAAAAAAAAACAAATTTTAAAAACAGATTTTTTTTTCGAAAAGAATCAATTAATTAGACACTTTGAATTAAAATTAAATTGGTTTGAAAAATGTAAACTTGGAAAGAATCACACTAAAAAATATGTTGCAAAATTCTATAAAAACTATGAATAAAATACTCAAATTTTCGCAAAAAACCGTATTTTTTCAAAAAAAAAATTTTTTTTTATAAACCCCAATATGGGTATCAAACGATTTGAAATTTTGCATTTCTGTTTAAGATTTTGTTGATTGAAATACTAAAATTTTCACAAAATACAGTATTTTTTAGAAAGTACTCAAATTTTTATAATAAGCAATATGGGTATCAAACGGTTCAAATTTTTGCATGTTTTAAACTGTTCAAGAGTTTTTTGAATGAATTGTACAAATTTTCACAAACTACCGTATTTTCTCGAAAATACTCAAAAAATTTTAGTTTGCAACTATAGGTATCAAACGATTCGAAATTTTGAATGCATTTTCACTGTTTTAGAGTTGAATGAAATACTAAAAATTTCACAAAATACATTATTTTCAAGAAAATGCTCAATTAAAAAAAATCGCAATATGGGTATCAAACGATTCGAAAATTTGCAAGCATTTTCACTAGTTCACAAAATACTGTATTCTTTTAGAAAATACTCAAATTTTTATAATTCGCATCATGGGTATCAAACGCTTCAAAATTTGGCATACATTTTCACTGGTTTAGAGTTTTTTGAATGAAATACTCAAATTTTCACAAAATACCGTATTTTTTCGAAAAAACTCATTATTTACAATTGGCAATGAGGATATCAAATGATGCGAAATTTTGCAAACATTTTCACTGTTTTAGAGTTGAATAAAAAACTACTGAAATTTTCACAAAATACCGCATTTTCTCGAAAATACTCAATTTAAAAAAAATCGCAATACGATTCGAAATTTTGCAAGCATTTTCACTAGTTCACAAATTACTGTATTTTTTCGAAAATACTAAAAATTTTATATTTCGCAATATGGGTATCAAACAATTCGAAATTTTGCATGCATTTTCACTGTTTTTTTTTGTGTTTTTATTGCAATGCTCAAATTTTGAGTACAGTATTTTTAAGAAAGTACTCAAATTTTGTTAAAATAGGATAAGCAATATGGGTATCAAACGGTTCAAATTTTTGCATGTTTTAACTGTTCAAGAGTTTTTTGAATAAAATATACAAATTTTCACAAACTACCGTGTTTTCTTGAAAATACTCAATTTTTTTTATTCGCAATTATGGGTAGCAAACGATTCAAAATGTTGAATGCATGTTTACTGTTTAAAGTGTGTTGAAATTTTGCCAGCATTTTCACTGTTTTAGAAATTTTGTGAATGAATTACTGAAATTTCCAAAAATACCGTATTTTCTCAAAAATACTCAAATTGTTATTATTCTCAATATGGGTATCAAACGATTTGATTTTTTGCATACATTTTGACTGTTTTAGAGTTTTTTGAATGAAATACTTAAATTATCACAAAATACCGTATTTTGTCGAAAATACGCTGTATAGGTATCAAACGATTCGAAATTTTGCATGTATTTTAACTGTTTTCGAGATTTTTTTGAATGAAATACTCAAATTTTCACAAAAAAAGTATTTTTATGAAAGTACTCAAATGTTTATGATTTGCAAGATGGGTTTCAAACGAAGCGGAAATTTTATCTGCTGTTTAACTTAAAAAAAACTCTAATACAGTTAAAATGCATGCAAAATTTCGAACCGTTTGATACACATATTGCAAATTATAAAAATTTTAGTATTTAAAAAAATACGGTATTTTGTAATTTTTTTAGTATTTATACTTCGAAACTAACCATATTATCAAAAAAATATTTACTTATAGGAAGCTTGAAAATTCAACACAATTTGGTTGATTTCAGTCAATTCCAGAAAAATATTAAATAATTATCGCCGGTGGAATAATCGGAATAACGATAGATTATCTGATCAAATAACATCAAAAACAATTTTAAAATAACCGATTTTAACGCAAAAAAAACATAAAAACAGTTTACAAAAATCTAAAACTTGGAAAAAAAACTCATCAAATCAAATCATGAAAATGAAAGAATAAAACCTTTAAAATACTAACGAAAACCACATAACTTAACTGTTTACAAGACTAAATTAAATTAAATGAATCAAATTTCACCATTTTTTATGGATTTTTTAGTTCACATCTTTTGCACCTCATTTATTTTTTTCATCAATTTGTTCAAGTTTTGCATTTGCCTTTTTTTCTATTTTGTCTTCTTCTTTAAAATTTACTTTCAGCAATGTTTTTAATATTATTCAGCTTGTAAATTTTAATAGTATTTTTTCCAGTTTCCAAGTTTTGTTAAATATTTTTTATTATTTCGTTTGACTCCGATATTGATTTTACTCATTTTCTAAACAAGCTAAATGTCTGGTGTCTTTTTTATTCGTTCGTGAAGCCATAACAATTCATGATTAGTTTATTTATTTTTTAAATTATAATTATTGAAAAGTTTCTTTTATGGAGAAAATCTTTTAACAGTAAATTGAATAGATTTTCTTCGTTTTCATTTATTTCATTCCCGTTTTCATTTGTTTTAAACATTAAAATTTTCATCTGTCAGACAAGGTTTTGCTTTCATTTAATGTATTTCTCTAGTTCAAATTATTTTTCTTATTTTTTTTATGATTTTTAGCTCTTCATCATTTTAAAACTTTTTTTATAAGCAAATAATTATGGTTTTATAATTCATAATGAAAACGAAGCAAATCTATTAAAAAAATATTGAAAAAATATGTTTAACACAAAAGCAACTTTTCCAGAAAAAATTATACATAAATAAACTTATCTAGAATTGTTATACATAAAAACCAAATAAAATTATAAAAAAATAACTAGAGAAAAGTTGAAAAAATAATAAAAACATTGCTGAAATTGAATCATAACTTGGAGAAAATATTTGAAAAAAAGAAGATAATAAGAAAAGACACTAAATGCGAAACTTAAACAAATGCTAGTAAAAGAGAAATAAGCTGTAAAAAGATGTTGATTCAAAAAATCAATAAAAAATCGAAAAAAAAACAAATTTAAAATGAAAAGTAAAACTGTAAATAAAAGTGATAATTAAACAAAAAATAATGAAAACAGAAAAAAATTATAAAAAGAAAATAAGTAACTAAAAATAATATCAAAATCTAGAGTATTTTTTGGAAAGGTCTTATGAACCAAATTGGGTTGTTATTTAATACCTCCGACTCAAGGCGGTTTCAAGAACACCCAAAAAGCAAAAACTTGAAATTTGGTGAAATGGACCTACTCAAAAAAAAACTCCAGAAATGTTTCATAACGCAAGAAAAAAAATGTTGAAATCAAACACTTGTTTATAAATAAATGGATTAAATTAAATGATAAATAATATTTGAAGACGACGAAAATGAAACGCGACATTTGATTTGTATTTAATGAAACAAAAACTAAGGAAAAATATTGTGAACATAAAAAGGACAAAACTGGTAGAAACCCGAAAGAACTAAAAAAATTAAAGTCAAATTTAAAAATTAAAGAAAACATATATGCACTGATAAAAACAAATTCAAAAATTATTCATAAAACAAATATGGACAGATTTAAAAATTATTAAACTTTGAAATAGATTTATAACGAACAAGAAAGTATGACTAAACCAAACAAATTCAAAAAGGGTAGTAAAATAACAAAAATAAATTTAAAATAAAATATTTCAAAGGACTGATAAAAAAATGTAATCAAAAATGACAAAAAATTAAGCTGATGAAAACGAATTGAAACACCTTTTTAAAAACAAATCAATTCAAAAAAGCCCAAAAATACTAAAGATAACAAGTGGAATCGCAAAATTCATTAAACATAACTGATAGATCTTCAGGACTTATAAAATAAATAAAAACAAACTTATGTTTTTAAACTGACTTAAAATCTACCACAATAAAATCTGGTAAATACTGGCAAAACATAAACAAAAAATATATCAATAACTAAACTACGAAACCAAATAAAAACTAAAACAAACAGGCATAAAAAATGACTAAAAAAACTTATAAAATAATGAAAACATGTTCAAGAAGGCAGTTCAAATAAAGACCAAAATTAAAACAAATCAAATTCAATGAAAACATTTAAAAAAGTCAAATATTAAAGTATAACAGATTCAAATATTATTTTTAACAAATAGGAGAACTAATAACTTATTCAACTACTTAACGGTGCATATCAACCAAAGCTTTTGCACCCAGTTTCTTTTTACAGACATTTTAGTATCTTTAAAACTACGGGTACTATCGAAATATTTTTTATTCATCCCTTAAAGTACTGTCCACAAAGAAATTTACAACAAAGTTTGATCAATTTTACATTCCCGTTATTGCAGGATTGGGTCTGTAAGTTTGACCATTTTGGAATAAGAAGACAACAACTTCCTTCGCTGCTGTGCACCCTTAACCAAATTTATATTAGTCTAAGCAAAAACTCTAAAAAGCAATTTCACTGTGGAATTCTTGAAAAAAAAAATACAACTGGTAAAATCAATTACGTCCCATTTTGAAAAAAAATAATATAAAAACAAATAAAAAATCATGAAAACAGTTTACAATAATGGAAAAACGATGTTTGAAATAGGAAAAACCAGTATAACATTATTTAAAAAAATATTAAATCTTATAAAATTAAGGAAATCAGACTGATTAAAAAATTAACCAAATTTCAAACAATTGAATAAAAATCAATAGAAATTAATAGGAATGAACAATATATTATATAAAAAAATGTAATCCAATCAAACACATATCTGGTAACCTTTCCATGAAATCCGATAAAATTTTGAAAATGTAAAACAAAAATTAAAGTGGCCAGCCCTACTGCATAATGTTTGCCACAGAGAGCATACTTTGAACGGATCTACACAAAATCTACAGGAGGGGGGAAGGATGCGTGGACCTGGACATACCGTACCAAACCTTTTAAAAAGTAAATGAATTTTTTAACTAAAATCTATTAAAATTGAATTTAACTTATACTATTTGGGAGAATTAAAAAAAGAAAATTTAACCTATTAAAACTTCAAAAAAGAGTAAAACATAAAAAAATTAAATATTGAAATTAAGTTGAAACTCAACGCCGCCACTGCTCGCATGCTTCACGAAACTTTGACATCCCAGCATCCGGGCGCGGTGGTGTGTGGTGGCCGTTGTCTCTCCAGGTTGCGCGACGACTCCTACGCGAATTCGAGGTAATAAAAATAATTTATCGATTCGTTAAACTGGGCCTGGCTGGTGCCAAACACCCATTCATTTCGCGCTGCCTCCCCCTTAATGGCTTGAAATGTGGACGAAAAGTTCAAAACAAAGTTTAGTGTTGTATTTTTTTTTGTTAGATTTTTGTGATGAATATTTTTTTAAATCGTAACATTTTCATTTTTTTTTAATTCTAAATTTTCAACAACAAAAAAACAACTCCAAACAGAAATGGAAAACAACACCGTGAACAAATGCGTGGGAGGAAAACTGCCCTCCAAAACTGAGAAAAAAAACCCTCCCCCTTTAGGTAACAAAGAAAGCCTAATTCCGGGCTCAACCTTGATTGAAGTTCGACGATTTTTTCGCCCCGGTAGCCTTCGTCAGTTTCGTGAAATTTTACCCCAAAAGAACTTATACAAAAAAACGCCCCCCTGGCGAGCAAAACAACAGCTCGGAGAAAAATGAACCAAAGTTTCTTTTATTGTGAAACTTTTTCCCGCTGAAAGCGGAAAAAAGTGCAACTTTTCCCACACTTTTCCGCACCTTGCCTTTGCTGGACTCGTTTCGTCGAAGAATTTTTACCGAAAAAAAAAGTGTGTAATAATCGAAGGACCACATGGGCGCCACACCACGGGGAAAAAAGTTACTGTGCGATCGATGAGTGAGTGACGGGAGAAAACGTAGAAGGATTTTTCTCCCCTCCTCTAAAATTTTGAAGTAATTTAAAATAACGACTCTTTCGAGCTTCCAGAGCTGGCTGGCCAAAGTGAAAAGTTTGACGGTTGATGAAAGTAATATGTAATTATAGCAATGATTATTTCCTTGCCGCGGAAGTTTTTCACCACGTTGCCAGGGAGATTTTTTCTTAGAAAAAGTTGTGTAATTGATGGCACCACGGGGAAAGTCAATAATTTTTGCGGAAAAGTTTCCGGCCCGCGATTTTTGCCCCGTTGACGATGCCAAATTATTGGAATTAATTTCGGTGAAAAGTCATTAGAAGCAAAAGTCCTTTAAAGCACTTTGAGTTTGAGAGTTATTTGAGGCTGTGAATTTTAATTTTATTTTTCTACGGTATAAATTCTTGATTCAGATCCCAACTGATCACATCTGGCCAAATTTGGTTCAAATAATCACAGAACAGAAGAACAGAAGAACAGAAGAACAGAAGAACAGAAGAACAAAAGAACAGAAGAACAGAAGAACAGAAGAACAGAAGAACAGAAGAACAGAAGAACAGAAGAACAGAAGAACAAAAGAACGGAATGATAAAAATGACAAAAATGACAAAAATGACAAAAACGACAAAAAGCATAAGCATAGGTGCCCACCCGCAGTTGCTACTCCGTTATTGACCAGGACCTCCAGAAGTTACATCCACGAGCCGTGGAAGATGAGTGGGTGCTATCTTTCCTCGCTTCGCAACTTCTCAAAGGCCCCTATCATGCTGATCAATACCGGCGCCGGCCACGACCAGTGGTAGGGTCACGGGGAAGTGGATGGGAATGTTAGTCCGATACTTGAGTGATAGAGACCGCCCAATCGACTGCTTCTCCGACAAAGTATCACATGAGTTTTGAGGGGGTTAGTAGATGGGTATGAGGTCAGGATTCACGAGTGGCAGTGATGTGACCATGAGCATTTTGTTTATCAATTGGAAATTTTAAATCTTAGGCAGCCGGCTGCGGAAAGATAAATAATTTATTATTTAAAAAGTTTTTTTAATCGAACGCGTGCCAACCGAGCAGTAGTGCTATGGGATGGGCTTATCATTATATTTTTACTGTTTGCACAAACTAGATAACGCGAGCAAATTTCAAAAATAGTAAATAAATGACGCTTTATTCTTCATAAAATCGCTAGTTTGATGAGTTATTACTAAAACTGCCAGTTGGAACGTTCCTTACGAACAACAAATATAAACGTAAAGAAAACAGGACACCACGTAACCAATTGTAATGAAATTAAAACAATAACTTAAGCGAACTAAACCGGCGGCGTTCCTTCCAATCAACGATGATAAAAGAAGGACATATGAAAAATAAAATATCAAATAAAAGGCTCCGAAAACAATCTACTGGTACAGTTGACAAAATAACGAAACGACCGCAAAATGATCAAGAACGCGTGTACTTAATTATTTAATAATGATCCTACAACGATTATTTTCAATGAGATATGATTTGGATTTATCGACCGATTCTGTAGATTTTACGCGGTTTTAAATATTTATTGGGCTGAAAAAAGAACAAATAAACTCATTCACACTCTCATACACACATAAAATTTTTAGACTTCAATATTATATCGAGTAAGATTTTTTTAAATTAGACTTGAAATTATTTTTAAAGGCCTCAATATAATGAAAATAGCCTGTACTGAATAAAATGAAATAAATAACCAAGTACCCTAAATTGGGTAGAATTTCCAGATTATCTATAATTCCGGATAAGTGGCTGTCAAAGCTCACCACTCAGTGAGTGGCACTTACATGCTCAAACAGTTCTCACTCGCAAATGGTCTTTACTCTCACATACATGATTTGTCTTCTAAACACACACACACACACACACACACACACACACACACACACACACACACACACACACACACACACACACACACACACACACACACACACACACACACACACACACACACACACGCACGCACGCACGCACACGCACGCACGCTTGACATGTCATCAAGGAACGAGCTCACCGGGGTCGTGAAGACTGGAGACTGCTCGCCGTTCTACATCCGCCGCCGCAGCATCGAAATCGAGTGCAACCCGACCACACCGCCCGACGACTGAGGCACCGCACAAATCCGTTTGTCGTTGGCCTCACAGCTCCGTGTATTCGTATATGCTCACAACCCCCATCCTTCTTTCATTATCCACCAAACCCAAGCTCCGTAGCAAAAAAAAAAAAAAATCTGCGAGTTTTGCAAAAAGTCTGCATGCACCCATTTGTCCCTTTTCAAAAACTGCTCTTCAATCTTCAAATGTCATCCAGCAGCAGAATCCATCTACTGTCACCAGGCCAAAATCTGATTTGGTTGTAGTGGTTGTAGTACACTTCACTAAAGATCACACCAAACTAACACAAAACCGGCCTGTGTACAGAGCAGTGACGATCATGAGCCGGCGCCAGCAAACACAGATACTAAGATAGACAAATGCACACGCGTCGATCCACGAGATAAAGTCTAACGGGTTATTTCAGGCCAAAAATCAAACCAAAATGAAATTTTTCTATAAATTTCGGACAGATTTTCAAAATTTTCTAGCTTAGTCCGACTGCTTATTCTGACTGTTGCTTGTTTCCTTCTTCTAATTCTTCCTTGTTTTTTTCCTTTGGATAGAAAGCACATGTCACCAACACCACTAAACATTTTTCGTTGACTGCCAGCCGGAGGGCGCAGCGCCAGCAGAGACGCCATGATTGTTGATTCCTCGCAGGGGGAAAGGAAATTGTGAAAAAGCACTTTTTTTGTGGGTATTTCCTCGAAATTTATATTTTCCTCCAAGCACTTTCTATTAGCCAACTAATTCTTTTACGGAATTTGACTAAAAATACCGATTATCACACAAAAATACGCGAACAAAATCGGGTCTAAGGAGCAAAGAAAAATCGCGTGCGCGCACGTAGACGGCCGGGTTGCCAATCTTTGGCTACTCTGGAACCGATTCCGGAAAATTTGCAGATTTTATGGGAAAGGTTAAAATCAAGTTTTGATCACAGGAGGCTGAATAAGCAAAAAAAGTCAAAAACGTCAACAAACGAAAAAAGGCAGAACGAAGTTTTCAAACAGTGTTCCCATGAGCCTAAGCCGACGGCTAGGCTAGGCTCATTTTTCTGGTTTATGTTTGCACCTACACCTCTCAAGCGCAATCGGTTCAGGCTCATCGTGCGCCGTGAGCCGGGGTTCATTTGGTTTGAACCAGGCGAGCATCGTACGCGCTAGCCTAAAATAAACCTTCGGCATAAACCTGCGTTTGAACCTTTGCTTGTGTTGGGTGAACCGGCAGCTCGGTTATGGTGCACCCAGCCCGACCACCACGTATCCACCGACTGATGGCAGTGTGGGCTCGTCAGTTAAAAACGCAACTCAAAATTCGTATGGGAATCTTTTTTTTCGTGACGGCTTTCGCGGTACGCTCCCTCCAACTGTTCTAGAATAATATTTGAATATGGCGTTTCTCTAAACAAGTTTTTCAAGAAAAAGATTTCAGAAGGCATATTTTGTCGTTTTAAACTGAAACAAGGATAAAACTATATTAATATAAACTATCCGCCATTTTCAAATGATTGGCTAGATAATATCGAAGTTCGCTTGACACTCACACAATAATAAGACACAGACAGCATACACGATTGGCACGAGTAAATGCGCGTGAGCTTCCTTGCTAACATTCTTGGCACATTCTTTCTGAATTTTACGGTCAAAGTGAAGATTACAGATTTCACAATAACAATATGACACTGATATAAATTAAACTTACCTGTAAAATATCGTGCACAAAAATCCAACTAACAATTTAGAACACACAGAAGCAATGGATTTTTTTGCCACAGACATTTCCAACAGTCGAGTTCGGTTTTTTTCGCAGTGTTAAGATCACACTAATATTTATGCACAATGTTCACATGTCATCCCGTTCAAGAATGACGTAACACTTAAAATTATATTTAAATTTAAAAAATATCGCTGTCCTTATCATGGAAAGTTAAATTTTAATTCAAAATTCCCTAATGGTGCACGTACGTTTTATCACCATTATTAGCGGAGCGTAATGAAAGAACGTTCCCTAATGACCAACTTTCAACCTCTTCCCTGTCTCCCTTCATTCGTACCGAAGGAAACCTAGCTCAAGCGAGCGCGATTGCTGGAAGGTTCAAGCCGAAGGTTCATTTTTTGTTCAAGTGGCTCACACTAGCGAGGTTAGCCTGGCTTGAACCAAGGCTCATGGTTCAGGGATTCAGGATTAAGCCTCAAAAGAGAGGTTTGAGCCGAGCCAATTTCAGCAATGAACCTAGCCTGAGCGGTTCATTTGGGAACACTGTTTTCAAATGACAAAAATGACAAAAATGACAAAAATGACAAAAATGACAAAAATGACAAAAATGACAAAAATGACAAAAATGACAAAAAATGACAAAAATGACAAAAATGACAAAAATGACAAAAATGACAAAAATGACAAAAATGACAAAAATGACAAAAATGACAAAAATGACAAAAATGACAAAAATGACAAAAATGACAAAAATGACAAAAATGACAAAAATGACAAAAATGACAAAAATGACAAAAATGACAAAAATGACAAAAATGACAAAAATGACAAAAATGACAAAAATGACAAAGATGACAAAAATTACAAATATTTCAAATATTTCAAATATTTCAAATTTTACAAAAAATACAAAAATTACAAAAATTACAAAAATTACAAAAATTACAAAAATTACAAAAATTACAAAAATTACAAAAATTACAAAAATTACAAAAATTACAAAAATTACAAAAATTACAAAAATTACAAAAATTACAAAAATTACAAAAATTACAAAAATTACAAAAATTACAAAAATTACAAAAATTACAAAAATTACAAAAATTACAAAAATTACAAAAATTACAAAAATTACAAAAATTACAAAAATTACAAAAATTACAAAAATTACAAAAATTACAAAATTTACAAAATTTACAAAATTTACAAAAATTACAAAAATTTCAAAAATTACAAAAATTACAAAAATAACAGAAATTACAAAAATTACAAAAATTACAAAAATTACAAAAATTACAAAAATTACAAAATTTACAAAATGAGACAAAATGAGACAAAAATGACAAAAATGAGACATAAATGAGACAAAAATGAGACAAAAATAAGACAAAAATGAGACAAAAATGAGACAAAAATGAGACAAAAATGAGACAAAAATGAGACAAAAATGAGACAAAAATGAGACAAAAATTAGACAAAAATGAGACAAAAATGAGACAAAAATGAGACAAAAATGAGACAAAAATGAGACAAAAATGAGACAAAAATGAGACAAAAATGAGACAAAAATGAGACAAAAATGAGACAAAAATTAGGCATAAATGAGACAAAAATTAGACATAAATGAGACAAAAACGAGACAAAAATAAGACAAAAATGAGACAAAAATGAGACAAAAATAAGACAAAAATGAGACAAAAATGAGACAAAAATTAGACAAAAATGAGACAAAAATGAGACAAAATGAGACAATATGAGACAAAATGAAACAAAATGAGACAAAATGAGACAAAATGAGACAAAATGAAACACAGTAAGAAGAAATGATACAAAATGAAACAAAATGAGACAAATCTTGACAGAATTTAAAAAGATAAATAAACAATTAGAAAACTGTATGTCACAACATGATCCAACTTGACACATCCCGGGCAATTACTTTGATGTTCCAAAGCCGTCACAGCTTTCATCCTTCAGATTGCAGTACGCAATGCGAGGGATTAATTATCAAATTAGCCCCCTCCCCTCTAGAAACCACTCTCGTGTTAAGCCAAGGCCTTCTAATGAGCTCAGCGCAAACTTCAAAGCCTGACAGCCCGAGGTTCACCCTCGACGACGACGTTTCAATTTCCGGCTCAGATCTGCTCCCCAGAGCTTAACGCTGGAGTGAACATCCCCAAGCCAGTCAAGATTACACAATCTTCAGAAGTTGGTTGGCTTTGCTTGGGCAAGTTGCATCTGATAGTTTGTTACTTTAGCTACAGAGTTGCTGGCGGTGGTCAAAGCGAAAAGTTTTCCAGCCCGCAAAAATGGGACGGACAATTTCCGGAACGGAGATGACCCCGCTGCCGCTGGCAGCACTGACCGGAAATGTCAACATTTGCGAAAATGATCCAGATTTCCTTGGAAAGTTGAACAGTTACTGGAAAGTTGTTTTCACGCTCGAAATGCGCCTGGAGTTATGCAACTTATCCATTTCGGTTTTGCGGTTTGAAACGCCTGTAAGTAGGCGATCGCACAAAAGTCATCTTCTCGAACGAAATTCGAACTTTTCAAACCAAAACTGGGTTCCAATTTCACGCTTATGCAAATGTTTACCTAATTTCCCCCGCACAATATTGGCATTAGGTAAATCCATTACTTTGATTAACCCTCGACCTTCCGGGCGGGGGTTACAAAACCCGCGGTGGTGACCGAGATAGTTGCCACCTTTTGAACGTCGGGCCAATCACCTGTGAAATCATGGCCCAGAAAGGGTGGTTTTGCGTAACCAAGTGGTTTGGCACGCGCGCGTTTTACCATAAATCCATTAACTTGATTGGGAGCCATTATTAGAATTGGATTGACAGTTTACAGGCTACCTGGAAGGGAGGGGGCGTTTTTGATTAGGGTTTAGGTTTAGGAGTGGTGTGACGTAACAGGTTCTGGGGGAATGACGGAGCATTTCGCGGATTTGGGTTAGATTTAAAATGGCCGGAGACTGACAATTAATGAGTCTGAAAATTAGACTTAATTTTTTTTTAATTTTCGAAGTTTTGTATTTTGTTCTCTTGTGCTTATTGTGTCATTATTTTATGTTGTCTTAAATCTTCTATGTTTTCTATTTATTTTCATGTTGTCCCATCTCTGTCCATCCTTCTTCAGCATTTGCACTATTTTACATATTATTTAATAATACTGTCTCACTATGACTTATTTTGATTAATTTTGTCTCAGTTTTTTTTAGTTTGACTATTTTTTCTCAGTTTGTCTGAATATATCTGAATTTTCACATTTAATCCCATTTTGTCCTGTTTTGTCTTATTTTGTCTTTTTTTATCTTTTATTATACACTTGTGTCACTTAGTCTCATTTCTCTTAATTAAATTGTTATTTACTCATTTGGTTCACATGAGTCTTATTTTGATCAATTTTATTTTGGTTTATGTTACTTTCTCTTATTTTGCTTAACTTTGTATCATTATGTCTCCATTTGTAAACAAATCTTTATAAGTCTCAATTTGTCTAAATTTGTCTTATTTAAGGTAATGACCTGGTCTGTTTGAGGTTGATTTTGAAACATGTAATCTGATTTTATTACCATTCATCTCTTTTTTGTCATATGTTTGTCTTATTTTTATTTTATTTTTAACTTGTTTTTGTCTCATTTTTGTCTAGTTTTTGTCTCATTTTAGTCTGATTTTAGTTTAATTTATCTAAATTTCTGATTTTTGTTTAACTTTGTATCATTTTTATATAATTTTTGTTTTATTACTGTCTCATTTTGGTATCATTTTTGTTTTATTTTCGTCTCATTTTTGTCTTCATTTTTATAATAATTTTTGTCTTCATTTATGTCTTCGATTTTGTCTTCATTTTTGTCTTCATTTTTGTCTTCATTTTTGTCTTCATTTTTGTTTTCAATTTTGTCTTCATTTTTGTCTTCATTTTTGTCTTCATTTTTGTCTTCATTTTTGTCTTCATTTTTGACTTCATTTTTGTCTTTATTTTTTACTTTATTTTGTCGTCAGTTTTGTCTTCATTTTTGTCTTCATTTCTGGCTTCATTTTTGTCTTCATTTTTGTCTTCATTTTTGTCTTCGTTTTTGTCTTCGTTTTTGTCTTCATTTTTGTCTTCATTTTTGTCTTCATTTTTGTTTTCAATTTTGTCTTCATTTTTGTCTTCATTTTTGTCTTCATTTTTGTCTTCATTTTTGTCTTCATTTTTGTCTTCATTTTTGTCTTTTTGTTTTACTTTATTTTGTCGTCAGTTTTGTCTTCATTTTTGTCTTCATTTCTGGCTTCATTTTTGGCTTCATTTTTGTCTTCATTTTTGTCTTCGTTTTTGTCTTCGTTTTTGTCTTCATTTTTGTCTTCATTTTTGTCTTCATTTTTGTTTTCAATTTTGTCTTCATTTTCGTCTTCATTTTTGTCTTCATTTTTGTCTTGATTTTTGTCTTTATTTTTTACTTTATTTTGTCGTCAGTTTTGTCTTCATTTTTGTCTTCATTTCTGGCTTCATTTTTGGCTTCATTTTTGTCTTCGTTTTTGTCTTGATTTTTGTCTTTATTTTTTACTTTATTTTGTCGTCAGTTTTGTCTTCATTTTTGTCTTCATTTCTGGCTTCATTTTTGGCTTCATTTTTGTCTTCGTTTTTGTTTTCATTTTGTCTTCATTTAGGTAATTTTTGTAATTTTTGTCATTTTTGTCATTTTTGTCATTTTTGTCATTTTTGTCATTTTTGTCATTTTTGTCATTTTTGTCATTTTTGTCATTTTTTTCATTTTTGTCATTTTTGTCATTTTTGTCATTTTTGTCATTTTTGTCATTTTTGTCATTTTTGTCATTTTTGTCATTTTTGTCATTGATGTCATTTTTGTCATTTTTGTCATTTTTGTCATTTTTGTCATTTTTGTCATTTTTGTCATTTTTGTCATTTTTGTCATTTTTGTCATTTTTGTCATTTTTGTCATTTTTGTCATTTTTGTCATTTTTGTCATTTTTGTCATTTTTGTCATTTTTGTCATTTTTGTCATTTTTGTCATTTTTGTCATTTTTGTCATTTTTGTCATTTTTGTCATTTTTGTCATTTTTGTCATTTTTGTCATTTTTGTCATTTTTGTCATTTTTGTCATTTTTGTCATTTTTGTCATTTTTGTCATTTTTGTCAGTTTTGTCATTTTTGTCATTTTTGTCATTTTTGTCATTTTTGTCATTTTTGTCATTTTTGTCATTTTTGTCATTTTTGTCAATTTTGTCAATTTTGTCATTTTTGTCATTTTTGTCATTTTTGTCATTTTTGTCATTTTTGTCATTTTTGTCATTTTTGTCATTTTTGTCATTTTTGTCATTTTTGTCATTTTTGTCATTTTTGTCATTTTTGTCATTTTTGTCATTTTTGTCATTTTTGTCATTTTTGTCATTTTTGTCATTTTTGTCATTTTTGTCATTTTTGTCATTTTTGTCATTTTTGTCATTTTTGTCATTTTTGTCATTTTTGTCATTTTTGTCATTTTTGTCATTTTTGTCATTTTTGTCATTTTTGTCATTTTTGTCATTTTTGTCATTTTTGTCATTTTTGTCATTTTTGTCATTTTTGTCATTTTTGTCATTTTTGTCATTTTTGTCATTTTTGTCATTTTTGTCATTTTTGTCATTTTTGTCATTTTTGTCATTTTTGTCATTTTTGTCATTTTTGTCATTTTTGTCATTTTTGTCATTTTTGTCATTTTTGTCATTTTTGTCATTTTTGTCATTTTTGTCATTTTTGTCATTTTTGTCATTTTTGTCATTTTTGTCATTTTTGTCATTTTTGTTATTTTTGTCATTTTTGTCATTTTTGTCATTTTTGTCATTTTTGTCATTTTTGTCATTTTTGTCATTTTTGTCATTTTTGTCATTTTTGTCATTTTTGTAATTTTTGTCATTTTTGTCGTTTTTGTCATTTTTGTCATTTTGTCTCACAAACTTTTTTTGTCTGATTTTGTCTTCTGTTGTCTCATTTTGTCTTTTTTTTCTCATTTTGTCTCATTTTGTCTCATTTGACTTATTTTGACCCACTTGCCTGATTTAAATCAACTTTTTAAATTATTTGTGAATTGTTTCATTTTTATTTCAAAAGCCTTTCGCGATTTGTGTTTAATGAGCTTCATTTTATCAAGCTATTATTTGCATTTTTAATTCCAATCACGCACCAAACAATCAAAGTCATTTGCCATCGATTGACTTGCGAGCACTAGCTGCTCAATTTGATGGGCTCAAAATTGAGTAATCAGATGAGAAGGGTGCGAAATTAATTACAACTCGACACTTTTTCCGACACGTGCCCGGCTTTTCATGTGGTTTTGTGCGTGGGAAATCAATTTGAAATAAAAAAGTATCATTTTTTTGCCTCCCCCAGATGAGAAGCGAAGTCCGTGCTAGCGGCGGGTAATCAGCATGATTATGAAAATATTATCGCATCCATAACAATAAAAAAATGGTCTTTCTGCAATAAAGATACTCTACGAGTACACACACTTGAGCTAACATGTACTTTCGTAACGAATGGCCTACAAGGATTCGCTCTTGTACTAGATGCACTGAACTCTTGTTAGGAGGTTAGACAGCGTTCTTTGAAATCCCGAGTAAAAGTTGATAAATCGAATGAAACTGAACGCAAAATCACAAAATTGAGCGAAAAATAACAAAATGAGAAAAAAAATTAAAAAAATGACACAAGCTGAGACAACATGAGACAAGCAGCGATGCAAACCAAACTGATGCACGATGAGACTGTTGCGGTAACATGAGACAAAATAAAGCTAGACTAGCCCAACGAACACTAAGTGAAACGAGTGAGACAGGTTGAGACAAAACGTGGCACATTGGCATGATTGAGACAAATTAGGTATAATTAAGCAAATGAGACTGAATGGGCAGAATTTGATTAGAAAACAAATAGGTCACTGAAAAAAAAAATAACAAGATGTAATGGTGAGACAAGTGAGACAGAGTGAGACAAAACGTACCACATTGGCATAAATGAGACAAATGAAATGAAAACATAATTTTAATAAGAGTTAAAAAATGTAATTGCTCAGAAAAGACGTGTCAATACAATATTACTAAGGATTGAGACAAACTGAGACAAAGTAGGTCATCTGGGCACAGGAATAAATTTAGTTCGAAAAGATAATCCAATTCCATGTAATGAAATATGAATTCAAATGTCGCAACTTTTTCCTCGGGACATCTCTCTCCCCCTCATTTCCCCCTCTTTCAACTTCTTCATCGGAAATGGTCAAAGTCGAGCTCATAATGAACACATATAAACCAAGGCGTACAATCTCCCGTCATAAATTGCAAATAAAACAAGTCCGAGTCTGCAGGTCACAGTACCATTACTACCGGCTTACGATGGACACCGGTGCCGGACTCCGTTTTTTGGGTCAGTCCGGTGTCCAAGGGGACGGCCACTAAATACGATTAAGGGAGGGCGTGATAAGAGAAAGAAGAAGGGAGGGGGAAAAAGGGACGACGCACAAAGGTTGTCACATGTGAAAAGTTGCTCAATTGGGGAAAAAGAGATAATCTTTTTCTTTTTTTTTTGTTTTTTTTTTGTTTGCTAGTGAGTGTGTGTCCTGACTTGTAATATTTTGCACTGTTTGCTCTGTGTGCAAAAACTGCGTCATTGGTGGGACAGCCAGCAGAAAAATGCTTGGATGGATTAAGATAATTTGAGACAAAATAAATGGTAATGATGAAAATAGAGACAAACTGTTTAAAAATGGGACCACTGAATAAATTTTAAGACAAATTTAAATATTTTGTTATCTCAATTGTAATTAAAAATGATTTAAATAAGTTAAGACGAGAGATTTCGACATAAACTGAATCATGACATTGAGCAATTAATTAAATCTACTTTTGAGACAAATGAAGACTAAATGTAAACAATAAAAAAAAGAGAAAATATTAATAAATAAGACAGGCTGAAAATTTCAACTCTTAATTTATTTTTTAAGTTGCAACAGTTTTATTTAAAAAAAAATGCAAAAAAACATGGTTTTTTTTCTGTGAATGTGAGTTCAACTTACTTCAAAAAGAAGTTTTTTTATAACATTTTGGAAGGTTTATAAAGTAAGTTAACTGTAATCACAAAAATGTTGATAAAAAGGATTATTTCAACACTCTCAAAGTGGCATGCATTTCTCAATGAAAAATTAGATCGAATCGTGAAACGGACTGCATTTTTTGGATTCCTAACACAATTTTCCACTAGGAAATGATAAAACAAGATTCTTAATAATAGGTTTTATGTGTTTTAGAATTTTATAGTTTTGGTTTTTTTTCAAATGGCTTTTGAGTGTTTTTGAATAACCTTTTCTAAAAGTGCTTTAAAAAACACCCAAAAAGCAAAAAAAAAAGAGAAAATTAATATTATTGGACCTTTTTACAAATACTCTAATTTTTTTTAGCAATTCCAGCCCAAAACAGGAATTTTTTAGGTGCCTCGACCCTCTCCGATTTCAATGAAACTTTGTAGACATGTTATCCTACGCTTATGTTAGCAATTTTTGTGTATATGGAGCCAGTTTCACGCGATAAGAATATTTGAGAAGGGCGTAAGTGTTTTAAATATTTTTGTAATTCGTGATTTAAATATTGCTGTATCTCGAAGCCGTTACATCGTATCAAAAAGTGGTCCAAGAACAACTTGTAGGAAATTTGACGGGCTTTCCGAAAAAATACACTGAAGGAAAAAAACACGCCACTTTTTTAAGTTTAAAAGTCAAATGAAAAGGTGAGCCCACGAGTTTTTTTCGCTCATTTTTTTTTTGAAAATAGCCTAAGACGTTACGAAAAGGCTCACGAAAAATGCAAGATGGAGCAACTCACCTTAAAAAATATAAAAATCTTTTATTTAAAGTGCTCTAAACTTAAAAATTTTCGGAATCGATTCTACAGACAATTTTACATAATAGTCTCCATATTGACCACTGTTCTAAGTCCAATCTTTGTAAAGTTACAGCGGTTTTAACAATAAAAATGTTGAAAAAATAGGGTTTTTGATGGTTTTTGACAATTTCTATATGTCAGATTTGATTTTTCAGTCTCGTGAATATTTTTACCGGAAAGCTCGTCCAATTTCCCATAAGTTTGTCTTTAACAGCATTTCAATTGGATGATGGCCTTACAGATGATTTAAGCTTAATTACATTGTTCATAACTGAAAATAGAATATTTTTTTTAGTGCGGTAGAAACCTGATAGTAAATAAGCTAACGTGAATATAAAAACGAGTCAAATTAAAAAGTTGTTGAAGGCAAACTGATAGGAAATTGGACGAGCTTTCCGGTTAAAATAATTTCGAGACTGAAAAATCAATTCTGTCTTACAGAAATTGCCGAAAACCACCATAAAACCTATTTTTTCAACATTTTTATTTTTAAAACTGCTGTATCATTACAAGGATTGGACATGGGATAATGGTCAATACGGAGACTATGTCAAATTGTCTAGAGAATCGATTCCCACTATCGATTTTTGAAAATTTTGACGTTTAGACCACTTAAAAAAACAGTTTTAGTAAATGATTTTTGCATTTTTTAGGAGAGACATACCACCCTGCATTTTTGTGAGTAACAAAAACATCTTTTGCTATTCCCTCAAAAATTTCAAACGAAAAAAAAAATATGATATCACCTTAAAATTAAACTTTTAAACTAAAAAATCAAAAAATCTCATAAAAGTGGCGTGTAATTTTCTTTCAGTGTATTTTTTGTCAGAAAGTCCGTCCAATTTCCTACAAGTTTTTTAAAATATTTTCTGACAAAAATATTTTAATGTTTTTTAAATAATATTCAGGCTTTTTATTACCCGGGCAGACGGTAATAACAAAATTCATCCCATTTCCATGACAAATACTGTTGAAAAAAAAAAAGTTTTGTTAAAATAACAAAACTGTTATTAGTCTGTTATTACAGTAACAATCCAATAACAAAAAAAAACATAACGACGAATAACAAATCTTGTTAGGCTTCATCCATAAAGTACGTAACGCTAAAATCAGCCATAGTATTTTCAAACATCAAAAAATGTTATTCCCATGTTATTTCCGTCTGCTCAGGATTTTACATACCGTAAACTGGGGTGACTTTGATAGCCCGGGGTGACTTTGATAGGTTTTTAAAATGCCTGTCAAATTAATATCTAAACATTTTTGAGAATTTTGAATATGTAAGCATTATGGGATAGCTTATTATCGAACATATATGCAAAAATGTGACTGTTGGATTGGATGTATCAAAATTAGTGGCCAAATCAAATTTCTATCAATGTCACCCCGGGCTATCAAAGTCACCCCAGTTTACGGTACAATTTGAATGTATTTTGGTAAAAAGAGAAAAAAAATACTTCCCGTCTCCCGAGAAATTTGTAAATTTCCCGGGAATTCCTGAAATTTAAGCAAAAGTATACATTTTCTAAGTTTTTGGAACCATTTTTTTTAATGATGTGAAAAATAAATAAATAAATAAATAAAAACTCAACATGATTTTGTTCAATAAAATGTATTGTTTTGTTCATATATGATTAATCAGATTATCAAAAAGATAAATATATATCAAGTTTTATTTATGATAATATTAATTTCTGAAGCAACTGGAAAAAGATCTTGCTGAATGAAAATACACTATTACAATTTAGGTATGCTTTGAAAAAATAATTGGTGTTATTTAGTGCGTCCATCCCGGGAATTCCCGAAATTGAAAAAAAAACTCAGATTTGGTTTCAAAGCATAAGCAAATTTGTATTCGGCATATATCAACATTTATTTGGCTTATATGGGAAAGTAATTAAAATTTTAATGTACAGATCCGCAAAAAGCCTGGCACTTTAAATATTTTTCATTACATTTTATTTATTTTTTAAGTATTCATGTTTAACTTTTTTATTTTTTTTAACTTGAAAAAAATCATATTTAATTATTTTTCAACAAACATCGCCATCTGGAGCAAATTAGGACAATAGTAACGAATTGAGACAACATAATGTTCTGATATTTTTTTATTTAGCAAAACATTTAGTACAACAGTTTTCGAATTTATTGCTCTAAATATCCTGTTCAGGCTGGCAGTGACTTAAAGATAGTTTGTAAAATATGTTTAATATAAAACATGAAATTAACTTTTCTAAAATTTTACATTGGATGGTTTTATTTTATTTATTTTCGTTTCTTGTTTTTTTACAGTTTCAATGGCTTTTGTTGTCATTTCATATAAAAAATAAAGAAATATATTGATAAGAATTTTATGATTGTTAATATGAAATAATTTGAATCACATTGGATTAAAAATTACGATTCATTAAAAATCCAAAACATACAAAGAACAAAAAACTTTTTTTATTATTTTTTTATCTAACTAAAAACTGCTGTTCTTGTTCAGATTGAAGTAAAGATTATCACTAACAGTATTTAGCTAATTCTATGATTGTAAGCTTGAAAAACATAACAAATTTAATGAAAATATATAATTTATGACTGTTTAAAAAAATTCCCGGGAAGCCCTAGTGTTATTTCACCCCCAAAGTAAAATTGAAATCTTTTTTCACGTTTTCGTTTGCCATGATCAAATGAATTGAAAATCGAATAGGTATCGTAAATTTTTTCAAATAATTTTATTCAAGAAGAATTACTTCGATTCGTTCAATACCTAGTATTCAATCAGTTACAATTTGAAGAAAAAGATTTATAGAGCACTGGTGCAACATATATATTTGAAACTTGCCTCAAGTATTTGAAAGCATTGATTTGTTTGAAGTAAAACAAGCACGAGAAGTTTGATTTGAAAGGCGAAACTAACAAGCTTTGCTGTTTTGTTCAAGTGTGGAAACCAGTATGACTTGTTTTAAAATAATTATTTGTCATGAAAAACACAATTTCTGCTTTTTTTCATTTCAACGTTATGGGTAAAATCACACTCTCTCAAACTGGTCACCGAGGCAAGAAAATAATTTTTATGTTTGTGGAGTATGGATTCCTTTTAGTTTTTATTTTTATTTTTTTTTTCATTAAACTGTCTAAACAGTTAGTTTAGTTAGTTTACTTCTCTTCAAAAAGTACCTGAAAATCATAAAAAAAAATCAGTTTTCAAAAAATTATACAAATCTTCTCAACGGTAATTCCGACAAACGTCCCAAAATTGTTTGTCAAACAATTTCAATTCTCTGGACTATGTTTTTGTAGAACATAAAAAACTATCAAAAGTTTGCCAGTAAAAGTAAAGCATTGTTAAATTGCTTCAAAACGCAAATCAAAGTTACTGCTTAAAAATACTACCCTTCCCCTTGAGTCTCAATTTAACAAAAAAAAAAAAAAGGATAGACAGTACAAGCAATCCCCACGCCACGTCACGGAATCGATACGTGCCCGATAATCGCCATCATTGTCACTTCTGGCCGACGGGGACGCTTCATCGGTGTGGTCGTTCGAGAACCCTCCCCGCACACGTCCGTCCCCTTCCGGTTGGTGGTCGTAAAATGAAATCCTTGCCCCTCGACGTGTGTCACCACTCGCCATCGTCGCTTTTGCTACATGTGTTTTTATTATTGATGGATTAGGAAAGATAATACTGATCGAATGTGAAGAGGGAAGGGTGGGGGGGGGGGGGGGGTTCGTGCCTCAAATGAGGATGGATGTTGTTTGGGAGGGGTTTTTTTGGCCGGAGTTTTCCCAGTTTTGGGCGAAAAAAAGGAAACCCGGATTGAGTTGTTGTTGTTGGCGTTGACGGGGACGAAAAATCGATACCGATTTTTGCCGGTTAATATAATATATGATGGTGATGGGAAAGAAGGGAGGGGGAGGACCCCCCTTGGGCACCCAATTTATTTTGGACCAAAAAGAGGATCTCTCGAGATGAGGGTTTTGCGTTTTTTTTTTGGGCTCGGTGGATTGCAACTTTGTCAGCAGAAAAAGATTTCTTTTCTTTTGATTTGCAAAGGGTGTGGTTGATATTGGTTTTGTTTACTGAAGGAGCAGAAAAAGTACCTTTTTACAAAGGATGAATAAATTGAAAAAAAAATCATTTAAAAAAATCCCCAAAAAATTATACTGCACGATTATTTGCTTCTGGCAAATAATTTAAATTAAAAAAAAAACACTTTTTTCGTTATATTTGAAAGATTTTACCGTTTTTTTTATGTTTGTTATTTTCATTTCAGTAGAAACTTCTAATCATTCGTCAACCTTGAATCAAGATTGTTAATTATACAATTCCAAGAAGTCCGAATCAGATTTCCGCATAATTAATGGCCAACGTTCACCAACAAGCCCGGAAGCCACGAAAATTGTGTATTTCCCGGACCTTCAGCCGACTTTTCAACTCCCACGCGCTTGTCAACAAAAATCACAACAATAAAAAATAACAAGACCAAAAAAAACGCGTTTCCCCTTTTCAATTTTTCGGCAAAGTTTACCCAGCAGCAACCCAGCCAAAACCCGAAATCCCAAAGTAAAGTCCGAGGTTAACGTAAACAAACGAGCCACTTCTCCCGGGCGGCACAAGACTGCCGGAAGAGGACGAGCGCGCGCTCTATCCATAATTTATGGGAAAAGTTTGGGCGGGCACGGGCAGGGTTTGGCGATGACGTCTACGACAAACCTGAAATTCATGGCTGAAGTTTAGTGAAAAGAAAGTGCATTTTTTGATTTAAATAATTTAATTTAATTGAAAAAAATTGATGACAATTGAGACAAACTGAGCCAAAATGACACTTATTGAGACAAATTGAACCAATTTGACAGTTAAGATTTGTTGAGACAAAAAAAATTGGGATAAATTGAGACAGTTTGAGACAAATTAAGATAAATTAATAACAATTGAGACAATCTGAATCACAATGGCACCGATTGAGACAAGTTGAGACAAAGTGAGATCAGTTGAGACAAATAATGTTGAGATAAATTGAGACAGTTTGTGAAAAACTGAAGCAACTTTATAGCAATTGAGACAATCTGAATTGATATGACACCAATTGAGACAAGTTGAGACAAACTAAGAGCAGTTGAGACAACAAATTTGGGGATAAATTGAGACAGTTTGAAATAAATTGAGACAAATTAATAACAGTTGAGACAATCAGAATCAAAATGAGACGAATTCAGACAAGTTGAGACAAACTAAGAGCAGTTGAGACAACAAATTTGAGGATAAATTGAGACAGAATCAAAATGACACCAATTGAGACTAGTTGAGACAACCTATAAGCAGTTGACACAAAAACAATTGTTAAAAAAAATTATTGATGCAGCTTGACATATACTAAAACAAATTTAAAACAATTGAGACGGAATCAAAATGACACCAATTTAGACAAGTTAAAATACACTGAGATCAGTTGAGACAAACATTTTTTTTGCGATTGAGACAGTTTGAGACAATTGATCCACTTAGACAATTAGGATTAGTTGAGACAAGAAATGTTGTGTTAAATTGAGACAGTTTGAGATAAACTGAGACAAATGAATAACAAATGAGACAATCTGAATCAAAATGACACCGATTGAGACAAATTGAGACAAACAAAGATCAGTAGCGATAACTTGAGACAGTTTGAGATACATTGTGACAAATTGATAACAGTTGTGACAAACTAAGAATGTTGCTGAATCTACATAACAACAATTGGGACAAACTGAACCAAATTAAGACAAACCTAGAACAGTTGATGCAATAAATTGAGACAGTTCAAACGAAACCGTTTGATAAGAAATGATATAATTCGAATCAAATTAATCAAATAAATCAAAATGACACCAATTGAGGCAAGTTGAGACAAACTAAGAGCAGTTGAGACATAAAAAATTTGGGAAAAATTGATATAGTTTGAGATAAACTGAAACAAATTCATAATTATTGAGACAATCGATCAAAATGACACCAATTTAGACAAGATGAGACAAACTGAAATCAGATGAGACAAAAAATGTTAGGATAAATTTAGACAGTTTGAGTCAAAGTAAGACAAATTAATAACAATTGAGACAATCTGAATCAAAATGACACCAATTGAGACAAACTGAGACAAACAAACTGAAATCAGTTGAGACAAAAAATGTTAGAATAAATTTAGACAGTTTGAGTCAAAGTAAGACAAATTAATAACAATTTAGACAATCTAAATCAAAATGACGCCAATTGAGACAAGTTGAGACAAACTAAGAGCAGTTGAGACAACAAATTTGGGGATTGATTGAGACAGTTTGAGATAAACTGAGTCTAATTAATAACAAATGAGACAATCTGAATCAATATGTCACCAATTGAGACAAGTTGAGACAAACTACGAGCAGTTGAGACAACAAATTTGTTGATAAAATGAGACAAATTTATAACAATTGTGATAATCTCAATCAACAAGACACCAATTAGGACATACTGAAACAAATTGAGACAAACTTCGATCAGTTGAGACAAGAAATGTTGCAATTAATTGAGACAGTTTGAGTGAAACAAATTGATAAGAATTGAGATAATCTAAATGAAATTTCACCAAAATTAGACAAATTGAATAAATTCAGGCAAGAAATTTTGAAACAAACTGAAACAAATTAATAACAAATGAGACAATCTGAATTAAAATGAGACCAATTGAGACAAGTTGAGACAAACTGAGATCAGTTGAGACAAAAAATGTTGGGATAAATTAAGACAGTTTGAGACAAACTCAGACAAATTATTCAAAAATGAGACAATCTAATTCAAAATAACACCAATTGAGACAAGTTGAGACAAACTAAGATCAGTTGAGACAACAAATTTGGGGATAAATTGAGACAGTTTGAAATAAATTGAGATAAATTAATAACAGTTGAGACAATCTGAATCAAAATCAGACCAATTGAGACAAGTTGAGACAAACTAAGATCAGTTGAGACAACAAATGTTTTGATAAATTGAGACAGTTTGAGACAAATTGAGATATTTTGAATCAAAATACCACCAATTGAAACAAGTTGAGACAAACTGACATCAGTTGAGACAAAAAAAATTGGGAAAAAATGAGACAGTTTGAGATCAACTGGGACGAATTAATAACAATTGAGACAATCTAAATCAAAATGACACTATTTGAGACAAGTTGAGACAAAATAATTATGGTATAAATTGAGACAGTTTGAGATAAAATGAGACAAATTTATAACAATTGAGACAGTCTGAATCAAAATGACACAGATTGAGACAAATTGAGACAAACTAAGCTCAGTTGAGACAAGAAATGATGCTATAAATTGAGGCGGTTCGAGATAAACTGAAACAAATTGAACCAGTTGAAACAAGCAATGTTGAGACAGATTTGGGGAAACTGAGACAAACGTAATCTAAATAACACCAAATGAGGCAATATTAAATAATAATATTGAGACAACAAAATGTGTTACAAATTAAGCAATTTTGAGATAAACTGCACCTAATTGATAACAAATGAGACAATTTAAATCAAAATGAAACCAATTAGAACAAATTTAACCAAATTGAGACAAACTACGATAAAAAGACAAGAAATGTTGCAATAAATTGAGATGGGTTTGGCAACAATGAAACAAATCAAATCAGTTCTAAACAAATTTAGATGAGTTGGGATGATGAGCCAACAAGAATTGCGACAACACCAAATGAGACAAATCTATTTGAATTGAGGAAAACTAAAATCAGTTGAGACAAAAGTTGTTAACTTAGAAAATAAAAGAAATGAGACAATCGGAATCAAAATGGGACCAAATGAGACAAAACGAGACAAGTTTACATTGAGTTATATTAAATCAAGCTAACAAAGAATGAGACATACTAATGTCAAATTAGGCAAAAACAAAAAGTTGATATAAAGTGAGACAAGAAATGTTACAACAAAAACAAAATTGATGCGATTGGAATTGAAGCAAGTTCAGACAAAATTAATTATGTGAGACAAGTTGAGAATGGCTGGTCCTTCCCACGCCAACTCACTTCTCTTAGTGTTGATTCAGTTAGCCAAAGGATTGCTCCGATTGGAGAAATATGAGCTAAATATACTTCAGCCTGAACCCCGGCCGACCCTGGCAAAGCACCCCCAGCCAACAAAAACCGGGCAAAAATAAACATCCAGCAAATGGTCCGAAAAGCCCGAACAAATAGTGCGCAGGGAAATATTTCACCCCCCACTCCCCGTTTCGGATATTCATTAGTCCGTTGTGTGGGTTGGAAATCTCAAACCTGCTGAACGGACACAAAACAACCGGGTTCGGGTTCGGAATTCTCCAAACTGTAGTTATGAGAAGAGAGATCGAGCTTAAAACAATAGATCCCATTCAGAGCAATGATGATGATGAGGTGGTGCAAAATTTAATCACAAATGGGTAAATAATAACCGAAACCAGCGTCCAAGTTGCCTAGCTTAAGGCGAGCAACTATAAACTGGTTGAGTACATAACCTCAGGCGTTTGCGTGTGGGAAAACCAACTTTTAGGAGCAATTGAAGTTTGTTTAGGAACAGCTAGAATCTATTTTGGTGTTTATTTATTTTTGAAATTGCTTAAAGAATTTTCAATAAAAAAAATTTATGATTTTAAACATTAAGAAAAACTTAAAATCCCAAAACGCCCATTAACCTGGTGACAACTGCAAACTGCCATTCTACCCAAACCCAAACACGACCCTAAATGGCCATCTCCGACTACGCGCCACGACCCTCGCGAGGTCACAAAAAGGCCGTACCAATTAATTGCGCGTCGCCAGGTCATCCCCGTCTGAAAAGTGCCTCCCGAAACGACCATCAAGTGGGGGCCCATAATTCCACCCCAGATCCGGAAAAATACGACACAAACAACAACCCTCGAAAGAAAGAAAACCTCTTGTTTGGTCGTGTATGGAAAATTTCGTTATCAGATAATTTCATAAAAATTTCATTTGTCCTTGACTGTTGTTTCTCCCCTCTCGCTCTCTCTCTCACTCTTGAGTTGGCAACGAGCTCCGGGGTTCTGGTGCTTCTTATAGATAAAGTAATAACCGTAAAATTTGATAACATAATCCAAGCGTTGGGGGGCAAACTGACGAAGAAGAAGACCAAGTCGACACTCTGGGACGAAAACAACACATACTAACGCAGTTGTAATGGTGCATTTGGGTTCGTGGAAACATGGAGACCTCCAACTCTCTCTCCCTCTCTTTCTCTAAAGTAATGGTTTACGGGTCAAGTTGGAGACCTCGGACCAAAAAGGGAGAAAACGTGAAATTATTGGCGGAAATGGTTGGCAAAACGAAAAAAAAAGTCTGAAAGATCCGGCTGACCCTAATCGCTCACGTTGGTCGGCGTCTCGTCCTGAAATTAAGAGGTAGACGGTTTCGGGAGAAGATTGCCAGAAAAATCCGAAAAAGGTAAGGAGAACAGCTAAAGAAATTGAAATGCGGATTTTCACTTCTTTTACGGACTTTAAGTTGCAAGAAAGGTTCTCTTAAGAGTCAAAAGTCAACAGTCTTCTGACTTCAATCTTCAGTTTTCAGTCTTCAGTCTTCAGTCTTCAGTCTTCAGTCTTCAGTCTTCAGTCTTCAGTCTTCAGTCTTCAGTCTTCAGTCTTCAGTCTTCAGTCTTCACTCTTCACTCTTCACTCTTCACTCTTCACTCTTCACTCTTCACTCTTCACTCTTCACTCTTCACTCTTCACTCTTCACTCTTCACTCTTCACTCTTCACTCTTCACTCTTCACTCTTCACTCTTCACTCTTCACTCTTCACTCTTCACTCTTCACTCTTCACTCTTCACTCTTCACTCTTCACTCTTCACTCTTCACTCTTCACTCTTCACTCTTCACTCTTCACTCTTCACTCTTCACTCTTCACTCTTCACTCTTCACTCTTCACTCTTCACTCTTCACTCTTCACTCTTCACTCTTCACTCTTCACTCTTCACTCTTCACTCTTCACTCTTCACTCTTCACTCTTCACTCTTCACTCTTCACTCTTCACTCTTCACTCTTCACTCTTCACTCTTCACTCTTCACTCTTCACTCTTCACTCTTCACTCTTCACTCTTCACTCTTCACTCTTCACTCTTCACTCTTCACTCTTCACTCTTCACTCTTCACTCTTCACTCTTCACTCTTCACTCTTCACTCTTCACTCTTCACTCTTCACACTAAACTTTGCACTTAACACCTTGATTCGTAATTCAACTATCGAGCAACGCTTAGTTGCTACTTGAAGTCCGTAATAGAGGTGAAAGATTATTTTTTCGATTTCTAGTGTTGTTTTCTGGGTATTTTGACGGTCAACAGTCGAAAAGTTATTACGAACTGTAAAATCTTTGTTCTAAATTTCTTTTGGTGTCCTAAATTGGCACCAATAAAAATTTAAGAACAAATCTCCAAACCACCAAAATCCATGACCCGCAATAAAGTGTTTCAAAATCAAAACCCACAATCCGAGCAACTCCAAAACCCACCTGCCCCCCTCGAAAACTCCCTCACACAATTACTAATCCATTTAATTAAACGCTTCCAAAAACTTCAAACTAACTTATAATTGGCACACCCGTTGGTGTACTGCACGAAGCCCAACCCGAAAGGTGTGTCCCGCTCGTAAAGTGGCCCCGTAAGAAACCGTTTCGGGCAACACCTTGTCTTGTCAGGTCAGGTGGGCAGGGGTGCCGTTATTGCCATCAACAACCGCCCGGGTAAACTGCCAGTCGTATTGAAAATTTCATTAGTCGATCCAGGGTTGGGGGGGGGAAGGTGATGACGACGAGACGAAGATGAACCCCCACGGTGGCGAATGTTCGGATTTTGAGAAGTCTCGAGGGGTGAAGGGCACGGTGGGAAGATTTCTTTAAAGTTTTACAATTTCAAAAGTCTCCAAGGCTTCGAAGAGGGTAACTTTGAAAATTTCTACAAGACTTGCAAAAGTCTCCAAGACTTGCAAAAGTCTTCAAGACTTACAAAAGTTTCCATGACTTGCAAAAGTCTCCAAGTCTTGAAGATTTGAAAAGGCGCCAAGACTTGCAAAAATCTTCAAGACTTGAAACGTCTACAAGACATGCAAAAGTCTCGAAGACTTGAAAAGTCTCCAAGACATGCAAAAGTCTTCAAGACTTGGAAAAATCTCCAAAACTTACAAAAGTTTCCAAGACTTGCAAAAGTCTCCAAGACTTGAAAAGTCTCCAAGATTTGAAAAGGCTCCAAGACTTGCAAAACTCTCCAAGACTTGAAAAGTCTGCACAACTTGCAAAAGTCTCCAAGACTTGAAAGGCTTCAAGACTTAAAAAGTGTCCAAGACTTGCAAAGTCGCCAAAACTTCAAAAATCTTCAAGACTTGCAAAAGTCTCCAAAACATGCAAAAGGCGCCATGACTTGAAAAGGCGCCAAGTCTTGAAAAATCTCCAAGACTCGCACAAGTTTTCAAGACATACATAAGTCTCCAAGACTTGCAAAAGTCTCCAAGACTTGCAAAAGTCTCCCAGGCTTGAAAAGTCTTCAAGACTTGAAAAGGCGCCAAGACTTGCAAAAGTCTTCAAGACTTGCAAAAGTCTCCAAGACTTAAAAAGTCTCCAAAGTTGAAAAGTCTCCAAGACTTGAAAAGTTTCCACGACTTGCAAAAATCTCCAAGACTTGCAAAAGTCGTCAAGACTTGAAAAATCTCCAAAATTTAAAAATTCTGCATGACTTGAAAATTCTCCAAGTCTTGAAAAGTCTCCAAGGCTTGAAAAGTCTCCAAGTTTAATGTATCGTATTAGCAATCAAGTCTCCACGATTTAAAGAGTCTCCAACAACTGATTAGTCTCCACTGCTGAACAAGTCTGCAATGGCTAATGAGTCTCCACAGGTTGTCAGTTCTTTAAAAATTGAAAATTTCAGCGACTCAATAGATCCCGAAAAGCTTTTCTTTTCTCCAAGAAATTGCCGAAAAGTATCCATGATCTGTCATGTCTCCACGAAATGACATGTATTGGCTACTTTACTAGTCTCAAAGTTCTGATTCTACTTCTTTTTTACAAGTCTCCATAAATTGAAAAGTCTACACTGCTAAACAAGTCTCCAATGGCTAATAAGTCTCCACGAGCTGAAAAGTCTCCACGAATTGAAAGTTTCGACAGTTAAAAAGTTCTCCTGATTTCTTCAGTCTCCACTAATTTACAAGTCTCCATTTAATTCATGAAATCACAAGTAACAACAGCTGAAAAGTCTCCATGATCTGTCATGTCTCCACGAAATGACAAGTCTATTTTTTCAGCAAGATTTCTATAACTAAAAAGTCTACTCTGCTGAACAAGCCTTCAATGGCTAATAAGTCTCCACGAGCTGAAAAGTCTCCACGATTTTTCTTCACTAATGTACAAGTCTCCAATGCGTTGAAATGTGTTCATGAAATCACAAGTAACGCATTGAAAGTCTTAACGATTTAATAGATCTCCAAGTGCTGACTTTTCCCCACGAAGTGACCATCTCTAATGGCTGATAAGTCTCCATGACTTAACATGTCTCTACAAAATGACAAGTCTTGATGATTTTGGTAGTCTGAATGAATTGGTAAGTCTCCTTTATTAAACTAGATAACTACCAATGGCCAACAAGTCTCCACGATCTGAAAAGTCTCCACGAATTAAAGAGTCTTAACAACTTCACTAGTCTCCAAGAGCTTATTAGTCTCCAATGGCTAACAAATATCCACAAGCTGACAAGTCTCCACAAACTGACAAGACTTTACTAATCGTCATCAATGGATTAGTCTTCAATGGCTAACAAGTCTCCACGAACATATAAGTCTTGCCTACATCACTTGTCTCCAAGAGCTGCTGAGTAGTCTCCAATGGCTAACAGATCTCCAAAAGTTGACAAGTTTCCATGAATTGACAATGAGCTTCTAAGTCTCACTTTTCAACAAGACTTAGTCAGCTGACTAGTCTCCACAAATTGAAAGTCTCGATGACTTTATTAGTCTTCAAGAGCTGATTATTCTCCACCAGTTTACAAGTCTCCACGAAGATTTGCGAAGTCTTGGAAGTCTCCATGTCATAGAATGAAACATATTAAATTGTGGAGACTTTAAACTCGTGATGGTTTTTTTTACCCGTAAAAGTCTTTATGACCCGAAAGAACTCTGCAATTTAACAAATTCCACACTAGGACTTATGAAATTTTCACGATTTGCAAAGAAGTCTCCCGAACCGTTTAATCCACTCAACTTGACAAGTCTCCACAACTTTTTTCACTTTTTTTTTCAACCGTCCGCAAATCTCTACAAACCGCTCAAAATTTTCTACCGTGGAAAAAATCGTTAAAACGATGGCAACTCATGACTAGTTCACTATCATCCAACAGCTGATAAGTCTCCACTATAGTTTAGAAGTCTCCAAAGGCTAACAAACCTCGACGATCAAGATTTGATAAGTCTACACGTTTTAAAATATTGGAGACTTGTTAGGCCGTGGAGATTGATAAATTTGTTTGCATTATAAGATTGTGGAGACTTATTAAGTTGTGGAGACTTATTAAGTTGTGGAGACTTGACATATCGTAGAATTATAAGATTATGGAGACATATTTAGCTGTGGTGACTTGTCTTACCATAGAGACATTTACAGATTAGTGAGGTTATGGAGATTTTCGTGCAATAAAAACTTATAAAATTGTGGAGACTTGAATCTTTTGATTGTATTCTTACTAGGAAAGAATTCTACAATTTAAAAAGTTTAATTCCAAGATTTTGGATATTTTCATGACTTGTAAATCTCTACAATCTGACAATACCTTAAGATTAAAGAAGTCTCTACAATTTATAAAAGTCCCCACAATCCACTCAACTTGACAAGTCTCCACAACTTTTTTCGCATTGATTTTCAACCGTCCACAAATCTCTACAAACCGCTCAAAATTTTCTACCGTGGAAAAAATCGTTAAAACGATGGCAACTCATGACAACTTCACTATCATCCAACAGCTGATAAGTCTCCACTATAGTTTAGAAGTATCCAATGGCTAGCAAGTCTCGACGATCAAGATTTGATAAGTCTACACGTTTTAAAATATTGGAGACTTGTTAGGCCGTGGAGACTGATCAATTTGTTTGAATTATAAGATTGTGGAGATTTATTAAGTTGCGGAGACTTGTCATATCGTAGAGTTATAAGGTTGTGGAGACATATTTAACTGTGGAGACTTGTCTTACCATAGAGACATTTACAGATTAGTGAGGTCATGCAGATTTTCGTGTAATGAAACTTATAAAATTGTGGAGACTTGAAGATTTTGATGGTATTCTTACTAGGAAAGAACTCTACAATTTAAAAAGTTTAATTCCAAGATTTAGGATAATTTCATGACTTATAAATCTCTACAATCTGACAATTCCTTAAGATTAAAGAAGTCTCCACAACCTTGTAATTCAAACATCTTGACAAGTCTCCACAACTTTCAACTGTTTTTACATTGATTTTCATCCGCCTCCAAATCTCTACAAACTTCCCACCGTGGAAAAAAATCGTTAAATCGCCCCTTGCTTAGAAAACCGAGGGGTGGTTCGAGGGGTATAGCTGCTTTTATTTTTATTGCTTCCCAAATACTTTCGACCCCTCCCCGAAGTTTACGTCGGTAGACCTAGGAGAGCGAAGTGGCGAGGTCGGAGAGGCCGGTCCAGTGAAAATTGGTCGGTTTGCTTCGAGCACGAAACAATCAAATTATAACTTTCATTTCGAGCCCCCGAGGGGTCCACCACCGAAACGAAGACATCCAAGTCGTGACATTGTAGAGTTTTGTGGGGAGGTTTGGTGGAGGGACGGGGGAAGGGGGGGTGGGGGGTTCTCGGAATGAGTTTTCGATAGGCGTTAACTATGTCTGGAATTGATTAGGATCGACCGAGGGGAGAATCACGGGGCCGTAGACGGTTTAATGGCGGTTTTAGGACCCCCCGAGGGCGCTACAGTAGAAGCTGCTGTTGAAAACTAGAAATTGACACTTTGAAAAAGAAGTCCAGATTCGAACGAAGGAAAATTTTGCATTCAACTTTAAATGGTTGAATGCAACTTGATTAATGTTATTGCGTACAACTTGCATGCAATTAAATTTGTGATTTTTACAGTGTAACGCAAACTCGAGTAGATTTCTCAAACCAACGGAAGTGATTTCTGGTTCGAAGTTCTATTAATTGAATCGAGTGAAAATGAGCCAGTAATGAGCTTCCTGGTAAAAGTTGTAACTTCCGTGCAAGTTGTGGCCCGCCTTCAGCAAGTCGATTGGATTTTATTGGAAAATAAACTATTTATTTAATTGTGCTTTTTCCCCGGGCAAACTTCAATTAATGGAAAATTGTCGTTTTAATTACCCAGCACTGCCGGGTAATCGTTTTTCATTGTACCCAGGCGAAGGGGTTTGAAACTCTCTCTCTCTCTTTTCCGGCCCATTTCTGCGACACTGAGGCCCCCGCGGGGGACCAATCTAGGGCTTGTACGTACACGACATTTTCATTTCTGGGCCGCCGCTGTCGGCGTTTGCCCTTTTTATGGAAGTTTGGTAAGTGTACTGCCACTTGAAGTTTTTTTAATCAAAATGACACCGTTTTAAAAAATTACTTGCTTTTTATTATTTTTTGCATAATATTTAATGTTCAAACTATTGGAAAACCCCAAATTTTGCTGAAAAAATCAAAATTCCAAAAAGGTAAAAATTTAGCTCTGCGAGCTAAGGCGTGCGCAGCAACCCACCGACCTCGGTTCGAGTCCCGTCCAACACCATAGATTTTTTTCACTCAAACTTTTTTTCCTCTACTTTTCAACCCAAAAATAGCATCTCATAACGGCTTCCAACCCATTACAGCCGCAATTACCCTTCCCACATGCACCATGCGGAAAAAGCACATTTGCGTCAAAATGGTTTCTGAGGCCACATTTTTTTTTTGCGCCATTTTATCTCGCCGTCCAGTCCGCCACATCGTGGTGGCTCCAGGAAAATGAGAGTTCGCAACAAAAAAACCGCACGCGTCTCTCATTACCATAAACATAAAATAAGCGTTGTTAAATTTTTTAACGGCTCGGCGTATTTTTTCAGCGCGCATTTTTGCAGACTCAAGGTCGTTTTCTTGGAAGAGGCGAATTCAACATGCGAGATTATTTTTTTTTTTTTCTGAAAGCAGACACAAAAATCAACACACACGTGAATGTTTGGTTTGGTTTTCTGACGGGTTTTCCCGGGAAGAGGGCAAAACCATACACGGGAAAATGGTTCCATTAGCTTGAAATGAGGGAATTTCAAATTTGAACGCGCTGGGAGCACTTCTGCGAAAGGTTGAAACTGAACGCTATACCTGAAATGATTTGTGGTTTTGGCTTGAGAAGGAAATCAAGAGTTCATAAGAAAATTTGAGCAGTTTTCAGTGTTTTTTTAACATGGCTTTGTAAAGAATAACTAATAAAACTAAATTTTCCCTAATATAATATAAGAAAAATGAAACATATTTTTTACCGAAAACACAAAACAAAAATATAAACTTAAAAATTTTATTTGCATTTTTATTGGTTAGAAATAAACCAATGATATGGCAACACTGTTAAAAGATTTGAGCACTGAATTCATTTTTTTTAAGTCGGATGTTGCGTTCTTGAAAAAGAATGCCAAAAGAGTCACATTTTTGTTATGTTCGATAATTGTTTTAAGATTTTTTTAAGGGTCATTTTTTTAGATTTTTTTTAAATAAATCACAAAATTTGACCTTTTGGCAACACTGTCCCAACCTTTCGATACTTAAGTAAACTGTTTTGAACTGTTTCAAGCCAGCTGACCAAAATTAAATTGAAGATCACTTCAAGAACCATTTTTTAACATCATTGTTGAAATAAAATTTTAAGAAAAAAAATCTTCAATTAGTAAAATTTGATCATCTAGCAACACTGCCCGGAGTCAACGTTAACGTCAACGTTAAGTAGAATTTGTTCAATTGTTCAGTGCCAAATGGATGATATTGTTATAGCAGTGCATGCACATTTACATTCTTCATTGAACCGGTATTTCAATCGCTTAGATCTGGCAACACTGTAATAATATATTGAGACCTGAATGATATTTATTTGAAAAATGCTTCAGAAATTGACGAATTTCGCAGGTGGTATAAGTATGTTCATAACAATCTTATAAATTTTGCAAAAAAGTTACAAATTTTAACTATTTGGCAACACTGCCTCAGCCTTTCAGCACTTAGCTGGGTTCAAGTTAATTTAAATGTTGCAGTTTCAGCAATTGCTTCAAGAACCACATTTTAACCACACTGTTGGTAAGGTTTTTCGAGAATCTATTTGATAAGTCACAAAATTTGACTTCTTGGCAACACAACACTGAATGATTAAATAAATTTTTCAATGTTTTTCAAGTGCCATGAGCAATGTTAAATATTTTTTCCATTTTTTTGCATTTCAAAAGCCAATTATTAATTTTCAACAAAAAATTTACAAAACCGGCAAAAATTTCAAACACAATTGAAAAAAATGTGAAAGGTTACAAATCAGGAAAATTGATGCAGATTTAAGAAAAAAGAACTAATTTTATCAGAAGAAAACATAAACTTAGCGCGGGTAGAAAACATCGAAGCAAATCAAATTTGCACCCGACGTCAACCCCACCGCGGTACCTGTCACGGTAGCAAATTTGCTCTCAGTTCTTCGGGATTTCACTTTGCTACCCGCTATTCTGCTGGTTTGCTACTGCGGCAAATGGAATGATGCACGGAAAAATGAATCATGCACGGAAAAAAAATTTAAATTGTTTTTTTTTACGTATAAAAACACAACAAAATGACAAAATAAAAAAAACAATAAAAAAATTAAATTAAATCAAAAATAAAAATTTAACAAGAGTAAAAAAAATTCAAAAAATAAAAAAAAACAAAAAAAAATGAAAAAAAAATAAAAAAGTTCAAAAAAATTAAAAAAAAAATATCAAATTTAAAAAAAATCAAAAATTAAAAAAAAATTAAAAAAATTTAAAAATTTTAAAAATCAAAAAAAAAAATTAAAAAAATTAAAAACATTTGAAAAAATAAAAAAAAAACTAAATTATTAAAAAATTGAAAAAATGACAAAATAAAAAAAACATTAAAATGAAAAAAACATAAATATTTAAAGCAATTAAAAAAAATATAAGAAAAATAAAAAAAAAATCAAAAAAATTGAAATAATAAAAAAAATATCAAAAAATTTAAAAATATTTTTAACAAATAAAAAAAATTTAAAAAAATGAAAAAAAATGAAAAAAAAATGAAAAAAAATATTAAAAATTTAAAATTCAAAAAAAGGAAAAAAAATAAAAATTGAAAAAAAAACATTAAAAATTAGAAAAAAATAAAAAAAAATACTTATTTAAAAAAATTAAAAAAAAATAAAAATATTAAAAAAATTGGAAAATTTTTAAAAATAAAGAAAAATACGTTTTTATTAAAATATCTGAGATCCGGCCTTTTTTGTATTTTTGTATTTTATAATTTTAGAACTCTTAAAGTTTTAGAATTTTTGAATTTTTGAATATTTGAAAAAAATTAAGCTATTTAAACTGATTTTTGAACTTTTGTATTTTAGAATTTTTAAATTTTTAAATTTTTAAATTTTTGAATATTTAAATTTTTAAATTTTCCAATTTTCAAATTTTCAAATTTTCAAATTTTCAAATTTTCAAATTTTCAAATTTTCAAATTTTCAAATTTTCAAATTTTCAAATTTTCAAATTTTCAAATTTTCAAATTTTCAAATTTTCAAATTTTCAAATTTTCAAATTTTCAAATTTTCAAATTTTCAAATTTTCAAATTTTCAAATTTTCAAATTTTCAAATTTTCAAATTTTCAAATTTTCAAATTTTCAAATTTTCAAATTTTCAAATTTTCAAATTTTCAAATTTTCAAATTTTCAAATTTTTAAATTTTTAAATTTTAAAATTTTCAAATTTTCAAATTTTCAAATTTTCAAATTTTCAAATTTTCAAATTTTCAAATTTTCAAATTTTCAAATTTTCAAATTTTCAAATTTTCAAATTTTCAAATTTTCAAATTTTCAAATTTTCAAATTTTCAAATTTTCAAATTTTCAAATTTTCAAATTTTCAAATTTTCAAATTTTCAAATTTTCAAATTTTCAAATTTTCAAATTTTCAAATTTTCAAATTTTCAAATTTTCAAATTTTCAAATTTTCAAATTTTCAAATTTTCAAATTTTCAAATTTTCAAATTTTCAAATTTTCAAATTTTCAAATTTTCAAATTTTCAAATTTTCAAATTTTCAAATTTTCAAATTTTCAAATTTTCAAATTTTCAAATTTTCAAATTTTCAAATTTTCAAATTTTCAAATTTTCAAATTTTCAAATTTTCAAATTTTCAAATTTTCAAATTTTCAAATTTTCAAATTTTCAAATTTTCAAATTTTCAAATTTTCAAATTTTCAAATTTTCAAATTTTCAAATTTTCAAATTTTCAAATTTTCAAATTTTCAAATTTTCAAATTTTCAAATTTTCAAATTTTCAAATTTTCAAATTTTCAAATTTTCAAATTTTCAAATTTTCAAATTTTCAAATTTTCAAATTTTCAAATTTTCAAATTTTCAAATTTTCAAATTTTCAAATTTTCAAATTTTCAAATTTTCAAATTTTCAAATTTTCAAATTTTCAAATTTTCAAATTTTCAAATTTTCAAATTTTCAAATTTTCAAATTTTCAAATTTTCAAATTTTCAAATTTTCAAATTTTCAAATTTTCAAATTTTCAAATTTTCAAATTTTCAAATTTTCAAATTTTCAAATTTTCAAATTTTCAAATTTTCAAATTTTCAAATTTTCAAATTTTCAAATTTTCAAATTTTCAAATTTTCAAATTTTCAAATTTTCAAATTTTCAAATTTTCAAATTTTCAAATTTTCAAATTTTCAAATTTTCAAATTTTCAAATTTTCTAATTTTCAAATTTTCAAATTTTCAAATTTTCAAATTTTCAAATTTTCAAATTTTCAAATTTTCAAATTTTCAAATTTTCAAATTTTCAAATTTTCAAATTTTCAAATTTTCAAATTTTCAAATTTTTAAATTTTCAGATTTTAAAATTTTAGTTTTTTAGTATTTTTGTATTTTTGTATTTTAGTATTTGTGTATTTTTGAATTTTTGAATTTTAGATTTTTTGAATTTTTGAATCATACACAAGAGCAGACATACAAAAATCTCTGTATTGTTGAATTTTTGTGTTTTTGTATTCTTGTAGTTGCGTATTTTTGAATTTTTAAATTTTTAAATTTTGGAATTCTGGATTTATTAAATTTTTAAATTTTTAAATTTTGAAATTTTTAAATCTTTAGCGGTGGGGATGACGGAGTTTTTTCAAGGTGGCAAATTTGATCTCGGTATTCATGAGCCAGGAGCAAATTTGATTTGCACCCCAGCGCTGGAGATGCCCTGAGGGGTCATTCATAAGCACTTGAAAGGACAAAATGTCAGATGGTCGAAAGACTTAAGGTCAAAAAGACAAACGTTTAAAAGGTTCTAAGAAGAAAGTTGGGTTGGATACTGGACAATAAGACGAAAGTTAGAAATGAAGAAAACAAAGTCAAATATGATATAACAAAATTAAATAATTTTTCGGTAGTATTTTTGAGAGCTTAAAAATATTTTTTTAAAGTTTTCAAATTAAAAAATATATATTCCTTCAAAAAAAATTACAGAATCGAAAATAAATTTTTAGTTTGAATTTTCAAATTTGAACAAATTTCCATTTTTTTTTTTTTCAAACCAGAACACTTCTAACAATAGCTTGAAGATATATTTCTAAATTTAAGGAATGTAAACCTTGAAAAAAAAAATTTTGTCAGAAATATTTTGGAGATTTTTTCTTAAATTGAAACTTTTTATGAATATTCAATTAGTAAAAGTTGAAATTTGAACATATTTCAATAAAAGAATGCAAAAAGTGATTAAAGCCTTCCATAAACAACGTGGATAATATTCTGAAAATTTCAGAAAACCTTCCCCCCCTCTGAGGACAACGTTCTATCAAAAATCTGTATTTACGTAGTTTATGGATGACTTAATTTTATGTTTTACATTAAAAGATTTATGCTTTTTCCGTGTTTTTCATAAGAATGAATTATTTTTAAGTAATATTTTTTATCAGTTACCCAGCAGTGTTTTTGAAAAAAAGTTTCGAAAGAGACTAAATTTGAACGTTTTCCAGAATATTTATATTTTTAAACTATTAATCTTTCATAAACTGATTATGAAAATTTTATTTGCGACTGTCGATACTCTAAACAAAGAAATATTTTTTATTGAAACCATGCAAAATATATATAAAAATTCACAATTTTTCAGACCGCGTAGTTTACGCATGACCCTTCTGCATTAATCATTATTGTTCATTCACTTAGAAATATATTTAAATAAAAGAAAATCCAGAAAAATTCGGTTGTTTAAAATAACTTATGAATAAAAAAAAAGAAATTTAATACTTGAAGAAAAACAGGCAAAACAGGCAACATCTGTATTTACGTGGTTTATGGATGACCCAATTTTATGTTTTATATTAAAAAATTTGTGCGTTTTCCGTGTTTTTCATAAGAATGAATTATTTTTAAGTAAAATTTTTGTCAGTTACCCATTTAAAAAAGAGCAGTTTTTTTGAGAAAAAATTTCGAAAGAGACTAAATTTGAACGTTTTTCAGAATATTTATATTTTTAAACTATTGATCTTTCATAAACTGATTATGAAAATTTAAATTGCGACTGTCGATACTCTAAACATAGAAATATTTTTTGTTGAAACCATGTAAAATATGTATAAAAATTCACAATTTTTCAGACCACGTAGTTTACGCATGACCCTTCTGCATTAATCATTACTGTTCAAACATTTAAAAATATATTTAAATAAAAGAAAATCCAGAAAAATTCGGTTGTTTAAAATAACTTATGAATAAAAAATAAGAAATTTAATACTTGAAGAAAAACAGGCAAAACAGGGTTACCAGGGATAAATGTTTTTTTTTGTTTGTATAATTGAAAAGGTAATGTTTTGAAAGCATAGATGATTTTAGTCAAATTAAAATAAATAAATATCAGCAGATTGTTATGATTTTATTCACGGAACTTGGATTTTTAAAAGTTTAAATATCTTGAATCTTTAAAAAAAAATTACCTTACTTTTTGCTTATTTTTTTATAAATTTTATGTATTCATAAATAAATTGAATCTAAAATATATAATTTGAAAAACCCAAATAGATTTTAAAGATATTTTGAGTAGAAAAAATTAAATTTTGTTAATACAATGTTGTTTAACTTTCTACAAAAATAAATGCAAAATCATTTTCTACTCATTTAACTTCATTTGGTTTGCAACTAAATAACATTTTTGTTTCTTAACTTTGCAAGTATTCCAATCTTGAAGTTGATTTTAACAATTTCAATTTGGATTCAATAGAACTAGAACGGTGATTGTAATTAAACAAGAAATTCCAGGAAAATCACTTGTTTCAATGCTAAACTAACCGAGCTTTCTGTCACATCATTGCATCCTGCTAAAACAACATCCTCACCGAGCTACGCAAATATCCCGTATTATTATTCAATTTATTACAACATAACAAAACGGGGAAGGTTAAACTCACAGCGCCCTTTAACTGTGTGAAACAATTTGCTGAATTTATACATTTCGCTCCTTCTTCGTTTCGGCCTGCACTTACTCGGTCATAACTTTTCATCAACGATCCGCACCATCCTTTCGCCCAAAGAAGAACAATTTCCAAAGTACCATACAGTCTATGGTACTTTTCCCCCACAACAATGGGCGCGCTGCGCCGCTGGCACTAAAATACACCAGTGTCTAGGAAGTTGCACGCCCGAGCATGAATTACAACCCCTCCTCGAACAAAATGCCGCTGATGAATGGCTCCGACACCGCCGTAGACAACACCGCTGGCAACACTGCCACGAACCGTTTAAGAGACGGTTGGAGCGCAAAAAAAAGGGCGACCAAATCCAGATATCGATCCCGTGTAACCTAGATGCTGGAGTCTCTGCTCGGTGGTCCTTCATATCTCACTTGGGCCAGTGGACTCATCTAGACAAGGAAGAGGCTCAACTCCGCGGGGAGACATTCCTCTGGAATGGATTTTCTCCTTCGAGGAGAAAAGTTGTTCGACATGGTCTTTTGGAGAAGGGAGCAGCGCAAAAAAAATGAAGAAAAAGCAGGAAGTGGCGGTGTAGAACATTGTTCAAGGTCATTAATCTTACTTTGCGTGGGGGAATTTACTTGCTTGGTACTCATTTTTTGTTGTTGCACTTAATTTTGAGGAAGAAATTCTTGTTGAACACACTTTTTTTAAGGATAAAATATTTAAAGTCAAAAATTGAACCGCTGTAACGAGCACACCAACTAACAACAGTACCACTGTACAACAGTACCACTGTACTGCGATACTACTTTATAGCGGTACAACTTTACAACAGTACCAATTTACAGCGGTACCACTTTTCAACAGTAACAATTAATAGCGGTACCACTTTTCAACAGTGACAATTTACAGCGGTGCCACTTTTCAACAGTAACAATTAACAGCGGTACCACTTTTCAACAGTATTAATTTACAGCGGTACCACTTTTCAACAGTAACAATTAATAGCGGTACCACTTTTCAACAGTGACAATTTACAGCGGTGCCACTTTTCAACAGTATTAATTTACAGCGGTACCACTTTTCAACAGTACCAATTTACAGCGGTGCCACTTTTCAACAGTATTAATTTACAGCGGTACCACTTTTCAACAGTACCAATTTACAGCGGTGCCACTTTTCAACAGTATTAATTTACAGCGGTACTACCTATCAACAGTACCAATTTACAGCAGTACCACTTTTCAACAGTAACAATTAATAGCGGTACCACTTTTCAACAGTATTAATTTACAGCGGTACCACTTTTCAACAGTACCAATTTACAGCGGTGCCACTTTTCAACAGTACCAATTTACAGCGGTACTACTTTTCAACAGTACCACAGAACAGTGGTACAAATTTTCAAAAGTATTAATTTACAGCGGTACTACTTTTCAACAGCACCAATTTACAGCAGTACCACTTTTCAACAGTGACAATTTACAGCGGTGCCACTTTTAAACAGTATTTATTTACAGCGGTACTACCTTTCAACAGTACCAATTTGCAGCGGTACCACTTTTCAACAGTACCGATTTACTGGGGTACCCCTTTTCAACAGTACCAATTTACAGCAGTACCACTTTTCAACAGTAACAATTAATAGCGGTACCACTTTTCAACAGTGACAATTTACAGCGGTGCCACTTTTCAACAGTATTAATTTACAGCGGTACCACTTTTCAACAGAACCAATTTACAGCGGTGCCACTTTTCAACAGTAACAATTAACAGCGGTACCACTTTTCAACAGTATTAATTTACAGCGGTACCACTTTTCAACAGTACCAATTTACAGCGGTGCCACTTTTCAACAGTATTAATTTACAGCGGTACTACTTTTCAACAGTAACAATTTACTGCAATACCACTTTTCAACAGTACCAATTTATAGCGGTACAACTTTACAGCAGTATTAATTTACAGCGGTATCACTTTTCAACAGTACCAATTTACAGCGGTGCTACTTTTCAACAGTATCAATTTACAGCGGTACTACTTTTCAACAGTACCAATTTACAGCGGTACCACTTTTCAACAGTACCAATTTATAGCGGTACTACTTTACAACAGTACCAATTTACAGCGGTACCACTTTTCAACAGTACCAATTAACAGCGGTACTACTTTACAACAGTACCAATTTACAGCGGTACCACTTTACAACAGTACCAATTAACAGCGGTACAACTTTACAACAGTACCACTGTAAAGAAGTACCAATATGCAGTGGTACCACTATGTGACGGTACCTCTTGACAGCCGTTTTAATGTACAAAGGCTTCACAGTACTAAATTCAAGATTCAAAAATAAATGTCTCAGTTTGAAAAAAAAATCCATCAGCTACACCCCTGAACCAGGGATAATCCCAGCTCTTCTAATGCATTGCAGCACGCGCTAAAGATGAGTCCCTCCCCCCTTCCACCACGTGGTCGACTTCTCACACGTGCCAGCAATCGAAACTTCCCACCGTTCCCAGCTCAACGGCGACGAGCTTGTAAACCGATGGGATTCATCGCCTCAATTTCTCACACGACCCAGAAAACCGGGGACGGTCGTATGTGTGAGTACCGCGCGTCCTCCCCATGTGGGGACGTCCTGGAAATATCGAAGCTGGGGCGAGGAAATCAGGAACGGGAAACGATGCAGTTAAAAAATACCGAAAATGTGTTGTCGTCATAAATCTGGCACATTTGACTCGGTCGGTCGACTTGCGTCGTCGTCGTTACTTTGCCGAAATGTTCCGAAAACACAGAGGAGAGAGAGAGAGAAGTGGGACTGGAAAAAAACCATTGGGATGGATTGCACTTGTCCCCAGTGTCGTTCAATGACGTCAAAATGGATGCTCGCTGGGAAACAGTGCGAAGGGGCACTGTTGGAAAAGATGGCAGTACGGTGGTACCATCGTACAGTTGTCGTAAAATTGCATTTTACAGCGGTACCGTGAACAGTGGTACAACATAATGTTGTATTTTACAGCGGTACCGTAGAATAGTGGTACCATTGTACAGTTGAATGTTACAGCGTTACCGTTGAACAGTCCTTTAGAACAGTGGTACTGCAGAATAATGGTACCATCGTACAGTTACGTTTTACAGCGGTACCGAAGAATAGTGGTGCCATCGTAAAGTTGCATTTTTAGTGATTTTCTACAGTGGGCCAATTGGCAGAAAATCGTTTCGGCAGAATGACGTTTGACAGATATTTTTCTGCCAATAAGAATCTGCCTTTTAACCTTTTCTGCCGTTAAAAAGGTAAAAAGGCAGATTCTTTTTGGCAGAAAATTTTTCAGCAGACAGTGTCACTTGGCAGAATGTTAAATGGCAGAAAATCAAGTGGCAGTATAGAGTACGGTCGATTGGCAGAAAATTATTTGGTAGAATGCCTAACGACAGGAAATCAAATGGCGAAATATTTTTGGTAGCAGAAAATAAAAACATTAGTCAGATTTTTTTCAGTAGAAATTTTAAACTTAGATATTTAAAGATGTTTATGTGTAACAAGTATTTCAAGTTATTCGAGTGTTTCAAGTTTTTCAAGTATTTCAAATTTTTGAAGTCTTTCAAGTATTTCAAGAAGTTTTAGTATTCAAGATTTTTCAAATATTTAAAATTATTCTAGTTTTTAAGTATTTTGAAGTATTTTCAGTATTTTTAATATGTCCACAGCTCTAATCAATTTCCTTCTAATATTTCTAATATTTCCTTCTAATACTTACATATATTTCTGTAATTTCAAATCGATTTCCAGTTTTTCAAGTATTAAAAGGATGTTATGTTTTCAAGAGTTGTTATGTATTATATAAGAGGGTATTTTGTTAATAATAGATTCAAGTATGTTTGTGATGTAAAAAATAAATCTTAAAAAAAACGCCTGCGGTTAAACGCATTCTAGTTATACTTTTTAGTTTGGTTTCATAAATTTAAACAGAAAAGTGATCTATTCTATAATCCGAAAGGATTGAAAAAATCTTCTTTTAAAAAAAAGCTTGTATTAAAAAATACTTTAAATATTTGGCAATTTCTACAGTTTCCAAATATATGAAATACATAAAATATTGTAATGACTTGAAAAACTCAAAGTATAAAAAAAGCTAAGTTGAAAATTATTTAAAATATATGAACTATTATAAATTCAAAATTTATTTAAATCAATGCGTTTAAGCAAAATTAAAACACAAAATGTTATTTCAAAACGTCTATTACTTTTGAATGCATGAAATACTAGAAATTTTCAAGTAGGAAATATTTAACATGTCCACAATACTTGAAACACATTTGAAACTTCAAATACATTCAAAATACTTTTAAATATTACTTAAAAAACATGAAAAAATCAATCACAAATGCTATAAATGCTAAACAAACGAAAAAAAACCAAAAATATTTTTTAAAGACTTGATATTCTTGAAACATAAAAAAACTTTGAATACTTGCGATACACACAATAGTAAAAATATCTAATATACTTGAAAAAATAGAAAAAAAATAAATCAAAAACTTGTAATGCTTTGGAAATTGAAATATTTAAAAAAGTTGAAGCACTTGATGTTCTTTAAAAACTTAAAAAACTTCAAAACATTAAAAATTTTAAAAGCTTTAAAAACTTTAAAAACTTTAAAAACTTTAAAAACTTTAAAAACTTTAAAAACTTTAAAAACTTTAAAAACTTTAAAAACTTTAAAAACTTTAAAAACTTTAAAAACTTTAAAAACTTTAAAAACTTTAAAAACTTTAAAAACTTCAAAAGCTTAAAAAACTTTAAAAACTTTAAAAACTTTAAGAACTTTAAGAACTTTAAAAACTTTAAAACCTTTAAAAACTTTAAAAACCTTAAAAACTTTAAAAACTTTAAAATATTTCAAAACTTTAAAAGCTTTAAAAACTTTAAAAACTTTAAAAACTTTAAAAACTTTAAAAACTTTAAAAACTTTAAAAACTTTAAAAACTTTAAAAACTTTAAAAACTTTAAAAACTTTAAAAACTTTAAAAACTTTAAAAACTTTAAAAACTTTAAAAACTTTAAAAACTTTAAAAACTTTAAAAACTTTAAAACTTTGAAAACTTTAAAAACTTTAAAAACTTTAAAAACCTTAAAAACTTTAAATTTAAAAAAAAAAATCAAGATTTTCAAGATTTTTAAGATTTTCAAAATTTTAAAGATTTTCAAGATTTTCAAGATTTTCAAGATTTTCAAAGTTTCTAGATTTTCATACTTTTCAAGATTTTCAAGATTTTCAAGATTTTCAAGATTTTCAAGATTTTCAAGATTTTCAAGATTTTCAAGATTTTCAAGATTTTCAAGATTTTCAAGATTTTCAAGATTTTCAAGATTTTCAAGATTTTCAAGATTTTCAAATTTTTTTAAGATTTTCAAGATTTTTAAGATTTTAAAGATTTTCAAGATTTTCATGATTTTCAAGATTTTCAAGATTTTCAAGATTTTCAAGATTTTCAAGATTTTCAAAAATTTTCGAGATTTTCAAGTTTGCCCGGGAGGCGAACAAAAAATGTTTTTAATATATTTTAAAAACTTAAAATATTAAAAAAAATACTATTGAAACACAGCAAATACTTTAAATACTTGCAATACAAACAATACTTAAAATATCTATGGTACTTGAACAAAATACAAAAATAAAATTAAAAATAATTGAAATGGTTAAACAAACTTAGAAAACCTACAATATATAAAATACTTGAAATACTTGTGAAATTGAAATACCAAAAATCCTTAAATCAATTAATATTCTTTGTATTATTTATTAACTTTAAAAACTTTGAAACATTAAAAACTTTCAAAACTTTAAAAACTTTAAAAACTTTTAAAACTTTAAAAACTAAAAAAACTTTAAAAGCTTAAAAAACTTTAAAAACTTTAAAATTTTTAAAAACTTTGACACTAACACAGTCTGCTCTTTGACCTTTTCCTGCCGAAAATTTAACTGCCAAATGTACTGTTCTCCAAAATGCCACATTGTGTTAGTTAGAATTCTGCAAAAAGACCATATATTCTGCCAAAGGCCGTTCTGTCATTTGTACTATTCTGCTGAATAATTTTGTACCGAACGACTACTTCTGCCGGATAGCATTCTGCCAATTGGCATTGTCTGTCAGATGGCAATTTTTGTAATTCGTTTTTCTGCCGTTTAGTGTTCTGCCAAACGTCATTTGGCCGAACGATTTTCTGCCAATCAGCCCTGTCCCGTACCATTGATTAGTTGTATCATTATACAGTTGTATTTTACAGTGGTACCATTGAAAATTTGTGTGAACCAATGAAAAGTGGTTCCATTGGAAAGTGGTACCATTGGAAAGTGGTACCATACAAAAGTGGTACAATGGAAAGTAGTACCAATTGAAATGTGTACCAATGAAAAGTGGTACCATTAAAAATTGCAAAGTAGTACAATGGAAAGTAGTACAATGGAAAGTAGTACCAATGGAAATGTGTACCACCGTAAATTGGTACCATTGGAAAGTGGTACCAAAAAGGTGGAATTACTGGAAAGTGGTACCACTAAAAATTGGAGAGTATGAATTATGGTTACGACTTCACAAATGTGGAACTTGCTAGAGTATTTTGGACATTTCAAACCCAATTTTTCCAACAGTGCTCCAGCAGTCTGTAACGTGGTACGCCTTTGGGGACTAAATTTGAAACGCAGCCAAAATTACAGGCTATTGGTTCATCCATTCGTCGTCGTCGTCGTCGTCGAAAGAAGGTCAGGATATTGGAGAACGAGGTGTGACTGGGTGTGTGCGCGCCCAGCACACTTGAGTATAAATCGAAGAGTGGGGTCGTCGCGCGCTGGAAATCGAATAAATGTTTGGAGTGTTCCATTACCGTCATAATAATTGATCGCACATACGCGCACACAAACACACGCAGTGAGAGGCAGTCACACAGAGAGAAAATTACGTTCGAAACCACTAGAGAGAAATGAAAGCCGGTGAATTGAGAGCAGCAGCTAAGTGGCGGTAATAAATTTTTCGGAGCGTTTCGAGCAGAGATGGAACGATATTTAAGGTTGCCTACTTGAAGGCGCATTCCGTTGGTTTCAACTTGCATGCAAAGTTTGGTGCGATGGCTGTGCCGCAGCGCGGCGCCATCTACCAGCGACTAGTGAAAGTTCAACTTTCTTTGCGAAAAAGTTTGGGAGGGTGACGGCGACGCTTCGCGTCGCGCGCTGTTTTGTTTCGTGAAAACTTTTTACGACAATCATCGTTGTATGCGGCAAATTTTACGACAATCAGCCACTTTTTGCCGTGGCCGTGGTGTCGCAGGGATGAGTTACGCCAAAGAGCGCCGCCGTAATTCTACTAAATATTGTCATTACAACGGGGTTTTTTTTCGGGGGGAAGGGGGAGCTCTTCTTTTTTGGAGACCTGCCATCTGGAGAAGTTGGTCTCTAGGAGGAATTTCGCCTGCCATAAAGCGTGGTTTTGCCTCGGTGATATTAATTTTGTTCCCTGTAAAGTTAATTTGGATTTGCATGGAGGCAACTTTGCTCGATTATGGTATCGATTTTTTGGCTGTACCAGTGTGCTTGCGTGGTACGGAGAGCAGAATAATTTGGGTAATGGATGTTGTTACCCGTGGCAGTGCGTGGCCGAATGGTTACGCTGTCCGCTTTGTAAGCGGATGATTCTGGGTTCGATTCCCATCTGCTGCAACCTTCCATCGGATGAGGAAGTAAAATGTCGGTCCCGGCCTTGGTTGTTAGGCCGTTAAGTCATTCCAGGTGTAGGAATTGTCTCCATGCCATAAGTACAAACAACACACCAAACCAAGCCTACTCCGGTGGAATCGCTGGCGGCGGTTGGACTCGCAATCCAAAGGTCGTCAGTTCAAACACTGGGGTGGAAGGTTCCTTGGAGTAAAAAGAGGTTTGGGTGCTCTCCCCATTCAAGCCTTCGGACTCCTAGGTTCGAGCAGAAACTTGCAATAGAGACCACAAAAGACCCGGGGGTCGTTAATGTGGATGGTTTGATTTGATTGATGTTGTTACCCGCGCAGTAAGTACACTCTGCGGTTGATGTGGCGTCATAGCTGAATCAATCATAAAAAGTATGGAGATTTTTGGAGGAGCTTTGAGTAGTGTAACGAGGAAAAGTTTTGGAATAACCCAAAAAGCTCAGAGATTTTTTAAATTAAACAAAAAATTAAACAAAATAAATCAACTTTAAAGATAACCTTTGCACATTGAAATCAAATCAAACTCTGGTTTGAAATTCTTGGTAAAACAGGGCAAACAATGATAATTAACATCACCCATGACTGGAATTCTCAGAATTTTTCAAACCATGCCAAGCATCCTCACCGAAAAATTCCAGGAATATTTTATGATACTTTGTAACCAAAAGTCATGTTTTAAATAGCAACAAGTACAATTTCAAACAAGGTTGTGTTTTGCTTATAATTGTGTTCAACTTGCATGCAAACTTTGACGCAATTGATATGCTAAAGCTGAACGCCATCTATGATTGACTAGTGAAAGGTGTAATGAGATTTGCAACTGAAATCAACTTGCATGCAAAGTTTGATGCAATCACTCCATCGCAGTAGAACGCCATCTTTGAGTGAGTAGTGAAAGCTTCCAAAAGACTTAATTTAAATTGCAAAAATATCCGAATTCATTTCAAATAGCTTCTCATCAACCTCGAAAATTACTTCCGATTTTAATACTTAATCGCCCCCGCAGTAAGCTTCTTTTCGCAATTTCCCCAACCGCGTCCTCGGGACGTCGCGACATTCCCGTAGAACCACTGCTGGGGCGTCCAATTTCACGGCGGACTTGTTTTTCGTACTTTTTCCACGGGAATTCCCAGCATCAGAAACAGATTAGAAATCGCCCTCCGCGGAACCATTTCCGAGTAGTAAATAATAATCTTTTCACCCCACCCCTCCTTCGCTCACTCTTTTCGTGTTTTCCCCCAGCAAATGAAAAACAAGTAAAAAAGAAAACTTTCTCGAGATGTGATACCTTGTAATTGAAAGAGGAGCAAAAGTTGAACCAACAACCAAACACCGACCCGAGCAGTAGCACAGCCCAGCTCTCTGAGGGTGGTGTCTAATTCGGGATCTCTCGAGAAATGTGGGAGGATGCTTCCTTTCTTGGATTTTCCTGGGATGGGAAACGGATATCGTTTTGTGTTTGTGTTCAAAGTGGAAAGCGAGCTAGACACCGGAACTGGGAGCTGATCTGTCAAGCTGCCTTTGAGAAAGGAAAACAGCAGAACAGGAATGATTATTTTGAGGACCTTGAATTTAATTTGCGTATGTAAATTCAAAAAAAAATCATGAAAATCTTGGAAATCTTAAAAATCTTGAAAATCTTGAAAATCTTGAAAATCTTGAAAATCTTGAAAATCTTGAAAATCTTGAAAATCTTGAAAATCTTCAAAATCTTGAAAATCTTGAAAATCTTGAAAATTTTGAAAATTTTGAAAATCTTGAAAATTTTGAAAATCTTGAAAATCTTGAAAATCTTGAAAATCTTGAAAATCTTGAAAATCTTGAAAATCTTGAAAATCTTGAAAATCTTGAAAATCTTGAAAATCTTGAAAATCTTGAAAATCTTGAAAATCTTGAAAATCTTGAAAATCTTGAAAATCTTGAAAATCTTGAAAATCTTGAAAATCTTGAAAATCTTGAAAATCTTGAAAATCTTGAAAATCTTGAAAATCTTGAAAATCTTGAAAATCTTGAAAATCTTGAAAATCTTGAAAATCTTGAAAATCTTGAAAATCCTTGACCTGATGCACAGTTTATACTAACAGGCTATCGTAACCAATAAAACAACAAATTACAATTACAATTAAAAATCTTGAAAATCTTGAAAATCTTGAAAGTCTTGAAAATCTTGAAAATCTTGAAAATCTTGAAAATCTTGAAAATCTTGAAAATCTTGAAAATCTTGAAAATCTTGAAAATCTTGAAAGTCTTGAAAATCTTGAAAATCTTGAAAATCTTGAAAATCTTGAAAATCTTGAAAATCTTGAAAATCTTGAAAATCTTGAAAATCTTGAAAATCTTGAAAATCATGAAAATTTTGAAAATCTTGAAAATCTTGAAAATCTTGAAAATCTTAAAAATCTTGAAAATCTTGAAAATCTTGAAAATCTTGAAAATCTTGAAAATCTTCAAAATCTTGAAAATCTTGAAAATCTTGAAAATCATGAAAATCTTTAAAATCTTGAAATGCTTGAAAATCTTGAAAATCTTGAAAATCTTAAAAATCTTGAAAATCTTGAAAATCTTGAAAATCTAGAAAATCTTGAAAATTTTGAAAATTTTGAAAATCTTAAAAATCTTGAAAATCTTGAAAATCTTGAAAATCTTGAAAATCTTGAAAATCTTGAAAATCTTGAAAATCTTGAAAATCTTGAAAATCTTGAAAATCTTGAAAATCTTGAAAATCTTGAAAATCTTGAAAATCTTGAAAATCTTGAAAATCTTGAAAATCTTGAAAATCTTGAAAATCTTGAAAATCTTGAAAATCTTGAAAATCTTGAAAATCTTGAATATCTTGAAAATCTTGAAAATCTTGAAAATCTTGAAAATCTTGAAAATCTTGAAAATCTTGAAAATCTTGGAAATCTTGAAAATCTTGAAAATCTTGAAAATCTTGAAAATCTTGAAAATCTTGAAAATCTTGAAAATCTTGAAAATCTTGAAAATCTTGAAAATCTTGAATATCTTGAAAATCTTGAAAATCTTGAAAATCTTGAAAATCTTGAAAATCTTGAAAATCTTGAAAATCTTGAAAATCTTGAAAATCTTGAAAATCTTGAAAATCTTGAAAATCTTGAAAATCTTGAAAATCTTGAAAATCTTGAAAATCTTGAAAATCTTGAAAATCTTGAAAATCTTGAAAATCTTGAAAATCTTGAAAATCTTGAAAATCTTGAAAATCTTGAAAATCTTGAAAATCTTGAAAATCTTGAAAATCATGAAAATCTTGAAAATCTTGAAAATCTTGAAAATCTTGAAAATCTTGAAAATCTTGAAAATCTTGAAAATCTTGAAAATCTTGAAAATCTTGAAAATCTTGAAAATCTTGAAAATCTTGAAAATCTTGAATATCTTGAAAATCTTGAAAATCTTGAAAATCTTGAAAATCTTGAAAATCTTGAAAATCTTGAAAATCTTGAAAATCTTGAAAATCTTGAAAATCTTAAAAATCTTGAAATGCTTGAAAATCTTGAAAATCTTGAAAAACTTGAAAATCTTGAAAATGTTGAAAATCTTGAAAATCTTGTAAATCTTGAAAATCTTGAAAATCTTGAAAATCTTGAAAATCATGAAAATTTTGAAAATCTTGAAAATTTTGAAAATCTTGAAAATCTTGAAAATCTTGAAAATCTTGAAAATCTTGAAAATCTTGAAAATCTTGAAAATCTTGAAAATCTTGAAAATCTTGAAAATCTTGAAAATCTTGAAAATCTTGAAAATCTTGAAAATCTTGAAAATCTTGAAAATCTTGAAAATCTTGAAAATCTTGAAAATCTTGAAAATCTTGAAAATCTTGAAAATCTTGAAAATCTTGAAAATCTTGAAAATCTTAAAAATCTTGAAATGCTTGAAAATCTTGAAAATCTTGAAAAACTTGAAAATCTTGAAAATCTTGAAAATCTTGAAAATCTTGAAAATCTTGAAAATCTTGAAAATCTTGAAAATCTTGAAAATCTTGAAAATCTTGAAAATCTTGAAAATCTTGAAAATCTTGAAAATCTTGAAAATCTTGAAAATCTTGAAAATCTTGAAAATCTTGAAAATCTTGAAAATCTTGAAAATCTTGAAAATCTTGAAAATCTTGAAAATCTTGAAAATCTTGAAAATCTTGAAAATCTTGAAAATCTTGAAAATCTTGAAAATCTTGAAAATCTTGAAAATCTTGAAAATCTTGAAAATCTTGAAAATCTTGAAAATCTTGAAAATCTTGAAAATCTTGAAAATCTTGAAAATCTTGAAAATCTTGAAAATCTTGAAAATCTTGAAAATCTTGAAAATCTTGAAAATCTTGAAAATCTTGAAAATCATGAAAATCTTGAAAATCTTGAAAATCTTGAAAATCTTGAAAATCTTGAAAATCTTGAAAATCTTGAAAATCTTGAAAATCTTGAAAATCTTGAAAATCTTGAAAATCTTGAAAATCTTGAATATCTTGAAAATCTTGAAAATCTTGAAAATCTTGAAAATCTTGAAAATCTTGAAAATCTTGAAAATCTTGAAAATCTTGAAAATCTTAAAAATCTTGAAAATCTTGAAAATCTTGAAAATCTTGAAAATCTTGAAAATCTTGAAAATCTTGAAAATCTTGAAAATCTTGTAAATCTTGAAAATCTTGAAAATCTTGAAAATCTTGAAAATCTTGAAAATCTTGAAAATCTTGAAAATTTTGAAAATCTTGAAAATTTTGAAAATCTTGAAAATCTTGAAAATCTTGAAAATCTTGAAAATCTTGAAAATCTTGAAAATCTTGAAAATCTTGAAAATCTTGAAAATCTTGAAAATCTTGAAAATCTTGAAAATCTTGAAATTCTTGAAAATCTTGAAAATCTTGAAAATCTTGAAAATCTTGAAAATCTTGAAAATCTTGAAAATCTTGAAAATCTTGAAAATCTTGAAAATCTTGAAAATCTTGAAAATCTTGAAAATCTTGAAAATCTTGAAAATCTTGAAAATCTTGAAAATCTTGAAAATCTTGAAAATCTTGAAAATCTTAAAAATCTTGAAATGCTTGAAAATCTTGAAAATCTTGAAAAACTTGAAAATCTTGAAAATCTTGAAAATCTTGAAAATCTTGAAAATCTTGAAAATCTTGAAAATCTTGAAAATCTTGAAAATCTTGAAAATCTTGAAAATCTTGAAAATCTTGAAAATCTTGAAAATCTTGAAAATCTTGAAAATCTTGAAAATCTTGAAAATCTTGAAAATCTTGAAAATCTTGAAAATCTTGAAAATCTTGAAAATCTTGAAAATCTTGAAAATCTTGAAAATCTTGAAAATCTTGAAAATCTTGAAAATCTTGAAAATCTTGAAAATCTTGAAAATCTTGAAAATCTTGAAAATCTTGAAAATCTTGAAAATCTTGAAAATCTTGAAAACCTTGAAAATCTTAAAAATCTTGAAAATCTGCCGTTAGGTTATCGTCATTACATTTGAATTATTGGGGAGTTTGGCGAAAGTTTGCTGAAAGTTTAAAAATGAAAATTGGAGATGACTTTGTTTCAGATTCAAATCCAAATATTCCATTTTAAATGTTCTGGCAACACTGCCTAAAATATCGCCACCCTAGACCCCCTAAAAAAATCAAGTCCTGGATTTAATGAAATTGTCTTCTAGTAATAACAAAACGTTGAGAAGCAAGAAGTCTAAAACCATCTGGTTTTTTTTTATGATCTGGCAACACTGACATGGTATAGTATCACTTAAATGAGTTTTTGATTTAGTTTTCAGAACTGATTTCATTGAATTTTGATTGGAAAAAGTTTGTCGTTGTGGTCCGGCACCCCTGACACAAAATAACCGTTATTGCTATCGCAAATTTGGTATTAAATTACGCCCAGAATCATCTGATTTTTTCGGATGGTTGATGCATAATTCCGATGATATATTGAAAGAGTTTTCAACGAATCACTTTTGTTGGACCTGGCAACTTTGTATTGAATAATAACATTTTTAGGAAACTGGCAACACCGTCTTCAAATTTCATCCTTTTAGCACTTTTTAAAACTAGTTTTGTTTTATGAAAGTGAGATTCAAGCCGCTTTGCAAAAAAAATATTCAAAAGAGATTTCTGGATTCTGGGAATACTGCCACAAGATCTAAAGTTGCAATCTCCTCTCTGAAGCTTAAATGATACATTATACCATGATTGGCAGCATTTTGCCAGTGCCCAAGATTGTTTTCAACAAATATTTAGATTAATCTCCTGTCTATACTTGGTTTGCATAACTGACCTCTCCACCCTCCCCGAGCCTGCCAATCACCGTAATTGATTTCCCATTCCGAGAGCAAAACAATCCCAGAACAGGAACAGGAAAGTTATTGGAAGCAAAAGTCCGGCCATTTTCTTGCCAACAGAACAACCTGGCAGATTAGAGCGACCACGTGTCATACCGGTCGTGATAAACTTTACTGGGTTAGTTGGGTGAAAGTTTCCCCTTAACCGAGAAGAGAGGTGGGGAGATGCATTTCAAAGCAGAAATATGTGTGCTCCTCAAATCAAGTCCTCCAAGTATCTGCACGAATGTGGCCAGAATGTCGACGACGTGGGCAAGGATTTGTTTTTCAAATGAGACACACACACACAGGGAAATACCGGCTCAGGCACACTTGAATAGTTTGTGTATGCGTCTGAAGCGTTAACCATTCAAAACCAAAACAGAAAGGACACCAGGACGACGACGACGGAATGTTCTGGCTGCTTTACAGCAGATGAAAGTCATGCGAGGGTTAGGTTGGTTCAACTTTTGGCCGCTAGAGGTCGTTGCAAGTTGGGAATCTGCACAGTTTTATGAGATTCGGGAACATGAAGACTTTGATGACAACTTTGTCGAAGACTGCGAAACTATTGGAGGTCATCCAAAAAAGTTATAGCCAAGTTAAGCTTGTTGGGGGCAATCTTTTCAGGGGTCAAACGGGTTTCTCACTGCAACTTTACCCTTTTTTCTTTTAAAATTATTATTTTTTCAGATTTCATCAAATTTTAAGACTGCCTTCAAAAATTGTTTCAAGATGTCTAACTTAAAATAAATTTAAAGAAATCTTCAATCTGCTCGTTTAACCCCGAAGGGGATTGCCCCATAAAAACTTCAATCGTCAGTAACTTTTCAGGGTGAGCTCCAATCGAGTTGCGATCTTCAACAAAAATGTTTCCACCGGCTTTCTAGTGTGCCTATTTCAACAAGTTGACAGGTTCCAATCATTTCCACGACCTCTTGCGGCAAAAAATTAAAGTTGTGCCCCAATTGTTGAACCAGTCCACTTCAAGCCCTGTCAGTCCGGTCTGACCTACATCAAAAGGCACTGCTGCTGCTGGTAGCAAACCTGGGAATGACCAACCATCAAGGGAGAGAGATTTTATTATAAATATATGAATAACTTCACATTGACAGGGCGCTCGACCCACTCTCGGTGACAAGTTTGTCTTTTGCCTGACGGCCCGAGTTGGTCGTGTGGCTAAAGCCAACTTTGATGGGAAAGTGGACCGTCTGGTGTGGACACATTTTGGGTTCGGCAGAATTGGCTCGGCGTGTTTTTGTGTACAACAAGGTACACCTACTGCTGGGTGGGCAATCGTTCAATCAGTGATGTTGCTGGAAAGTCCCATTGAAGGGGTTCATGGAATTAGAATGAATTTTGCAAGCTAATCTTGAGTTCAAATTTGACTTTGAGGGGAAATATGCATTGGACGCATAGACGGAAATAAGTCCATTTTGAAAAAATTTTGTACCATTAAAAAAACTGAGTTATTTTTTAGCTTAGGATTTAGAATTTTAAAATAAATACAAAATTGAATTGAATCAAAATAATTAAATTTTTATTCAATTTCAAAAAAGTTATTTTGTGATTACGATTTTGGGTAATTACTTCAATTTTTTTTAAGTGCCCGATTTTTTTTAAGGATTATGTGGCGATGACAGTGTTGCCAAATCATTCATGTATATTCTTCATAGAAAAAAAACATATGATTTTCAAGATTTTCAAGATTTTCAAGATTTTCAAGATTTTTAAGATTTTCAAGATTTTCAAGATTTTCAAGATTTTCAAGATTTTCAAGATTTTCAAGATTTTCAAGATTTTCAAGATTTTCAAGATTTTCAAGATTTTCAAGATTTTCAAGATTTTCAAGTTTTTCAAGATTTTCAAGATTTTCAAGATTTTCAAGATTTTCAAGATTTTCAAGATTTTCAAGATTTTCAAGATTTTCAAGATTTTCAAGATTTTCAAGATTTTCAAGATTTTCAAGATTTTCAAGATTTTCAAGATTTTCAAGATTTTCAAGATTTTCAAGATTTTCAAGATTTTCAAGATTTTCAAGATTTTCAAGATTTTCAAGATTTTCAAGATTTTCAAGATTTTCAAGATTTTCAAGATTTTCAAGATTTTCAAGATTTTCAAGATTTTTTTTTTTTTGCATCATATTGACAAATTACCACATAAGTGTTCCGAATTTGTGGGTGTTCCGAATATGTGGGATTACTGTATCTTTTATTTAAGAGGTGATACTTTTGGCCGATTACTCAAAGATCTACCAAAACCTTTCTGACAAATTTTCATATGATTTTAAAAGTCTTTTCGATTTATTTTTTTAGGTTTTGTTATTTTCTCTCAAGTAGAAATAAAAATTTTTATGAAGGGGTGCCTGATTTTCAAATTTTCAGATAATTCTGGAAGTAATGTTTACACAAATGCATGTCATTAAGTTTTGAAAACAAGGAAATTTTCTCTTAAGAAGGTAATATATATAGACAGTGTTGCCAGATCTAAAGATATTTGATGGCAGAGTTGCCAGTTATTCAAAACGTTTGAGTCACCTAAAAGTTTTTTTTTTCGAATATCTAAAAATCATATTACAGTCTCAAGTTATCTAAAGTTTCGATATTTTTTTACAAGGATTGCCAGATCTAAAAAATGTGTTAAATATCCGGAAGTTATTTGAATACCTACCTGAAATTTTGAAATGTTTCTGAAAGTTATTCCAAATCAACAACACTTATTATTGACATTTAGTATTATATTTTAAATAATTTCATTCTGTGATGATAAAGTGGCCATATTTTAGGACAGGGTTGCCAGATCTTACAAATATATGACTCGCCGGAGGAACCTCGACATAGCTCATTAAAATATTTGAATTGAAAGTCATTTTAATCATCCGTCCTAAAACAGATTACAAAACTTCAGCAATGATATTTTATGACAGGGTTGCCAGATCGTCAAAACTAATGACACTCCGAAAAAAAATAACCAAAATCCTGTAAAAAATGTATATGTCAGAAACGTTTTTTTTTTCAATTTTATGAAATTAGGCTCTGATTTATGGATTTGATAAATCGAAACAATCACTTAAGTGATGATATTTCTAGGCAAAGTTGCCAGATGGTGTCGACTGTATAACGGCATTTAGTCAGGTAGGAACCTTACAAACTGGTAATTTGCCTCCAAAATTGCGTATTATGATTTGGAAAAGCTAGGTTAATTTTACTTAAGTTTCACTAACTTTAGACAGTGTTGCCAGATTGTTTTTTTTAAATCGTTGGAAAAATATTAAAAAAAAAATGTTTCGCTTCAATCACCAACACAACACACACTTTACGCTTCACACTTCCTAACAAGCCCATATTGTAAGAGCCCCGTCCCCTCCCTCCCTTTCCCCCTAAAAGTCGGCAATCCACGGCGAACAAGTAGTTGTCACGTCACCCGCTAAGCCCTCTTTCGTACAAGATTTTCTTGGGGGTGGAAGATTGCGGGTGCGGAAAATCTCGACTTTACTTTTTTTTCACGAGACACTGACTTTTCCTCCCCAACAACCCGTCCCGAAACATTTTCCGCAATTTCCCGGAACAAGCCGGATGAAGAAGAAGAAGTAGGGCTGCGCCCTATTTATATAGAGCTGTTCACGTACGTATACGTGTCACGTGACTGAGGCTGCTGCTTTCCCCTTAAGTTTTTTTTTCTCTCTCTCGTATTTGTGATTCATGAGGCGAGCTTGCCGCTCTTTAAAGGTGGGATTTTGGGGGGTTTTGTTGTGGTAGGATGGCACTGTGGCGTTGTAAGCTAAAAGTGCTGAGTTCGAGAATTTTGGGAGCAAAATTTATCACATTTTTGTAAAAAAAAAGTTCAATTTTTCCAAATGTTTTTTTTTGTGTATTTTAAATTTTGATAAATGGCAACACTTCCAACTCAACCCCTTTAAACAGCCTGACAATGGATGAGGTGATTGTTTCCAGGAGAAAAATGATGCAGAATAAGTCATGCCGCCTTTCTACGGAAAACGTAGCAGAGAAATCGTGCCAAACAGTGTGAGGGCTTTCATGTTTATTTATTATTAAATCATCGCTCTACTGTAAAAGTTTAGCTTTAGCTATTTGTTATTCATGTAATGCCGCTTACCTGTTGATGAATGAGGTGTAGTTGATGGGAAAAATGACTAGAGATTAGGAATAACTGACTGATGCAATCAATCCATCAAGATTAAATAATCGAAAAAATAACAGAATTGGTGACAGTGTTCCCAGACTGGCAAAATTTTATTCAAATTATTATTTTTAAAATTATATCGAAATTTAAAGGAAGGTTTCGATTAAATTTTCATAAATTTTTGTCCTAAAACATACTAAAAATTAAACTGTAATGACGATGACCTATGCCAAGGTTTGCCAGATCATCAATCTTTAGAACGAAATAAATAAAAAATCAAACGGTTCTCAAAATGGCAGTTTAAAAAGTTATTTTCATCCAAATTTCAAAGGTATTTCTTGGGAAATTTTCATAAATCTAACTCTAGTCTTCATATTTCATTACATTGTTCCCAGATCATCAATAATTATATTCAATTATTATAACATTAAACCGATTTTAAATTTAAATTTAAGCCTGTGGAAATTTTGAATATTTTAAATATATTCAATTCATAATTATTTTTTTTTGTAAGACTTTAAAGATACTTAAAAGAATTTGAGAAATTTGAGCTTTTCAAGATTTTCAAAATTTTGAAAATCTTGATTTTCAAGATTTTTAAAGTGTTCAAAATTATTCATATTTTCAATGTTTTCAAAATTTTCAAAAATTTTAAAATTTTCAAGATTTTCAAGATTTTCAAGATTTTCAAGATTTTCAAGATTTTCAAGATTTTCAAGATTTTCAAGATTTTCAAGATTTTCAAGATTTTCAAGATTTTCAAGATTTTCAAAATTTTCAAGATTTTCAAGATTTTCAAGATTTTCAAAATTTTCAAGATTTTCAAGATATTCAAGATTTTCAAGATTTTCAAGATTTTCAAGATTTTCAAGATTTTCAAGATTTTCAAGATTTTCAAGATTTTCAAGATTTTCAAGATTTTCAAGATTTTCAAGATTTTCAAGATTTTCAAGATTTTCAAGATTTTCAAGATTTTCAAGATTTTCAAGAATTTCAAGATTTTCAAGATTTTCAAGATTTTCAAGATTTTCAAGATTTTCAAGATTTTCAAGATTTTCAAGATTTTCAAGATTTTCAACATTTTCAAGATTTTCAAGATTTTCAAGATTTTCAAGATTTTCAAAATTTTCAAAATTTTCAAGATTTTCAAGATTTTCAAGATTTTCAAGATTTTCAAGATTTTCAAGATTTTCAAGATTTTCAAGATTTTCAAGATTTTCAAGATTTTCAAGATTTTCAAGATTTTCAAGATTTTCAAGATTTTCAAGATTTTCAAGATTTTCAAGATTTTCAAGATTTTCAAGATTTTCAAGATTTTCAAGATTTTCAAGATTTTCAAGATTTTCAAGATTTTCAAGATTTTCAAGATTTTCAAGATTTTCAAGATTTTCAAGATTTTCAAGATTTTCAAGATTTTCAAGATTTTCAAGATTTTCAAGATTTTCAAGATTTTCAAGATTTTCAAGATTTTCAAGATTTTCAAGATTTTCAAGATTTTCAAGATTTTCAAGATTTTCAAGATTTTTAAGATTTTCAAGATTTTCAAGATTTTCAAGATTTTCAAGATTTTCAAAATTTTCAAGATTTGAATGCTATAAATAATATTTTTTATTTCTGGAAATCTTGAAGATGCTGAGATTTTTCAGATTTTTGTCTTTTTTTTTTATTCTTAGATTTTTATGATTGTACGATTTGAATCCTTGAATTTTTCAAGTCAAATATTTAGTTTTTTTTTTAAATTTTTTAATTTCTATTTTTGATTTTTATAATTTTATAATTTTTGATATTTCTTAAATAAAAGATTTTGAGAATTATGCAGAATTTGTAGATTTGAATGCTATAAATAATATATTTTTATTTCTGGAAATTTTAAAAATGCTGAGATTTTTCAGATTTTTGTGTTTTTTTTAATTCTTAGATTTTTAAAATTGTACGATTTGAATCCTTTGTAAGATATTCAAGGATTGTATTTAACTGAAATATATAAAATTTTGAAAATATTTTTTAGAATTAAAAAAAATATTTTGCTTGATCTAAAATTTTTAAAGTCAAATATTTAGTTTTTTTTTTTAATTTTTTAATTTCTGTTTTTGATTTTTATAATTTTATAATTTTTGATATTTCTAAAACAAAAGATTTTGAGAATTATGCAGAATTTGTAGATTTTACGGATAGTTTGGATTTTGAGGCTGCAAAAGATGTTAAAGATTTTGAATTTTTTTAAATTAAAAAAAATTAAGATTGTGAACTTCAGGTTTGCTATTTTTAGTTTTGCCGGATCTTCAAATTTTAATCCAAAGTAAAAAAAATGTTGAACAATCTTACACACATTTTTAGATTATTATTTTATAAAATTCTTCATATCTTATTATGGAACAGGGTTACCAGATCCTTAATATATTTTCAAATTAGGAAAAAAACTCTTCTGAATTTATATTTGAGCATGAGCAGCATGAGCATGAGCATGGTTGACTGCCAATGAGCTGCTACTCCGTTATTGACAGATCAGCTGAAGTTAAACAATGAATCAAAAATGATCAGTGGGAGCCAACCATCCGTTCACTGTTTAACCCCTGAAGACCCCGACTTTATTAGTCAATACCGGCGCCCTCCCAAGAAGCCTGCAGTTCAACGAAAGGGAGGAATGTTAGTCCGATAGTTGAAGTTGCAGACTCATCAAGCACACAGTTTTTCGCTATATACTTGTTGATACCGCTTGAGACCGTTGAATCCACAGCATCTCCTTCAAGCATCACGTGATTATTATTTTTTTGGGTTAGTAGGATAAGGTATTGGCTTTTCGATGCCTCCCGAGCTACGATGCTATGGGGAGGACTTTCATAACAGACCCGTCGGCGAGCCTTCCGAGCAACGATGCTATGGGGAGGTCTTTTTGGTTAACACACAAAGTCACTCACACACAATTATTTCACTCCACTATTAATTAATCCAAAATGTCAGTGCGTCTTTCGATCATTATATAGAAATGGCTTTTTACCATAAAAAATAAAACCTTATTCAAAACATTACACACAATTTACCCGACGCCGTGCCTTCCGATCAACGATGATATAGGAAGGGCTTTGAAAATAACAAAACAATTAATTAAGATCTCAAAAAAAAAACACCAATTACTCAACGAAAATTACGCTCAAGACACAAATAATTCAGTAAGTCATGCTATTATTCACTCACCCCTAACGAATAGCGACACAAAAGCACACAAAAAAATAACCTGCATAATCACGATTTCGCGTCCCCACTTCTAGCTCACCAATGATGCTATTATTCGATTAACACAATCACTCACCCCATACGAACAGCGACATAAAAGCACACAAAAAAATTAACCTGCATAATCACGATTTCGCGTCCCCACTGATGCTATAATTCGATTACCACAATCACTCACTCCATGCGAATCACAGCGACACAAAAGAAATGAAAATGAGCATGCAAAAACAAGACAACGCGTCCCCGTGGTCAGCGCACTAATCACTCTTCTGAATTTATATTTCTTCCTCCAAAAACTCTAAATATCCTTAAAATCCAAAGTCTCAAACTCAAACCACCTTGCATCCACCCCCACCCAACCTTAAAGTGGAAGATCCTAGACAACGGAAACAGCTCAATTCACCCCACAGAGCAGAAAAAAAACACACACGTACCTACTCGAGAAGAAGTTACACACTCAACGCGTTGTAAATACGATTTTGACAGCTTAAGCCCTGCCCTCTACTCATACGGAGCGGAGCCGCACACACACAAGTAGCGCATTGCAGCACTTACAACCAAAAGCTAGAGGCCAGCAGTGTTGCCAGCTTGCCAGGGCCAGATTATCGTGGGCAGAGAGAGAGAGAGAGAGAGAGTAAGAACAGTTGGAATGAAAAAAAACCTCCGTACGGGGGCGCCTCCGAGTACAGGGCTTGGCTTGGGTGGATTTATGCTCCGGTTCGTATGCGTCACCAATCATTTTGGAGGATTATGCAGATAAGCTTGAGTTATTGCAGTTTGCATTATTGGAAGTGTTGGCCACTCGCTTGGTGTGGTACTGAGAGAAGGTGCGCGAACAATTAGAGTTAAACGTGTGGTTTTTTGGATTTTGGACTGTAAATTTTTCGATCGTCTCCTCTATTACGGACTTCAAGATGCAGCTAAGCAATGGTGAGCATATTTGAGCTGAAGTGTGTTCCAGGTTTATCAACGTCACAGGTAAGTACATGTTCTGTCAACTGTCAACTGTCAAATAGTTTTAGTTTCAGTTTCAGATTCTGTTTCAGTTTCTGTTTCTGTTTCTGTTTCAGTTTCTGTTTCAGTTTCAGTTTCAGTTTCTGTTTCTGTTTCAGTTTCTGTTTCAGTTTCAGTTCCCCTTAGACCTTCGATTGGCCACGAGAGCGTGCCGGAAAAGCATTTTCCACCCTCACTGCTTGAAACTCGTCCTACCAAAGTGTGCCCACACATGCTATAATTTTGTCTAGCTCGGATTATCTCCATCGTCGTCGTGTATTCTCGATCCTTATGGCAAAACTGGCATGGGGAGTGGCCCACTTACAAACGTGTGGTGAAGTGGCTCCGCTGGAAGGGGTTGGGTTCTTCCGTATTTAAAGACACAACAGCTCAAGCATAAACTATGAGCTGTTTTGAGAAACAGTGAAAACTGACTGTTTGCACAACTGGATTTGTTTGCTGGGAAAATAATTTTCTTTCCGAGTACTGCACCAGTGCAGGTAAGGGAATGTGTAAATTAATTTGCTTTTGAAAGAGCTCAGGGTTGTACACATGACATACTTTTGATTACCTTTCAGGCAGAGCAAATGTTGTCTTTTGAGTGAGGGTCTGTTGCTTTTCTGGCAGGGTTGGGTTGGAGTGTTCTACGAATAATTAGTCCGACTTTAAACTGAGCTGACATTGAATTGAAACTGAAACTGAAACAGAAACTGAAACAGAAACTGAAACAGAAACTGAAACAGAAACTGAAACAGAAACTGAAACAGAAACTGAAACAGAAACTGAAACAGAAACTGAAACAGAAACTGAAACAGAAACTGAAACAGAAACAGAAACTGAAACAGAAACTGAAACAGAAACTGAAACAGAACCTGAAATTACACCTAATTGACAGTAGACAGTTGACAGAATAAGTACTTACCTGTGACGAAGATAAACCTGGAACACACTTCAAATCAACTATACTCAGAAATGCTTATTTGGATCTTGAAGTCCGTAATACAGGAGACGATCGAAAAAATCTAAGTTAAGATACAAATCTTGAAGTCCGTAAAAGTAAATAAATCCAAAAATTAAATCATTTATTCCAACAAATCATATCAAAACATTCCAAAGAGTTCATTAACCGCCCTCACTCCACCTTGCTGAAGCACGCCCCGTACGCAATCAGCCCGTCCGAGATCGGCGGCAGCCGGTACAGGAACTCCGCCGGACTCATCCGGTGCTCCTGGAACGGTTCGTCCCCGCCCCCGACGTGGTGCTTCTTGGACAGGTAAAACTTTTCGCACTTTTCAAAAAAGCGAATGTACTCTTCGGCGTCCTTTAAAAACCAAAAAAAACGCCTAAAATTAGGCAAGTTCCTCCAGAAATTTCACAAATAAATCACTTACGACAACTTTCGCCAACGGGTCGGAGATGTGCTCGGGCGGTGCGCCGTCAAAAGGGCGCGTCAACACGCCCCGGTTGACCTCGAGCTGCATCAGCAGGTAGGCCGTGTACCGGTTGCGCATCTGCTTGTCCAGAAGGTTCGAGCCCATCGCGTAGAAGACGGCGGTCCACGGTTTGATCGCTGCGCGGACTGGAAGATCATTTTTTAAACTATTTGATTACTTAAAAAAAGAAATTTCGGAATACCTTCCGGTCCGTACAGGAAGGAGAGCGAAAATATGGCGCTCAGATCTTCCTTGAAGTGGAGGTCCAGCTTTTGCTCCTCGGGAGTTGCCATCGTTGAGGAAATTGTTTTTGAGAAGCTTTTCGGGGTCGTGGCTTGAAAGTTGCTGTCAACTAGAAAATAAGCCTACTGGGTTCAAGTTTTGTAAAAAAATGACAAAATTGAAAAAATGACAAAATTGACAAAATTGACAAAATTGACAAAATTGACAAAATTGACAAAATTGACAAAATTGACAAAATTGACAAAATTGACCAAATTGACAAAATTGACAAAATTGACAAAATTGACAAAATTGACAAAATTGACAAAATTGACAAAATTGACAAAATTGACAAAATTGACAAAATTGACAAAATTGACAAAATTGACAAAATTGACAAAATTGACAAAATTGACAAAATTGACAAAATTGACAAAATTGACAAAATTGACAAAATTGACAAAATTGACAAAATTGACAAAATTGACAAAATTGACAAAATTGACAAAATGACAAAATTGACAAAATTGACAAAATTGACAAAATTGACAAAATTGACAAAATTGACAAAATTGACAAAATTGACAAAATTGACAAAATTGACAAAATTGACAAAATTGACAAAATTGACAAAATTGACAAAATTGTCAAAATTGACAAAATTGACAAAATTGACAAAATTGACAAAATTGACAAAATTGACAAAATTGACAAAATTGACAAAATTGACAAAAATTGACAAAATTGACAAAATTGACAAAATTGACAAAATTGACAAAATTGACAAAATTGACAAAATTGACAAAATTGACAAAATTGACAAAATTGACAAAATTGACAAAATTGACAAAATTGACAAAATTGACAAAATTGACAAAATTGACAAAATTGACAAAATTGACAAAATTGACAAAATTGACAAAATTGACAAAATTGACAAAATTGACAAAATTGACAAAATTGACAAAATTGACAAAATTGACAAAATTGACAAAATTGACAAAATTGACAAAATTGACAAAATTGACAAAATTGACAAAATTGACAAAATTGACAAAATTGACAAAATTGACAAAATTGACAAAATTGACAAAATTGACAAAATTGACAAAATTGACAAAATTGACAAAATTGACAAAATTGACAAAATTGACAAAATTGACAAAATTGACAAAATTGACAAAATTGACAAAATTGACAAAATTGACAAAATTGACAAAATTGACAAAATTGACAAAATTGACAAAATTGACAAAATTGACAAAATTGACAAAATTGACAAAATTGACAAAATTGACAAAATTGACAAAATTGACAAAATTGACAAAATTGACAAAATTGACAAAATTGACAAAATTGACAAAATTGACAAAATTGACAAAATTGACAAAATTGACAAAATTGACAAAATTGACAAAATTGACAAAATTGACAAAATTGACAAAATTGACAAAATTGACAAAATTGACAAAATTGACAAAATTGACAAAATTGACAAAATTGACAAAATTGACAAAATTGACAAAATTGACAAAATTGACAAAATTGACAAAATTGACAAAATTGACAAAATTGACAAAATTGACAAAATTGACAAAATTGACAAAATTGACAAAATTGACAAAATTGACAAAATTGACAAAATTGACAAAATTGACAAAATTGACAAAATTGACAAAATTGACAAAATTGACAAAATTGACAAAATTGACAAAATTGACAAAATTGACAAAATTGACAAAATTGACAAAATTGACAAAATTGACAAAATTGACAAAATTGACAAAATTGACAAAATTGACAAAATTGACAAAATTGACAAAATTGACAAAATTGACAAAATTGACAAAATTGACAAAATTGACAAAATTGACAAAATTGACAAAATTGACAAAATTGACAAAATTGACAAAATTGACAAAATTGACAAAATTGACAAAATTGACAAAATTGACAAAATTGACAAAATTGACAAAATTGACAAAATTGACAAAATTGACAAAATTGACAAAATTGACAAAATTGACAAAATTGACAAAATTGACAAAATTGACAAAATTGACAAAATTGACAAAATTGACAAAATTGACAAAATTGACAAAATTGACAAAATTGACAAAATTGACAAAATTGACAAAATTGACAAAATTGACAAAATTGACAAAATTGACAAAATTGACAAAATTGACAAAATTGACAAAATTGACAAAATTGACAAAATTGACAAAATTGACAAAATTGACAAAATTGACAAAATTGACAAAATTGACAAAATTGACAAAATTGACAAAATTGACAAAATTGACAAAATTGACAAAATTGACAAAATTGACAAAATTGACAAAATTGACAAAATTGACAAAATTGACAAAATTGACAAAATTGACAAAATTGACAAAATTGACAAAATTGACAAAATTGACAAAATTGACAAAATTGACAAAATTGACAAAATTGACAAAATTGACAAAATTGACAAAATTGACAAAATTGACAAAATTGACAAAATTGACAAAATTGACAAAATTGACAAAATTGACAAAATTGACAAAATTGACAAAATTGACAAAATTGACAAAATTGACAAAATTGACCAAATTGACAAAATTGACAAAATTGACAAAATTGACAAAATTGACAATTTGACAAAATTGACAAAATTGACAAAATTGACAAAATTGACAAAATTGACAAAATTGACCAAATTGACAAAATTGACAAAATTGACAAAATTGACAAAATTGACAAAATTGACAAAATTGACAAAATTGACAAAATTGACAAAATTGACAAAATTGACAAAATTGACAAAATTGACAAAATTGACAAAATTGACAAAATTGACAAAATTGACAAAATTGACAAAATTGACAAAATTGACAAAATTGACAAAATTGACCAAATTGACCAAATTGACAAAATTGACAAAATTGACAAAATTGACAAAATTGACAAAATTGACAAAATTGACAAAATTGACAAAATTGACAAAATTGACAAAATTGACAAAATTGACAAAATTGACAAAATTGACAAAATTGACAAAATTGACAAAATTGACAAAATTGACAAAATTGACAAAATTGACAAAATTGACAAAATTGACAAAATTGACAAAATTGACAAAATTGACAAAATTGACAAAATTGACAAAATTGACAAAATTGACAAAATTGACAAAATTGACAAAATTGACAAAATTGACAAAATTGACAAAATTGACAAAATTGACAAAATTGACAAAATTGACAAAATTGACAAAATTTACAAAATTTACAAAATTGACAAAATTGACAAAATTTACAAAATTTACAAAATTTACAAAATTTACAAAATTTACCAAAGTTACCAAAGTTACAAATTTTACAATATTTACACAATTTACAAAATTAAAAATTGGAAACTGAGGATTTAAAATTGAGAATCGAGAATTAACCCCCAGCCTGAAATGAAAAAAAAACCAAAAAACTCAAAAATTTTTGACAATACTTAAAAAAATGTTACTGGTTTAAAAAGAACTTTTAAAATCTGCAATAAGTCTCAAAAATATTCATAATTTTTGTTACAGATGAGTAATTATCTACGTTTTAACAAATCGATTTTTCCTCGTTTTAATTCGGATGAAACTTTGTCTATGCCAAGTTAAAAAGTTTTATTTTCAAAGTAATTTTTTTTTGGTAATTCTCAGCTTTTTTCGATAAAAATAATTATTTTTTTAATTAAGTTGACAACTGAGCAGTTCTCTACGAAATCGGTCTTTTTTCTTTAATTTTAATGTTTGATTTTTTTAAATCCAGTTGAAACTTTTTTGGTCGCAAAAAAATTTCAATTTCATTTTTCGATGTAAAATTGAATTTGCAATCAAAAAGTACTTAAGTGAAATTTTGATAAAGTGCACCGTTTTCAAGTTATAGCCATTTTCATGTAACTTTTTTCAAAATAGTCGTATTGATTCTTCAAAAACAGTGCCCATGTTTGCCCATTTCTGAAAAAAAAAATTTGAAGAGCTGAGAAAATTCTCTATATTTAACATATCAAAAAAAAAAATGAAAATAGTGTTTTTTTTGCAAATCTTTAGTGACAAAAAGTGAAATAAAAAATCACCAATTTTTTTAACCGTGTATCATTTTTTTTTCATTGTAGCCCACATCCATACCAACAACTTTGCCGAAGACACCAAATCGATCACAAAATTCCTTTAAAAGATACAGATTTTTGAATTTTCACATATCATTTTTGTATGGACAGCTGCCAAATTAGTATGGAAAGTAATATGGACAAACTAAAGATGCAAATGGCTTCTTTTGGCATACCGATGGCACCAAAAAAGTTTCAGCCTGATTAAAAAATACAAAAAAAAATCGAATGACCGAAATCTCAGAGAATTGCTCAACTTAAAAAAACTTAACCACATTTCCTAATATTATTCTGGTTTCTACAATATTTCATTGCAGAGAATACAAAATTTCACAAAAGTTCCTCTTTTAAATAAATTGAAAATCGAATCGAAGATATCGTCAGTTAGAAAAAAAAATTGAGAAAAACTCATTTTTTCACAAATATAATACTTTATGAGGCAATATTCCTGTAATCAGCAAAACGATCTTTTAAATCTTATAATGGACATTGTAGGACATTTTCTCAGCCTTCCGAAAATATTTTTAGACTGTTAAAAACTGAACATAAAAAAATGCCTTCAAATGCCAAAAGTTTTTTCAAAAATCATCTTTTAAAAAAAATTATAACTTTGTTATCAGATTTTGAACTATTCTAAACTCAACGCAAAATATGCAATTTTTTAACACATTAGAAAATTAAGAAAAATGAGCATTTTGATATTTTTAAAAATGGTACAAATTGTCATTTATTTTTTGTCACTCGGATCTGGTCAAGGCCGAGGAGAGGAGGGCAAAAAACTAAATTTCAAATTGCAAGCCTTATTTTCAAAATGCTCAAATCATAGTTACGGTCATGCCACTGTATAATTTTTCAGTAAGGCTAGTACAAATTTTATTTAAAGTTTTTTGTCACCCTTCCTTCAAAGTTGGCCCGAAAAATCAGGGGGCAAAAAAAAAATTCAAAAAACTTCAAAATTTCAATGGAAATTTAAGTGCAATCAGCTGAAATCAAGTTAAAATGCATTCCCCTGCGTTTTGGATCATTTTTAGCATGTTTGGGTTGATTTAAAATCTTTTGAATTTATGAAAATGTTCGATGTTTATTATCGCAAAAAGTTTTTTTTTTCGCTAAATTTTTTGTTTTTGTCTAATCAAAACAACTGAACTAGTGTAAAATGCATTTTGAAACACTTTTTCCCCTTCAAAAATTGAATCCATGGCTTGTTATTTCAATATTTATAATTATTTTTATTTTTTGCAATCTTGCAGAACCACTCATTATGAATCTTTCGGACTAAAAAAAAAAACAAATTACAGGTCTCGAAATAATTCGCGAAATTTTAGATATTTACTCATTACCAAATGAATTTTATTGTTCTCCAGTTGAGTCAATATTGAGACATTTTTGGTGGCCTGAAGATGTCTTGATATTTACTAAACTGGCTTTGGCTTTGGCTTAAGAGGAGGACCTTCTGACTTACGGTGCGTGTTATGAATCTGATTTATAGGCATCAAACATCACCCAAAAGCTCATAACTTTGGATAGGGTTGCCAGATAAAAAAAAACTATTTCCCGATTGGCAATGATCTTTAATACCTATTTTAAGCTGTATGACGTGGCCTGACATCTTGCAGAACCACTCATTATGATTCTTTCGGACTAAACTTATCCGGCAAAACCGCTCATCAATTTGCATCGTTTCTAGTTCCAAGTCGATATGTTTTCGTGGAACGTGAAACAAGGAAAAAATGATACGACCATTTTTGTTAAGATGTTTAAGCACTTTTGTTTATTCTTTCATTAAGTTCGTGAGAAAAGTTTTGCCCGTTTAATTGCTCGCCAGTCCACGCTGGAAAATCTCCAGCAAGCTCGCCGTAAGCCGCACACCGCCGTCGATCGCCAGCAGCTTCAGAACGCGACACTCCTTGATGATCCGTTCGACGACGGCGTCGTCGATCGTCGTTTGACTTGAAAAAAATCTCTTGCCATAATCAGAATTGTACTCCCTACAACAGCCAACCTCCAAATGCTCCAGCCACTGACAGTGCGGTTGAACTATGGAATACAGTTGTTGCCAAAACCTTAATCTACAGTTATGGAGTTTAATTTTACGCAGGCAGGTTGATTGGCTGGAGTATTGTTCAATTTCACTTCCGGCTAGATCCAGTCCGGTTAAGCTGAGTTCCTTTAATTCGGGATTGGCAGCGTTGCCAAATGTTATGCTTGGTTCACTCCATAATGATGATTTATCGTGTGTAGCTCCTATTTCTAAGCATTCCAGCTTTGCTAGAGAACCTAGAGTGGTCAATTTCAACGCGTTTCGAACCCCTTGGTTATGCATTGAAAACTTCAGAGAGACCAACTCGGACATTTCCTCCGTGATCGTGTAGAGTGTCTGCTGGAAATCGTCAAATGACATCTCGTGCAAGGACAAGTCCAGCCGCTTCAAGCGATTCATGTGCACCAATGAAAACAGCATATCTTTGGTGCATTTGGAGGTTAAATCTTCGACGGAATCTCGCACTGAAATTAGAAATTGGTTGAACTTTGCCCCCGTGGCGGTCGATCGGACGCGTTTCAAGCGTGGACAGATCAGGCTCAGAGTTAGGTTGGAGCTATTGATCGTAAGTTGCTCGAGTTCCTTCAAACTAGCATATGAAGTGCATTCTTCTTTGAGATTATAACGTATGGATCCCAAGTGAAAACTTTTCAGCCCGGGTGAATGCTGCAGCATTCTTATCAAGTGATGCTCGTTACCTCCAAAATAATCCACCTTCAAATGAGCCAACTTCTGCCCAAGCGATGGCCACCACGAATCCACGTATCCAATCTCATTGGACCCCACGGCAATACTGTTTGCCCCCGCCGGGAAAAACTTGAGCCGATAGTCCTGCACCAACTTGTCACCGCTCGGGAACTTGATCCAAACTCGACTCATCAGCCGCGAAGATCCGTCGATGAGCTCCTTCCACCGGGCGCAGACCGAGCGCAGATTGACGACCTGAGGCGCGGGCAAAAACCGGAAGATGTGCTCCGCAATCTCCGGAATCATCAGGGCCGATTCCTGAGGGGGGGCGGGCACCAGCTTGGCCGGGGTGACACCGACGACGTCGTCGGCGGCTGGACGCTTCTGGCTGACACTTTCGGACGAAGACATGCTGGCACGGGGCTTGGACGTTGAGCTTGAGGGACTAACAGACGACTGGTGGAGTTTGGCCGGTTGGATGGGCATTTTAAGGGAAATCGGGTTGAAATAGGTAGTGGTATACTTGACAGGCAGTTGAGATTTTGTTTGGCCTGATTTTGTCTACCGCTTGATCTGTTAATCATAATTTTTTAAATAAAGGTTTAATTGTATGTAATTGTTTCTAGTAAAATATTGGGATTTTCATTAAACTCAATACAACAAAAATACAACTAAACGGTAATTGTCTTGACAGCAATATCCAATCTAGTGCGTCCATCCCGGGAATTCCCGGGACAATAATCCCGGGATTTTTCCAGAACCGGGAATTCCCGAATCCCGGGATTTTTTATATTTAGTCATTTCAAAAATCTCTTAGACTGTTTTTTCCTAATTGGCGGTAGTAACTTAAAAATAATTTGTAAAATATGTTTTTTGCAAATGTTTTTATGTGAAAGTTAAACATTTGAGCACTTGTATCAATAAGTAAAATTTCAAATATTTTTTTTTGCAATTCCGTCGTGAAACTACTTACTTTTCCTGTCATTCTTGAACGACGAAATAGACTACTTTTCTGTACCAAAAATAACAGAATCGAATAGCAACACTTTTCAAAATAAATGCTGAAAAGTTCTACTTTTCAGCACTGAAATGGGTGCTGAAAAGTTGAACTTTTCAGCACTTGTTTCGAAAAGTAACACTTTGCAACATTTTTTTTTTATTTAAACGATTTATTAACAAATTACATGAAAATTCGACTTAAAATTTCACTCAATGGGTGTTTTTCGAAATTGCAAAAAATGTTGTATGGAACTCGTTGCAAAACTTGATTTTTTCAGCACTTGTCGTATTTCTAGATTACTTTTTCAAAACAACAAATGCGCCAAGAGTTTCTTATGTACATAGGACCTTTTGAAAAAGTAATCGAGATTTATCCGATAAATGTACGTCTCGTGCTGTAAAAATCTTCTTTTTGCCACTTGTTGCACACATTTTTATTATGTAAAACATGAAATTCAAAACTTAATTTAAATTTTACATTGGCTGGTGTCATTTTTTTGTTGCCGCCTCTTGTTTTTTAAAGATATTTTCAAAGAAATTTTTCAAGCTTTTCTGATTACGTCAAATAAAAAAAAAATATATTTGAATAAGTTTATTTAATTTGAATCACATTGTAGTTCATTTAAAATCCAAAGCACAACAAAGAACAAAAAAACTTATGCTAATTTATTTAGGCTTTTTTTTTAAATTGTCGTCCTTGTTTAGATTGAAGTGTAGACTATCAGCAATTTATATGATTGAGCTTATTCTATGATTTTATGCTTGAAAACATAACAAATATAACGAAAACTTAGATTTTATTACTGTTTAAAAAATTTCCCGGGATCCCGGGAATTCCCGGGATTCCAAAAATATTTTTCCCGTTTCCCAGGAAATTTAAAACCCTTAAATACATTATCCCATCGCAACGCTTGCTTCGAGCGTATCCTAGACCTAATACCATCCCAAAAACCGTCCAACGCCAAGTGAAACTTACTTGCGGAAACCGTGGTGATTTTCCCTTATCCCCTGAAAAAAAGTGAAGCTTCAACACTTCCAGCTGACAATGGACGGCTGTCAAGGTGGTGGAATCTGGCACAGGCAGAATTGGTTCTATTCACGATTATCGATTCGAAATCTCCTACTCCTAATTTTACCATTTCAAATTGCTTAGCTTGGAAAATTTTACCAAAAATCTACTAAATATCCCAGTAGATAGTGGGAGAAAAATCCTCTTGCCCGATTAAACTTTAGTATTTAAAACTTTATTGATTAAATCAGAATGTAGAAAAGAGTTCGCAGAGTATTTTCTCGAAATAATTTTAATATTTCAATATTTTAGCAAAAATTAACGCAATTTTGTAACATTAATTTAAAATTTCTCCAAAACTTTAAATTTAAGTTTGGGTGCCATCCAATTATTTGGACGTTAAGGTTCAAATAGAAATCTTGGCATAGAGATCTTTTTTTCTTCAATTAATTCAGCAAAGTCAAAAAAAACTTTAAAGATCTTAAAAATAGCCATTTTATCACAATTTTGAAAAAGAGCGAGCGAAAATGAGCGGCTCCTTAAAAAGAGCGATTTTGCCCACCTCTAATTTAAATCAAACAAAATTGCAAATGTTTAAATGTTTGCCATGATTTAACACAATCGAAATATTTTTTTGCAAAAAAGTCTGAAAATTCCACAAATAATTTTTATTTTGACATTGCAAGTCGGACTCTTAGTTTCTGAGTAATATCAAATAACTTCAATTTTATCAATTTTTTTTTTCAGGAAAGCAAACACCAATCTCCAATGTTTCTTTGACAATTATTTAGAAAATTTCCACAGTTTTTAAAAATATATTATTCTGAAACGAGCACCGTTTTAAAAATTTAAAGATTGACGAATATATCTTAAAATCAAACTTAAAGTTATAACTGAAATTCGATGATTTTTTTTTCAAAAACTCAATTCAAAAAAAAATTTACGTATGAAAAAAGTACAATTTGAAATGCAGATTTCACAATTAACCTCTCATCTTACACAGGAAAAAAAAAGTTGAATTTTGGAAGGTTGAACATTACCTCTTTTTAGAGTAATATTACATAAAAATTGTGCAAAATGTGAAAACTGATGAATATTCATCAAAAACTGATGAGTATTCACCAATTCCTGAAGTTAAATTACACATTTATTTCAACACAAAATCTGTCACCATTTCCTGATGAATATTACCATCGTTTTTTCTGTGCACAGGGCTATAAAAAAATAACGTTGAAACGTGATGCTGCCAGGAATTCTAATAATTCATTCAATAACTTCTGTAAAATGTTTTTTTTCTAATTAGACGAGATGAAAACTAAAACGTGTAAAATTAAACCTTTTTAGGTGACATGGAATGTATTTAAAAAAGATAAGAACACTAACACACCCGATGTGATTTTCACTTACACCAGAAACTTTGTGAAAATGTGTAAATTTGGTAGGTGAAATTTTGGAAGGTTTAATATTACCTCTTTCATGATGTAATTTTACCTCATTTTAGACCGCACAGAAAAAAAAGTTGAATTTTGGAATGTTGAAAATTTGGTAGGTTGAATATTACCTCTTTTTTGCGTAATATTACATAAAAAATGTGAACTTGATGAATATTCATCAAAAACTGATGAAAATTCATCATTTTCTGGGGTAAAATTAATCATTTTTTCGACACAAAATCTGTCACCTTTTCCTGATGATTATTATCATCATTTTTTTCTGTGTGAAAAAGTGACTTTTTTCACAATTACACGTATTCAGAGGTATAATTACACATTTTCCCCTGATGTAATATTACCATGATATTTTTAACTGTGTAGGCAAGGCAGTGCTTCCTACACAGCAAAAAATCCGATGGTAAAATCGCATGCAAAAGCATGCACATCACCTTCGTCAAAAAAGACACTTAATATTACACGCTGCATGTACAATTTTTGTAAACACAAAAAAAGTTGCAACCGACGGGACTCAAACCCAGCACCAACAGTAAAGACTGGCGCCTTAGCCCGCTCGGCCATCAGACCGATGAAAAATCATAAGGATAATCGCATATATGAGCTTGACATTTCGGTCAAGTTGGTTTCCCATTCTGATGGGCTACATATTTAAGGGTGTAATAATACACAGAATTTCATAAAATAATGCAAAATTTATTTTACACCCAGGCCTTCTTCACGCAGCTGTATTACTACTTTTTTGGCTGTGTAAATATGTAACACATCAGTAGGAGAAAGCTTTACAATCAAAAAAATATATAATTCTGTAGTTGATTCAATATCAATTTACGCGAAAGATGTAAAACTACACACAATAAGATGTAATTTTATACACTTTTTGAAAAGTAATATAATACACATCTTTCTCACATAAAATCTGACAACATTCTCAATTTTAAAATACCTAAACCGAAAAAAGTATGAATTTATTTTACGTGGAAATTATTAACCACATGTAATCAGTAAAAATATATTTTTAATGTGACATCGTAAGTTATGTAAAACTTTTGCACGTTTTTAATATTAAATATTTAAATGAAATTTTGACGCAAATTTTGAACATCTCAAACGTAAAAACAAGATTTTAAGTACGATTCAGACGATTACATCGAACTGAGTTCACATCTTCCAAGTTTACATGTAATTCATCATTTCCGTGTCAGGTTAATTTACACCTTTTTCTGTGTAGACTCACATGTAAAATCATGTTTCACCTGTGATTTGCTGCAAATTTTCATCAAATCGCGTTTAAATTTGTATGTATCATTTTTTTTTCTTTATGATGAAATTTCGGAATTATTTTTTCTGAGTACAGTCATCCCACATATTCGGAACACCCACAAATTCGGAACACTTTTATGATAATTTGTCAATATCATGTCAAAAGTAGCTTTTTTGTCGACCCTACTATTTTTAGAACCTTCATTTGGACATTATCTTGCTATTTCACTAGTAAAAGTAATACTTTTTGAACAAAAACTTCATTCCCAGACTATTTTGTCCAGAGCAGCAAAACACTGCCTCCAAATGGCCTGTTTCATAATTGTGGGATGTTATTGTGCCTCCCACAATTGTGGAACACCTGAATTTAACTGATATTTTCACAAAAAAAAGTTATCAAACCATGTATAAAACATCACTAAGATTGAGTTTCATTGGTTTCAGTGTGTGAAGTCATTATTTGGTAATAAATATGTACTCCTGGAGAGATCCAAAGTTTGTTTACATTCGTAAGAAAAAAGTGTTCCGAATTTGTGGATTTCAAGGGTCAAAGAAATTCTTCAAAAACTTCATATAAAAGTTAAAATTTGCAGATGTTCGATACAGCAATCGAAAGATCGCAAGAAAAGCTTTCAAATGAAGGTAAAAGCGAGTCATTAAGTTCAATTATCGATTTGCTATGATTTTTTGAACATTGGCCGATCTGGAAACCGTTCCGAATATGTGGGATGACTGTATGTAGCGGTTGCCTAGAATTACAGTGGCTCAGACTTATCACTTGGTTTTTTATCTACTGAGTACTTTACCGAAATGTAAAGTTTATTCGGCATTTATTGATACTCATGGTTTATGTTTAATAAATATATTTTGTACAAAAAAATCATTTAATCCCTAGAAAAAAAATCAGCTACACAGTTGAAACAAATGATTTTGGAGGAAAATTACCTCTTTTTGGATGTATTTTTACCCCAACTTATTTGGATTATGGTAAATTTACACATTTTAAGGTTATATCACTATTTTTAACAATAGATAATCTGTTTACATTACCCGATGTAAAATTACCATGGTTTTTGAAAAGTGTATGATTCTTTCAACAAAGTTGAAGAGCAAGTTATTTCTTATAAGGATCTCACGTTTTTAAATATTTGAATGAAGAAATCGCAACATGCTAAAAAAAATCGTAAAAAATGGTGTTCCAGATACATTTCTTCCATGATTTGTAATAATAGTTTAAAACATAATTGTTATGTATTTCGCAATATTTAAAAAAAAAAATGGTTTTCCGGATAATTTAAACAAAGATTTGTTATGATCGTTTAAAAAAATATGTTTTATGCATTTCGCACGTTTTTATTTATTTTTTTCAGTTCTCAATCAAAACTTGATATGCAAATCTCAAACAAGCTCCATTTTTTTGAGACATTTTGATATAACTCATAACAAATGCACGAGTCCCTGAAAGTTCCTCCAAATGTGAATCTTTTTTTTTGTGTGTTCCGAGAAATTGTAAGGATTTAAGGTTTAACTCTTTTTTGAGTAATTTTACTGTTGTGTTAATGAGATCACAACCAAAATGATAAAAAATTGGGCAAAACCAGCTTGAAATTTTGTGAATTGAAACTGTTTTTGAGTTTTCCCTCATTTTCGATATTATTTTACCTCAATTTATTTGGAATACATTAAATTACACGTAAATAGATGTAAATTCACAAGTTTCCAAAACATTTTTTCGTAAAATCGCGATAAAATGTGATGTTTGTAAGCAAACTCCTTATGTCTATATATATCAAAATTTTTGTAATTGTCTGCTCTACAACTGTGTAGAACATTGTCATACTCTAAAAAATAACCCTGCAAAGTTAGAAAAAACATGAAATTTTAAAATGAAAAATTTTGTTCTAATTGAAATAATTACCCTTCTGGGTTAATGTAGATTCGAAAAGTACATTAAATTTCCCATAAAATGACATGTCTCAAAAAAATTTACAGTCAAATAACGGAAAATGGCAAAGTTTTTAATTTTTTTTAGCGTTTTTTCAATGAAAAATACGGTTTTAAGGAATTCTGAGTACGCCATCAAATCGAGCGTCCAATTTTACATAAAAGTCCCTTTGACACCAAATTTCTATCTCATCACCTTTTCAGGCTGCAAATTATTGAAAAATATGTATTTTTTCGCATGTTCCAAGATGAAAGGGGTCGTACCGCCCCTCCACCACGAGATATAAAAAAATGAACCTCGGATTCGTGATCAGGGACAAAAGTTACCCTTTAGAACAAAATGTTATGCTTGGTTTCACGCAAATCGAAGAGGGTCGGGGCAACTGCTGTGTGAGTTGGCGGAGAATTACCCACTTATTTTTCGGTGTAATTTTACCTCAATTTATGTGGAATATGTAAAATTACATATTATTTGAGGTAATATTACATCTTATTTGTGACTCCAAATCTATCAACATTCCGGAATGGCAAATTAAGATATATTTTTAGACTGTGTACTATCGAATTATGAAAAAGTGTATTAACAATAGAACTGAGCTAAAATTGCACAGTTTTACATGTAAAATTCCCTTTTTTTTCAAGTGAACAAACTGCCATCCTCAAACCCTTCAAATCACAGCTCCACCCATCTTGAGAACTGTGACCTCCTCCCCCCCTTTTCCCGGAACTTCCGATCAACTCGTCCGAACTTCGATGCCACCCTGCGGGCCAACACGTGGCCAAATCTCAGGACCTTTCAGCTCCAATATCCATCAACACAACTTTTCCGCCCCACATGGTAAATACTCACGTGTTTTTTTTTCTTGGCAGCTTCCTCTCTCTTTTTTTCACGATGCTCTCAGGCTGATGAACTTTGGCCAAATTTTGGCCTTCTTTTTCTTCTTTTTCTGGGGTAAATCCTTAAGGTAAAGCCTCCTTCTTCCTCCGTGAACTCACGTCACGTCACAATCAGCGGTTACACACACCTTCACAATTTACACTGCTTCTTCTTCTTCTTCTTCTTTCCCCAGATTGGTCGCGGTCGCACTTGATTCTGCTTCTTACCGTCGAAAACCCCCCCGTTTTTTCGAAAGAACCTTAACTCTTTTTGGTTGATCTTCTTGCTCACACTTGAAATTTCCACTGCCCTTTTTTTTCCTCCCAAAAACTCCTTCTTTTGTACTCGAGCGAATCCTTTAGGGTGAGGGATTCACGGTCTTCCAACTCTCGAGGGATTTCTTCGCACAAAAAGAGGCCCCCCAATTGTTAAGGTGAGGGCGGCTTTCAACACATTTGATGTACTCTTCCGAGAATCCTTTCAGGTTTTGTGTGCCTGCGTGGGAAAATTGTTTAGAACCCGAACAACCAGATTTGCTGATCACTTTTGATTTCGTCGATATCCATAATGGGCACGGGTTGCCGTCGTAAACACCTCTCCGCGCAATTCTTTGGTTTGGGGATGTAAACACTTCTCGGAATTCCCTCACGCGAGCCCAGATGATTTGCCTACAATGCGCCTTAGATTAGGCAATCCCTTTGATCTCCCTCACTCCGCCTACTGCGTTCGAATCCTCCGTTTCCCGAAAGGGTCCGCCCGCACTGTTCTCACTGCATCCGCTGTGCCGTCTTCCCTCGCCAAGCAGGCCTTGCCCAGCTTCCACCAGCTGTCAAATCTGCCCCGTCTGGTTTCTTCCCGTGTTCCAGATTCGCAACACTTCCCCGCGATACTCGCCCACGTGGAACTTCCAGAACTTCCGGCAGACGTGCACCGCCCCCGAAATCCCCCTCGAAATTTTATCCGCAGGAATTCCGGAACTCTCCCCTCTCGTGTGTCTCACACAGATTCGTCAACACACCGACCCCGACGAAGCGCGCGCGAAACACGGTCGTCACACCGAACCGCCGTTGTCGTCGTCGTCGTCGTCCGGCACGGCCAACAAGCTAAGGAAAACTGGTGCCGCGGACGGGCCGAAAAAAAGGTCAGGTCCGTCCCGCGGAGCCGAACCGTTCGGGTGCACCACCGGGGCACTCGGGTGCGCAGTAGGCCATGGCGCAGCCATGCTAAAGTGTCCTGTTACGAACGCCAACACCTTCTTCAGTAGAACACCTTGGTCGCCCAGATGTTCTGGAGAGCTTTTGCGGCGACGCCGCGCAGCATCCCGTGGCAGCGTCAGGACGCAGCCAGATTTTTGACAGCTGGCGCGTCTTGTTGTTGATTACACCTGTTTTTTTCCGGGCGGTAATGGTCAGTTCTTTTTGTTGGCTTGCTTCCCTTTTATTTTTATGCGTTTTTCGGAACGCCCTTAAGATCGGTGCAGGGGCGTTCAGTGACCGCGCGGACGGAGGTCAATGCGTGCGTGGTGTAGGTCATGGGGAACTGCTGGGGCTAGTAGGAGGGAGCAGGGAATAGCGCGTCGCGTGCAGGAGGGAAAGTCTGATTTTGGTTTATGGGCCTTGCGTTGAGTGTTGCATAAAATTAGGAGTGGTGCTGACGAAAATAGGCTTAATGTATGCAAGTTTTCCTTGAGTTTTCCACGCAAGTTCTTTAACCAACTTTGTTCTACCAAAAACTTTTTTAATATTTAAAATTATGTTTACCTTGTTTTTTTTTTCTTTCATTTTAGTATTCTACAACTTTTTGTTATACTCTTGTTTGGTATTTTTCAATTTTTTAACCATTGTGGATCGAAAATTTATTTTCGCTCATTTTTCATTTTATTATATTCATAAAAATAATAGCCAAAGAATTCACTCTATAATTTAAAATAAGTCAAAAAATATTTGTTTGTTTTAAATTTCATCTGGACTTATGGGTTAAATGTCACAGTAATTTAACAATAAAAAGCAAAATTCTCCAACTCAAACAGCTTTCGCAGAAAACAAATTTTTCAACCAATTATCGATCTTTAAAAAATTCGGCTGATACACGATTAAAAAAATTTGGTAGTTTTTTATTTCACTTTTTGTTAGTAAAACTTGATTTGCAAAACAATTTTGCTATTTTGCCTTCCTCACCTCAATAAGGAAAGGCTATAAAATCACTCGAAAAATTAACTTCTTTATAAGACCTCGTAGACCCACCTTCACGTATACCTATCGACTCAGAATCAAACTCTGAACAAATGTCTGTGCGTGTGTCTGGATGTGAGTCCGTGCACCGAAAAATATGCACACGATTATCTCCGGATCGGCTGAACCGATATCAACCGTTTTGGTCTCATTGGATTCGTCTTGGGATCCCACAAGACCCTAGTTAATATGATGAAATTTGGTAAAGTACCGTAAAACGGGGTGACTTTGATAGGTTTGCGATTTTTCCGCAAAATGAAGAGTACAATTAAAATACGTACGAAATGACTTAGAATCATACTGACCGTGATAGAGAAGTGTTCAAAGTACCTCAAGAAGAACTATTCATAACATTTTGAAAAGTTTAAAAAGTTAGTTAACTATAGTTAAGAAAATGTTGGTGAAACTCATTACTTTAAACTTCTCAAAGTGTCATGATTTTCTCAATGAACATGATTTTTAATCGGAAAACGGATTGCATTTTCGGATTCTTTGAACAATTTTCCACTAGGTGAAGGTTAAATAAGTTTGTAAATAATAAATAATATGTGGTTTTGAAACACAATTTAAAAAAAATCTCGAAATTTATATACAATTTCAGTTGAACAAATTGCATGTAAAATGTGAAAACTTGTGATTCGTGCTTCGAATTCAGTATAAAATGCAATATAAATCGATAATTTTACAAACAAAACTAATTTTAACAAATTTCAGGCAAAATTACGACTTTTCAACAATTTTACCTAAAATTTATATGTATTTTGTTAAAAGCTTATAAACTAAGTTTACTAAATATAAACTTTGTTATTTTTTTCTTAAAAACTATATCAGCTACTTTAGTGATGCTACATTTAACGTACAAATAAAGTTTGAACATCTTGAATATGATTTTAACAAGAAAAACTATGACTATCAAAGTCACCCCGGAATTTGAACTAGGAATTTTCAACGTAACTATTTTTCTAAACACTATTGAAAAAACTTTTTTTTCCAAATAGTGCATGGACTTTGTGTGGCCTACCCCAGTACATGTTTTAAAAATAATAATCTTGAGAAAAACCTTACTTGTTGGAAAATATTCCAAAAACAAATTGAAATCCTATCAAAGTCACCCCGGTTTACGGTGCTTCAAAAGTTATGCTAAAAAAACGATTTCGAATAAAGTCAGGAAGATTGTAAAAAGGGTGTTTTTGTAAGAAAACCCGTCATGCTATACATTTTTAAAAAGGTTTTTAAAAGACCCTTCTAATGAGCCAAAACGTTGAAGATCTGAAAATCCTATCAAAAGTTATAAGCACTTAAGTGTTATTTATACACTTTTTTAGGCCGGATCTCAGATATTTTGATAAAAATAAGTCTTATTTATACTCTTTTTTGAGGCTCTGTAGTGTATTAACTTTCTAAATGTAAGGAAGGCACCACCCACCTAAAGGTGGATTAAGCAACGTTTTACACTATTTTTATTTTTTTTTATTTCTTTAGAGTTTTAGAGGACATCAAATGCAAACTTTTCAGAAATTTCCAGAATGAGCAAAAAATCTTTGTCCGAGTTCAGATTTTTTGAATCAATACCGTTTTTTTTTCATAAAATCGAAATACTGGTCGCGAAAATTTTTCAACACCATTTTCTAATGTTGATATCTCAGCAACTAATGGTCCGAATTAAAATATTAAAATATGAAACATTCGTGAAATTTTCCGATCGTTTCGAAAACAATATGTTCAAAAATTTAAAATCATTACTAACATTTCAAAAGGGCCAAACATTCCTTTTGCCTTTTGAAATGATAATCTTTATTTTAAATTTTTGAAAATATTGTTTTCAAAAAGATCGGAAAATTTTACGAATGTTTCATATTTTAACATTGTAAATTGTTGAGATATCGACGTTAGAAAATGGTGGGTTGTTTGGGTGAGACTTAGAAAACATCAATTTTCCTGTTTTTAAACGTTTGCATGGCAATATCTCAGCAACTAAGGTTCTTATCAACAAAGTTCAATAAAGCAAAATATAGAGAATTTTCTCAGCATTTCAAAAATATTTTTTTCAAAGGTGGGCAAACATGTGCACCAATTTAAAAAAATTGAAAAACTGCGACTATTTAAAAAAAAAGTCACCTAAAAATGGAATTAACTTGAAAACGGTGCACTTTATCAAAATTTCACTAAAGTACTTTTTGATTGCAAATTTGATTTTACATCGAAAAATGAAGTCGAAATTTTTGCGACCAATTTTTCGATTTTATGAAAAAATTAGATTTTTTGCACAACCTGAAAATTTTTGAAAAGTTGGCATTTGATGTCCTCTAAAACACATCAAAAAATAAAAAAAATAAAAATAGTGTTTTTTTTTTTGCAAATCAAGTTTTAGTGACAAAAAGTTAAATTAAAAATCACCAATTTTTTTACCGTGTATCATTTTTTTTTCAGTGTAGTCCATATCCATACCTACAACTTTCCCGAAGACACCAAATCGATCACAAAATTCCTTCAAAAGATACAGATTTTTGAATTTTCATACATCATTTTTGTATGGCCAGCTGCCAAATTTGTATGGAAAATTATATGGACAAACTAATGATGCAAAATGGCTTCTTAGGGCATACCGACGGCATCAAAAAAGTTTCAGCCGGATTAAAAAATACAAAAAAAAATCGAATGACCGAAATCTCAGAGAATTGCTCAGCTTAAAAAAGCTTCCAAAAGGTTTCTTGAAATGGTTGTCCAATCACAAAATAAATTCTCGCAAATATTTACAACGTTACATAAATAAATTTCCCCGCGACCTTCAAAACTCCCTCCACCCCAGCTGCAGCAGCTCAAATCCACGCGCTCACGAGGAAGCGTTAATACCAATTAAAACAATTTTCCACTTTTCCCCACACGTGTGAGACTCACCCGCTCACAGATCGAAGTGCGCTCGCAGTGGTTGCCATAGAAGCTGTGGGCCAGCCAAAGGTTGAACGGCGCGCGGATTACTAACGAACGACCTCCACGCCATTATTGTGGAGAGGGGGGAGGGGCTCGACTAAAAGCGGGTATTCGGATAATAAATACAAAGTTTATAAATTACGACAGCATCGTTACGGTCACCTCGCTGCTTCCACTTCCTGGAGCTTTGGAGAAAGGACATGGTGCGAGTTATGAACATTATGGCAGCGAATCACGCACACGCGGCTTTGTGTGCTCGACTGGCAGTGTTGCCAGTATTTTTGTTGACTAAATTGACTGTTTGAACATTTTTTGAACTTTATTTAAAAATAATTCAAAACAGCTTGAAGATAGCACAAAATTTCAGCAAAACAATATTTTGAAGCCAGTGTTGCCAACATGACTGAAACCCTTAAATTACAGAAAATTCAAAAGAAATGCAATTCTCATAATTCCAACACCTCCAAGCGCTCTCGTTAGCTACAGCAAGCAACTGCTTCATGAGCCATACCACTTTTCCTGTAATAAAGGCTCAGCCTGAATGTAGGCAAATATGCTAGGACACCAGCTGCCAACCTAGCAGGCAGTGGCTAATGTTAGAGCCCAGGCTGGAAAGCAGAAAAACCGGGCCAGCACGACGACGACGAGGACGAATCGCATTTGGCTTTAGGTCAGAACCTTTTCTACCTCCCCTTCCATCTGGTTTGTCCAGTTTTGTGGAATCCGAACAAACACAGAACTGTATCTCGAGCAGACGGAAATAACTTGGGAATAACATTTTCTGATATTTAAATACTAAATACTACGCCAATAACATTTCATGTTATTTATAACAAGATTTGTTATTCGTCGTTATGATTTTTTTTTTGTTATTGGATTGTTATTGTAATAACAGACTAATAACATTTTTAGTTATTATTCGAACAAATCTTTGTTATTATTTTTTGTTACTTTAACAACTAATCCGATCATCCCAATAACAGTTGGAGGTATTCTTCCATAACAAAAAATGTTATTCCAAAGTTGTGTTGGCTTTCAAGCAATATCAGCCCAATAACAATTTTTTTTATGACACCATATACTGTTATTAAACCCTTATGCAAAAATGGATTTTTCAAGAAGAATCCATAACATTTTTTGTTATTTTAACAGTATTTGTTATTGAAATGGCATGAATTTTGTTATTACCGTCTGCCCGGGATCGGGGGGAAATTGTAGGCAAATTTGAAATGTTTAGAATATTTTTATCGTTTTCATCGTTTTTTGTCGTTTTATGAAAATTTTCTTCAATTTAAAAAAAATCATCGTTTTTTTTATTTTGTATCGTTTTCTCACTTTAAATAGTTATTTTAAATTAATTTTTTCGATTTTATCTCTTATTTTTTATCATTTCATGTTGTTTGTCAAGCGTTCTCTATTGTTAACCATCGTTTCAATCGTTTTTTTTTTTGTTTTACCATTCTAATTTAACTTATCCCGCATAAAAATGTATGATGATTTGCACTGTTAAAACCATCCAATTACAATACATATTACAATATTTATGGTAAGTTTATTGTTGACTTTTTCGAACTTTACTGGAATGGCGATGAAGCTACTATACAATTCATGGTTACAGATAATTGGAAGGTTTTGTTATTGGAAATGTTATAAATGGAAACAATAAAACTATCGTAAAATTCATGAATACAGCAAATCTTATGGTTTTTGTATTGGAAATCTCATAATGCATTTTTTCCAATTTTTTGTTACATTACGTTCATTGTAATGTTATAGTTGCGTAGTGTGAACTTTTTTAACGATTTTTTTTTTAAATATAATAAAAGTATTTAAAACGAGTTATATTTCAAATACAAAACTTCACAAACGATTTTGTGAAAAACTCAAATCAAATCAAATTATTTTAAAAACTTAAGCATTAAAACATTAATTATTTAACTGTTCCCACACAAAAAAAAAATATTAAAATATTAATTTATTAATATATTGATATATTAATATATTAATATATTAATATATTCAAAAAATCAAATTATTCGCTCTACAGCATTGACTTGGCGTTCTCGATTGCGAGATTCCTACTCGAAACTAGGTGTCCGAAGGTTTGATTGTTGAGGCAATTGCAAACCTCTTTTTACACCTTAGTCTCCATCCATCCCGGGATTCGAACTGACGACCTTTGGATTGTTAGTCCAACTGCCTACCAGCGACTCCACCGAGACAGGACCCAGGGAGACGACTCCTACACCTGGACTGAGCTAACGACCTAACCTTTTTAGGTTAGTCCGGGGCCAACATTTACTTCCCGTCCGACGGAAGGCGTGATCAGACAAATCTCGTCTCGAAAAATGCCACCGGGACCGTCTGGGATCGAACCCAGGCCGACTACCCACTACACCACGGTCCCGGACATATAATATATTATAATATATAAATATATTAATGTATTAAAATATTTAAATAATAAAATATTAAAATATTAAAATATTAAAATATTAAAATATTAAAATATTAAAATATTAAAATATTAAAATATTAAAATATTAAAATATTAAAATAATAATATATTTATATATTAATATTATAACACATTAATATATTAATATATTACACTCAAACCCCGATGGTTTGACACCAACTGTTGTCAAACGAACGGGGCAACGTTTTAGTTTGACACCCCTTTTACACGGAGTTCACACACACTACCAAACGTTTGTTTTGATAGTGTGCGTGAGCGCCGTGTAAAAAGTGACAGTTCGTCACTTTTTAGTTTGACTTTGACCAACCAACGGGGTACAAACTAAAAAAGTGTCAAACGAAAAAGTGACCAACCACCGGGGGTTGAGTGTCATATATTATATATTAATATATTAATATATTAATATATTAATATATTAATATATAAGTATATTAAAATATTAATTAAAATTAAAATATTAAAATATTAATACATTTAAACATTTAAACATTTAAACATTAAAACATTAAATCATTAAAACATTTAAACATTTAAACATTTAAACATTTAAACATTTAAACATTTAAACATTTAAACATTTAAACATTTAAACATTTAAACATTTAAACATTTAAACATTTAAACATTTAAACATTTAAACATTTAAACATTTAAACATTAAAACATTAAAACATTAAATCATTAAAACATTAAAACATTTAAACATTTAAACATTTAAACATTTAAACATTTAAACATTTTAATATTATAACATTTTAACATTTTTACTCAAAAATAGAAAAGGCATAAAATGATAAGGATCCCAAAATGAACACACCATGACACCTGACGTCGTCGCCTGAACCGTACGACGCTCCCAAACGAACGCACCATGGTTGAGCGGGTTGAGCAAGCTGTCAAATTTTTTCACTCGCGATGCATGTTCGATCCTGTTTGTGTTGGCCGCAGTTTCAAAAGTTTTAATCGAAATGAAATCGCGTGTGCTTGTGAAAAACCAAACTCCCGGCGTCAAATCTGCCGGGTGACTGATCCGGGAGGGAGAAGAGGATTAGTGTCAGCAACTTTTGGTGAGTATTTGGATCGGTGAAGAACGGTGAATGCGTCCGCAATTTGGGGTAGATTCCGTCGCCATCGTCGTCGTTTGAAGTAGGTACGTGTGTTTTGGTACTTCTTCCGGACCGGTTTGGAAGAAGTTACCAGATGCGTCCGGGATTTGTGCCAGATTCTGTTGTCGTCGTCCTTCCGGACCGGTTTGGATAAAAGTTGCCAGATGCGTCCAGGATTTGTGCCAGATTCCGTCGTCGGTCGTGTGTGGGTGCGTGTGTTTTTGAACTTCTTCCGGTTCCAAAGAAGTTGGCAATCGCGTCCGAGATTTGTGCATCGTCATCGCCGACGTTTGTAGTGTTTGTGTGTGGTTATGTTTTGTATGAATTTCTTCCGAAACGGTTTGAAAGAAGTTGCCAGTCGCGTCCGATTGTTTATGCCGCTCACACGTTCCGTCGTCGCCGTTTGAAGTGTATCCAGCCCCATTTTTATAGCCCTCTTAGGAAATACCTTTTTTTCTATTTTACAGGATCCTCAATCGTCAACGAATCGGAAGAGCTCCGGGATGTAAATATCAGGCGTTTCGTGAAATTTGGAGATGGCCGAATCCCTCCTGCAGCAGCAGCAGATGTTTGTCATGGTCTGATGCACTAAGTGATTTGTTTAAATTTTCAAGATTCTTTTTTTTTCGCAAACGTCAAACCATAAAAATTATTGCCGGATCTTTATGGAAGAGATTCGGCACCAGTTTGTACTGATTTGACGTTTGCTGAGGGTGTCGAAAAGTTTGACTAAGTCAACTGCTTGCAAAAAAACAATGGTTTGCTTGGGTAACTTTCTTAAGTTTATTTCGTGTGTTTTTTTTTTCTTTTACAGGAGGCATTTGCAAATCCTGAAAATTTAAAATAAAAAAACGAAGGTATAAAAAAATAAATTAGAAACTGTGGGTTCAAAAATTCAAATACAGTCTGCATTCGATTTGATAATTTGAGAAATTTAAAATAAAGGGCTTAAATAAATTTCAAATTCAATAGCCAAAGTTTTTGTTTAAATATCTTGAATAAAAGCATTTAAGAATCTCAGAACAGAATCTGCGAATTTTGATCGGGGGGGTGAATAGAGCGGTTCAAAAGCGGAACCGTTTTGAACTGCAAAGCGGAGCCGTTTTACTGTTCGCCAGAAGCAGCAAGTATTGTAACCATTCATTAGGGAAATTATTGTAAAAACCAAATATGGTTTGTTGATTTTCTTTTTCTTTTGATACAGCGAACCTTTTGTAATTATTCTCGGAATCACCATAACCATTACCAGTAAAGTTGTCGTATAGCCATTCTTTTTCCAATGGACCCACTTCTTACTGGCTAATTCTCCCTTTTCAGCGCTCATCCGGAGGTCGTCTCCAACAATTGATTCCGCCCGAATTGTGGGCACGATTCGCTTTTTCTAGTACAAAACGTTATTTATTAAGACTTGTACTTTGTCTCAAAATGGGCACTGTACTTCCTAGAGCTCTTGCTTACATTTTGTTCCAAACCGACTTCGCAAACCTTCATCCACTTCTGACGCAGTAATTTGTCTTCCGAAAACTTGAAAAAAAATGCGCACAGAAGATTTCAAAACAAATTATTCAAGTGCAAAGAAAAAGTCACGCTTGTGCTCATTCGAAAATCACGTTACGCATTCTCTCGTCTCATCCCCCAGATTTTGATTATTTAAATTAAGATTTTTCTTAACTTAATTGTCTTCTCATTTATTAACACTAACAATACCAGCAAATCAATCCGGAGTATCCAGTCGACAAAAGGTACCGGCGGACAGACTGAACACACCACGGCATCACCCACCCGAGGGGGAACAGGAACCGGTCTCGATCGAGGGTTTCAAAAGGAATCGAAAGCGAAAGAAAACGTCGTGGAAGGATTCCTTTTGGCGATTTGCAAAAAGCTGAAGAAGGCGTTAACAATTCATGAACAAATAAACAAAGTGGTTCAATGTTGAATATAAATAGCATACTATGAATAACAATAAAACTACTGTAAAATTTACTTTATTTACTATATATTTTAATGTCCGAAAATAGTTTTCACAGTAGCATTTAGTGGGGAATAAACCATAAAGAATTATAATTTTACTGTGTAATTCATTGTAATGCTTATTAGTTTTATTGTCCGCATATAGTTTTTACCGCATCATTTAGTAGATAAAAAACCATGAAGAACTGTAAATTGACTGTGCAATGCATTGTAATGCTTGCTGTTTTTATTATTAATGTATGATGTTTTCTATAGTCAGGACGAGTTTTTGGATGAAAAATGCAACATTAGATTAACAGTAAAATGCGTCGTATTTGGAAAAAAAATGTATGGAAAAATTTTGAAATTTTTATGGTACCGGTGCATAACAACCCCCCTTTTTTATGGTAAAATCCCAAAATACGACGCGAATTATCTTAAAAAACGATGCTGTCTACTGTTAAAACACTGTCAAAAAAACAATATATTTTATCGTTTTGTAACGTTAAAATTTACTGTAAGTTCATCAGAAATCTTTATGCGGGATTGCCAAAAATGCCAAAATTAAAAAAAAATACTAAAAAAATATGCAATTTGCAAAATGGGCAAACGAATTCATAGTTGTGAAATAGTACGAACGGAATTATCAAGAAAAAACTGAACGAGCCAGATTTATGAGAAGAAAAATCGATTATTTAAATCATCAATATTGGTGATGTGCAAAATTATTCCCGGTTAAACATTTTTTAACTTGTAAACTTTGATTTTTTTTTTAGTTTTTTTTTATATCCAATCCATTCAATTTTCTTTGCGTTTATTATAACTTGTTTTGCTTTTTCATACTCCATTTAGTTAATTTTCTATTTTAATGTTATTTGCAAGCCTTAAAATTGTTTTCATGATTCAAAATGTTGCATTTTTCTACCCGAGCAGACAGAAATAACTTAGAAATAACATTGTTTGATATTTGAACATACTAGACCAATAACACTTTATGTTGTTTTTAACAAGATTTGTTATTCATCATTATTTTTTTTGTTATTGGATTGTTATTCTTCGAACAAATCTTTGTTATTATTTTTTGTTATTTTAACAACTAATCCGATCATCCCAATAACAGTTGGAGGTATTCTTCCATAACAAAAAATGTTATTCCAAAGTTGATTTGGCTTTCAACCAATATCAGACCAATAACATTTTTTTATGATAACATAAACTGTTATTCGACCCTAATGCAAAAATGGATTTTTCAAGAAGATTTCGTAACATTTTATGTTATTTTAACAGTATTTGTTTTTGAAATGGCATGAATTTTGTTATTACCGTCTGCCCGGGTATGTTTGTGTGTTTTTTTTTTTGCGATGTTCAAGCTTAAAATTTAAATGCTTTTATAGTTTTGATCGTTTTTGTATTTTTTTATAACACATATTTTTATCGTTTTCCATCGTTTTGCCTTCCTCACTGAGGTAAGGCTATAATCCTACTCGAAAAAGTAACTTTTGAAAAACAGCTCGTAGACCTATATTCATGTATACCTATCGACTCAGAATCGAAAACTGAACAAATGTCTGTGTGTGTGTGTGTATGTGTGTGCGTATTCCCCTTGGTGCTCAAAATTCTTGCCAAGTTTTCTCGGCACTGGCTGATCCGATTTGAGTCAAACAAGTTGCATTCGGTCCGGTTTGGTGCCCCATACTGCACTATTGAATTGTTTGAAGATCCGATAAGTAGTTCAAAAGTTACGTATAAAAAAGTGTCAAAATTGCGAATCGGGTGCTGGAATTTTGATGCCGGATCTCACTTAAATGCATTTAAACTATGTCCAGATCCATCATCCAACCCATCGTTGGTTAGGTAATCGAGAGACCTTTCCAATGATTCTAAAACATTGAAGATCTGGCAACCCTGTCTCAAGTTATGACCACTTAAGTGATATTTATGTACTTTTTTGAAGCCGGATCTCACTTAAATGCATGTGAACTATATCCGGATCCATCATCCGACCCATTGTTGGTTAGGTAATCGAAAGACCTTTCAAACGAGTCCACAACATTGAAGATCTGGCAACCCTATCTCGAGTTATGACCACTTAAGTGATATTTATGTACTTTTTTGAAGCCGGATCTCACCTAAATGCATGTAAACTATATCCGGATCCATCATCCGACCCATCGTTGGTTAGGTAATCGAGAGACCTTTCTAATGAGTCCACATCATTGAAGATCTGGCAACCCTGTCTCGAGTTATGACCACTTAAGTGATATTTATGTACTTTTTTGAAGCCGGATCTCACTTAAATGCATGTAAACGATGTCCGGATCCATCATCCAACCCATCGTTGGTTAGGTAATCGAGAGACCTTTCCAACGAGTCCACAACATTGAAGATCTGGCAACCCTGTCTCGAGTTATGACCACTTAAGTGATATTTATGTACTTTTTTGAAGCCGGATCTCACCTAAATGCATGTAAACGATGTCCGGATCCATCATCCGACCAATCATTGGTTAGGTAATCGAGAGATCTTTCCAACGAGTCCACATCATTGAAGATCTGGCAACCCTGTCTCGAGTTATGACCACTTAAGTGATATTTATGTACTTTTTTGAAGCCGGATCTCACTTAAATGCATGTGAACTATATCCGGATCCATCATCCGACCCATTGTTGGTTAGGTAATCGAAAGACCTTTCAAACGAGTCCACAACATTGAAGATCTGGCAACCCTATCTCGAGTTATGACCACTTAAGTGATATTTATGTACTTTTTTGAAGCCGGATCTCACCTAAATGCATGTAAACTATATCTGGATCCATCATCCGACCCATCGTTGGTTAGGTAATCGAGAGACCTTTCTATTGAGTCCACATCATTGAAGATCTGGCAACCCTGTCTCGAGTTATGACCACTTAAGTGATATTTATGTACTTTTTTGAAGCCGGATCTCACCTAAATGCATGTAAACGATGTCCGGATCCATCATCCGACCCATCGTTGGTCAGGTAATTGAGAGACCTTTCCAACGAGTCCACAACATCGAAGATCTGGCAACCCTGTCTCGAGTTATGACCACTTAAGTGATATGTATGTACTTTTTTGAAGCCGGATCTCATTTATATGCATGTAAACGATGTCCGGATCCATCATCCAACCCATCGTTGGTTAGGTAATCGAAAGACCTTTCCAACGAGTCCACAACATTGAAGATCTGGCAACCCTATCTCGAGTTATGACCACTTAAGTGATATTTATGTACTTTTTTGAAGCCGGATCTCACTTAAATGCATGTAAACGATGTCCGGATCCATCATCCAACCCATTGTTGGTTAGGTAATCGAAAATCCTTTCTAACGAGTCCACAAAATTGATGATCTGACAACTCTGTCTCGTGTTCTGACCACTTAAGTTATATCTGTGTACTTATTTTTCTGGACCTAAAAAAATAGCTGAAATATGTGTCTAAACCACTCATATTACCCATTGTTGGTAAAAAGTGAGGAAGGCATCAACCACATAGGTGGATTAAGTTAGTTTTTTTTTTTTGTGTGTGCGAAACAATTCTCGGTCCCAACATTTTTCGTCTTGTAAATTTTCATATTTTCACGATCCAGTTAACTTTTCAATTATTTTTGAGTTTTTTCTTCTTTTATTCGCTATTCGAGTAAAAAGTATTTCAAAAACTCTAATGTTATTTTTTGCATGTTTTTCAATTGTTTCCGTTTTTTGTTTTGTTATGTTTCAACTTTTTTGATTTTATCGTTATTATCATTTTCATCATTTCGATAGTTTTCGGAGTTGTTTACAATGTTTTTATCTTTTGTATCGTTTTTTTTTTTTTTTGATAATCTTGCCTTTAATTTTTTTTGTTTCCTATGCAAATGTTGATATTTTTTCAAATTTTTCATGACCTTCCACTTATTTTTGCTATTCTCTCTTTTGTCCTTTTCGATGATTGCTTGATTTTCATACTTTTTCTAATGTTTTTTTTTTTTATCAATATCGTTTTCTTGATGTTTAAAAAAAAATTTACTCTCTTTAAATTTTATTGATTTTTACGATTTATGATTAACTTGTTTTTTAATAATTTTGAAGATTTGATTTTTCTTTAAAAAATCGTTTGCATTTTTTTATCGTTTCAATATTTCTTGTTTTTTTTTATATTTTTTAACGTTTTCAACTGTTGTTTATTTTTATCGTACATGTAGTTTTTTATGTTTCTTATTATTGTTTTTGAATGCATCACCATATTTGTTAATCCTCTAGTTTTGCATTTAATTTCTTTTTTCTAGCTACGAACAGCTTTTATTATTTAACTTAAATACATTTTTTCAATTCGCTATCAATTTTTGTTTCATATTTTTTCTGTTAATAGTAGTTTAAATCCTTAATTTGTGTTCAATATTATTAAGGAATTTTAGGTCTTTTATTATGATTATATTTATTATAATTATAATACAACAATTTAAAACAAATTTTATTATTTTTTTTCGGGTTTTTAGTTTTTCATTTTTTTTCAGGGATTTACTTCCTTATTAAAAAATGGGTTTAGTAATATTAGTAATATTTTAACGGATTTTAAGTTGTTTTTTTATAATTTTTGCATTTTTGTGAATTTTTAATCTATTCTTATTTTTTTGTATGTTTTTCTGTTTATTTCAGTAAATGACGTCATATTTTTGCGACACTTATGTTTTATAAAACTACTTTTATTATTCTTACATTTAAAAATGTATTTTTTTCTTTTACGACTTTCATGCTTTTCTTGTGATTGATTTCCGTAACTTACATTCGTTTTGAATAAAAATCGGATAATTCATTAGTGTCTTTAATTTAATTTAATTCTTGCGATTTGTAAATTATATTTAATCTTTTTCCAATTTTCAGTAATCCAATTTCCTGTAATTGCTTTCAATAATTGATTTCAAAAATTAAAATTTGTATTTGAAAAACTATTATCAAAATTGATTATTCGTTATAATTGTTATAATAGTTTCAAATTGTCCGTTATTTTCTTTATGTTTTTCAGTGTATCGAAATTATGCGGTTTAAACTTTTTTTTCTAGTTTTAGTGTTCTAATTTGATGTTGATTCATATTTAACTTTATGTTTTTTTTTTAAATAAAAATAAGTTTTTCGCAATTGATCTACACTTATTTTTTATTTTTGCGTTTGATTTTTTTTTCTTATTGTTTATTAAGATGTTTTTATAGTTTTTTTTATCGTTTTCAACGTTTTTTATTTTTTATCGTTTTTATCGTTTCTTATCGTTTTTATCGATTTATAGTTTTTATCGTTTTTATCGTTTCTTATCGTTCTTATACTTTTGCATCATTTTCATTCCGTTTGCAGCTTGCAACTCATTTTAACCATTTTATCCGTAATCTTCTCAACGCAAACCTCACCATTTCACGGCTGCACACATGTAACAAGTTTTGAAATGAAAATATATATATTTTCCTTTCGCTCTGTCGTACACTTTTACAACCTCATCGTGGTGTATGTATGGCATTCCAACTGGTTCTACCAGCGAGAGGGCGAGGAAAATGTTACTTCCAGTATGGAAAATGCTAGTCGATGCATTTTCCGGCCCAGCCCCTCGTTTCCCCTTTTCACACTCCCCCTTGCAAATGCATACTTTAATTGCCCTTACGCTCGTTACACCATTGAAATTCTTCATATTGAGAACACTTTGGCTAAACGAGAGAGAGAGTGAGAGGGGGAAAGCGGGCTGTGAGCCACATTGCAAACAACCAGAACCGTACTGTTCAACCAGAACTGGGGGACAAGGATATGGTTCACATCGGGGGCACAGTGAGAATGTTTTAGCTGGGACACGAACCAAAACATTGACAGTTTGCTGATTGCATGCAATGTTGTATGCAAATTTGAAACTAGAATGCGATCTTTACTTCAAATGTATCGAATGTTTGTAAACTGAAGCTTTTATGAAAAGAAAACTAGTTTTTGATAGATTAATTTGACGTTTCGAAATTTTACAATTGTTCATCTTCAGGAATCACTTATTTTCATTTTAACTAATTTTTACTTTTTAAAATTCTTTGACTTACATTTTTCATTAGAATGCCTTCTGAAGACTGACGTTTCGTGTCGGCGATCGGTCATCTTCAGGGTTTTCCTTACAAAGTTCATCAATTTTGAAACAAGTTAAAAATCATTTTTTCACAGTGTCCTTCCCTAACTCTTTTCCCCCCTTCCTTTCCCGGACCGGAAGAGGAATGTTTGTAGTGTACAATTTAATTATCATTTTCCATTTTACGTCGTAATTGAGACTACGGAAACTATGCCACCGGCGTCGTCGGTCGGTTTTTGTAACACAACGTTGTTTCGTTTGCGTTTCGCCGGAGTTGTCGTCATCATATTCGCGCTATGATGGGGGGCCATCGGGTTGGCTTGTTCTATGCTCGCGGTACAGCAGTAGGTACGTGAATCACAGAGGGGGGTTAGAAAGGTGGAAATTGTGATAAATGTGGGGACACTAACGTGTGCACACACACACATATGCAGCAGAGCAACATTGTCACGGCAGTATGTGAGCAAGTGTGTACGGTGCGGTTAATATTTTCTTCGCGGTTAGGTGTGACATGGAAGTGAGTGTAATTTAAAGGTAATTTAAAGGGTTCGCATTCTGAGCAGGAACATAGAACTTTTGAACATTTATTGTAGTTGCATAATCATTCCTTCTTGATGTTTAATATTCAACTGTTAAAAGAATTTTTGAAATAAACTCATTTGGGATAATGAGTAATTAATTCCAAAAAGGTAAAGATATTTTAATGTCAAAAATGCCCAAGAAGTCACAAATGTCTCAAATGTCTTAAAAAACTCAAATGTCTCAAATGTCTCAAGTGTCTCAAATGTCTCAAAATTGTAAAATGCCACAAATGTCTCAAATGTCTCAAATTTCTAAAATAACACAAATGTCTAAAATGTCTCAATTGTCTCAAATGTCTTAAAAAACTCAAAAGTCTCAAATGTCTCAAGTGTCTCAAATGTCTCAAAATTGTAAAATGCCACAAATGTCTCAAATGTCTCAAATGTCTCAAATGTCTCAAATGTCTCAAATGTCTCAAATGTCTCAAAAGTCTCAAATGTCTCAAAAGTCTCAAATGTCTCAAATGTCTAAAATGTCTCATATATCTCAAATGTCTCAATTGTCTCAAATGTCTAAAATGTCTTAAATGACAAAAATGACAAAAGTGACAAAAATGACAAAAACGACAAAAGTGACAAAAATGACAAAAGTGACAAAAGTGACAAAAATAACAAAAATGACAAAAATGACAAAAATGACTAAAATGACAAAAATGACAAAAACGACAAAAAATAACAAAAATAACAAAAATGACAAAAATGACAAAAATGACATAAATGACAAAAATGACAAAAATGACAAAAATGACAAAAATGACAAAAATGACAAAAATGACAAAAATGACAAAAATGACAAAAATGACAAAAATGACAAAAATGACAAAAATGACAAAAATGACAAAAATGACAAAAATGACAAAAATGACAAAAATTACAAAAATGACAAAAATGACAAAAATGACAAAAATGACAAAAATGACAAAAATGACAAAAATGACAAAAATGACAAAAATGACAAAAATGACAAAAATGACAAAAATGACAAAAATGACAAAAATGACAAAAATGACAAAAATGACAAAAATGACAAAAATGACAAAAATGACAAAAATGACAAAAATGACAAAAATGACAAAAATGACAAAAATGACAAAAATGACAAAAATTACAAAAATGACAAAAATGACAAAAATGACAAAAATGACAAAAATGACAAAAATGACAAAAATGACAAAAATGACAAAAATGACAAAAATGACAAAAATGACAAAAATGACAAAAATGACAAAAATGACAAAAATGACAAAAATGACAAAAATGACAAAAATGACAAAAATGACAAAAATGACAAAAATGACAAAAATGACAAAAATGACAAAAATGACAAAAATGACAAAAATGACAAAAATGACAAAAATGACAAAAATGACAAAAATGACAAAAATGACAAAAATGACAAAAATGACAAAAATGACAAAAATGACAAAAATGACAAAAATGACAAAAATGACAAAAATGACAAAAATGACAAAAATGACAAAAATGACAAAAATGACAAAAATGACAAAAATGACAAAAATGACAAAAATGACAAAAATGACAAAAATGACAAAAATGACAAAAATTACAAAAATGACAAAAATGACAAAAATGACAAAAATGACAAAAATGACAAAAATGACAAAAATTACAAAAATTACAAAAATGACAAAAATGACAAAAATGACAAAAATTACAAAAATTACAAAAATTACAAAAATGACAAAAATGACAAAAATGACAAAAATGACAAAAATGACAAAAATGACAAAAATGACAAAAATGACAAAAATGACAAAAATGACAAAAATGATAAAAATGATAGAAATGATAGAAATGACAAAAATGACAAAAATGACAAAAATGACAAAAATGACAAAAATGACAAAAATGACAAAAATGACAAAAATGACAAAAATGACAAAAATGCCAAAAAGGACAAAAAGGACAAAAGGGACAAAAAGGACAAAAAGGACAAAAATGACAAAAAGGACAAAAATGACAAAAATGACAAAAATGACAAAAATTACAAAAATTACGAAAATTACAAAAATTACAAATATTACAAACATTACAAAAATTACAAAAATTACAAAAATTACAAAAATTACAAAAATTACAAAAATTCCAAAAAATACAAAAATTACAAAAATCACAAAAATTACAAAAATTACAAAAATTACAAAAATTACAAAAATTACAAAAATTACAAAAATTACAAAAATTACAAAAATAACAAAAATTACAAAAATTAAAAAAATTACAAAAATTACAAAAATTACAAAAATTACAAAAATTACAAAAATTACAAAAATTACAAAATTACAAAAATTACAAAAATTACAAAAATTACAAAAATTACAAAAATTACAAAAATTACAAAAATTACAAAAATTACAAAAATTACAAAAATTACAAAAATTACAAAAATTACAAAAATTACAAAAATTACAAAAATTACAAAAATTACAAAAATGACAAAAATGATAAAAATGATAGAAATGACAAAAATGACAAAAATGACAAAAATTACAAAAATGACAAAAATGACAAAAATGCCAAAAAGGACAAAAAGGACAAAAGGGACAAAAAGGACAAAAATGACAAAAAGGACAAAAATTACAAAAATGATAGAAATGACAAAAATGACAAAAATGACAAAAATGACAAAAAATACAAAAATTACAAAAATCACAAAAATTACAAAAATTACAAAAATTACAAAAATTACAAAAATTACAAAAATTACAAAAATTACAAAAATTACAAAAATTACAAAAATTACAAAAATTACAAAAATTACAAAAATTACAAAAATTACAAAAATTACAAAAATTACAAAAATTACAAAAATTACAAAAATTACAAAAATTACAAAAATTACAAAAATTACAAAATTACAAAAATTACAAAAATTACAAAAATTACAAAAATTACAAAAATTACAAAAATTACAAAAATTACAAAAATTACAAAAATTTCAAAAATTACAAAAATTACAAAAATTACAAAAATTACAAAAATTACAAAAATTGCAAAAATTACAAAAATTACAAAAATGACAAAAATGACAAAAATGACAAAAATGACAAAAATGACAAAAATGACAAAAATGACAAAAATGACAAAAATGACAAAAATGACAAAAATGACAAAAATGACAAAAATGATAAAAATGATAGAAATGATAGAAATGACAAAAATGACAAAAATGACAAAAATGACAAAAATGACAAAAATGACAAAAATGACAAAAATGACAAAAATGACAAAAATGCCAAAAAGGACAAAAAGGACAAAAGGGACAAAAAGGACAAAAAGGACAAAAATGACAAAAAGGACAAAAATGACAAAAATGACAAAAATGACAAAAATTACAAAAATTACGAAAATTACAAAAATTACAAATATTACAAACATTACAAAAATTACAAAAATTACAAAAATTACAAAAATTACAAAAATTCCAAAAAATACAAAAATTACAAAAATCACAAAAATTACAAAAATTACAAAAATTACAAAAATTACAAAAATTACAAAAATTACAAAAATTACAAAAATTACAAAAATAACAAAAATTACAAAAATTAAAAAAATTACAAAAATTACAAAAATTACAAAAATTACAAAAATTACAAAAATTACAAAAATTACAAAAATTACAAAAATTACAAAAATTACAAAAATTACAAAAATTACAAAAATTACAAAAATTACAAAAATTACAAAAATTACAAAAATTACAAAAATTACAAAAATTACAAAAATTACAAAAATTACAAAAATTACAAAAATTACAAAAATGACAAAAATGATAAAAATGATAGAAATGACAAAAATGACAAAAATGACAAAAATTACAAAAATGACAAAAATGACAAAAATGCCAAAAAGGACAAAAAGGACAAAAGGGACAAAAAGGACAAAAATGACAAAAAGGACAAAAATTACAAAAATGATAGAAATGACAAAAATGACAAAAATGACAAAAATGACAAAAAATACAAAAATTACAAAAATCACAAAAATTACAAAAATTACAAAAATTACAAAAATTACAAAAATTACAAAAATTACAAAAATTACAAAAATTACAAAAATTACAAAAATTACAAAAATTACAAAAATTACAAAAATTACAAAAATTACAAAAATTACAAAAATTACAAAAATTACAAAAATTACAAAAATTACAAAAATTACAAAAATTACAAAAATTACAAAAATTACAAAAATTACAAAAATTACAAAAATTACAAAAATTACAAAAATTACAAAAATTACAAAAATTACAAAAATTTCAAAAATTACAAAAATTACAAAAATTACAAAAATTACAAAAATTACAAAAATTGCAAAAATTACAAAAATTACAAAAATTACAAAAATTACAAAAATTACAAAAATTACAAAAATTACAAAAATTACAAAAATTACAAAAATTACAAAAATTACAAAAATTACAAAAATTACAAAAATAACAAAAATTACAAAAATTAAAAAAATTACAAAAATTACAAAAATTACAAAAATTACAAAAATTACAAAAATTACAAAAATTACAAAAATTACAAAAATTACAAAATTTACAAAAATTACAAAAATTACAAAAATTACAAAAATTACAAAAATTACAAAAATTACAAAAATTACAAAAATTACAAAAATGACAAAAATGATAAAAATGATAGAAATGACAAAAATGACAAAAATGACAAAAATTACAAAAATGACAAAAATGACAAAAATGCCAAAAAGGACAAAAAGGACAAAAGGGACAAAAAGGACAAAAATGACAAAAAGGACAAAAATTACAAAAATGATAGAAATGACAAAAATGACAAAAATGACAAAAATGACAAAAAATACAAAAATTACAAAAATCACAAAAATTACAAAAATTACAAAAATTACAAAAATTACAAAAATTACAAAAATTACAAAAATTACAAAAATTACAAAAATTACAAAAATTACAAAAATTACAAAAATTACAAAAATTACAAAAATTTCAAAAATTACAAAAATTACAAAAATTACAAAAATTACAAAAATTACAAAAATTGCAAAAATTACAAAAATTACAAAAATTACAAAAATTACAAAAATTACAAAAATTACAAAAATTACAAAAATTACAAAAATTACAAAAATTACAAAAATTACAAAAATTACAAAAATTACAAAAATTACAAAAATTACAAAAATTACAAAAATGACAATGACAATTAAAAACTAAGTAAAATGGAAAAATAGCAATCCATAAAACAATCAATGATTCAAATAAAGTTCTTTTTTCAATTCATGTCCGCCCAAATCCTTGCTCGTCCAGAACAAATAATTCCGCCGTTCGCAAAATTAGCGATAATGAAACGACAACTGTACGAAAGCCAATTGGCTCTCAATTACAATTTGTGCTCTCGGGCACATTAAAGCTTGGTTTAATTAGCAACTTTTGCATTTTCCAACCAGGGTCTGGGAGAGCGCCCCCTTGTACAAGTTTTGCCTCGCGGTGCAAATATTGCATTTCATTGCACAATGCTCTGGCAGAGCCAGAAGAGGACCGAGTTTTCCGCGGGAAACCTGGCGAAAGTTTCGCGAGTGGTTACGGTGAAATTTGGACGGTGGAATGCGCCTTAAAGTAGGCAATTTTTGGTTGAGAGTTAGAATTTGTTAGAGGAAAGCGCCTTTGGTTATGCAACCTGGTGTAGCTTTTGTATGAAAAAGTTGAAAAGTGGTCAAATTTTCCCGTGCAAAATTATTTTACAAGAAAATGTGCCCCCACAACACATTAAGAACAAGGCAGACAAGGACTTTGCTGTCGCGGCGCTGCCTCCGCGAAAGTGCATGCAAAACTTTGCCATAAATATCCATAAAATTATTAATTTATGAAGACTTTTATTTCACTTTAATTACACCCACCGTACTCATTTGGCCGAGCGAGGCTAATAAAAACAATTGTAAATAATACAGAATATCAGAGCAGTACTAGGAAGTGGGGCAAGAAGTTCGCGTTTGCAATGCCACTTTGTGAGTACAAGGTAACGGCGATGTTTTCTAGCGGTGCGAAAATGGCTTCCCCTAAAATGGTGCCACCCCCGGTGGGAGTGAAAATAATAACGACCAACAATGAAGTAATCAAGTTTATGTTGTGCTGGACATAATGGAAACAACAACTACAAAAAAGTGGGTTGCATTTGCAGGGCAGCTTGCTTGCAAAGGGAAAATAAATAAGCAATGCAAATTGCATCAGTGAGAAAGTAAACAAAGCTGAAGCACCGATAAGGAAAGAGTTGCCAGTGAATATTAAATAATAAAAACAACTGGTGGCAGGTTCGACTTATTGAAAATGGAAGAGCTGTAAGTAGGGCAGTAGATGATAAGTGAAAGATGTTTTTTCTCCATTAACAAAATGGAAAACAATATTTAAAAAATTAAAGTTTTTGTAAACTGGTATTCATAGTAATTTAAAAATAATTACAGCCGTAAGTTAAAGAACTAACGTATTCTAAATTCTCAAATCTCTCTATTCTCTATTCTCTATTCTCTATTCTCTATTCTCTATTCTCTATTCTCTATTCTCTATTCTCTATTCTCTATTCTCTATTCTCTATTCTCTATCTCTATTCTCTATTCTCTATTCTCTATTCTCTATTCTCTATTCTCTATTCTCTATTCTCTATTCTCTATTCTCTATTCTCTATTCTCTATTCTCTATTCTCTATTCTCTATTCTCTATTCTCTATTCTCTATTCTCTATTCTCTATTCTCTATTCTCTATTCTCTATTCCCTATTCTTTATTCTCTTCTCTTCGAGCAGTTTTCAATAAATCTCAAATAATTCAGGAATATTAAACAGAATTAATTCAACAAAAGATCAAACACTCGAATTATAAATGTAACCATTATAATATTCACTTTTTCGCAAATTAAATGCGTTTGGTGGAATTCATCCAACAGAACCGCTCGACATAATTAAAGCCGTTTTCCCCGTCGTCACCGCCAGCAAAGAGCGGACAGACTAAACACATTTTAGGTGGCAAAGATAAGCACCATCTCTGGCTAGATTTCACCACAAACACACAGTGTACCATTTCGGGGAAGGATGAATCTCTTGGGAACCGTGTTTCTGGACCGCGAGCAAAAGTTGCCAGGGCTCTTATCATCACCCTCGTCGGCTGGCCATCGTCCTCGTCGTCGTCGCCACCGTCGGTTGTCATCATCAAAAAACAACAACAAACACACACAGTCACACACTCGCATGCAAATGCATTTCAAATACTGTTTTGCCGCAACGTCATCTACTTCCACATCCTTCTCCTCTTTTCCGCACCCAAAAATTTCAAGAGGAAAAAAGAAAATCCCACAACCAAACCCCAGGCTCTGGCTCCCCCGCAAAACTTCAGATTAGGTGGGTGGTTTTGTAGTTGGCTGCTGATGGCGCTGCTGCTGGCAAAGCAAGATATGCAACCACACAGCACCAGGCACACACCAAAGGACACACATACACAGGTAGAACACACCACGATGGCCAGCCGGCCAGGCTGTTGGAAAAGGAGGGAGAAAAAACAACAACTCTTTCCTTCTGTTATTTTTCGGTTCAAAAAAGGGAACTGTTGGTTGGGTTTAATTTAGACCAGTTTTGAATGAACAAAAAATAACAAATATGAAAAATTAAAAAAAAAACACTCAACTCAACTCAACTCAACTCAACTCAACTCAACTCAACTCAACTCAACTCAACTCAACTCAACTCAACTCAACTCAACTCAACTCAACTCAACTCAACTCAACTCAACTCAACTCAACTCAACTCAACTCAACTCAACTCAACTCAACTCAACTCAACTCAACTCAACTCAACTCAACTCAACTCAACTCAACTCAACTCAACTCAACTCAACTCAACTCAACTCAACTCAACTCAACTCAACTCAACTCAACTCAACTCAACTCAACTCAACTCAACTCAACTCAACTCAACTCAACTCAACTCAACTCAACTCAACTCAACTCAACTCAACTCAACTCAACTCAACTCAACTCAAATCGAGCCAAATCAAATTTTAATTTCGAGAAAATTTAGATTTTCTGCTCCAAATGAGCAATTCTCTACCGAAACCGGAAGTGGATTTTATTTGTATTTTTTGATTTAACTCAAGCTTTGTGGGGTCCTTCCCTGAGACCAATGGCAGCTGTTCATAAAAAACGGTACGTATTCGAAAATCTGTAGCATATGAATTAATTTTCTGATCAGATCGGCCAAGTTGTAGGTATTGTTGAGGAATATTTTAAAATAGACACACGAAAACAAATTGCCGATTATCGAATCACAAAAACTCAATTTCCCAACATACGTATCTATTGATTTTCAAAAAAAATATGTTTTTTAATTTTTTGGAAAAGTAGTGATTTTTGCAAAAACACAAAGCTATTAAAGTTTGATTTCGGCGAAATATTTGCATTTTTTTTTTTTTTTTTAAAGTGACCAAGAGTGAATGAGACCTCTAAAAATATTTTTTTTTAAATTCTATTATTAATAAATTCTATTAATTGGTGCTAATCCAAGCTTCAATCTAAACAAGGATAACAGATTATAGAAAGCCTGGATGATTTTTTTTGTTCTATGTTGTGCTTTCCAATCCAATTTGATTCAAACTAAATAATTTACAATTATTTGTTTTTATTTGACATGACCAGAAAACTAAAAAAAAACATTTAAGATGACTGAAATTAAAAAAAAAACGACAAATAAAATGATCCCAGTCAATGTTAAATTTTAGATTAGTTTAGGCTTTCATCAAGGTTATTAGTCGATAAGTTATCGTCGATAATAATATTGTCTGACGATAACGATAATGGCTACCGTTATTGTCGGGACGATAACGATAATATATTGTTCTCATTATCGTTATTTGGATAATTCTATCGGTGATAACCTTATCACCATCATCATATCATGTTAAATTTTCAATCCTTTCACCAAGAATATATTTTCTGAAAATGTAATTAGTTCCAAAGTATAAATATGAACTCAAAATTGTTCACAAAAAACCGTATTTTTTCGGAAATAACCCAATTTTCATAATTTGCTATAGGTATGGGTATCAAACGAAGCGAAATTGAGCATGTTTTTTCACTTAACTTAAGTAGTTTTGTATAGTACTAAAATTTTCACAAAATATCGTATTTTTTCGAAAATACTCAATTTCGCATGATTTATACATACATTCAAATTATGCATGATTCTTCAAAAAATGCGTCGTTTGATGGCCATATTGGGATATTAAAAATTTGAGTATTTTCGAAAAAATACGGTATTTTGTGAAAATCTAAGTATTAAAAAAAAACTTTATCAAAGTGAAAAATCAAACAAAATTTTGCTTCTTTTGGTACCCATTTTGCTTATTATGAAAAATAAAGTATTTTAAAAAATATAGACAAATATAGACATAGACAATTCTAGATCTTTTGCAACCAAAGGAATCCGAATTGGTCAACTCTATCAAAAGTTATGAGGTTTTTAAGAAAAAAAACAAACAGGGGCAAATGACTACCCGAGCGTTTCGGTGTTAACAAAGTGAAACAAAAACATTCAAGTTCGTTTCGTTTGATACTTATACTTTGTGAAAATTTTAGTATTTTCGAAAAAGAAACTCAATAAATCATACAAAATTCGTTTGATAGACATATTGCATATTTTGAAAATTTGAGTATTTTCGAAAAAACGGTAATTTGTGAAAATTTTAGTAATTAAAAAAACTGGAATAAATAGAAAATCCATACCAAATTTCGTTTCGTTCGATACCCATATTGCAAATTATATAAATTTTAGTACTTTCAAAAAAAATAGGTATTTTGTGATTTTCTTTTGTATTAATAAAAAAAACTAATAAATTGAAAAATCAAACGAAATTTCACTTCGTTCAACACCCATATTGCTAATTATGAAAATTTCAGAATTTAAAAAAAAATGCGATATTTTGGAATATTTTAGTATTTTATAGAAATACTTTAATAAAGTGTAACAAAAGCATACAAACTTTCGTTGCTTTTGATACTTATATTGCAAATTATGAAAATTGGAGTATTTTTGAAAAAAATACAGTAATTTGTGAAAATTTTAGTATTTTCCAAAAGAAACTCTAATAAATTGAAAAAATCATACAAAATTCGTTTGATACCCATTTTGCATATGAGCAATTTTCTACCAAAACCGGAAATGGATTTTATTTGTATTTTTTTATTTGACTCAAACTTTGTGGGGGCCTTCCCTATGACCAAATAAGCTATTTTGCGTCATTGGTTCGCCCATACAAGTCTCCATACAATTTTGGCTGCTGTCCATGCAAAAATGGTATGTAAATATTCAAACAGCTGTAACTTTTGAGTGAATTTTCTGATCAACTTGGTGTCTTCGGCAAAGTTGTAGGTATTGTTGAGGATTTTTGAGGAAAAAATAAGTACACGGAAAAAAATTGCAGATTTATCAACTTTTTTTTCACTAAAACTCAATTTCCCAAAATATGTATTTTTTGATTTTCGAGATTTTTTGATATGTTTTAGGGGACAAAAATCCGCAACTTTTGAGCCATAGAGAAACATGGTCGCAAAAACTGCCGCCGAGTTATGAATTTTTGAAAAATAGTGATTTTTGGAAAAAAAACGAAGTTTTATGCAAAAACAAGTTTGACATTATTTTTTAATGCAAAATTGAATTTGCAATCGAAAAGAACCTTATAGATTTTTTGATAAAGGGCTCCGTTTTCAAGAAACAGCCACCGAAAATTTGATTTTAGCGAAATATTTGCAGTTTTTCAATTTTTAAAAATAGTGACCATGAGTGACCATTTCCAAAAAAATTTTTTTTTGTAAAGTTCAGGCAATTTGCTATCAAATTGTCAAAGAGACATTGAAGATGGGACCTCGGGTTGCTGAGATACAGCGGCTTAAAGAAAAAGAAACGCGAAAATTGAAGTTTTTTAAGTCTCACCCAAATAGCCCACCATTTTCTAATGTCGATATCTCAGCAACTAATGGTCCGATTTTTAATGTTAACACATGAAACATTCGTGAAATTTTTAGATTTTTTCGAAAAAAAATATTTAGAAAATTTTTAAATCAAGACTAGCATTTTAAATGGGCGAAATATTCAATGTTTGGCCCTTTTGCATGAAACTTCGTTTTTTTCCAAAAATCACTATTTTTTCAAAAATTCATAACCCGGCGGCAGATTTTTGACCATGTTTCTCGATGGCTCAAAAGTTGCGGAATTTAGTCCTGTAAACATATCAAAAAATCTCGAAAATCAAAAAATACTTATTTTGGGAAATTGAGTTTTAGTAAAAAAAAAGTTGATAAAAAAATCTGCAAAATTTTTTTCCGTGTAACTATTTTTTTCTCAAAAGTCCTGAACAATACCTACAACTTTGCCCAAGACACCAAATTGATCAGAAAATTCACTCAAAAGTTACAGCTGTTTGAATATTTACATACCATTTTTGTATGGACAGCAGCCAAAATTGTATGGAGACTTGTATGGGTGAACCAATGACGCAAAATAGCTTATTTTTTATCATAGGGAATGCCCCCACAAAGTTTGAGTAAAATCAAAAAATACAAAAAATAAAAATGGTCGAAATCGGCCGATTTCGTAGAGAGTTGCTCATATTTAAAAAGTTTGAGTATTTTCGAAAAAATACGGTAATTTTTAAAAGACATTAAAAAACCTCAGAAAAAAAAAGAAAAACAAACTTAATCCACCTATGTGGTTGGAGCCTTCCTCACAAGAATGGCTGTACACAATTTTCATCTATTTTTTAGATCCGGCTTCAAAAAAGTACATCAGTATCACTTAAGGGGCCATATCTCGAGACAGGGTTTCCAGATCTTCAATGTTTTGGACTCGTTGGAAAGGTCTTTTGATAACCTAACCAACAATGGGTCGGATGGTGGACCCGGACATAGTTTTACATACAGTTAAGTGAGATCTAAATATATGTGAAAACACATTTTTATACATAACTTTTGAACTACTTATCGAAACTTCAATCTGTATAAAACTCGATCTATGGGACCCTAAACCAAGTCGAATTCAACAAGTTCGGGTTAAGCCAGTGCCGAGAAACATGAGATAGTTTGTTGGTCACATACATACATACACACACACATACACACTACCCAAGTAACCGTGGGACTGTATATGGTAGCTTTAAATCCCCTCTATATCAACATATAAAGTATGAATACAGAGTCTCAAAACTTTATATTCACTTTATACGCATGGAGGTAAAATTGAGTGGCGACTGGTAGAGTTGATATAGAGTTATACCGCGGTAAAACGTCAAAATACTACCTTACCGACAGTATTTGAAATAGAAAAAAAAGCTTTGCGCGCAGCTCTCTCTCCTGGGAGAGTGCTTTTCACGCTGGGATGACGGGTTTTTGAATGTTTGTTTGCGTTTTTTTGCTGTGTTGTGCTTCATTCGAGATTCTAAACTGCGTGTTGATTTGATGTTCAGAAATGTTTCACCTAGATGCCTTGCGCCAACCGTCTCGCCCGTCCTGAAATATGTTTACACGCATGATTTTTGTCGATAGAGTCTTCCTTCAGTTAGTTGCATGAAAAAAGAATACACTAGCCAGGTTGAAACAAAGTACATATTTATTAATCAATACACTTCAAACCTTTACAAGATATTGATAATCTTCACAATATTCATCGACGAACGGGCTAGGGCACGGAGCACCGATTGCGCACCCGGTCCCGGAGTCTTGCTGCAAGTTCCGCCGGCGGCACGCAGCTTCATGTGCATCGAGGTGATTCCGAGGGACTTGCACTTTCCGGCTACGTACAAAGCGGCCACATAGCAGCGAAGGGTGAGCCTCGTCACGATCAGCCTTGACCTTCATGCCGCCGGTGCTCCGCCAGATAGTTACTTGCCCAAAAGATCCGTAACGTGGACGAAGGTATCGTTGAAGCTGGCGTAGACGTATGCCACACCGAACACGATCTCGTCCGAGTAAAACCTGGACCTCCTCCAAACGATTTTTCCTGCATCAACAAAAATACCACCAAATACTGCCAAACTTTCTTTGCTCTCACTAATGTTGAGTTAGTGTTTTGAAACATTTGAAGAAATGTCAAAGTGTGATGTAACTTTAAAAGCTTACTTTACATTGATATATAAAGCTTACCATTAATGCTTTGAAACATTATTGAGCTAAATGCTTTGAAACTTTAATTGGCTGTTCTATATGTCATTATACAGTAGATAATAATGTTTCAAGCTACAAATGTTTTGAAACATTGGGAAAGACTATTTAAAGTGTCATAGCATCGTGAAAGTTTATTTAGAGTGGATTTAGAGTTTTGATTTAGTGCTTCTGGTTACTTGGGTAGGGTGGGTACGGATTTTCAAAAGTTCTCAGATCAAGTTCTGGTGTGGTTCCCCTTGTAGGGCATACCCATAGGGACTCTCAGGCCAAATTTCAGCTCATTTGGTTGAAAACTGGCTTGTCTCAAGCGAGTTCAAGTTTACATGGGATTTACTATGGGAAATTTTGAATTTTCGTTCATTCGCTCCTACAGGCCTGGGGGAAACATGTAGAAACTTCTAGGATGGCCAGAAATGAGCGGAATCGTCTGGAGAACAACTTTCCCTAAGAGACCAGGTCGATTCGTTTAACCCCCATCGAGCTCAACGGCAATACATCCGGGGTTTTCGGAACCAACGGTTTTCCCCAGAAAAGCAACAAATTTTCCTTAGCATGCTATGAATGCTTGATGAATACCGCGACGCCACATGTCAAACAGCTACCACGTGATTGTAAAATTTGCACCATAACATTTTTTTCTTATTTGGAGGTTTAGAATACAGCTAAATAGCATTAGGATCACCATAAATTTTAATTCTATGGTTCAAAAAGTAATAAAAAGTATTTTTTTATAAGCGATGCTAGTCCACGTGGTAGCTGTTTGACATGTGGCGTCGCGGTGTTCATCAAGCATTCATAGCATGCTAAGGAAAATTTGATACTTTTCTGGGGAAAACCGTTGGTTCCGAAAACCCCGGATGTATTGCCGTTGAGCTCGATGGGGGTTGAACGAATCGACCTGGTCTCTTAGAGAAAGTTGTTCTCCAGACGATTCCGCTCATTTCTGGCCATCCTAGAAGTTTCTACATGTTTCCCCCAGGCCTGTAGGAGCGAATGAACGAAAATTCAAAATTTCCCATAGTAAATCCCATGTAAACTTGAACTCGCTTGAGACAAGCCAGTTTTCAACCAAATGAGCTGAAATTTGGCCTGAGAGTCCCTATGGGTATGCCCTACAAGGGGAACCACACCAGAACTTGATCTGAGAACTTTTGAAAATCCGTACCCACCCTAATACACACACACATACACACACACATACACACACACATACACACAGACATTTGTTCAGTTTTCGATTCTGAGTCGATATGTATACATGAAGGTGGGTCTACGATGATTTTATACGAAGTTCATTTTTAGAGCAGGATTATAGCCTTACCTCAGTGAGGAAGGCAAAAAGCTTTAAAAAAAAATTGTTTTGTTTGATACTCATATTGCGAACAACTAAAATTTGATTAATTTAGAAAAATTTAGGCATTTTGCGAACAATTTTGATCAATATATAAGGCCGATGCAAATATTTAAAAAAGTTTTTGTCCCTCGGCCCTGGCCAAGGTCAAGGGGGGGGCAAAAAAATAAAAAAATATAAAAATTTAAATAACAAGCTATAGTCTTCACATTTCAATGAAAAAAGTGTTTTAAAATGCATTTTACACTAGTTCAGTTGTTTTGCAATCATTAGTTTTCAAAAAATCTAAGATCTGACAAAAACAAAAATTGTATCGAAAAAAAAGATTTTCCATCGAAAATTTTCAAAAAATCTTAAGATTTTTTAACAAACCCAAACATGCTAAAAATGATTTTAAACGCAGGAGAATGTATTTTAATTTGATTTCAGCTGGTTGCACTTGAATTTTCATTGAAATTTTGAAGTTTATTGTAAAAAAATTTTTTTTGCCCCCTGATTTTTCGGGCCAATTTTGAAGGGGGAGGGTGACAAAAACTTTTAAAAATATTTGTACCAGCCTAACTAGATTCAAAAAAAAATCTATGTTCTTAGTGATAGTATGGAAAATTTGACATGATTTGGTTCATTTAAGTCGATTTTTGAAAGCTTTTAAACATAAGTTATCGTCCAGAATTAAAGATAAAGATAGATTTTGATTAGCGTCCCGATCCGTAAACAACAATTTTATCAATTTTTCATTGATTATATTTTAATCTTAATTTAACAATTTCTATGTATTTACCTATTCACCCTAAACAGAATCTCAATTTTCAAACAAAAATTTGTTTTTTTTCCAATTTCGGGAATTTCCGTTTTGGATAAATCCCGGGAATTCCCGGGATGGACGCACTACAAATTATTCACTACTTCTCTAGAATTTAACTATAAAACAAAAACAAATTTAAACATTTAAAACCAAACCAAACTCACCCCCCTGCACAGTTCAGCCTTATTTTTCCGGCCGGGACTGTCTCTCCTGTTTGCAGGTGCATAAAATTTTCACCACCCCATCGCCAGGCGCGCACTCGGCCAGCACCGGGAAAACATCATGACTGTTGGAGGCTCTCGTGTGTGTGTGAGTGTGTTTGCTGCCAAAAGAATGGTGTCAGCAGCATGTTGTGTCTGTATGTTTGCATGTGTGTGTGTGTTGTTGGAGGGTGCGAATTTTCCGCCACGCCGAGGTTTTTCGTCGGCGATTGCACAGAGCTCAAACCGAAAAACTTAACGGACATGAATAAATTAGTGGCTCTTGAAATTGAAAATGTTACTTTGGTCTAGTTTTTATTTCTCTGACTTTTTTTTTCTAGGGTAGGGAAAAGGATTTGCTGGAAATGAGGCCATGCTAATGTAAGTTGGTTCTTTGGTGGACCCGGAGCTGGCTCCGGGTTGAATCTGGTGGTTTTAACTTTTTAGCTTTTGGGAAAGTGCATGCAGTTAAAAATAGAAGCGAATGGTGAATGTCTTGAGGGAGATTTTCGCAGTTTAAACAAGCAATCCAAGTTCAAAAATTTGCAATTCAACGAGATTTCACGCAGAAATTTGAATCTTAATTATTATGTCCAACTAATCACTTGCAGCAAATTCGCAGTCAAAGTTGACAAGCTCAACCGTGACAGCAAAAGTTGCAAATTCCCAACAATGGCTCACATTTTCCCCTCGGGGCGACAAATGGAAACTGTCCGAAAATTTCCCTCCCTTCAAAAAACAAGAAAGCTCAATGAACCATCCCTCCCAAGTAAAAACAGACCCTTGGAGTAGGTGGGAAATGCTTCGAATAGCTGAAATTATTACAAAAGGGAAAATTTGGAATGCCATTCCCCCTCTTCCCTAACCTTATTTAGGAGAGTCCTTCCTTCCTTCCAGACAGGCGGCGGCCAATAATGACGTCGAGTGTCATGAATAAGGGACGTTCGCCGCGTTTCTACTCCGGAGGGGAGCGCAAAATTTGCTGTGTTGAACATTTAAATTTTAATTGACTTGAGCGAACGCCAGCGAGCACTTCGTGTTTAATGAATCAAGTGAATTGGCGTTGAGGGGGAATGACGGTCGAGTACACAGCATAAATAGAATTCTAAGGTCAATTAGCGATACTGCTGGAGGAATGGCTGGAATGCCAAGTTGGTGGGAGTGTGTGTTTATACAGTTCAGAATATTTAAAAATAAACTTAAAATTTCAGAATTATTATTTCACTGTTATTCAAAATGACCTTCTCCCAATAACTCCAAGCATTTCCATCTCATAATTCACCCGAAGCTAAAATTAATAAAAGCGAACTACACATTCCCAGCTTCCATTTCGCGTAATCCCCCCCATTGCAAAAGCAACAACTGCTGCCAACTGGTCAAAGCGTTCCGTAACATTGTCTCAACGCGTTTGTTTCACTTTTTTGCCTGAGTTGCGTTGTCGTCGTCGTCGTTCCTTCCATATGACGGTACGTATATGATGCTAAACTGCAAAACTTTATAATCCAGATATATGAAGCGAGCTATATTCTTGTTATTGCCCACCAAAACCCTTCCTGACCCTTGTTAGTGTTTGAAGAATCTTCCAGATGATGCTTTGACTTTTCTGCTTTTTCTGCTTTTTCTGTTTTTTTTTTTTTTGCTTTTTCTGCTTTTACTGCTTTTTCTGCTGTTTCTGCTTTTTCTGCTTTTTCTGCTTTTTCTGCTTTTTCTGCTTTTTCAGCTTTTTCTGCTTTTTCTGCTTTTTCTGCTTTTTCTGCTTTTTCTGCTTTTTCTGCTTTTTCTGCTTTTTCTGCTTTTTCTGCTTTTTCTGCTTTTTCTGCTTTTTCTGCTTTTTCTGCTTTTTCTGCTTTTTCTGCTTTTTCTGCTTTTTGCTTTTTTGCTTTTTTGCTTTTTTGCTTTTTTGCTTTTTTGCTTTTTTGCTTTTTTGCTTTTTTGCTTTTTTGCTTTTTTGCTTTTTTGCTTTTTTGCTTTTTTGCTTTTTTGCTTTTTTGCTTTTTTGCTTTTTTGCTTTTTTGCTTTTTTGCTTTTTTGCTTTTTTGCTTTTTTGCTTTTTTGCTTTTTGCTTTTTGCTTTTTGCTTTTTGCTTTTTGCTTTTTGCTTTTTGCTTTTTGCTTTTTTGCTTTTTTGCTTTTTTGCTTTTTGCTTTTTGCTTTTTTGCTTTTTGCTTTTTGCTTTTTGCTTTTTTGCTTTTTTGCTTTTTGCTTTTTTGCTTTTTTGCTTTTTTGCTTTTTTGCTTTTTGCTTTTTTGCTTTTTTGCTTTTTTGCTTTTTTGCTTTTTTGCTTTTTTGCTTTTTTGCTTTTTTGCTTTTTTGCTTTTTTGCTTTTTTGCTTTTTTGCTTTTTTGCTTTTTTGCTTTTTTGCTTTTTTGCTTTTTTGCTTTTTTGCTTTTTTGCTTTTTTGCTTTTTTGCTTTTTTGCTTTTTTGCTTTTTTGCTTTTTTGCTTTTTTGCTTTTTTGCTTTTTTGCTTTTTTGCTTTTTTGCTTTTTTGCTTTTTTGCTTTTTTTGCTTTTTTGCTTTTTTGCTAAAGAAGAAAATCCAGAGTTAGGATATTGAATTGAATTGAATAAAAAAACAAGTAGAAACAATCTAAACTTCGCCAAACGGTTCAACCTAACTGAAACAAAAAAAAAAACAGGACGAAAAAAACCGGCACAAACATAAAATAATAAAGGATCGCTCGCAAACCATAATTTACTTCTCGCACATTTGCCTTTATATGTGTTATGCCAAAACAAGGGAACGGGAGGCTAGCAGCTAGTAGCAGCAGCTTAAAAGATGATTTACGGCTCAAGTTCAGCCACTAGCTGTCGGGGCTGTTCCTGCCGTTGGCTTACTTCCATATGACGTGTGAGTGGGGAAGAGGGGTGGGGTGAATACAAACTTGTTAGCTCGGGGTTTTGGGCTGGATTTTGGCCATTAAGCTGGACTTTGTTGTGCAAGGTTTGCCAGCAAAAGATGTACCAATTTTACCGGGATTTTTTTTCCGGTAGACCCAACTCGCTGACGATGGGACGTTCCGGGGTGGAAAAGGTCAGCTTTTGCTGCGTGAAGGCTGCCAACGAAATTTGACTTTGATAAACTGACTTGAAGGCTGTTTTGAATATTTAATTTCAATTTTAGCCCTTTTACTTGTCTTGTTATCTGGGTTTTTTTTCATTTTGACGCGTTACTTTCACCAATTTGCTTCCAAAGTTTGTACTGTTGACTTTTGACTTTTGACTTTTGACTTTTGACTTTTGACTTTTGACTTTTGACTTTTGACTTTTGACTTTTGACTTTTGACTTTTGACTTTTGACTTTTGACTTTTGACTTTTGACTTTTGACTTTTGACTTTTGACTTTTGGTCATTGGTCATTGGTCATTGGTCATTGGTCATTGGTCATTGGTCATTGGTCATTGGTCATTGGTCATTGGTCATTGGTCATTGGTCATTGGTCATTGGTCATTGGTCATTGGTCATTGGTCATTGGTCATTGGTCATTGGTCATTGGTCATTGGTCATTGGTCATTGGTCATTGGTCATTGGTCATTGGTCATTGGTCATTGGTCATTGGTCATTGGTCATTGGTCATTGGTCATTGGTCATTGGTCATTGGTCATTGGTCATTGGTCATTGGTCATTGGTCATTGGTCATTGGTCATTGGTCATTGGTCATTGGTCATTGGTCATTGGTCATTGGTCATTGGTCATTGGTCATTGGTCATTGGTCATTGGTCATTGGTCATTGGTCATTGGTCATTGGTCATTGGTCATTGGTCATTGGTCATTGGTCATTGGTCATTGGTCATTGGTCATTGGTCATTGGTCATTGGTCATTGGTCATTGGTCATTGGTCATTGGTCATAGATCTTCTTAAAATTTGAAGGTTTGAAAACATCAAAAAGAAGAATAAGATTTGAAAATTTGAAGAATCGGTCATTGACAGCAGTCTCTTGGATATTAACTTTTTTTATTTAAAATTCAAAACCAAAAATTTAAATATCAACACAAATTCAAAACTCTCTTGTTACTGCACCCGAAACTTTCCACAAACCTGCACCAGCGTCGAAAATCGCGCTAATTTCCCCAGAGCGGGACAAGTTTTCCAATCGAACTAATTCAATCCTCTTACGGTCATCGTTAGCGTTTAATTTGGGCAAGCATCCGCAAATTTTAGAGCCGCTTAGGGGGTGCGCAAATATGACCGCAGACGAGGGCACCACCTCCTGATGGCCGAGAGGAGCAAGTTTTCCACCACGCGGGTACGTGAAATTTGCACCGGAAAGTGCATCATATGAGGTGGGGATGGTTTTCGGGCAGTGCTGCCAGATTTGCAATTTTTTAAATTATTTATTTGAATATGTTTTCTAAACCCAAACAAAATTCAGCAATGAAAATTAAAAATAACGTATTCAAAGAAGTGCTGCCAGTTTTAGAAATTTTGGAAATCACATAATTTTGACATTTAAAAAAATCTTCCAACACTGCTCCAAACATCCCAGAACCTTCGAAGGAACGCGTAACAAAGTCCAAAAGATCGAACGTCTGAGAGAGAGCAAAACCTGCCAATCGAGGCAAATTTCACCTCACAAGATGGTGATGGGAGGTTTCCATGTACTTCTCAAGAAGCAAGTTTCCAGCAAACTCAAGCATATGTGAAAGATTTGCCACCCTAAAACGTGATTAGGCACACCTTCGCGATGGAAGGTCTATTTGAGCTGCTACATGGAAAGTTTGAGAAATAAAAAAAGATTGATTTAAGGTGTATTTGAACAAATATTAATCAAATGTTTTTTCAAGAATAAATCTTCGATTAAAATTAAGGTGAAATTGTGGTAACTTAAAAAAATTGTTAATGACAGTGTTGCCAGATAACCAAATTAAGTGATACCTCAAATATCTTTCAAAGATGGAAAGGTAGTTCCGTAGGTCATGTTAATCAAAATTTGCAGCAATATTCAATCATTTTTATTTAAAATTTAATTTATTTTGGCAGTGCTGCCAAACCAATTTTTTTTCTTAAAATTTTGTCAATCATCTGATTGGCATGCATTTTTTTCATAAAATTTTGAAACTTCAGCCACGAAAAAATATTTTCATTTCATTTAAGTATTGTTAATTCTTGGCAGTGTTGCCAGATTAACAAACACTTTTTCAATGCATTAATAGTGATTTATACATAAGCGAACTGTGATACTTTTTTCATCGAAGTTATCTTCACTTAATTTACATAAATTCCAACCCAATTTTGAAATTTGTGACAGTGTTGCCAGAACAACAAAGTGTAAAACTTATTTAAACAAAAATTCCGAAATGTCTTAAGAAATTCCGAAACTTTTAAGAAATTCAATTTATTAAAACAAATGTAAAGATTTAATCTCGAAGTAATAAAAAAATGTTAAAATTAACAGTCTATTAATAAAATCTTTTCAAACAAAACAAAATTTCAGCTGATAGAACCAAGATTCTACCTTATCAAAATTCCTTTCCGAATGTTTCATCTTCCTCTCCCAGCTAAGCTTATGTTAATGGGCAAATGCTAAATCTCATCAATCTACATATCATTCCATCGTCGTCTCTCAAGTTGCTCGTTTGTCCAAGATTTTCCCTCCACTCACCTCTCCATGAAATGCCACATTTCCCCTCCCCTGCCCTGCTCTGTGATTAGAGTAACTGGGTCAGGATCGTAAATCAGACACTAGAATCGGAATTGGAATCGTATTTTACAGTTTGGTCCGGCCGGGCAGCTCCCACGGACGTAAACAACTCTCCAGGAAGAGGCGGTTCCACTGACCACGACCATGTTGTTGTTCACCGTTGTGTTGAGGTGGCCAAGGAACAACGGAGCACGGTTTGCTGGAACAGGGTTGAAGCGGTTGGGTTTTGACTTAATATTTTCAAAAAAAAATCAAAAAGATCAGTCTTTCTCAGAATTCAAAATTAGAAAAATAAAAAGAAAACAAGATTTCAAAACGTTAAAATCAATTGCCTTCAAATACAAATCATTGAAAAAATTGGTTATGAAGATCCAAATTTGAGAAACGGGCAAAATATGGAACAAGAAAGTTTAAGATAAAATAGACCTTAAAAAAATAAAAAAAATAATTAAAGGTGTGAATCAATTGAAACAAGCCCATCAACATGAAGAGAAAAAAAAATATTTGAAAGAATAAACAGTGATAAAGAACAATCTTCAATAAACGTTAAAAAATGCACGGAAAGAAATCCTGTCAGCGGATCCGTTTACATTGTAAACGATTTGTTCTAGAATCCGTTTACCAATGTTATCGATCCGTCGTCCGTTCACATTTGCAACAAAATCGTTTACATTGTAAACGCAATTTGCCAACATAACGCCCTCCTTAATTTGGTAACGCGCTGCATACTTGCAGGCGTTTCTGGCGGCTCAGCCAAAGAACTCCTGAAAGTATGCAGCACGTCGAGCTGCTTTTTGGGGGTGGAGCTACTTTTTCTTCTTTGCTACACATTTGGGATTTCCGCAATAGGATTGGCAAAAAATAGGGTGGTTAAAATTATTATTATTGTTTTATTTATTTTTAATTAAAAAAAAATCAAAAATTAAAAAAAATTACGTGTTAGACTCAGACTAACATTTTTCAACTTTTGCCAAGTGGTTTACTGGTTTACTGCTGGTTTACTCGATGGAAAAAAAATTGTAAACATTCCTATTTACGGGAATTCAAAAGGAAAAAAATATTGTAAAGATCAACAAAAAAGAAAAAGACAAAATAAGACAGTATTCGTCGGGCCCTGAACTTTAATATAAATATTTATTCACTTTGATTTGTCAAGTCATGAAAGTATCTAAAAACATAATTGGACTGCATAAAAAAATGTTACATGAAAAAATCGATCTGAGAATAAATAAAAATAAATATGATAATTATTGCTGAGTGAAAGGCCAAAATTGCAAAACTTTTATTTAAAATGGTTGAAATAAGATTAACCCGAGCAGACGGAAATAACTTGGGAATAACATTGTTTGTTATTTGAAAATATTTGGCCAATAACATTTTATGTTATTTATAACAAGATTTGTTATTCGTCGTTATGATTTTTTTTGTTATTGGAAAGTTATAATAATAACAGACTAATAACATTTTTAGTTATTCTTAGAACAAATCTTTGTTATTCTTTTTTGTTATTTTAACAACTAATCCGAACATTCCAATAACAGTTGGAGTTATTTTTCCATAACAAAAAATGTTATTCCAAAGTTGTTTTGGCTTTCGACCAATATCAGACCGTTAAAAATTTTTGTTATGATAACATAAACTGTTTTTAAACCCTTATGCAAAAATTGATTTTTCAAGGAGATTCCATAACACTTTCTGTTATTTTAACAGTATTTTTTATTGAAATGGCATGAATTTTGTTATAACCGTCTGCCCGGGAAGACCAAATATTAGAAAAAGCCAGGTCCCGACAAATCAACATTAAATGCTTAAAGATGATAGGTTTGTGTTCAAAATTTGAAAAAGGTCAACATTTTATAAAAGGCAAAAATGTAAAAAGTCAAAAATTGGAACGCAAAAAAAATTCATAAAATAAAAAAAAATAAATGTCAAAAATTGATAAAACTCAAAAATTTCATGTGGAGCAGAAAACAATAAAATCTAAAATTTGAAAAAGGCCCAAAATTTAAAAGTTTAAAAATTTGTATAGCTTGTTTAAAAAGGCCAAACGTTAAAAACAGGTTTAAAATTTAAAAAGGATGTATTTGAAAATGGTTACAAATTCAAAAAGATCAAAAGTTGAAAAAATTCACAAATAAAAAAGGTAGAAACATGAAAAAAGTAATCAAAATTTAACAATGGGCTAAATTTAAAAAAAGTTAAGTTTCTGTATTGATTGGAAATCAGTAAAAAATTAACAAAAAATCAGATTTCAAAGATGTTCAAAAAAATTAATTGTTTGGAAAGCTCTGAAATTTGCAAATTCCGTAATCAAAACAATATTGATCAATGGAAAAATGAGATATTAAATGCATAATAAGCAACCATTATGAAAGGCCAACTTCATCTTTAAGTTTGGATAAATAATTGAAATAGGGCGAAAAATTAAAAAGGAAGGTCCATAATAGCAAAATATAAAATATTGAAAGTGGTCAAAAATTTAAAAAAGGCCATAGTTTAAAAAAAAAGTCGAAAATTAAAAAAGCTGAAAAATAAAAAGGTCAAAAATTTAAAATTAAATAGTATCAAATAATAAAAATTGTCAAAAATTTAAAATGGTCACTTCTTTAAAAAGGAAAAAATTGAGAGAGGTCAAAAATGGAAAAAGGTCAAATATTGAAAAACTCAACAACTGAAAAGGTCAATTTTTGAAAAAGGTCACAAATTTGAAAAGGTGAAAATTGACAATGGTCAAAGATTGAAAAATGTCATAAGTTGATAAAGTTAAAAATTTAAAAAGGTCAAAAATGGAAAATGGTAAACAATTGAAAAAATCAACAAATATTTAAAAAAATTAAAGAGGTCACAAACTTAAAACGGTCGAAGATTGAGAAAGTTCAAACATCAAAAGGTCGAAAGACGAAAGAAGTAATCAAATTTAACAAAGGACTAAAAAAACAAGCAGAGTTTCCAAATAGATTGAAAATAAATTCAAACTAACAAAATATCAAAAGCTCTGAAATCAACAAAATCTGTAATTTAAAAATATCGATCTATGATGATATGAGCAAACATTATGAAAAGCCAACTTCATCTTTAAGTTTGGACAAAATGGAAAATATTGAAAAATACCAAAAATTTAAAATTGTTATAAAGTGAAAATGTCCTAAACTGAAAAGTATCAAAAATTGAGAAATTTCAAAAATCGGAAAAGGTCAAACATTGAAGAGAGGGAAAACTAGAGAACAGGGAAAAATTGAAAAAGTCAAAAATGAAAAAAAATTGAAAATTGAATAGGTCAAAAATTAAATAGAGAGAAAAATTGAATAAGTCAAAAAAGGAAAAAGATAAAATATTGTTGAAAATCAACAATTGAAAAGGTCAACAATTTACAAGGGCCAAATATTAAAAAAATCAACAATTGGAAATGTCAATTATTGAAAAAAGGTGAACAATTTAAAAAGGTGAGGTAGATAAATGAAAAAGGGCGAACATTTAAAATGACATAGGTCAAACATTAAAAGACGTCATACATTTAAAAAGGTTAAAAATTGAAAAAGATAAAAATTCAAAAAGGTCAAAAATGGAAAATGGAAAAAGGTATATTAAAAAAAATTAGGTCAAAAAATTCAAAAAGAAAAAAAATAAAATTTGGCAAAAGTTAAAAAAAAAGTCAAATATTGAAAACCGTAAACAATTTCCAAAGGTCAAATATTGACAAAATTAATTATCAAAACGTTACTTAATCCACCTTTAGGTGGTTGGTGCCTTCCTCTCATTTATAGAGTGATTACAATCCCCTAAAGTGTCCACATGGTTTATGGATCTCCCCTAACGTGATCGCAGCACCTAAGAGGTCCTATATAATAATAAAAAAAAAGACGAGTAAAAAAATAGACTTCCTACAAACTTTTTGTCAAGATTATACAGACACCGCCTTTCAGGAAAATGGCATCCCTCTACAAGGCTTTTTACGTAGCGATCAAACGGGACCATTTGAGGTTATGTAAATTCAGACCATTTTTTAAACTGCTTGTAATTTTAGATAGGTAAGTCAGATTTTGGAAATTCTTAATCCACAAGAAAGGTCTTCTCATATGCTTTCTAAAATAAATTACATGTGAGGGTTTCATGAAAAAACCACCCTTTTTACCATCATTTTAATTTAATATGAAACAGTTTTTTTAACATAACTTTTTAAATACATGATAAAACTGCAACTTAGAGGACGTTAAGACGGATCGATTAAAACCATTCCGGCCAAAATCGGTTGAGCCTGTGACGAGATATTCCAGCGACATTGAATTGGTACACATGTCTACATACAGCCAAACACACAGACATTTGCTCAGCTGGTGATTCTGAGTCGATATGTACAAATGAAAGTAGGTCTAGGAGGTCTAACTAAAAAGTTCGTTTTTCGAGTGATTTTATAGCCTTTCCTCAGTAAAGTGAGGAAGGCAAAAAGGCCAAGAATTGAAAAAAAGTTAAAAAATCAACAAGGTAATAAATTGACAACGGTCGAAAAATTTAACAATTGAAAAGGTCAATTATTTAAAAAGGGCAAAAATTTAAAAAGACAAAGGTAAAAAAATAAATATGGAAAAAATATTTTTACAGCAAAAATTTCAATTAAAATTTCAGTACAATCAGCTGAAATTAATTGCGAAATAAATGCGTTTAGAATAACTTTTAGCATGGTTGAGTTGATTTAGAAATATTTTGAATTTGTGAAAATTTTCGATGTTTAAGTTTTTTTTGCTATTTTTTTTGTTTTCTTCAAATTATTCATTTATTGAAAATTAATGATTGCAAAACAACTGAACTAGTGTAAAATGCATTTTAAAACACCTTGTCCATGCAAATGCTGAAACTATGGCTTGTAATTTCAATATTTATATTCTTTTTTTTTTTTGGAAAATGTTTGCATCGGCCTGGAAAAAGGTAAAATAACGAAAAAATCATCAATGATTTTTTGATCTCTTTTTATTTTTAACCTTTTTCAATTTCCAACATTTTTGTTATGTTTGTTCTTTCTCAATTCTCTATCTTTTTATTTGTCTGACCTTTTTCAATTTGTTTGACTTTGAAAAGGTCAAAAATGACAACAGCAAAAATTTAAAAAGGTCTCATAATTAAAAAATGACAAATATTAAAAAAGGTAAAAAAAACAAAGGTCAAATATTGAGAAAAATCAATATTTGCAGCGATCAAAAATTGAAAAAAATTAAAAATTTAAAAAGGTGATAAATTGACAAAGGTAAAAATTTGAAAAAAGTCAAAAAATTGAAAAATTTAATTAATTAAAAAAGATCAAAAAATTTAAATGGAACAAAAATTGAAAACAGGCAAAAATTGAAAATGGTCAAAAATTTAAAAAGGGAAAAAAATAACAAAGATCAAAAATTTAACAAGGTCAACAAAAATAAAATCATTCATAGACTTAAAAAGGTTAAAAATTGGAAAAGGTCAAAAATGATAAAAAAAATATTGAAAAAATCAACAATTGAAAATGCCAAAATTTTTAAAATGCTAAAAATTGAAAAAAAGATGAAAAATTGACAAAAGTCAGAAGTTGAAAAAGGTCGCAAATTGAAAAATGTCAAATATTGAAAATGTTAAAAAAAAATTGCAAAGGAATATTGAAAAAATTAACAACTTAAATGGTGAAAAATTGAAAAAAGGTACAAATTTCAAAAGGTGAAAAATTTACATAGGTTAAAAATGGAAAAATGACACAAAATTAAAAAATGTCATACATTGAAAAAGGTCAAACATTAAAATACGTCAAAAACTCAAAATAAGTCAAAAATTGGGAAAGATTAAACATTGAAAATGGTCCAAAATTTGAAAAGCTCAAACTTCCAAGAAAATCAAACAAATTGAAAAAGGTCAGAAAAATAAAAAGATAGAGAATTGAGAAAGAACAAACATAACAAAAATGTTGAAAATTGAAAAAGGTTAAAAATAAAAAGAGATCAAAAAATCATACAGGTCAAATTTGAAAAATGTTGCATTTTTAATAATTTGATAATCAGCCAAAAATTAAAAGAGTTCAGAAGCCAAAATTGTTAAAATATTGAATTAAAAGGTTTAAAGGGTTAAAAAACAAAAAAACATAAAGAAAGGATACCGTAATCTGGGGCGAATCGGGACTACAGTCTTAATAGGGACATCAGTTTTAAGAGCACTTAAAGCTTTTAAATTTGGAAATGGATGCACACATTTTGTTGGTCTGAGTCTGTTCTAACCGAAACCAACCAGAAAAAAATTCCATCTGAAGCGGAACAGCACTTGAAAATTACCATCTCCGATTCTGCCCAAATTTGGCAGAGCTGTTGAGACTATCAAAACATGCAAAAATCCCGAATTTCATCCAAATCGGACCACCCCTCCCATTTTTGTACCCTCCCAAAAAATCGACTTTTTGGCGATTTTTGAGCGAAACCCCTGTCTTCAAACGGTGATTACTCAGGAAACACAAATCTTAGAGGGTCGATCTTAGGCTCAATTTTAAAGGAAATTGGACGTAGAATCCATTTCTGTGATCAAAATTTAGATTAAAATATGTTTTCTACCTGTATTGCGCAATTGAAAACTTTAAATGGCCGTATCTCAAAACAGCCCTATTTATTTTTTGAATTTGACCTCACCATCGTATTCCCCGTCCGATTTTACATAAGAATCACTTATCGACAGAAAGGAATATGTTTCGTTCCAGAGATATCGAATTTTAAAGTTTTGAGTATTTGAGATTACCTAAATTAGCTACACTCGCCGCCTCTGCTAGAAGCACTCAGTCGTGCTGATGAATAATTACTACCTGGTGTTCTGTAAGATGAATTATTTTTATAATTTTATACGATTTTGAGATAATCAATACCTTGAACAATCTATTTTTTGTTTAAGGAATATTTATTGGGTAATTTTCAATGCACTGATCTTCATGATCTCAGTGTCATTAAACCATATTAAGTAAAATTTAAACTTTGAATATTTATTTGCAAATGCTACAGAGTTTTTACAATACAATTTTCAAAAAAAAATTCTATTATTTTTATATTTTTCCTTATTCCTCATTTCTTCCCACTTTATCAAATTATTTCTTTTATTTGAAGTGAGAACAAATGTAGAGCTGGCTGTGGTAGATGAAATAACTCTCATGGGGTCTAGAGCTATTGCCATGTGCGGTAGCGAAATAGTGCCATTCAGCAAAAACCCCAAAATCTGCCTTACGGTTTGAAAGGTTGATCATATTAAACCGATTTTTATATTGTGAGCCAGTTTCATCTGAATAATTGATGATTTTTTTTCAATTCTGCTACATGTGGACAGCAGCTTTATCGTCTTTCAAGATTTCTAAATGATTGACAAACAAAAAAAAGATTATTGTTCGGACGGTGTCGAAATCAACACAACTGAATTTGATCTTAATCAGATAATAAATCAGATTAATCTTTGTGATTTACTTACATTTTTCAGTTTTATACTTTCCAGAAATCCTCCTCCTTAATCATGCTTCACGAGAGTTTTATTCATGTTAATTCATAATTTTTAACACGATAATGTATCGTACACTTTTTCTTAAGTGTTACTTACAAGATCAATTGCAATTTCCTGCTAGCTCTGCGGGAATTCCATTCTTGGGCTCCATTGGGCAAGCACACAAATTCACTGTATACTACAGTTTCCTACAGTGGTGTACATTCAATATTTGCTAATGATTATTTGGGATGAAATCTTATTTCAATAAAAGCAGGTAGCAGTTATTGATCAGCACGACTTAGTGCTTCTAGCAGATGCGGCGAATGTAGCTGATGTAGGTAATCTCAAATACTCAAAAATTTAAAATTCGATATCTCTGGAACGAAACATATTCCTTTCTGTCCATAAGTGATTCTTATGTAAAATCGGACGGGGAATACGATGGCAAGGTCAAATTCAAAAAATAAATAGGGCTATTTTGAGATACGGCCATTTAAAATTTTCAATTGCGCAATACAGGTAGAAAACATATTTTAATCTAAATTTTGATCACGGAAATGGATTCTACGTCCAATTTCCTTCAAAATTGAGCCTAAGATCGACCCTCTAAGATTTGTGGTTCCTGAGTTATCGTCGTTTGAATATAGGGGTTTCGCTCAAAAATCGCCAAAAAGTCGATTTTTTGGGAGGGTACAAAAATGGAGGGGGTGGTCCGATTTGGATGAAATTCGGGATTTTTGCATGTTTTGATAGTCTCAACAGCTCTGCCAAATTTGAGCAGAATCGGAGATGGTAATTTTCAAATTTGCATTTTTTTCTTGCACACTTCAGGTGGAATGACCCATATAGTGCTCCAACATGGTTAATACTGCTATCCCAATTCACCCCATGTGTCCCGATTGACCCCAGTTTACGGTATTCATTGATACAGATCCAGACAAAGAGGCAAATCTTAAAAAGGACAAAAGTTATCATTTAAACAACAAAATTTAATAAATATTAACATGATAAGTTGAAAAACATTGAAAAATTGTCAAAAAATAAATAAAAAAAAGGTCACAGTTTGACATTTGATGCAAACCCGTTACAAACCGCCTTCAACCTTTTCCCCTTCAAAACTCCAGGATTATCTGCATCGTGTTGATTCGACAACACGACGGTCTCCCGGATTAATCCGGCCATCGTCCAGCCTGTCTGGCCGTATTTATGTGACATGCGCTGCAGATGTCGTTAGTAGGGAACCCTGGGAAACATGGACTCGGGCCGCAACCGGCAGCAGCTGCCTGCTGTTGTGTTGTGTTCGCTCCGGGTAATGCATTTAATTATGGTCTCACGGAAGCGCCTCCCTTCCGGCCAAGAAGGAGTGAAATAATTTACTACTGTCGGTTTGAAGAAACGGCGGAGGGGGGAGGCATTGACGTGTGGCCATAATTTTGCACGTGATTTTACAGCTCCTTCGAGGAGTGCAGCGAAACGCCTTAAGGTAGGCCACGTGTGAGTGCTAATCAGTACGCCTCGAAGTAGGCTGAAGACGATGACGACGATGGGGATAAGTTGTCTACAATTAGAGTAATGGGCCAGCGAGAGCCGAAGATCTGGGGAAGATGACCATTGGAGTGATATATTGGCTTGAGTTGGGGGTTGTCCCACTTTATGTGATGGTTGGACCGAAGCGGTTGTTAAAAGTTTGATAAATGGCAAGAGTAGACTGTTGTTTTCGATGCATCATCAAAAACGATAAAAACGATAACAAAGTGAAATACTGAAAACTGAAGTTTTCTCTAACCAACTTTAAGAAATTCCCCCCACGTAAACAAATTAAAGCAAAGCTAAATCGCTTCGCTTAACACTTCCACCGCAAAAAGAGCGCAAGAGGAAGATGCCAGCAAAAAAGGGAAGCTAAAGCTCATCTCACTTTATTGTGCTCTCTCGTGTCAGTGTCACATTATGCATACATACATGAGCCTTAAGGGAGTGGAAGGAGGTGAGACATGTTTACGTTGGCAAAGCAGCTCATCTGGCAGGGCCAGAAGCATCCGTGGGTGGAGCTAAGTAAATTTTTCCATTTTCATTACCCTTACACAAACACACACAGGAAAACGACGGCGAGGACCGTCGTCGACGCTTTCCCAGATTAATGCACAATCCCTTTGCCGCTTCCTAGCGAGCTGGGAGGTCCCTTGGGTGTTGGGAACTCTTTGCGAGGGTAGGGGTTTCAAAATTTGCTGAAATCAGCATTTTTATCGTTTTTATCGTTTCTTATCGTTTATATCGTTTTTGATCGTTTTTGCATTTTTGAACTAAATATCCAAACCCCAGCATCGCAACGAGTTCCCCGCTCGATTTGCGCGCCAATCCTTCGCCGTAAAACCGTCCTTCCCGGTTGACCAGCGATGACCATGTCGATTTTCGCCCGGGAAAAAGCCAAAGGAATAGAATTACACTAATCGAATTAGTTCCGGACCAGCACCGGCATCTCTCTGCCCTCACGATGAAAGAGGAGCTTTAATTTGCCATCGGCGGCGGCGGCGGCCACATCAGTGATGTGACCACGAAGATGGATTCGATTCCTGGGAAGGATGACCACAACGCGACGCCGAGGTTGTCTCTCTTTTGGCATCGCGCGTAATTGAATGAAAATAATGTAACGTAAATATGCAGCTTTTATTGAATCACATTAATTAAAGGAAAATAGAGAAAACGGAGAAAAAGGCGAGACCAGAGCAGTGATGCCAACCAAAGATGGGTCCGGAAAATTTATGGTCAATCAGGCGAAATCGCTGATGCAGTTCTCGGGGCTGCGTGGTCAAAGCCAATCGCCATTTGTTTGTACCCTCCGTTCAATGTGTCTTGAAGATACACTCGGGTTTCCGGCACCGTTTGTAGAGAGTTGGTCCGATCTGGCAACACTGTAAAACAAGGGACATGAGAGTAGGTACACCACAACGATTACGGATTAGTGATAAACATGTTACGGATCTTTGGCGAGAACAGATTCTGGAATCTAATATCAAACTAAAAACTAAAAACTAAAAACTAAAAATTAAAAACTAAAAACTAAAAACCAGGCCCGTAGCCAGGGGGGGGGCTTCCGGGCTGCAGCCCCCCCCCGAAATTTTTTCCAATTTTTTTTAAAATTGAACTACCTTAAAAAAATCTTAAATCAATGATTGTGTGTTCTCTTCCCAGAAATAATTTGTAAGATAGAGAATCAAGAATTGATTGATCAAACTAAGTAATTTGCCTGTCCATTGCCGGGCTCAGTTTTTGTAGATTATGGATCCAAAATTTGGATATTTAAAAATTGAGCTGCAGATTTGAACATTGTTCCATTCAGTAACATCTCATTTATCTTGTAGTTTTAGCATTACATTGGTTAGGATGGTCCAAATCTGGGCTTACTTGGGGCTATCCCCTGAAATCAAAGATTTACGCATCACTAGCCTAAGTTCCAAAATTTGAGCTTTTTCTGACCACTGACCACCAAGTTTGGGCAAAATCGTCAAATTGTATGGAGAAAAGCAACTGTTTCAGTTTTTGACCAATGGAAGGCGCAATAACTATCCAGTTCTTATCAATTTTCAGAACTAATATCTTCTTTAAATTTGGAAAAAACTTTCCCGAAGACACCTTATTTTTTGGGTTTTTTGCTAAAAAGTTATTAACCTTCGAAAATAGCAATTTCCTAGCGGACTGCTCTAAGGGGCTACATAGAAATAATTACCGTCATCTGGGGCAAATCGGGACTACAGTCTGAATAGGGACAGCAAAAATCCTTAGATCTTGTTGTCTTATTTTTGATTGAAGAACTTAAGTATGACCCCTGAAGAACCATAAAATAATTTAGAATTTTTGGATTCAATGTGGCGGTCAAAATGGAGGTCAAGAAATATTTCTGGTGTTTTTTTTAAAGGTCTAATAAACCAAATTTCCAGATTTTGCTTTTTGGGTGCTTTTGAAACCGTCAGGGGTATTAAAAAACACCCAAAAAGCAAAAACTTGGTGTATTGGACCATTAAAAAAACAGATGCCGAATTTGATGTTAAAAACAAGCAAATAAAACATGCCGATTTCATTTGTTCCTGATTTGGTTATCCGAAGTCCTTCGAACTTCGGATAATCGAAACTTTGGATAATCGAGGCTTCGGCTAGTCGAATTTGGATTGTAAAATTAATAGCCCTCCTTTATTTGCATTAAAACCTTTAAACTGTTAATACATGTTTTTTCTCTACATTTTTCAAAATTTATCATAATTTCTCAAAAATATTTAGATTTTGTTTTCAAAAACGAAAGCATTTAATATGAAAAACATTTGAGTGAATTTTGACTATTATCAGAAATACAATTCTAATTTTATCGTTTTGGTTTTAAGAATATGGTTAGTTACATATCTAAGACCTTAGAGAAAAATGCTTGAGAAATATCCTTGTGTATTTTTTTATTACTTTTTCGTAAACCTTTTTTTCCGAAACCACTCGTCCAAAATGCTTTCTTTTGGTCACATTTTTTAGTTTCCACCGTGGCCAATCTCCAATTTTTATTTAATATATCAAAAATCGGAAGATCAACTAAGTGAATACTTATTATCAACTAATTTTCACTATGTGCATGAGCTTGCGATTTTTAAAGGAAGAAATAAAATGATAAAAATATTCAAAACGTTATAAAAAATTAAGCTTGGATTCAAAAACTCTGAAATTAAATTAATTAAACATCACTTTCAAATTATATAATTTCTGATCAATAATTCATTTTTAAACTATTTAATTTCTATTTTTTGGATTTTACAGATTAGAATTTGCATTTTGAAAATTTTAAAATTTCTTTATTATTTTTTTTATAATTTCTTATTTCTGAATATCAATTGTAAATATTTTCCAAAGTTTATGTTGCCACCTTTTCAAAATGGGCCAAAAAACAGAGAACAAATACAATATTTAAAAAAAAATAGCTTCACAATTTTAATGGAAATAACTTATTTCGATTAAGTCTTTTTAGGACCAGCGACCAGGTCGGTCCGGAAAACAAATTTGAAATGTTTTTCCTGCTTTGACAATCATATACGACATGTTTGGGCTCGTTTAAAAATATTTAGAATTTTTGTAACATGTCGCGGAACCGCGGAATGTTTTTTCTCACGAAAAAAGGATTTCGCCATCAGCTAGATATTTTGAAAACTAATGATGCAAAACAACTGTACTGATTTAAAGTGTGTTTTGAACACTTTTAAAATAATAAAACCAAAGCTTGTAGTTTTGATTTGTAACCCTCTCAACTTTGGTCAGAGTTTAGTGACATAAACTTCAGAATAATATTCGCAACGGCGTATTGAAGATTTAAAAATTTGTCACTTTCAAATTTCTAAATTTTCATAATTTTTGATTTAAATTTTTTTGGTATAAGACAAAGAAATGCTAGAAATCGAAAATAAAAATATGAAAAACATAAAAAAATTATGATAGCAATTCAACAGAATAATATCAAAAAATCTGAAATTCCAAAAATAAAAAATCTATAACTGAAAAATTAATAAAATAATTGATACTTAAGAAATCCTAAACTAAAAAAAATATCATTTTAAAATTAAGTAATTCAAAATCCAATAAATTATGTTTTTTCAATCTTAATTTTTGGATGCTATTTTTATGTTTGAATTCTAGTATTCCTAAATTATTTTATATTTACCAGAAAATTAAGTAATTTTTGTAATGGCTTTTCCCTTATTTCAGCATTTTTAGATTCAGCGTTTTGATAGTCAGCTTCATGAGGCAATTCTTCAATATTATTTAAGCGAATACATTATTTTCAAACGTTATTTTCAGTCGCATCCAAATAAACAAATCAAAATCTCATCAACACATATTGCTCCCGAAGAAATATCAAACGACGCTTTTTGTTTCTGTTCCTTTTCAGCTGCGTACCGCTTAAGAGAAGTCTTTTCGTAAACCTTTTCTTGACCGTTCCTTGAGATTTTTTTGTATGGAGTTTTAAGAGTCTCCGTACTACAGGACATTTTTTAAAATTTTTGTTTGAAAGTAAAATATAGTTCTTGTAGCAAAATTCAGACTAAGATTTGTTTTACAGGAAAAATGTAATTGATTTAAGAATTCTTACATAAAGTATTCTTTACTTTTAAAACAAAAATTTAAGATAATAATTACACATGATAATTTCAAAAAAATCAGAAATTCCAAAAATGAAAAAAATCAAATACATAAAAAAATATAAAATAATTACAACTAAAAAAATCCTTAAATTATAAAAAAAAATGTTTTTATCATATTTAAATAAAGATATTCAAAAAATAATTTTCAATCATTTCAATAAATTATGTTTTAATAATCTTATTTTTTTGATGCTTCGAATATTGGTATGTTTGAATTCAAGTGCAGACTAAGATTAGATTTACAGGATAAAACTAATCAATTTATGAATTCTTACATAAATTTTTCTTTATTTTTAATTTAGCAACGTTTCGTAAATATAAAATTTCTAAACCATAAAATGTGCAGGATTTTGTTCCTAGAGTCAAGATATTGCTTGAACAAACATCGATTTTAATAAATGGTTGCAATCCTAAATTATTAAACATGTATATAGATTAAAATTTTATTAAAAAATTATCTTTAGAATTGAGATCTGATTAAATTTTTTTGTCATGTTTTAAAATTTTATTTTTGCTCAAATTCTGGACCAATTTTCAGAATACAATGAGTAATGAATTTGAAAATGGCGTTTAGTCGGAATATTAAAGTTAAACATGATTCGTTTTGATTTTTGATGCAATCGAGGAAAATTTTAACGGTTACATATGCATTTAAAAATGGTTACATATGCATTATTAACAACTTTTCCAGTGAATATTTTGGCGTTAAAAATTAATTTAATACATTTTATCTAAATTTTTTAACACATTAAAATTAAACACAGGCACTGATTTTTTTTCTTCAAATATATATTTATTATAGGCCTACACAGAAAAAAAATGTGAATTTACTCGACACGGAAAAAATGAATCACATGTAAACTCAGTTGATGTAAACTTGTATTCCTATAATTAATTCGACGTAATTTTTTTTTGTTGCCATGGAGACACTTCAGAAGCTGAAATTTCAACGATTATATTTTTTTGTATTTCATTAAAATTATTTATTTTTGAGAGCACCAGGAGCTTCGCAAAATATAAAATGGCTTCAATAGCTTAGAACAATTAAAATAAAACATTGTTTAAGTTTGTTTATAAAATTTTAAGAAAAACAAATATTCCAGTTATGAGTTTTATGTTGTGCTAGAAAAAATGAAAAATGTTAGATAAACCATCACAATTATCACACAGCTGAAAATGTAAATCCAGATGGTTTAAAATTTATCTCAGTATAAAATACAGAAAACATAATACTTATGGTTAGATAAATCGATATTTCTTTTAAAAAAAAATTATGCTTTCAAAAATTTGATTCAAGTTAAGTATATTTTAAATTTAGCGACGTTTATCACGAAATTGGATTACAATTAAACAATTCAAGAAAATGTTAAAAAAAACACTTTCTCTACTCCTTTAATACAAACTAGCTGTTAAAATAAAGAAAAAAAATGACGAACGAGTTTCTTCAATAAATACATTGATAACTTAATATGAAAATCTTCGAAAACTTTTTTGCATACATTACATTACATTCATCTCAATAATTATACCGTAAAACGGGGTGACTTTGATAGCCGGGGTGACTTTGATAGGTTTGCGATTTTTCCGCAAAATGAAGAATACAATTAAAATACGTACGGAATTGTTTAGAATCATTCTGACCGTGGTAGAGAAGTGTTCAAAGAACCTCAAAAAGAACTTTTCATAAAATTTTGAAAAGTTTAAAAAGTTAGTTAACTATAGTTAAGAAAATGGTGATGAAACTCATTATTTTAAACTTCTCAAAGTGTCATGATTTTCTCAATGAACATGATATTGAATCGGAAAACGGAATGCATTTTCGGATTCTTTGGACAATTTTCCACTAGGAGAAGGTAAAATAAGTTTGTAAATTATAAATAATATGTGTTTTTGAAACACAATTTAAAAAAAACTCCAAATTTATAGGCGATTTCAGTTGAACAAATTTCATGTAAAATGTGAAAACTTGCGATAAGGGGTTCAAATTCAGTATAAAATGCAATATAAATCGATAATTTTATAAACAAAACTAGTTTTTACAAATTTCAGGCAAAATTCCGACATTTTAACAATTTTACCTAAAATTTATATTTATTTTGTTAAAAAGCTTATAAACTTAGTTAACTAAATATAAACATTGATTTTTTTTCTTAAAAACAATATCAGCAACATCAGTGATGGTACATTTAACGTACAAATAAAGTTTAAACATCCTAAATATGATTTTAACAAGAAAAACTCTGACTATCAAAGTCACCCCGGAAATTAAACTAAGAATTTTTAACGTAACTATTTTTCTAAACACTATTGAAAAAACTTTTTTTCCAAAATAGTGCATGGACTTTGTGTGGCCCACCCAAGTACATGTTTTAAAAATAATAATCTTGAGAAAAACCTTACCTGTTGGAAAATATTCCAAAAACAAATTGAAATCCTATCAAAGTCACCCCGGTTTACGGTACCACAAACCAAGTGATGGTATAAATGATTTGCTGATTTTTATACTCCTTGAATTTTTGCACCCAAGCCCCCCCCGAACAAAAATCCTGGCTACGGCCCTGCTAAAAACTAAAAACTAAAAACTAAAAACTAAAAACTAAAAACTAAAAACTAAAAACTAAAAACTAAAAACTAAAAACTAAAAACTAAAAACTAAAAACTAAAAACTAAAAACTAAAAACTAAAAACTAAAAACTAAAAACTAAAAACTAAAAACTAAAAACTAAAAACTAAAAACTAAAAACTAAAATCTAAAAACGATTAAACACGATAAAAACGATTAAAAAGATAAAACGGATAAAAACGATAAAAACGATAAAACCGATGAAAACGATAAAAATGATGAAACCGATGAAAACTTTTAAAACGATAAAAACGATTTAAACGATTAAAACGATTAAAACGGATAAAAACGATAAAAACGATAAAAAACGATAAAAACGATAAAAACGATAAAAACGATAAAAACGATAAAAACGATAAAAACGATAAAAACGATAAAAACGATAAAAACGATAAAACCGATGAAAACGATAAAAATGATGAAAACTATATAAACGATAAAAACTATTTAAACGATTAAAACTATTTAAACGATTTAAACGATTAAAACGGATAAAAACGATAAAAACGATGAAAACAATAAAAACGAAAAAAAACGATAAAAACGATAAAAACGATAAAAACGATAAAAATGATAAAAATGATAAAAACGATAAAAACAATAAAAACAATAAAAACAATAAAAAATATAAAAACGATAAAAACGATAAAAATGATAAAAGCGATAAAAATGGTAAAAACGTTAAAAACGATTCAAACGATAAAAACAAAAAAAAATGATAAAACGAATAAAACGATGAAAAGGATTTAAATGAACAAGTCTTTAAAAACGATAAAATCGATAAAAATGACAAAAATGACAAAAATGACAAAAATGACAAAAATGACAAAAATGACAAAAATGACAAAAATGACAAAAATGACAAAAATGACAAAAATGACAAAAATGACAAAAATGACAAAAATGACAAAAATGACAAAAATGACAAAAATGACAAAAATGACAAAAATGACAAAAATGACAAAAATGACAAAAATGACAAAAATGACAAAAATGACAAAAATGACAAAAATGACAAAAATGACAAAAATGACAAAAATGACAAAAATGACAAAAATGACAAAAATGACAAAAATGACAAAAATGACAAAAATGACAAAAATGACAAAAATGACAAAAATGACAAAAATGACAATAATGACAATAATGACAAAAATGACAATAATGACAATAATGACAATAATGACAAAAATGACAAAAATGACAAAAATGACAAAAATGACAAAAAAGACAAAAAAGACAAAAAAGACAAAAAAGACAAAAAAGACAGAAAAGACAAAAATGACAAAAATGATAAAATTGGCAAGATAGGGAAAAAAACATAAATGTAGTGCTGCCTTTCAACACCAAAAACATCTTGCCTCATTTGAAGCGTCTCAACTTCAGTGACAGAAAGAAAAAATGCTCCGAAATTGCGGCCAGGAATGCCACGATTGAAGGCAATTGAGTGGAACGAACAGTATCGAATCCTTTGGAGGTTTGGTCGATTGGAAGAAAATTTGGAGACTTTCTTTTGACAGGTTATGAAGACATGAGCGTTAGAATACGGCAAAAAAAAATTTGAAATATTTTATTTATTCAAATTAATGGTTATTACTAAATTTTGAAGTGTATTTTTTTCCAAAAGGGAACATATTTTTAAAACATTCCCACTTATTCAAAACAATTGACATCACCTTTCGTTACCAGCTAGCTGACAAAAGGGTGAAAACATAACTTCGATTCCCACCCGAATGTTGTCCCAAACTCATCACTTCCAGCGAAAATCAGTCACACCGAATTTATCGAACTCGTGTAGGATTTGTACTCGAAAAGTTTCTTTTCTTCGTCCCCATTTTCCCCCCAACCTCTGCAACATTTTCGTTCGAGGATGCAGTTGGGGCACAAAAGTTTGCCTCACCTCATCGGAAGAGTGCACACAAAATGCATTCAGGAGCAAAAACTTGTTCCCTTCGTATCTGGAACCTTACGTGGGAAAGTTTAGATAATGTGCAGAAGGCGTGCAGGGCTTCCAGTGTTCCAGAATATGCAAACGCCTTTTTTTTTTGTTGGAAGAGTGGAGGAAAGGATATTCCATTCTCTTCTAACTCGGAAAAGACCAACTTTTCTGCAACTAGAAAACAACAAAAAAAAAACCGAGCAAAAAAGAAACCTGAATGGCAAACATTCCTTCTCAGTGCTTTTATTAGCATCGCTCCTCTCAATAATTTACTGCGCCAGAGTCTGACTGCTGCAAAATTCCCGGCGATCTTCGCTCGGTTTGACGGTGGAATCTAATTTTGCGAAGCTTTTCCTTAGTTTTTGTTTTCTTGGGCGAAATTAGTTCGCCGGAAGCTGCACCTCCCGAGCGGAGTCAAATAATATGCTGGTTTAGGTTGGGAAATAATCCATGAGGAAATTGATTACTCACGTAAAACGCTTTGTAGGTTTCCAAACTGTTTTTGGACAAAGTTTAAAAAATCTTTGAGGCTTTTAAAGTCTTTTAGTCGTCATATTTCTCAAGTCTCCAAATTAGTCACGTCTTTAAGTCGTCAAGTCTTCAAACCTTCAAGTCTTCCAATTCTTTCAAGTATTGCATTTTTTCCAATGTTTCCAAGACTTTAAATTTTGAACTATGAATTCCTTACAAGAAGTAAGCAAATTGTCAAAAGATGAAAATTTTAAATATTTCCATCTTACCAGACTTTAAGTTCTCTAAATTTCATGTGTTCAAGCTGTCTTGTATTTTTGTCTTTAAAATTGCAAATTCTGATAAAGTAGCACTTTTGAAGACTATAGTAGAACTTTAAAAAATTAAACTTTTGAAGATCAACAAACTTATTAAGTCTTCCAAGTAAATACAGGCAGTTTTGCAGAATAAGTTTTTCAAGTTTGTCAAGTCAAAGTCTACTAGTTTGCCATAATTTGAACTTTAAGAATGCAGTCCGTACTAGAAGTAAACAAGTTGTCTAAAGAAATATTTTTTTTAAATATTTTCAGCATCTTGAACTTTTAGTATTCTAAGTTTGCTTTGTTCATGTTCTCTAGTCTTATTGTTGATTATGTTTGGAATTTTCCGAAATCAGTCTTTTGTAATGTTCATGCTTGGAGAAATTTATAAATTTGGAAAAATTATTGATACAAAGGTTAGGTTCGCTGTTCCAGTTTGGTCAGTGCCTAATTCTGATAATATTTAAGATTTGATCTTGAAATCGAGCTATTTATTAGCACACTGTTCTGTCAAATCCTTGTCAAACTACTTGAAATACTCTCTCTCTCTTTCTCTCTCTCTCTCTCTCTCTCTCTCTCTCTCTCTCTCTCTCTCTCTCTCTCTCTCTCTCTCTCTCTCTCTCTCTCTCTCTCTCTCTCTCTCTCTCTCTCTCTCTCTCTCTCTCTTTCTCTCTCTCTCTCTCTCTCTCTCTCTCTCTCTTTCTCTCTCTCTCTCTCTCTCTCTCTCTCTCTCTCTCTCTCTCTCTCTCTCTCTATTTGTATTTTTATTAACTACTTTTCGGACTAATTCCGAAGACAACAAGTTTTACTCTTTTCCCTAAGTCAAACCCTTTCTGAGCTCAAATGGCAACAAACTTTCCTTGGACACACTGTTTATTTTAAATTGATTTTGGACACATATGGTGGTCAAATTCTCAAAACAAACTTTTTTCTTTAGCCGTACGCATCAACCACAATTTTTGGACTTTTATCTTTAGTCGGAATTGTTCTTAGCAACATTCTTCGTTCAAAATCTTTCGAGCACACTTCTATTCATGTTTTAAACACAAATTTTGGTAAAACTTTCGGTAAGATTCTTCATACTTTTAAGTCAAGGTCGTTTTTGGGCACATATATTGGTCAAATGTATCTTAGTCACACTCTTTGGACAAGCCATGTGTCTTTTTTTTTTCAAGACACGCTCTTTGGTCAAAGTCTTCAGTCAAATTCTTCTTAGACACACCCTTTGTTCAAACTGTTTTTGGGCACACTTTATTTATTGAATCTTATTTTGAGCACACTCTTAAGTGAATTTTTATTGACTTGGTTTTGGTCAAATTCTCAGGCCAACATTTTTTTTTTCTTTGGTCAAACTCTTTGGCCACAATTTTTGGTCACACTTTTTGAAAAAACTCTTAAGTCAAACTGTTTTTTTTTTTGTTTTTCTTTAGTCAAACTCACACGTTTTGTTCACAATTTTTTGTCAAACTTGTTTGGTAACAATTTTTGGTTTATTTTTATATTTTTCAAATTCTCAAGTCAACATTTTTCTCTTTGGCCACAATTTCCGGTCAAAATTTATTTGGGCACACTTTTTGGTCAAAGTTCTTTATATGGACACTCTTTGTTCAAAATTTTGTTGAGCACTCTTTTGGTCTTGTTTTTGGGCACATTTTTGTCAAACCCTTTTTGGGCATAACATTTGGCGAAACGGTTAAAATTATCTTTTTTTTGGGTACTTTTTTGTCAAATTTATTATTTTTTTTTTCGTTACTGACGAGTCTTTCTGGAATTTGTCATGGGTCATTGGTTATAGGTCGCCGGCCTTGTCGTTTCAATCTCAGCTACTTATAATACACAAAGTTTGAATTTTTGTTGACAAACAGTTCCTCAATTGAACATAAAAAAAACTCTTCACAATTTATGTAAGATCAAATGCTGTTCTGTGAAAATACATTTTTATGTTTTTTTGTGCTCTTTCTATCACTACTTTTTTCAGCTACTTTTTTCCTAAAGATATAAAAAATAGAATCATATCGATAGTTTCCGTAGTTTTTAAGAAACTAAAATTTTCAACGTTAAATAATTTAAATAAGTTAAATAAGTTTTTTGTTGTTGTGCTCTTTCTGTCATCAACAAAAAAAATATTCCTAAAGATATAAGAATTCGTTTTCTTTTTTGCGTTCAGCTTTTTTATAATCCCTTTATCTTTATTTTTTTTTAAACAAAACTTTTTTAATTATTTTTGATTAAATCAAACAAATTGAAAAGAACAATAGAAGTTCAATTTATTTCGCAATCACAAAATCAAAATTTTTGTATGATTCGTTTACTCATGATTTCAAAACATCAATCTTTTATTATAAATTATTAAATACAAAATTATGTTATTTATTCAATTTTACCAACAAATAGTTAAAAAGAGGAAGGCGGGAAATGAAGGTCTTTCAAATGAGCCAAGGGGGGAATGCAACGAAAAAGGTTGAGAACCACTGCTCTAAATTTAAACGACATAATATTTTTGCAATCTTTTTGAAACAACTTATTCGTCTTGTTCCAATCTACAATTAGCTTATAAACTAACTTAATCCACCTATGTGGTTGGTGCCTTCCTCACTCTTTTCCAACAATGGGTGATATGTGATATGATGGGTTTGGACACAAGTTTGGTCAAATTTTGTTAACTCGCTCAAAGATTTTTTGCACAACCTGGAAATTTCTGAAAAGTTGGCATTTGATGTCCTCTAAAACATATCAAAAAATTAAAAAATTAAAAATAGTGTTTTTTTGCAAATCAAGTTTTAGTAACAAAAAGTTTAATTAAAAATCACCAAATGTTTTTTACCGTGCATCATTTTTTTTTTCAGTGTAGTCCATATCCATACCTACAACTTTGCCGAAGACACCAAATCGATCAAAAAAATCCTGCAAAAGATACAGATATTTCAATTTTCATGCATCATTTTTGTATGGCCAGCTGCCAAATTTGTATGGAAAATTATATGGACAAACTAATTATGCAAAATGGCTTCTTAAGGCATACCAAAGGCACCAAAAAAGTTTCAGTCGGATCAAAAAATACAAAAAAAAAATCGAATGACCGAAATCTGAGAGAATTGCTAATTTCAAATTTCGCGGCATTTCACGGTATTTCCCAAATTTCACGGCCAGGGGCGAATTTCACGGATTACGCGGCTTCCGTGAAATCGCGAAAAATCACTAGCCCTAGTCATAGGTTATGTAAACCATCTCGGCGGTAGATGTAATTTATAGATTTGAAATAGTTGATTCAGTTTACTTACCTTTATTTTAATCCCTATAGATAAGTTTTAGGTCACTTTAGGTCATAATTTATATAAAAAAAGAAAAAACCTTATTTTAAAGTTAAAGGTCACGTGTAACCGAGATTCAAATGAGATTCATCTTTGTACCAATAAACGGGAAAAAAAACTTAAAGTTCACCGCAGGTCACGGCCATAGCCGCCATGATGGACAGTCATAGTGAGGGCTCGACAAAACCGCACGGAAAACAGACAGGAAACATGATACACATTTCCGCAGCTGGAGCCCGAAAAAGCCCACTAACGAGAGCGATTAACGTGTCAACAAGCTTGTATCGCTCGACTTTGTCGGAGTGAGTTGCGTTGTAGTTTCGCTGTGTAATTGTAGTGAAGTTGGTGGCCTTGATGAATATCTCTGTAATTTTGCAGTGTTTCTTAGTTGGTTTTAGGGTTGATGTACCTATTTTCGACCTAAGTTTAACATATTTTGAATCATTTTGAAATTCTTAGTTGACGTTTGAAAATTTTCAACGAATTTATGTTTTAAGAAATAGCTGATACCAAATTCATCTTGGTAGTGCCTAATCATTTAGAGTGGTTTGCTAATTTGTCAGCGATTAATCATGGATTCGATTTCAATGGTCGTTTGGCCACTAGGAAGTTTCCCCCCGTCAGATGAAATGCTGACTGACTGACTGCAGTCAGGACTCGGAAACTGATTGATGAGATTTTAATGTTGCGCGCGCGCGCGAAACGTCAGGCCTAGGAAATCGATCATCGGTGACGTCGCGATTTAATTGATTTCCGAGTGATTTCGCCGCGTTTTTGTTTCCCTCTGGTTGATGGTGGTGTCAGTCATCGAGAGAGTTTCGAAAAACGGTTTGAATGCTTTGCTTTGTTTGAAATTTTGTATTCAAACCGGAAACATTGTGTCATTTTGGGGGGAAAACCAAATTGTCATCCTTCTGGGGCTTTCCCATCTAAATGCCAATCTCAGCTTTCGCGTGGCGACAATCGTCCCGGACTGTCTCCAATTAGTGCTTCAGCAAATTGTAACTTGTAATCACCAGCAATCTCGGCATCCCTTTCTTCCCAAAATCTCGTCATCTCACCAGAAGCGAAATTCATTTGAAGGAAGAAATGGAGGTGTGTTTCCATGGGGAATCATTACAGTTTCACCCACAATCGCATAGGTGTCAGCACTAGTTAGTCGTACATTCGCACAGACGGCTTTATTTCGACGACCCATTTGATTTAGTTTGATTAACTTTACGCCCCGGTCGACACTAAATACTAAGCAGATGAAGAAGACGAAGCGACGAATACACTGGAGGGAATTGTAAGGATAGGGGTTTCCTGGGGATTGTAAGGGTTCAAACAAGAGTTCAGAGTGGGTTTGAAAAGGTCACATAAAATACTTCTTCAATTGCGGACTTCAAACTTGAAGGTGAGTCCTGGGAAGGCAGTGTTGAAGTCTTCCAAGTCTTCCAAGTCTTCCAAGTCTTCCAAGTCTTCCAAGTCTTCCAAGTCTTCCAAGTCTTCCAAGTCTTCCAAGTCTTCCAAGTCTTCCAAGTCTTCCAAGTCTTCCAAGTCTTCCAAGTCTTCCAAGTTTTCCAAGTCTTCCAAGTCTTCCAAGTCTTCCAAGTCTTCCAAGTCTTCCAAGTCTTCCAAGTCTTCCAAGTCTTCCAAGTCTTCCAAGTCTTCCAAGTCTTCCAAGTCTTCCAAGTCTTCCAAGTCTTCCAAGTCTTCCAAGTCTTCCAAGTCTTCCAAGTCTTCCAAGTCTTCCAAGTCTTCCAAGTCTTCCAAGTCTTCCAAGTCTTCCAAGTCTTCCAAGTCTTCCAAGTCTTCCAAGTCTTCCAAGTCTTCCAAGTCTTCCAACACTTCCAAGTCTTCCAACACTTCCAAGTCTTCCAACACTTCCAAGTCTTCCAACACTTTCAAGTCTTCCAACACTTCCAGGTCTTCCAACACTTCCAGGTCTTCCAACACTTCCAAGTCTTCCAACACTTTCAAGTCTTCCAACACTTCCAGGTCTTCCAACACTTTCAAGTCTTCCATCCAAGTTCTTCAAGTTTTCTATAATTTGAGGTTTAGTAATCTGCTCATTGAAGTCCGTATTAGAAGTGAAATAGTTGACAAATTTTGGAATTTTCTTCAATTTATAATTTTGCATTAATGCATTGAAGTCCGTACTTGAATTGAGCATAAAAAATTCTTACTTGTTCAGTATTATAAGTTTAACATTCAAATAACTGAGCACACCGTGTCCTGTCCAAATCTCTTCACCACGTACATCGTCCTGAATCGTCCACCCAATTTATCCCATTCGCTCCCAAAACGGGCCCCCAACAAACACCCAGCATTACCAACGCAAGTTAAACCGTGTCTTACCTGCCCAAAAAGGCTTCGTCTTCGAATCGAAACGTGTTACGCACATTTGTTCACGAACAAAAAAGGGTCACCGAAAGCGATTAAACTGAGCCCACCCAGGGAAAACATCTTCTTCGTTCGGGGTTGGCCCCCGTCGAAAAAGGATTCGATATCCGGGCGAGCGAAACCTTCCTGCGAGATTGATCCCTTTTGCCCCGGCCAACAAATAAGGCATATCGTTGATGATAGAATTAGGAAGACATCGCTTCAAAAAGGCGATTCAATTTCGAGACAGGAAAAGGTGCCTTACTGCGGGGTCTGATTTGTCCTTTTTGGGGGTTTTTGGTGGAAGGGGCAGTAATATTTGAAGGTAGGATAAAGTTATCAGAAATATAAGTACGAAAATGCACCTTTTCGTAATTAAATTTTATTTTTAAATTGTTTATTAATAGCAAAATCGCTTACGGGTAATCCTTTTTCATAATTGATATTTTTCGTTCCAGTTCGTAACGACAAGTCACCGAGAATGTCCCATTATGTCAAACTTACCTGCGAGGACAATAACCATCTGCCGATCCTAAAACGACCAAACGAACCGAGAAGTCAATCAAAGCCAGTGAAATTTGATTCACGGGGGGTAAAGAGAGCAATAAAAGTATCCATTCCAAAGGGGTTCCCTGGGTTCAGTTGCAAGCCTTTTTGGTTCGGGTTGAAATGTCAACTCGATCCGGAGCTTGGGTCGTGGTGGAAGGGTTCCGTATCCGATTTCAACGCCGTGTTCACAATCTTAGTTTGTGTTGATTGAAATAAGAAGTAAAAAAAATCATTCTGAAAATTTAAAAGTTTCCAAGTCTTCCAACACTTAAAAGTCTTCCAAAACTTCCAAGTCTTCCAACACTTCCAAGTCTTTCAACACTTCCAAGTCTTCCAACACTTCCAAGTCTTTCAAAACTTCCAAGTCTTTCAACACTTCCAAGTCTTCCAACACTTCCAAGTCTTTCAACACTTCCAAGTCTTTCAACACTTCCAAGTCTTCCAACACTTCCAAGTCTTTCCACACTTCCAAGTCTTTCAACACTTCCAAGTCTTTCAACACTTTCAAATCTCCCAACACTTCCAAGTCTTTCAACACTTCCAAGTCTTCCAACACTTCCAAGTCTTTCAACACTTCCAAGTCTTTCACCACTTCCAAGTCTTCCAACACTTCCAAGACTTTCCACACTTCCAAGTCTTTCACCACTTCCAAGCCTTTCAACACTTTCAAGTCTTTCAACACTTCCAAGTCTTTCACCACTTCCAAGTCTTCCAACACTTCCAAGTCTTTCAACACTTCCAAGTCTTTCACCACTTCCAAGTCTTCCAACACTTCCAAGTCTTTCAGCACTTCCAAGTCTTCCAACACTTCCAAGTCTTTCCACACTTCCAAATCTTTCAACATTTCCCAGTCTTTCCACACTTCCAAGTCTTTCACCACTTCCAAGCCTTTCAACACTTCCAAGTCTTTCCACACTTCCATGTCTTCCAACACTTCCAAGTCTTTCAACACTTCCAAGTCTTTCACCACTTCCAAGTCTTCCAACACTTCCAAGTCTTTCCACACTTCCAAGTCTTTCAACATTTCCCAGTCTTCCAACACTTCCAAGACTTTCCACACTTCCAAGTCTTTCACCACTTCCAAGCCTTTCAACACTTTCAAGTCTTTCAACACTTCCAAGTCTTTCACCACTTCCAAGTCTTCCAACACTTCCAAGTCTTCCAACACTTCCAAGTCTTTCCACACTTCCAAATCTTTCAACATTTCCCAGTCTTTCCACACTTCCAAGTCTTTCACCACTTCCAAGTCTTCCAACACTTCCAAGTCTTTCCACACTTCCAAGTCTTTCAACATTTCCCAGTCTTCCAACACTTCCAAGTCTTCCAACACTTCCAAGTCTTTCAAAACTTCCAAGTCTTTCCACACTTCCAAGTCTTTCAACACTTTCAAGTCTTTCAACACTTCCAAATCTTCCAACAGTTCCAAGTCTTTCAACACTTCCAAGTATTTCACCACTTCCAAGTCTTTCAACACTTCCAAGTCTTTCAACACTTCCAAGTCTTTCCACACTTCCAAGCCTTTCAACACTTCCAAGTCTTTCAACACTTCCAAGACTTTCCACACTTCCAAGTCTTTCACCACTTCCAAGCCTTTCAACACTTCCAAGTCTTTCAACACTTCCAAGTCTTTCACCACTTCCAAGTCTTCCAACACTTCCAAGTCTTCCAACACTTCCAAGTCTTCCAACACTTCCAAGTCTTCCAACACTTCCAAGTCTTCCAACACTTCCAAGTCTTCCAACACTTCCAAGTCTTTCCACACTTCCAAATCTTTCAACATTTCCCAGTCTTTCCACACTTCCAAGTCTTTCACCACTTCCAAGTCTTCCAACACTTCCAAGTCTTTCCACACTTCCAAGTCTTCCAACACTTCCAAGTCTTCCAACACTTCCAAGTCTTTCCACACTTCCAAATCTTTCAACATTTCCCAGTCTTTCCACACTTCCAAGTCTTTCCACACTTCCAAATCTTTCAACATTTCCCAGTCTTTCCACACTTCCAAGTCTTTCACCACTTCCAAGTCTTCCAACACTTCCAAGTCTTTCCACACTTCCAAGTCTTTCAACATTTCCCAGTCTTCCAACACTTCCAAGTCTTCCAACACTTCCAAGTCTTTCAAAACTTCCAAGTCTTTCCACACTTCCAAGTCTTTCAACACTTTCAAGTCTTTCAACACTTCCAAATCTTCCAACAGTTCCAAGTCTTTCAACACTTCCAAGTATTTCACCACTTCCAAGTCTTTCAACACTTCCAAGTCTTTCAACACTTCCAAGTCTTTCCACACTTCCAAGCCTTTCAACACTTCCAAGTCTTTCAACACTTCCAAGACTTTCCACACTTCCAAGTCTTTCACCACTTCCAAGCCTTTCAACACTTCCAAGTCTTTCAACACTTCCAAGTCTTTCAACACTTCCAAGTCTTCCAACACTTCCAAGTCTTCCAACACTTCCAAGTCTTCCAACACTTCCAAGTCTTCCAACACTTCCAAGTCTTCCAACACTTCCAAGTCTTCCAACACTTCCAAGTCTTTCCACACTTCCAAATCTTTCAACATTTCCCAGTCTTTCCACACTTCCAAGTCTTTCACCACTTCCAAGTCTTCCAACACTTCCAAGTCTTTCCACACTTCCAAGTCTTCCAACACTTCCAAGTCTTCCAACACTTCCAAGTCTTTCCACACTTCCAAATCTTTCAACATTTCCCAGTCTTTCCACACTTCCAAGTCTTTCCACACTTCCAAATCTTTCAACATTTCCCAGTCTTTCCACACTTCCAAGTCTTTCACCACTTCCAAGTCTTCCAACACTTCCAAGTCTTTCCACACTTCCAAGTCTTTCAACATTTCCCAGTCTTCCAACACTTCCAAGTCTTCCAACACTTCCAAGTCTTTCAAAACTTCCAAGTCTTTCCACACTTCCAAGTCTTTCAACACTTTCAAGTCTTTCAACACTTCCAAATCTTCCAACAGTTCCAAGTCTTTCAACACTTCCAAGTATTTCACCACTTCCAAGTCTTTCAACACTTCCAAGTCTTCCAACAGTTCCAAGTCTTTCAACACTTCCAAGTATTTCACCACTTCCAAGTCTTTCAACACTTCCAAGTCTTTCAACACTTCCAAGACTTTCCACACTTCCAAGTCTTTCACCACTTCCAAGCCTTTCAACACTTCCAAGTCTTTCAACACTTCCAAGTCTTTCAACACTTCCAAGTCTTCCAACACTTCCAAGTCTTCCAACACTTCCAAGTCTTCCAACACTTCCAAGTCTTCCAACACTTCCAAGTCTTCCAACACTTCCAAGTCTTCCAACACTTCCAAGTCTTTCAACACTTCCAAGTCTTTCAACACTTCCAAGTCTTCCAACACTTCCAAATCTTTCCACACTTCCAAGTCTTTCAACATTTCCCAGTCTTCCAACACTTCCAAGACTTTCCACACTTCCAATTCTTTCACCACTTCCAAGCCTTTCAACACTTTCAAGTCTTTCAACACTTCCAAGTCTTTCACCACTTCCAAGTCTTCCAACACTTCCAAGTCTTTCAACACTTCCAAGTCTTCCAACACTTCCAAGTCTTCCAACACTTCCAAATCTTCCAACACTTCCAAGTCTTCCAACACTTCCAAGTCTTCCAACACTTCCAAGTCTTTCAACACTTCCAAAACTTTCAACACTTCCAAGTCTTCAAAATCACCACCTTTTCCTTCTACTTACCTTCTAAAACTTTGAGAATTAATCTTCTAGAACATTGAAGGAAGAATGTATTGAAGTCCGTACTTGAGATGATCGAACTGTTATTTTTTTACATAAATTTTAGTTTTCTTGATGGAGCGATTTATCCTTTGAAGTCCGCACTAGAAATGAGTATTTCAATTGGTTTTGTTTGCAACGTTAACTTGAACTGATATTTTTAGTGATAAATGTATTGAAGTCTGGTTTAGGAGTAATGAAACTGACAAATTAAAACAAACTCAATATTTTTTGGAATTCTAGACTAAGCACTAATTAAACATGAAGCCCGTTCTAGAAGTGAGAAACTTAGTTTAATTTCAAGCAATTTTCTGTCTAATTTCGTTTCAATCCGTCTCAAAAACATAACCGCAAATTCGCAAACAATCAAAATTCCTCGAGTGTAATAAATGCAACTCAGCTCTCCTGGCAGTGTTACTCCCATGGCAGTGCCAATCTTGGTGTGGGTCAAGTTTTTGCTCCCGTTTAAAACTTGTGGTGCTCGGTAGTAACTCTTCTGGCAAAGTTTTTAAAAAAGTTCAAATTGAGCAAAAAAATTCAAAAATATCGTTAAATCTTTTTTGTTGAAAATCAGTTCAAATTCAGAAAATTACCATCCTTTTTTGAAACTTACACTGAAAAGCCTTTAAGGACAGTTGAAGTAATGTTATAAATTTCAAATTCATAACCACTGTTGATGTACTTGGTTTTATTGTTGGTTTAAGGAAAAGGGCAGTGGTTTTCGAGAGATTCTAAAATACGCCAACAAAACCAGCAATTACCAAAGTCATTCAAACTGCTCTGACTGCAAACAAATGTTGGCTAAGCGCTCAATTTGCATACAAATTCAAATATTTTCAGTCCGAAAAAAAATCCCGCCACTCACACCAACTGTCAATAGTTGTACCTTTTTCATTCAGTGAACGCGGTGTTTGCTCAACTGGTGCGAATTCCCAGAATGACACACGCACTCAATGGCAGTGTAATTATTTCACGCGTGTCATTTTATTTTATTTTGTTGTTGTTTCAAATTCAGCGTGTGCAACAAAAACACACTTTCCCCTGGACTGTTGATTTTACAATCGAAACCACTCACACTGGTGCAAATGTTTGCGACCCCTCCTTTTTTTTGTTGGTCGTCTGAATTTCACCCGAATCCACTCATGTGCAATAATTTCAATAAATTTTATTTCCAGCAATCACCAAACTCTGAACATTGTTATAATATGAAATGAATTGTATTGAGTTTCACCACTAAATTACACTTGAAAACCGCTCTTAACAAGTGCTCACAAATATACACACACTTTCAAAGGGTCAACTCGGTAGTGCCACTAAGCTGGCAACACTGCCTGGAGGGAGAGAGTGGAAATTTTAGGGGTTTTCGAGGTCGATTGAAACTGGAAATAAATCACCACCGGGGCCGGAGGCCCCTTGAATTTAGTTTGTGGTTCAAAGGGGACAAACACACACACATAGAGCTTGGGACACTTATTGGACCGCGAAAAATGACGCCAATGTGGCTAGGTGGGAATGTATGTGTGTGAGTTTGATATTTTCATAAAGTACACAAAATTTTGCTGATTTTATTGTATAATAGAATTGTGAAGCCTTAAATGTTCCAATGACCAATGACCAATGACCAATGACCAATGACCAATGACCAATGACCAATGACCAATGACCAATGACCAATGACCAATGACCAATGACCAATGACCAATGACCAATGACCAATGACCAATGACCAATGACCAATGACCAATGACCAATGACCAATGACCAATGACCAATGACCAATGACCAATGACCAATGACCAATGACCAATGACCAATGACCAATGACCAATGACCAATTACCAATGACCAATGACCAACTGCCCAGCAGTAGCCCAACTGCTCAGCAGGATTTCCAATTTTTAGTCCGAAAGCCAGTCTGCTCGAAAAACATTCCGATCAGGAACAATTTCATGAATTCCCTAAATTAAACTCTCTCTATCTTTTCGTCAGCACTTTTCCCCTTTTTCACTGCAAAAAGACCACATTTCTTCAAAAACAATAAACCTCCAAGAATTTGTTTTCCCTCAAAATTACTTCTGAGCAAAGCTTTCTTATGCACTCGGCATAAAAATAAATCTCGGAAATTTTATATTCCTGTCGCTCCAGCTCTTTACCGAGAGTTCCGGAACCACGTGTGTCCAGTCGTCCAGCAGTCCGTCTGGAAGTTGTAGTCGGAGACACTGACTGCAGCGTGTTGTACTCGAGCAAACATAAATAAGTCGACAAAACATGCATTCCATACATCTGGCTCCCGCAAATCTACACACATACTTACACATTACACAGTTTAGACCGCACACACACACACACTGTGTGGCTATGTGTGTGTTACACCATACCTCGAACTACTCGTTAAAGTGATTTGTGTAGCCCCCGATGGCCATCGTTCTTGCACACTTGCCTTGTAACAATTTAAACTCATAAATTTGACTACTTTAGTGTATAGAGGAAACCCCTGAACACACACACACACACACCGACACATGCAAAGATAAAGGAGCTTGGTTTATTGCGAAATTCCTACGCCGCGTAACGGACACACAGACACGTCTAAGGATGCGGTACGCATCAAAGGTGGACCACGAAGGAAGCAGGTGTGAAAATCTCTCAAATTTACTCTTTACTCTTTACTCTTTACTCTTTACTCTTTACTCTTTACTCTTTACTCTTTACTCTTTACTCTTTACTCTTTACACTTTACTCTTTACTCTTTACTCTTTACTCTTTACACTTTACTCTTTACTCTTTACTCTTTACTCTTTACTCTTTACTCTTTACTCTTTACTCTTTACTCTTTACTCTTTACTCTTTACTCTTTACTCTTTACTCTTTACTCTTTACTCTTTACTCTTTACTCTTTACTCTTTACTCTTTACTCTTTACTCTTTACTCTTTACTCTTTACTCTTTACTCTTTACTCTTTACTCTTTACTCTTTACTCTTTACTCTTTACTCTTTACTCTTTACTCTTTACTCTTTACTCTTTACTCTTTACTCTTTACTCTTTACTCTTTACTCTTTACTCTTTACTCTTTACTCTTTACTCTTTACTCTTTACTCTTTACTCTTTACTCTTTACTCTTTACTCTTTACTCTTTACTCTTTACTCTTTACTCTTTACTCTTTACTCTTTACTCTTTACTCTTTACTCTTTACTCTTTACTCTTTACTCTTTACTCTTTACTCTTTACTCTTTACTCTTTACTCTTTACTCTTTACTCTTTACTCTTTACTCTTTACTCTTTACTCTTTACTCTTTACTCTTTACTCTTTACACTTTACTCTTTACTCTTTACTCTTTACTCTTTACTCTTTACTCTTTACTCTTTACTCTTTACTCTTTACTCTTTACTCTTTACTCTTTACTCTTTACTCTTTACTCTTTACTCTTTACTCTTTACTCTTTACTCTTTACTCTTTACTCTTTACTCTTTACTCTTTACTCTTTACTCTTTACTCTTTACTCTTTACTCTTTACTCTTTACTGACTCTTTGATTTTTTTTTAAATTTCTATAAGTTTTTCATAATCATTCTAAACCGAAATCAAACAAAGTAATTTTTCCATCACTGCCGTCAAGAAAAACTGGAAAACTTTCATCCCCTCCTACGACAGAACCGTAAACTTTCATGTGAGGTGATGCATCGAAGGTCCCTTCACACACTTGCTGATGCCCGCTGGCTGGCTGGCTGGCAAATATCAACTATCATAATTTTTCGATCCAACCGACCGAATGCGAGCAAATGAAACGAACAGTGAGCGGAATTCAAATTGAATTTCTGACTCTGGGCTGCACTGGCGAGTAGGGGATTTCGAGAGCATTGGTGTGCAAAAGAATAATACAAAAAGTTTTTTGTAGCAAATTGAGAACATAAAACTATAAAGCCAAAATATCAAAACATAAAAAGAAAATAAAACAAAGTTAAAGATAGGTAATAATAAAAATCTAAAATCATGAAAGATTCAAAATTGATTAACATTTTAAAAAACAATACATAAAATAAAAACAAAAAAAAACAAAACAAAATACATTTTTGTAATTTTTGTCATTTTTGTCATTGTTGTCATTTTTGTCATTTTTGTCATTTTTGTCATTTTTGTCATTTTTGTCATTTTTGTCATTTTTGTCATTTTTGTCATTTTTGTCATTTTTGTCATTTTTGTCATTTTTGTCATTTTTGTCATTTTTGTCATTTTTGTCATTTTTGTCATTTTTGTCATTTTTGTCATTTTTGTCATTTTTGTCATTTTTGTCATTTTTGTCATTTTTGTCATTTTTGTCATTTTTGTCATTTTTGTCATTTTTGTCATTTTTGTCATTTTTGTCATTTTTGTCATTTTTGTCATTTTTGTCATTTTTGTCATTTTTGTCATTTTTGTCATTTTTGTCATTTTTGTCATTTTTGTCATTTTTGTCATTTTTGTCGTTTTTGTCATTTTTGTCATTTTTTCTTTTTTGTTTTTTTTTTGTCATGTTTGTCATTTTTGCCCTTTTTGACAATTTTGACAATTTTGACAATTTTGACAATTTTGACAATTTTGACAATTTTGACAATTTTGACAACTTTGACAATTTTGACAATTTTGACAATTTTGACAATTTTGACAATTTTGACAATTTTGACAATTTTGACAATTTTGACAATTTTGACAATTTTGACAATTTTGACAATTTTGACAATTTTGACAATTTTGACAATTTTGACAATTTTGACAATTTTGACAATTTTGACAATTTTGACAATTTTGACAATTTTGACAATTTTGACAATTTTGACAATTTTGACAATTTTGACAATTTTGACAATTTTGACAATTTTGACAATTTTGACAATTTTGACAATTTTGACAATTTTGACAATTTTGACAATTTTGACAATTTTGACAATTTTGACAATTTTGACAATTTTGACAATTTTGACAATTTTGACAATTTTGACAATTTTGACAATTTTGACAATTTTGACAATTTTGACAATTTTGACAATTTTGACAATTTTGACAATTTTGACAATTTTGACAATTTTGACAATTGAGAATTGAGAATTGAGAATTGAGAATTGAGAATTGAGAATTGAGAATTGAGAATTGAGAATTGAGAATTGAGAATTGAGAATTGAGAATTGAGAATTGAGAATTGAGAATTGAGAATTGAGAATTGAGAATTGAGAATTGAGAATTGAGAATTGAGAATTGAGAATTGAGAATTGAGGATTGAGAATTGAGAATTGAGATTTGAGAATTGAGAATTGAGAATTGAGAATTGAGAATTGAGAATTGAGAATTGAGAATTGAGAATTGAGAATTGAGAATTGAGAATTGAGAATTGAGAATTGAGAATTGAGAATTGAGAATTGAGAATTGAGAATTGAGAATTGAGAATTGAGAATTGAGAATTGAGAATTGAGAATTGAGAATTGAGAATTGAGAATTGAGAATTGAGAATTGAGAATTGAGAATTGAGAATTGAGAATTGAGAATTGAGAATTGAGAATTGAAAATTGAGAATTGAGGACTGAGAATTCAGAATTCAGAATTGAAAATTGAGAATTGAGAACTGAGAAATGAAAATTGAGAATTCAGAATTAAAAATGTTAAAAACAAAATACGCCAATGACCTCCAGAATCATGCAACCTACCCGGCGCATTCCATGTCTTCAAAAATTTACCCCCTTTTTGCAGACCACAACCTTCGCAGCAGTTTCAAACGCCTGACAGTAGGCTTTTTCCCCCCCAATGCAAAGGATGAACCCGGCTTCACCACCGATTTCATGCCAATGTGCACTCAATTTGGCCCGGTGCCGATATTTGGCGGTGTGTTCTTCCACCGATGGCCATCTCTATCGGACGCAGAGAACTGGAGCCTGCTCCTGCTGAAGTACGTACTGAAAAACACACAGCAGAAGGAATGCTTTCTTTGAGTTTTGCATACGTTCAGGCGTATCACGCTTCGGGGGCAGAAATGCGCCTAGAGTGCTGCAAATGCATGGCTAACCCTCAGCTTGCAATTTTATTAATCATTTTGCATTCTAAATAGGAAGTGGAATGAAACAATTTAATTTAAAAAAAATTAATTGGAAAATGAAAGATAAACCTTTATAACAACTTCTGTTTACATCAAGGGTTTCAGGGATGACGTCTGTTCTGAGTCTGTTGAAGGTCTGCGGTCCAATTTCAGTTGATGCGTGCTCAATGTTGCAGATGATTTTCCACTTCCAGCAGATTCAGTTCGTATTTGCAAAGTTTCTTCAGAACATGAGCCTCCGAGAAACTACTTGAATTGATGAGGTTCTGTTGTTATACGAGTGGGTTAATTTTCTAGAATCGAGTTTAACAAATTTTTCAGATCTAGAAAGTAGACTCTGTTTGCAAACTTCAAATTTCATTTTTATTCTTCGAAATATCGGAGATCAAATTTCCTCCTCAAATCACTGCAATTTCCCCCCAAAATTTGACCCACTTTCAACGCGCCAAAAATCCTTAAATCCACGTGGCACCGTTTTATTGCGTCGTCGCCATTCAGGTCGATTTGGGGGCTTGTTTAAAATTCCAAATATGGTCCACCTCCCCCCCTTCACATACTAACTTTTCAATTGTCGTGCTCCGAGGTGGCAATTGTTTCAACGAGTCTGTTTTTTTTTTCTCGTAGGGGTAAAGGCAGGTGGGGTCTGCCAACTCAGGTGTGACACACGTGGAAAATGCCGTGCCGTGGCGGGGATTGTTTTTATTTCTTTTGGCAAGCGGCAAAAAGTGAATCCCCAAAAGTGGCGTTCGTGGAGTTGGCAAAACAATTTTATGCGGTGGCATCATCATTACCGGGCCGAAAATGTTTAAATAAAATTTGAATAAATATTTTTCGTCCCGCGAAGGTGAGGAGCAGGCAGTCGACGTGCTGCGCTGTTTTGACTTTTGTGGCGGGGTTCGCTAGACTAGCGTGAACGTGGAACGAACTACGACTACGGTGTGGTGTGTGTGTCAACCTGGAAATGAAATTTTGGCCAGTTTTAGATTGAGAGTGGGAGTAAATACAGTGTGGATAGGAATATTTCAAACATTTATAAATAAATTATAGAATCATTCATTTTCAACATTTAAAAAAAATAGTAAAAACATATTCAGAAAAAAGTAAGCAAAACGGGATTTAAATTAAGTTTTTTTTTGCGATTTTGAGTAAAGTGCACCAAATTCAATCTGATTTTTGACCAAAAAAAGTTCTTTTTTCGTTTTAAAAAACTTAATAAAAAAATAAAAATAAAGAAAAAAATGTAGTTTTTTGTAATGTAGTAATTCTACCATTTCTCAGAAAACCAAAGTAATCAGTAAGTCCCTGCTAATGATACAAATTTTTGCATATTAAGATAAGTACTACTTAAACTGAATTTTAATTTATTTAGACCATCAAAAAGTTCAAAAGAAGTTTGTAGGTCATATGTGCAGTAACCATAAAAAGCTTAGTAAAAAAACAACAAATAAAAAATCTTTTTCAAAATCTGCTGAATACGTTAAGTAAAAACTAATTACAAATTGCGAATCAAGAATTTCGAAATTTTGAAGGAATTTTCTGATCGATTTGGTGTCATCGGCCAAGTTTTATAATATTTATGAAGACCATTCAGAAAAAATAGTACACGGAATTTTCGCCGATTTTTGAATATTTCTTTTTAGAATTTTTTTGTATTTTAGGGGACAAAAAATCACAACTTTTGAGCCATACAAAAAAAATTGCAGACGAGTCCTGATTCTTTTAATAGTGTTTTTTGAGAAAAAATGAAATGTCAGTAAAATTTTGTTTTTTACCTCGGTTTTCAATGATTTTTTTTTTCAAAGTAAGTTTAATTTATGTGAAAAAATCTCGATTTTTATTTTTTTTTTAAATAGTGTTCAGGAAATTTAAAATAAAATTACCTAAGAGACATTGAAGATTGAACCTCTTATTGCTGAAATACTTCGATTACAAAAATTTTGGCAGAACCAAACATTCAATTTAACCATCTGAAATGTTAGTCTTGATTCCACAATTTTTGAAATATTTTTTTCTAAAAGATCATTTTTTTCACATTTTATTTTTTAGTGTTAAAAATTGGACAATTAGTTGCTGAGATATTGGCATTACAAATGTGGGAATGTTATAATAAGAGACTTAAGAAACTTACATTTGCTTGTTTCTTGTTTCTTCTTTTTTTAAGTCTTATTGAAACATTCCCACATTTGTAATGCTCAGCAACTAATTGTCCAATTTTTAATGTGAAAAAATTCCAAAATTGTGAAAAAAATATCCCTTATTTTTTTTAAATTGTGGAATCAAGAATAAAATTTTAAATGGGCGTAATATTGAATGTTTGGCCTTGCCAAAATTGTATTGAACCTTGTATAGGTGAACCAATGACACAAAATGGCTTCTTTGGACATAGGGAAAGACCCCACAAAGGTTTAACTAATAATAAGAAAAGGTTGGTCATGATTAGAAAAAATGATAACACTGAAAAATAGCCACAAATATCTCGATTATCACCTACCCATGATTTTTTGTTATAATACTGGTTTTATTGGAAAGTAACGCAAAATTCCCTCGGAAAAACTTCTAAAACTGATTTAAAGATGTAAAATTTAATGTGGAATCGGAAAGTACTTTTCTGTCTTTTATATAGATTACACCGTTTTCGAGTTAAAGCCATTTTATTGCAAAATTTTTAAGAAAAATTGTTTTTTTTTTAAGTTCTCATCCTTTTAAATCTCAGAAAAGAATAAATTTGAAAATCTGAGTGATGGTTTCTCAATATTAATTTTTTTTTTTAATATACTTGATTTTTGAAATGACGACTCACATTTCGAAAGGGGCCATGTAATTCGGTTAAAGCCTTTTTAAATTTATGTCGTGATTATAATACCTGGAAACATAAATCGAATCATAAAGATCCGATATACAGACATACCTCGGTTTAGCACCGCATATGGGGGATGCAAAACCGAGGCGTGCATAACCGAGGCACAGAGCTTATGGGATTTTAGCTATATGGGTAATTCTCTACCAACTCACACGAAATCGGGAAAAGTTGCCCCGACCCCTCTTCGATTTGCGTGAAACTTTGTCCTAAGGGGTAACTTTTGTCCCTGATCACGAATCCGAGGTCCGTTTTTTGATATCTCGTGACGGAGGGGCGGTACGACCCCTTCCATTTTTGAACATGCGAAAAAAGAAGTGTTTTTCGATAATTTGCAGCCTGTAACGGTGATGAGATAGAAATTTGGTGTCAAAGGGACTTTTATGTAAAATTAGACGCCCAATTTGATGGCGTACTCAGAATTCCGAAAAAACGTATTTTTCATCGAAAAAACACTAAAAAAGTTTTAAAAATTCTCCCATTTTCCGTAACTCGACTGTAAAAAATTTTGGAACATGTAATTTTATGGGAAATTTAATGTTCTTTTCGAATCTACATTGACCCGGAAGGGTCATTTTTTCATTTAGAACAAAATTTTTCATTTTAAAATTTCATGTTTTTTCTAACTTTGCAGGGTTATTTTTTAGAGTGTAACAATGTTGTACAAAGTTGTAGAGCAGACAATTACAAAAAATTTGATATATAGACATAAGGGGTTTGCTTATAAACATCACGAGTTATCACGATTTTACGAAAAAAAGTTTTGAAAAAGTTACTTTTTGCGTTTCTCTTTGTTTCGTCGTCCGTGTCTATCGCGGGTGACCATGAACGGCCATGATCGATGACGACCAACTTTTTCAAAACTTTTTTTCGTAAAATCGCGATAACTCGTGATGTTTAAGAGCAAACCCCTTATGTCTATATATCAAATTTTTTGTAATTGTCTGTTCTACAACTTTGTAGAACATTGTTACACTCTAAAAAATAACTCTGCAAAGTTAGAAAAAACACGAAATTTTAAAATGAAAAATTTTGTTCTAAATGAAAAAATGATCCTTCTGGGTCAATGTAGATTCAAAAAGTACATTAAATTTCCCATAAAATTACATGTTCCAAAATTTTTTACATTCGAGTAACGGAAAATGGGAGAATTTTTAAAACTTTTTTAGTGTTTTTTTCGATGAAAAATTCGTTTTTTCGGAATTCTGAGTACGCCATCAAATCGGGCGTCTAATTTTACATAAAAGTCCCTTTGACACCAAATTCCTATCTCATCGCCGTTTCAGGCTGCAAATTATTGAAAAACACCTCTTTTTTCGCATGTTCAAAAATGGAAGGGGTCGTACCGCCCCTCCGTCACGAGATATCAAAAAACGGACCTCGGATTCGTGATTAGGGACAAAAGTTACCCCTTAGAACAAAGTTTCACGCAAATCGAAGAGGGGTCGGGGCAACTGCTGTGTGAGTTGGCGGAGAATTACCCATATGTCAATCATGCAAACATCAAAAAATTATAGTGTTTTGTAATCAGGATGATGTCAGCTATTCATTAAAATTATAATTTCATGACCATTTTCACAAAAATACGTATTTTTCCTGTATTTTGAAATGCATTTTTTTCTCTAAAGAAACCAAAAATGTATTTTTAATGCAATATGGGTATCAAATGATCAGTTTATTTCATTCATTTCGAATGTTAAATCTTTTTTTTTAAACATGCAAAATTTTCACAAAACTACGTATTTTCGAAAAAAAAATACTCAAAATTTCAGTTTTTTCAATGTGGGTATCAAACGATCGGGATTTTTTCATACATTTCGAATGTAATAACAATATTTTTTGAAAATACTCAAATTTTTCACAAAACTACGTATTTTCTAAAATATACTCAAAATTTCAGTTTTTTCAATGTGGGTATCAAACGATCGGGATTTTTTCATACATTTCGAATGTAATAACAACGTTTTTTGGAAATACTCAAAATTTTCACAAAACTACGTATTTTCGAAAAAAAAATACTCGAAATTTTTGTTTTTACAATTTGGGTTCAAGAGATCGGGATGATTTCATACATTTCGAATGTAATAACAACATTTTTTGAAAATACTGAAAAATTTCACAAAACTACGTATTTTCTAAAATATACTCAAAATTTCAGTTTTTTCAATGTGGGTATCAAACGATCGGGATTTTTTCATACATTTCGAATGTAACAACAACATTTTTTGAAAATACTCAAAACATTCACAAAACTAAGTATTTTTGAAAAAATACTCCAAATTTTCGTTTTTACAATGTGGGTATCGAGATTTTTTAAAATAATTTCGAATGTAATAACAAAATTTTTTGAAAATACTCTGTAATTTTCACAAAACTACGTATTTTCGAAAATATACTCAAAATTTCAGTTTTTACAACACTGGTATCAAACGATCGAGATTTTTCATACATTCCGAAAGATAATAAAAAAAATGAAAATACTCAAAATTTTCACAAAATAACGTATTTTTGGAAAGTTTTGTGAAACTTTTGAGTATTTTAATTTTTTTATTACTTTCGAAATGTATGAAAAAATCCCGATCGTTTGATACCCATATTGTAAAAACTGAAGTTTTGAGTATTTTTTCGAAAATAAGTAGTTTTGTGAAAATTTTTATATATTCACAAATTTGCATTATAACTTTTGAAATGTGTGAAAAAATCCCGATCATTTGATACCTATATTGTAAAAACTGAAATTTTGAGTATTTTTTCGAAAATATGCAGTTTTGTGAAAATTTTGGGTTTTTTCAAAAACTGTTGTGTTGCAGCCGACCATTGGCCACTCTACCCTAACTCCTCTTAGTGCTGTGTAAACAAGTACCCCTCGCCTAAGCAGTGTGATGAATTACTAATGTCACCACACTGATACACAAACACGTTTCAAAGGTCATTTGATTATCTATGCAATGATGGTCGGAAGCTGGATCCGGACAATGTTTTTATACAGATAAGTGAGATCGCCATAACTTGAGACAGAGCTGCCAGATCCAACGTTGATGATATTTGGTTCAATTTCCGACTGTATATTGAACATCCGTAATTATGCGAAAACAGATTTTTATACATAACTTTTGAACTACTTATCGGAAGTTCATAAAATTCCATAGCGACGTATGGGACCCCAAGCCGAGTCAAATGCGACTGTTTGATCAAAATCGTTTCAAGGAGTGCTGAGAAAAACGAGCGACAATTTTGGCACATACATACATCCAAACACACATACACACACACACATACACTCAGACATTTGCTCAGTTTTCGATTCATGAAGGTTAGTTAGTGGTCATGAAGGTGGGTCTAAGAGCTTTATGTGAGAAGTTGATTTTTAGTGCAGGATTATAGCCTTACCTCAGTGAGGAAGGCAAACACGATTGGAATAATTTTTCTCAAAATTTTAGCGTGTCAAAACTTTTTTATTCTGCACTGTAAGCTGGCTTAAAGGATGCTCTATTCCCGTCATTGAAACATCCATTTTCGCCATGCCACCAGCAAACCAGGTGCTGGCGTGATGATGATGGCACTCTAACAACAGCAGAAGTCTTGTTTGCATCCATATTTTTTTGTTAGTTTCTGTTTTTATTCAGCTTTTCTGGTATTATTTCATTTTTTTCGTTTTATTTAAAGAAAAGTTTTCAAATCTTTATCTTTAAATTCAGCATTAATTTAATTTATTTGTTTAGTTTAAAATTCTATAACATTACTATTTCTTCAAAGCAAAAGTAAAAAAATAGGGTGTTCCATCTCTTTCCACTCATTTTATAAAAAAGTCAATAACAGGAAAAAAACAAAATAAAACAACAAAAAATACACTCCAGAGTGTAGACTGTGAAAAAATAAAGCCACACACGCGACTTCAGTCTGTATTCAGTGTGTGTGTGTGTGTGCCATGAATATGCAAAGCCACTCTTTCTAGGAGTGGCCCACCCCGAAAAATGGGGGATAATAGTAATATAGAACGACACGTGGCATTTCGAAAAAAGGGTGAAGTGTGGGGGGTTATGATAAGCCAACAGAAACGAGTCAAGCCCAACCTCGAAAAAAAAAACAGTCAGACAAATAATTTGCGTCGAAATTAGCGTTATTTGGGAGACGTGCCCCTTTTTTCAGCTGCTTTTTTATTCGTTTGAAGGTAGTTTTTTGCTGGTGACCTGTTCACGAGGGGCAATTTTATGGCAAAGGATTGCCTGGTTATGGGGATTTTATTGCTCAATTTTGCTGTGTTGAAAGTTTCCCCCTCCTCCCAACTCACATTTAAGCCCGGAATGAGTTGCACATGGGACGTGTGGTTTTTGACTGGGGAAATTTGTTTTTTTTTTTGCTTTTTTTGTTGTTTCAATGTGGTGAAACTTGAAAAATTATTGCGGAGGTCAGCGCGTAAAGTTTTTGGGCTCAGCAAATTTACTGACTGCAGCAGCAGTTTGGGTGTAGTTTTTGAGGTTTGAAGAACTCAATTCGGCCTGATTTGTGAAGTTTGCAACGTTAATGTATTTCTCATTTCTACACAGAAAAAAATATGTAAATTTACACAGCACGTAATTGCTGTTTCTTATGTAAACTCACTCAATGTAATGTTGAAATATGATGTAATCAGCAAAAACTAATGGAAATTACTCCGATGTAAATCTAAATCTAATGTAAATTATGAATCTAATGGAAACGTTGAGCATGGAAACTCAAATCTGATGAATTTCTACCTGCGTTCGGCTTCCTGTAAATTCCTATTTAATGTAAATCATATATCCAATGTATTTCTGCCAAACGTTGACTTCAAAACTACCCGAACTAAAAATAGTTATGTTTGGTTCTCTTTCTATCGCTCTCATACTTCGCTGGCTCACTGCCTGTGCCTCGACCTGAACAAGTTGATGCTTTAGCCGCTCGATTATAAAATGCGAAGATGGCTCAGTCGGCAGCGGGTAGCAGCAGTAACACCGAACATCCTACCCGTCGTCTGTTCGATTCCAGTCCAGCGTTATTCCACTTGGCCGTCGACGAGAAAGCGTCCCCTACCTGTGAAACAACTTTTTAGAATCAGAATTTCCTTTTGCTGCCCGCTTCAATAATTTTAAAATAGAACATAGGCCACACCCTTTTCCTACTGCAATCCAAGTCGAGCTTCTCATTCCCATTGGCCAATCAGAATTAGTTGATTTGAACTAATGTAAATTCCAAAACTAATGTAAATTCCAAAACTAATGTAAATTCCAAAACTAATGTAAATTTTCAAAACTAATGTAAATTTCCAATGAATCTAATGTAAATTTCCAATGGATCTAATGGATATATACATTATTTATCATGATACCTTTTGGTACATGATAAATAATGTAAATTTACAGAAATATTTTTTTCTGTGTATACAGACATAAAGTATTATAAAATTATTAGAATAACTTAGTTCAAATGCATATAATCAACAGTTTTTTTCACATTAAACAATTGAAGAACAGTTAACGACTTGAAATTCCAGACGACTTCAAATTCCACTAAAATCCCTCAGATTACAAATGACCAAGAAATTTTGCCACAGAATTCCAGCTCCAATTGCAATCCCAACCAGGAATGTCGTCCACGTGGTCTTCTTCAAAACCGTCCATCATAGCTCAACTGAAATTCCCACGTGGCACTGTATGTGTCCTTTAAAGTCAGTATGTGTGTTTGTGCGATGTTGGTGACGGTAAAATTCCGTAATTGCATGCGCTTGAAAATTAGACTTGACTCCTAGGTGGGTTCTCGACGTCGTCCTGCAAGTTGCCTTCCAAGGTCTGGGTGGACCTCACCCCAACTCCACAATTTCTTGACTCTTCTAGCAGCTCAAGAAAACAAAAGCGAAGAGAATGTTTTCGCTCGTCTGGAAGTGATTAAATGACACTAAACATATCCTCAAATTGCTGGCTATCATTATCTAATCTTCTTATGAGTTTCCCCTGCTTAACTTTTGCACAATAATAGCAGTCTGGCTTGAGGGAGAGCAGGTCAGGTGGGGGTAATTTACTTTAGAAATTATGGTTTTTAGTCCGCCCCTCCCTCTTCTAAACTTTTCAGGGAGCAACTCATGTGCGATCCATTCTTAAGGTTTAATGTCCTTTTCGAACGGAGGTGAAACTTACAGGGGAAGCTCATTAGGTTCTTGGAAAACGGAAAAAGGGGATTAATCCTACGGAGAACAAGTTTTGATTGACAAAGTGCTCCGACAACTTGCCAGACATGGTTGGAAGGAGCAGTTGGTGGGTTTGGTTTCCGACAGGATGAAGAAAGCAAATTGTTCGAAGACAATGTGAGCAATTTGTGCGTTGATTTAATGCTGTCTGTGGAATAGTTGTGAACTTGATTAGTTGAATTCGCATTAATTTGAGCTTTAATGGGGTATTTATGGTAACGACATGGGGTGTTTTTATACAACAGAAAGTGTTTTTTTTCTCTCTATTCTCTATTCTCTATTCTCTATTCTCTATTCTCTATTCTCTATTCTCTATTCTCTATTCTCTATTCTCTATTCTCTATTCTCTATTCTCTATTCTCTATTCTCTATTCTCTATTCTCTATTCTCTATTCACTATTCTCTATTCTCTATTCTCTATTCTCTATTCTCTATTCTCTATTCTCTATTCTCTATTCTCTATTCTCTATTCTCTATTCTCTATTCTCTATTCTCTATTCTCTATTCTCTATTCTCTATTCTCTATTCTCTATTCTCTATTCTCTATTCTCTATTCTCTATTCTCTATTCTCTATTCTCTATTCTCTATTCTCTATTCTCTATCTCTCATTCTATCTTTGGCTCTCAATTTAAGATTTTGATTGTTTTTTGTTTTCCTTTTTTTCATTTTGCTACTTTTTTGATTTATTTTTTTTTTATTCTGAATCCTTCTCAAATGCTTCTTTATCTATTTTACATATTCCATGCCATGGAGGTTCGTATTCTTTTAACAAAGTTTTATTTCATTTAGGCTTCAAAAAGGTTTTATATTATTTAGGCACGTTCAAAAAGTTTTTACTGTTTTCGTTTCTCAGCTCTGGTCCAGGTCGAAATGAGGGAAATAAAACGAAATTTCGAAGGTTGTTAACGAAAAAATCATGGAGGCTCGATAACGATAACGATGATTCTATCGTTATCGTCATTTCGATAATTCTATCGGCGATAATCATATCGCCGATGATTAACAATACCTCCTTTTTGAAATCTTTCTAAAATCGGCTTCACGTGAAGACTTCCATCATTTTCATGATTTTTCGTTCAAAGATTGCCAACTAGGACGTCAATGATTGTACCACAAAATTATATAAACTTTTAAACGCATTTGAAAATTATTTCAGTGGCTTGAAGAACTCAACATCCAGCACATGCTGATTCCTTTTGGTGCGGAAATTCGTCAAATTGAATTTAATACAGAATATTTTATAGTGATGATCAATTTTCTTCGAAAATTATCAACGGCTTCACATTAATGAGAGACTGTTTGACCGAATTACGTAGCCTAGTGGTAAGGCTTCCGCCTTGTAAGCGGTAGATCGGGGTTTCTTTCTGGATTCGATTGCAAAGTAAAGGGCACTTCGTCACAAGCTGGATCTTATCAACGACACCTTAGGAAGGCGACCTATGGAATGTTAACATTAACCTTAACATGTTAACATTAGTTAAATTGAAAACTGCCACTGAATCCGCTTTGTAAATGCCGGCCCCGATACTCTTCAAGGGTGTTCCCCTCAGGAACAGGGAAAGATTTACTTTTCACATTAATTCAACCATATCATGTTAAATTTTCAATGCTTTCACTTAGAATATATTTTTCGAAAATGTAGTAAGTTCGATCGTATGAATGCTAAAAATTTGTTCACAAAATACCTTTTTTTTTCAAAAATACTCAAATTTTTACAATTTTTAGAAAATATCGTTTTTTTTCTAAAATACTAATTAAAAAAATGCAATATGGGAAACAAACGAAACAAAAATTATTATGCTTTTTCACTTTTTTATAGATTTATTGAAAAATATTGATACAAAAAAACGTTATTTTCAAAAATGTCTAAATTTTCAAAATATGCAAAATGGATATCAAACGAAGCGAAATTTTGTATGCTTTTCACCATATTTAACATTTTTTATTTATTTTTTTGAAAAATACTAAAATTTTCACAAAATACTGTATTTTTTCTAAAATATTATAATTTTCATGATTTGCATTATGGGTATAAAACGACACGAAATGTTGCATGCGATTTCACTTTGTTAGGGTTTTTTTTGTTAAAATTTAAAATATTCACAAAATACAGTTTTTTCGAAAGTAATCGAATTTTAATAATTTGCAATATTGGTTTCGAACGACGCAATTTCTGAAATTACTGTAAAAATTTAAAATTTTCACAAAAACCTTATTTTTTCGAAAATACACAAATTTTAAAATTTTGAAAATTTTTGGGTATCAAACGACGCGATATTTTGCATGCGTTATCACTTTATTAAGGCTTTTTTTTGTTGAAAACTAATATTTTCATAAAATACCATGAGCATGAGCATGAGCATGAGCATGAGAGATCACCCATGGTTGCCCCTCCGTTGCTGAACAGAACCGTAATATCCTTTCAGCACTACTGATTATAGGCTTCGACGATCTAGTGGTGTTTCCCTTATCAACAGCATGTATGAATGCGCTGAAAAGATAAAACACCATGATTGCTAAAGCTAGATCAGTTGCGAATAGGTAACAGTCATTGGCCACCAACGGCGCCCGCCATGTCAGTTTGTAGACCTCGATTTTAAGGGACGGGAATGTTAGTTAGCGCAGGTTGCTACTAGGGCAGCTGATTTACTCTGTGCTTACACCCCACGAGCGCCAGGAACCTGAAAACTTGTTAGTAGGATAGGGTGTTTGGTCAGGATTCATCATAGAAGATGATGATGCGACCCAAAATCATAGTGTTTGGTGAAAGGTATTATATATTATTCTCAAGGCAAACAATCGGATGCTGCGGATGAGACATTTCCCGTTTATCGGTTGTTAAATTTTAAATGAAATGGTCTAGCCTTAGACAGCCGGCTGTGGAAAGATAGAACAAAAATCATTTGTAATTAAAGAGTGAAGGATTAAACAATGTAACTTTTAACTTGAGATGATTTTACGAGTTTTAAATGATTTTTAGTGATGTTTAGTGAGGTACTGATTAACGGTGCGAACGACGAGTTTCGATGTGTATCGAGCTGAAATGGTATGATAGGGTGTTGATAGGGTCAAATCAAACTGGCTAGCTGTCATCGGGACAGCCAAAGCCAGCCGCACCTTCACACGCACACACGCACGCGAAAAAAACGAAAAACACACCGACGGCGGACGCGAAAATTCTACGACCCTACGGAAAGGAATCGCAAATCTGACTCACTAATATTTTCACAAAATACCGAACACAAAATTCGAAAATACACAAATTTTATAAATTTACAATATAACTATCAAACAAAACGAAATTTGTTATGCATTTTCAAATTATGAGAGTCTTTTTTGGAAAATACTTAAATTTTCCCAAAATGCCATATGTTTTCGGAAGTACTCAAATTTTCAAAAACAAATTTGTCGAGCTACCGTGGCCGAGAGGTTTCGAGTATTGCCTTAAAGCGGAAGGTGATTGAATCGACTCCTGTCTGGCTCGACAAAGTCAGATCCCTTCAAAAAGTATATCTGCTCACTGGGAATCCAGACCGGTATGGGATGGGTTTTGACTAGCGGCGTACTGGATTTCCAATCCAGAAATTGTAGTTTTCAACAAAAAAACTCTAATAAATATATAAAAAATACGCCCCATATTGCAGTTTTTTTTAATTTGATCATTTTTGAAAAATACGGTATTAGTGAAAATTTTAGTATTTTTCAATAAAACTATAAAAAAGTGAAAACGCACACAAAATTCTCGTCGATTGATACCCATATCATGAATCATGTAAATCATGAAAATTTTAGTATTTTTGAAAAATACTGTATTTTTGAAATTTTTTGGTGTTAAAAAAATAGCATGGTGAAAAAGTATACAAAATTTCGCTTCGCTTGATAACCATATTGCAAATTATGAAAATTGGTTTTTTTGACTATTTCAGTATTTTTCACGTTATTCATTGTAACCGTAATTCTACTATTACAAATTAACAATATTAATGAATTTATTTAAAAAAACTACAATTTTGCGTCTTTTTTCAATGTGTGGTCCTATTAAAAAAATATTGAAATATTTAAAAGACTTCATTAGATTGAAAATAGATAAATCCACATCATACAATGTATTCTGAAAATTTTCAATGAGCATTTTAAGTTAACCCTCTACAACCCAACCCCGCCTCTAGACGGGCTTCGATTTAAAAAATCGCCAAAAATCCATTTTTCAACCAATTTTTGATCTTCAAAAAGCATTGGAAAGAAGAACTTTTAAAATTTTGGAAAATTTTAGGGTTGGAAGTTTGACTTGTTTTATGAGACTTTGCCAATGTTTTTAAAAATGTAAATTTTTTAGGGGTCAACTTTGGCTGTGTTTTTTACTAACATTTCCTATATGTTAAGTAAAAAGAAGTATGCAGTAGTTTTTCTAGTGCCCCAGACTATGCCTCTACGCATTTATTTACAATTTAAATGATAATGGTTCCATTTTATAGCAGAAAATGTGAAAAACATGCAAAAAATTGAAAAAGTTACTGTTAAAACATGAAAAAATTAGATAGGCAAAATGTAATGATAGGAGGTTGTAGAGTAGGCCAAATACTAACAAAAACAAACATAAACTAAACAAGATAAATGCAAATAAAAATACTAAAAATTAAACAAGAAAAACATAAAACAAGAGAAGTAAAGTTTTTCGTACAACAAAAGTTGCTCAAAATGACCTCCTGAACACGGGAAAAAAAAATTCGAAAAAAAATTAGGGCAGTAGAGGGTTAAGCAAGAATCATTTAGTTTTAATTTCGAAGTGTGAGAAAAAAAACTTTAAATAAGATTTGGGCTTACAATTTAAAAAAAGAAAAATTGAAAACCGTCCTTGTAACGTTTTCAAATCTAAAAAAGATCATGCAGAAACAAATACTTGCAACAAGCGACATCTCCCTGCAATGAGAAACGTTAAGGGCATGCGCCAAATCTAGTTCCGTTTTGCCCTCTGCTGGCAGGCAACAGAAATGCTACACGTGATAATGTGGATAAAAGCTTACTCCTGAACTTTTCCTAACTCTTCTAAGCTCTTCTAAACTGTTCTAATTTATCCAAAGGTGAAACATTCGTTGTTTTCAAAACCATTCGGTTGGTGAAATATTTCGTTCCAAGATTTTTCAGCACCACTTCGTAATAAAAATTTACTTCCTAAAAAAATTACAATCAATCATACATGTTTTATTTTCATTGAAAATGTCTTTTGCTGAAAAAATACTTTTAAGTTTTCTAAGAAAAACAAATTTATAAATTAAACTCTCCTCTAATTAAAACTTTTAATCGAGTCAAAAATCAAACCAATAACTCCACTTAATCACCAAAGGAACTAATTAAAATGCTCGTCCGGCTATTTCACGAGAGTCGAACCATGAAAAAGCTGATTATAATTAAACATTTTCCACTTTGCTGGAAATCATTACGGTTACTTCAGTCCTGAATTACAGACTCCCTGAACGCCGTGATTATTTGTGGCACTTTGGTTCACTGACTCTTCATCATCTCTGGCTGCCACCAATTATGACGGACCATTTGCGGAGAGTTAATTTAGTGCAAAATTGTGGCACCATTTCGGTGGGAACCCTTTTAATCTTTTTTTTTTAACTTTTATTTTTCGATTCCCCAACCGCAATTTAATTGCACTAATTGTTTGCGTACTATATAATTATTCTAATAAATCAACCGAACGTCACCGGAAACCCCACCACAGCTGAGAGGGGAGTTGCTCGTAAATTTCACAACATTGACATTACACATTGGAACTGTCCATCGCAAAACCACAACGCGACAAGGATCACCAACCATAAATTATCCTCCTCCCTGGAAGGGTGGCAAAAGTAACGCCGCCTGCATCGCTGCAATTTCAATTAAACTGAGCCTGGGAAATTCCCAAAAGTGGCGCCGATCGGATCGAACATCACGTTTTTTTTTGCAATCAGCAAATATTCAGTTCATCTGTGAAATTGGCACACATACGAACGTGTAAAAAACACACACACACAATTACAATGGGAGGCTCAAAGATGAAATCCGTGCCTAATGGGTCGCATTAAATGGCATAATCTTGGATCATGGAGCGGGTTCAGGCTGTGTGTTGTTTATTGGGTCGGCGGATTCCGGCAACTGGGGCAGCGACTCCAAGTAGCGGTCGCCAAATTACCTCGACCGGTTCAGTCTCGGCAATCATCCTATCAAGAATTCAAATTTGTGGAGGTTGTGTGTGATTTGCTTGAGCGAGTGTGCTGAGTATTTTGTTTTGCGAAAAAAAAAATCGAAGAAATACCTACAAAAAGAGTTATTTAATTTAACTCTCTACTGCACACATTTTTTACACATTCTTTACTATCTATGAAAAAATTCTTTTCTTTTGTTTTATGTTATTCTTGTTTCATTTTTAAGTATTTAATTATCCATTTGTCATGTTTAGTTTTAAATCCGGCTGCAACTTTTTGGATGCATTCCGTATGCCAAAAGAAGACTTGTCCATATGATACAAATTTGGCAGTTGTTCATAAAAAATGGTATGTGAAAATACAAAAATCTATATCTTTTGAAGGATTTTTTATCGATTTGGTGTCTTCGGCAAAGTAGTAGTTATAAATATGGACCACACGGAAAAAATACACGACATTTTTTGTGATTTTTGTCACTAAAACTTAATTTGCAAAAAAACACAATTTTATTTTTTCTGATATGTTTAAGGGGGCATAAATGCCAACATTTAAAAAAATTTCAGAATCTGCAAAAAATCTTTGACCGAGTTATGAAATTTTGAATCAATACTGATTTTTTCAAAAAATCGAAATATTGGTCGCCAAAATTTTTTAACTTCATTTTTCGATGTAAAATCAAATTTGCAAACAAAAAGTACTTCAGTGAAATTTTGATAAAGTGCACCGTTTTAAAGTTAGAGCCATTTTTAGGTGTTTTTTCTAATAGCCGCAGTTATTCATTTTTTTAATTAGTGCCCATGTTTGCCCACTTATGAAAAAATATTTTTGAAAAGCTGAGAAAATTCTCTATATTTTGCTTTTTCGGACTTTGTTGATGCGACGGTTAGTTGCAGAGATATTGCTAAGCAAAGGTTTAAAAACAGGAAAATTGATGTTTTCTAAGTCTCACCCAAACAATCCACCATTTTCTAATGTCGATATCTCAGCAACTAATGATCCGATTCACAATATTAAAATATGAAACATTCGTAAAATTTTCCGATCTCTTCGAAAAAAATATTTTCAAAAATTTTAAATCAAGACTAACATTTCAAAAGGGCGTAATATTGAATGTTTGGATTTTTTGAAATGTTAGTCTTAATTCAAAGTTTTTGAAAATATTTTTTTCAAAAAGATCGGAGAATTTCATGACTGTTTCACACAATAACATTGTAAATCGGACCATTAGTTGCTGAGATATCGACATTAGAAAATGATGGGTTGTTTGGGTGAGACTTTGAAAACATCAATTTTCTTGTTTTTAAACCTTTGCAATATCTCAGCAACTAAGGGTCGTATCAACAAAGTCCGAAAAAGCAAAATACAGAGAATTTTCTCAGCTTTTCAAAAATATTTTTTTCAAAAGTGGGCAAGCATGGGCACTATTTTTTTTTAAATCAATAACTGCGACTATTTTGAAAAAAGTTTCATAAAAATGGCTATAACTTGAAAACGGTGCACTTTATGAAAACTTCACTAAAGTAATTTTTGATTGCAAATTTGATTTTACATCGAAATATGAAATTGAAAAATTTTTGCGACGAATATTTCGATTTTTAGAAAAAAATTGTATTGATTCAAAAAATCATAACTCGGTCAAAGATTTTTTGCCAATCCTGGAAAATTCTGAAAAGTTGGCATTTGATGTCCTCTAAAACATATCAAAAAATAAAAAAATAGTGTTTTTTTGCTAATCAAGTTTTAGTGACAAAAAGGGAAATAAAAAATCACAAAAAAAAATTTTTACCGTGTATCATTTTTTTCAGTGTAGTCCATATCCATACTTACAACTTTGCCGAAGACACTTTTTTAGTTTGTACCCCGTTGGTTGGTCAAAGTCAAACTAAAAAGTGACGAACTGTCACTTTTTACACGGCGCTCACGCACACTATCAAAACAAACGTTTGGTAGTGTGTGTGAACTCCGTGTAAAAGGGGTGTCAAACTAAAAACTGACCCCGTTCGTTTGACAACGGTTGGTGTCAAACCATCGGGGTTTGAGTGTATGGACAAACTAATGATGCAAAATGGCTTCATTGGGCATACCGAAGGCACCAAAAAAGTTTCAGCCGGATTAAAAAATACAAAAATTAAAATTAAAGAAAAAAGACCGATTCCGTAGAGAACTGCTCATATGAAAACTTTTTAGAAAACTCCAGAATGTGCAAAAAATCTTTAACCGAGTTATTCAATTTTGAATCAATACTGATTTTGAAAAAATCGAATTATACATTTTTTAGAATTAGTGAATATGTTTGCCCACTCTCAACTAATGGTCCGATTTTCAATGATAAAATATGAAACATTCGTGAAATTTTCCAATCTTTTCAAAAACAAAATTTTCTTTTTTTTAATCAAGACTAACTTTTAAATGTGTGAAACAAAACTAATTTTAAATTGAGAAACTTTTATTTTCATAAATAGTTCAAGGTAATGCGGGTTGCTTTGAATAAAAAAAATTGAGAATTAAATTTTCCTGACCAATTGTTTCAAGAATTGTCTCCCTTTCCTTCAAATTTTCCAACAAATCAACAATATAAATTGTTTGAAAAAGTATCCATGGAAAAACCACATATACACACAAAGTTTTTGTACAAATTAAAAATGTTGGTTCTTCAGGTCGGAAAAGACTAATATATTTTCATCCGTTTTTCGAAATTTAGCAAAATTCTAAAATAAACAATATTAAAATTAAAAATTTTGAAGCAAAACAGTTTTTTGCTGGGAAAATTATTTTATTTTCCTTTAAGGCTGGTACAAATACACTCCCTTCCATATTCGGGCCGAAAAATCAGGAGACAAATTTTTTTTTCAGAAAACTTCAAAATTTCAATGGATTAGCTGAAATTTATGTGTGTGCTTTTTGAGATATCAGCAGTGCCGCTCAATTTTGTAAACATTGCACACAGAAAAAAAACATATTTTACTTCTGAAAGGTTGTAAATTTGGTTGGTTAAATATTATTTACATAAAATGATGAGTAAAAAATTTTATTTCAACAGCAACTGATGTAAAATTACTCTTTTTTGACACAAAATCTGTCACTATTCCTAAATATAATGTTACCATTTTTTAACTGTGTATGATAACAGTTTTAAATAAGTAGAGTATTGAGTATTTGAAAATCATTACTAAATTCTTGAAGATCAATTTGGAAGGCAGAAACCACTGGGGAATTAAACAACTTCGTTTATCAACTTTATAAAGATTCAAAACTTACTTCGTTAAAACATTTCCGGAGGCTATCAACGATAAAAATAGAACAGTTATCCTTATCAAACTTCTTCGTTTGAAACAGGTTCAGACCAATTCCCTCACGCTCATCAAACCACCCTCAAAGGAGCATTTTCCACCAAATTTTACCACCCATTTCAGAAGTAAATTTTCACTTCACCACCTTCAAAAGCCGGAAAAATGCGTGCCTCTGCGAGTGGGCTCATCTTTTGCTTCTCAACCTTGTTTTTCGTCACGCCAACAAGCGATGAAAACCCAAAAAGAAAAACATTTTCCACCAGAAAAGTTTGATGCAACAATCGGCACCCCACACTCTCACTTTCGGAGATTTTCTCTGTGCATGGGGAAAACCACAATCACGTCACGTCTTGGCGAAAGTTGTGCTGGAATCGAGTGGAAAGTTAAAGTGTTCGTGCTTTCCTGGGTTGAGAGGAATATTTTTTTTATCTCTGAAATAAGTGTTAGATTCCATCCCCACCTAGTTAAGTAATTTTTAAATTTTGGTTAAATACTAAATCACTAAATTATTAAATTACTAAATTACTAAATTACTAAATTACTAAATTACTAAATTACTAAATTACTAAATTACTAAATTACTAAATTACTAAATTACTAAATTACTAAATTACTAAATTACTAAATTACTAAATTACTAAATTACTAAATTACTAAATTACTAAATTACTAAATTACTAAATTACTAAATTACTAAATTACTAAATTACTAAATTACTAAATTACTAAATTACTAAATTACTAAATTACTAAATTACTAAATTACTAAATTACTAAATTACTAAATTACTAAATTACTAAATTACTAAATTACTAAATTACTAAATTACTAAATTACTAAATTACTAAATTACTAAATTACTAAATTACTAAATTACTAAATTACTAAATTACTAAATTACTAAATTACTAAATTACTAAATTACTAAATTACTAAATTACTAAATTACTAAATTACTAAATTACTAAATTACTAAATTACTAAATAACTAAATTACTAAATTACTAAATTACTTAATTACTAAATTACTAAATTACTAAATTACTAAATTACTAAATTACTAAATTACTAAATTACTAAATTACTAAATTACTAAATTACTAAATTACTAAATTACTAAATTACTAAATTACTAAATTACTAAATTACTAAATTACTAAATTACTAAATTACTAAATTACTAAATTACTAAATTACTAAATTACTAAATTACTAAATTACTAAATTACTAAATCACTAAATTACTAAATTACTAAATTACTAAATTACTAAATTATTCCTTTCATTTAGGGGAAAATTACTTCAAAATACATAAAATTTGTTCATTAAAATGTTTTGCGTCTTTCTTGAACCCCTTTTTTTTAATTTTCATGAAACATATTATTCTTATTTTCTTTTTTCCATATTTCTTCCGTAAAAACGCCGTCCCCAAATTACCTTCAATCCCAAACCTAACCTCCCCTCAAAAAATCACGTCATTCTCCGATCCACCAAAAAACCCCGTCCACGACAGACTGCGTGCCATCCGGGGAGGCAGATATGCTGCGGTTGACCTTCAAGTGCCCTTCTTCTGCCAGGGGGACTGCTGAAACGCGTGCCGCACCCAAGACCGGCAAGAAATGAACCCCACTTTCACTCTCGCTCTCTTTCGCCATCCAACTTTCTCTTCGAGTTTTTCCCCAAAAGCAGAAATTAACGGTCTCAAGTGAAACGTCTCCGGAATGTAGGCAACACACACAGAAGGTGTTTTCCACGTGGTTTTCACCGGGAAAAAGGTGGAAGCTGCGGTGTACTGAACATAAATTTTCCCTCTAACCTCAAAATCCTCTCCGGGTTTCCTCCACGAACGTGTGTGATTTGCATTGATTGAGGTTATGCTGCGAGAGTTATCCTAATGTTTATCTTCATATTTTGTGCTGTGGTTTGTCTTTGATCGGAGGTTCCAATCTGCTCTTTTTGGGTAGATGTTTGTCGTAAATAGATTCAATTTCGATCCCAGTCTGATCTGCTTAAATTTGGGCGATTTAGATAAGGTAACGTCTAGTCTTGCCCTTTTTAAGATTTTTTAATCGATGGCATTTTAGCAGATATTTGAAGATTGCTTTTTTGTCCTGAACATATGTTCAAATAATTGATTTTTTTTCACCAACATGTTTGCCAGAAAAAATCAAATTGTAATAACAGAAAACCTCAAAGTATATTCGATCCACTTCGAGTTATAGATTACTGAAACCATTACAAAAAAAATCATTTTCCTTACGAATATCGCTGAATCTCTGAAACAGCTTGCTTTATTTTGAGGTTATGACTGTTTTTGGAGTGATTTTTTCTGGGGAACAAGATGAAGATAAAATAAAAAAATTTAGTGCATAGGTTCAACGTGAAATTTGCGATAAGGTAAAACCAATAAAAAAAGTACACGTCTTCAAACAAGAAACTTTTACGGCACACGTCCCGACTGTTTGTCTTGCCGGCTTATCGGATAACGGAAAATAAGAATCTAGCTCCATTTATGGCGTAAATCACCTCGTCAAAAGTTTCTCCCCCTGACCCAACAATCCTCCCAGAATTTGTAGGACACGTGGGACGACACGACCTAGACACGACGAAATGGGGGGGCCCATTTCTGATGTACAAGTTTGATCTTGCCGTCTCTAGCTGCTCTGAACGTAACAAATCCTGAGCACAGAGAAAAAAAGACGAGGACGAGACACTCTGCTGTCGACCTTAGACCGCAGGCAGTACCAGGGTCGGAAATGAGACAGAAGGGTTATGTCCTCATTCGCAACACATTCGGTGCGGAAATGTTGGGAAAATCAGCCCTGCGGGCTGCGGGAAAGCTGTTGCTCATATTTTATGCCACTTTTCGAGGGATCATTCTGAGGGGGGAAGAATTTAAACAAATATTTAAACGGAGCTGGAATTGGTTGTGTGAAGTTGACGTCCACTTCGAAACGCTACAGAAAATAATCCTCGATATTACTATAACTCATAAACTAAACCAAATACTTTGAGTTTTTCAATAATTTATAAATAAAACTTTCTGGAGAGAAAAAATCAAGTACAAAATTCGAAAAAAACTTTTTATCAAAAAAAGTTAATAAAAGAAAATTGCAGATTTGGCAACACTGTTAAATTTCCATCCTTAAATCTGGCAACAATTATGTTTCAATGTTTTTAGTTTTTTTTTTATCGTGAATATTTTTGGAAAGCATCTTATCACATTAAAATTTCATTTTCATCGTTCTTTTAAAGGAAAGTTAGCGTGGAGTCTTCATTTCTCCTCAATATGACTAAATTTCCCAAAATTGGAGACCTGGCTCAACATCGGAGCAGGTTCACTGCTGTCAATGAGCAAAAATCCCCTCTCCAAAATCGATTCGATTTCCGGGGCAAGGTCGCCGTCGGCTTATCAGAAAGGCCGGAAGTCTCAAATTAATAATAAGAAGCGACAAAAAAAGTGTAGGGATTCCCCGCTCCCCGTTGGGAATGGTCGATCGGTGTCAGGTTCATGCGTCCTAGGAAGAAGCAAAAAAACGAAATTTGATTGCAATAAAATGTGGGAGATGCTATAGCTGGGTGATATTATGGGGTGACATTGCGTCATAGATTTATTTAGTTTTGTATCTAACTTTTCGAATTTCATTGAAAATTACTTCAAAGAAGTGGGCATTAAATTCGTAAATAACTTACCACCTCCAAATAAATTACGTAGTTTATAGTTTATAGACAACTCTCTAAATTTGCTAAAATCACTAAAAAAATATTTAAAAAAAAACCAAACATTAAATCATAAAGGACATTACAAGTATAATTTAATGTAAAAACTCGTTCGTGGCCTGGAGCATGATCTTGAAAAATTACAACATTTATATTGAAAAAGAACAAATTTAAAGTCGAGGCTATTTTATCCTCATTATTTAGTGCTAAATAAATTTTTCAAATTTATAACAAAAGTTCGTTCGTGGCCTGAAGCATGATTTGAAAAAGGGTTATTTTGAAAAAGAACGATTTTAAAGTCGATGCTAATTTATCTTCATTTTCCGTGTAGAATATAATTTCAAGTTTAAAAGCCGTTTTTGAGTAAAATTTGTTGCCATCTGAAAACAAAAAATATTTTGAATTATAAAGAACATTATTAAAAAAAAAATTGATTCAATTGCTTGTCAGACCATGAACCTGAACATAAGCATGATTTAAAACAAAAAATGCAAAACGTTGTATTAAAAATACAACCAAAGTTATCTTCTAATGAAATTTTTAATTATAAAAGACTCTTAAAGTAAAAATTGTTTTGATCTGAAAAAAAAAATATTTTAAAAACGACGAATTTCCAGACCAGTTAATTTAACATCATTTTAGGTAAACAAAAATATTTTTTAAATCATAAAGCACTTCATGAGCATTTTATTTTGCAAAAACTCGTTTATGGCCTGGAGCATGCTCTGAAAAAAGGATATTTATTTTGAAAAACCACGATATTGAAGTTTAAGAAAATGTTTCTCCATTTCGGATGACAAATTAAATTAAAATTCATAAAGCATTTTGTTAATAAAAAATTTTATGTAAAAGATTGTTCGTGGCCTGGAGCATGCTCTGGAAAAAGGATATTTATTTTGATAAACTATGATTTTTAGGTTCAAACAAATTTAGCTTCATTTTAGGTTTAAAACTAAATTTTAAATCATTAAATTTGCGTAAAATAATATAAAAAGCACACTCGTGGACTGCATGATCTCAAAACAGATATTAATTTTGAACAAATTCGATTTTAAACTAGAAACAAATTTTACTTCATATCAGGTGAAAATTTTGTTTTAATCATATTCCTTTTTTTAATCAAAGCTAATTTACACACATTTTAGGTGTATCACAAAATTTTAAATCATAAAGCACTTTATAAGAACAAATTGTTGGAGAAACTCGTTCATGGTCAGGAGCATGATCTGACAAAAAAATATAAAAAAAGACGAATTCATAGTCGTAGCATACCAATCTATCACAGATGTCAAACTAATTAACAAGTCATAAAGCACTTTCTAATTGAAATTTGTAGCTCGTTCATGGCCTGGAGCATAATCTGAAAAAAATGTTATTTTTAAAAATTGCCAATTTAAAGCAGAAACAAGCAAATTTCGAAGCAAATTTATCTTCATTTTCGGTGTAAAACTTAATTAAAATCATAAAAATTATAGAAATTTGTTTCAAAACCTATTTTAAATCATGAAGCTTGCAGCATTATCTGGAAAACAATACTATTTTATTTTTATTTTTTTTCAAAAAATATAAATTTTAAGTTGAACCAAATTTATTTTCATTTTACGTTTGAAACTCAATTTTAATCATAAAACATTGATGAGTAAGATTTGTTACAAAACCTTGTTCGTGGCCTGGAGCATGTTATAGAAACACAATATTTTACAAACAGACGATTTTAAAGTCAAAGCTAATTTATCTTCATTTTAGGTAAAAAACTAAATTTTAAATGATAAAAGACTTTCAAAGAAAAAACTGTTGCGAAAACTTGTTCGTGGCCTGGAGCATGACATGGAGAAAAAATATTAAGAAAAACGGCGAATTTAAAGTCGAAGCAAAATTGAACGCAGTGTTAGGTGTAAAACTATTTTTTTAATTATTAGACAGTGTATGAGTAAAATGTATTGCAATTGCTCGTTCATGACCTGGAGCATGATAAAAAAATAATAAAAATATTTTAAGAAAGGCCGAATATTATGTCGAAGCTAATCTTTATTCATGTTGGTGTAAAACTAAAATTTAAAACTCAAAAGACAACATTTGTTTCTAAAGCTCGTTCGTGGCCTGGATCATGACCTGGAAAAAATATTTGTTTTGAAAAATGACGAATTTAAAATTTATCTTCATGTTAACGTAAAACAAAATTTTAGAGTTTTTATTTCTCAAAAATTATCATTATAGCCGTTAAATCTCCAATTCAACTTGAAAAACATAACCTGTTTCAACAAGAGGAAAATTTCATTAACCCTATTTCCGTTTCACCTTTTTGTTCACCTTGCTTCACCCAACATCCAGACGGAAGCCAATTGAATCTCACTGCCCTCAGAGGTTTTTTCTGTACTTTATTGACCTGCAAAGGTAGGTCCTTTTATTCCATCAGGATGTTTTTTCTCCCTTGTCATGATTTCCTCCCTCAGACACATCCTCCCAGCCTGTCATTTGATTTTGGATCCATTTACGGCAACTTTCCCCTGGACCTGGGGACCAAACCGGAAGGCTTAATAAATGAGAAGGGAAGTCGGCCATGTGCCAAATACCACCATGTGGGCCACCTCTCTGCTGGGCAGGAAATTGAAAGTGATATCTTCTCGGAAGGGATGCTGCTGGCAGACAGACAATGACAATGAGAAGGGTTCTCTCCGGAAACTGCGGACCCCCTTTTTTGGTGTTTGTGAAATTTGATGATAATTCGAAAATTATAATTTTAAACGATTGCTGTCAGTTGGATTATCGAGCATTTGGTAGAAAATTGGTAAGCTATTGGTTTTAACCAAATTCTAGCTTATTAAAAATAGCAGTTATAAAAAAAAGATTGAAAAATAAAATTTCAAATAATTCTAATAAAAATAAGAGCACATTTCAAAAAGGCTGTTCTTTCAGAACTTGGTTATCCTCACGATTTAACAGATTGAAACCGCTAAAAAATCCAACAACAATGAAAATACCCAATCCCATCAACCCCAAAATCGCTGATCAAAGACAAACTGCGAAAACAACTCCCAAAGGTAAACATACCAACTGTGAGCTTACCACCCACAAACCACAACATCAAAACAAAAAAAGGAAAAAAATAATAATTGGAACCGAAATCATTTACGACAGGTAGAAACCCAAACAGAGATCAATAGCCTTTATACACACGCTTTTAAACCCGAATACACCACCAGCTGGGAGAGATTTTCCCCCATTTTTCTTCAACCAACTTGTCAGAGAAGAAAAGCGAAATTCCACCGAAACGACACCGCACCGCGACACGCGATTTACACGTGTTGACTCTCGGCAGTGGATTTTCTTCATGTTCTTTTTTTTTTTTTCCTTACAGAATTCGATTCATTTCTCGGAAGGAGATGGAAAAATCAACCCGTAAAATGAACCACCTCCTTCTTAACAAACTGGCGTTGTTTCTCAGGAAAATCAAAATTTATCAGCTGACGGCGTCTTCACGCGATGAACACGAGAATTTATTTTGGCGCAATTTACTCACGCTTGTGGAAGAAAAAATATCAAGTTGGCGGAAAGAGAAAGAAAATGCTCTCTTTCCGCCTTTATGACAACGAAAAATTGTCTAAAGAAGGTGGCTTTTCAAATCCAAGTAAAAGGACTCTCAAAGTAATTATGGAATTATTTCACTCGAGAACAAAAATAATCATTTTTGTCATTAAAATAATGATTTTTTTCATTTTTGTCATTTTTGTCATTTTTGTCATTTTTGCCATTTTTGTCATTTTTGTCATTTTTGTCATTTTTGTCATTTTTGTCATTTTTGTCATTTTTGTCATTTTTGTCATTTTTGTCATTTTTGTCATTTTTGTCATTTTTGTCATTTTTGTCATTTTTGTCATTTTTGTCATTTTTGTCATTTTTGTCATTTTTGTCATTTTTGTCATTTTTGTCATTTTTGTCATTTTTGTCATTTTTGTCATTTTTGTCATTTTTGTCATTTTTGTCATTTTTGTCATTTTTGTCATTTTTGTCATTTTTGTCATTTTTGTCATTTTTGTCATTTTTGTCATTTTTGTCATTTTTGTCATTTTTGTCATTTTTGTCATTTTTGTCATTTTTGTCATTTTTGTCAGTTTTGTCATTTTTGTCATTTTTGTCATTTTTGTCATTTTTGTCATTTTTGTCATTTTTGTCATTTTTGTCATTTTTGTCATTTTTGTCATTTTTGTCATTTTTGTCATTTTTGTCATTTTTGTCATTTTTGTCATTTTTGTCATTTTTGTCATTTTTGTCATTTTTGTCATTTTTGTCATTTTTGTCATTTTTGTCATTTTTGTCATTTTTGTCATTTTTGTCATTTTTGTCATTTTTGTCATTTTTGTCATTTTTGTCATTTTTGTCATTTTTGTCATTTTTGTCATTTTTGTCATTTTTGTCATTTTTGTCATTTTTGTCATTTTTGTCATTTTTGTCAATTTTGTCAATTTTGTCATTTTTGTCATTTTTGTCATTTTTGTCATTTTTGTCATTTTTGTCATTTTTGTCATTTTTTTTCATTTTTGTCATTTTTGTCATTTTTGTCATTTTTGTCATTTTTTTTCATTTTTGTCATTTTTGTCATTTTTGTCATTTTTGTCATTTTTGTCATTTTTGTCATTTTTGTCATTTTTGTCATTTTTGTCATTTTTGTCATTTTTGTCATTTTTGTCATTTTTGTCATTTTTGTCATTTTTGTCATTTTTGTCATTTTTGTCATTTTTGTCATTTTTGTCATTTTTGTCATTTTTGTTATTTTTGTCATTTTTGTTATTTTTGTCATTTTTGTCATTTTTGTCATTTTTGTCATTTTTGTCATTTTTGTCATTTTTGTCATTTTTGTCATTTTTGTCATTTTTGTCATTTTTGTCATTTTTGTCATTTTTGTCATTTTTGTCATTTTTGTCATTTTTGTCATTTTTGTCATTTTTGTCATTTTTGTCATTTTTGTCATTTTTGTCATTTTTGTCATTTTTGTCATTTTTGTCATTTTTGTCATTTTTGTCATTTTTGTCATTTTTTGTCATTTTTGTTATTTTTGTCATTTTTGACAATTTTGACAATTTTGACAATTTTGACAATTTTGACAATTTTGACAATTTTGACAATTTTGACAACTTTGACAACTTTGACAATTTTGACAATTTTAACAATTTTGACAATTTTGACAATTTTAACAATTTTGACAATTTTGACAATTTTGACAATTTTGACAATTTTAACAATTTTAAAAATTTTAAAAATTTTGACAATTTTGACAATTTTGACAATTTTGACAATTTTGACAATTTTGACAATTTTGACAATTTTGACAATTTTGACAATTTTGACAATTTTGACAATTTTGACAATTTTGACAATTTTGACAATTTTGACAATTTTGACAATTTTGACAATTTTGACAATTTTGACAATTTTGACAATTTTGACAATTTTGACAATTTTGACAATTTTGACAATTTTGACAATTTTGACAATTTTGACAATTTTGACAATTTTGACAATTTTGACAATTTTGACAATTTTGACAATTTTGACAATTTTGACAATTTTGACAATTTTGACAATTTTGACAATTTTGACAATTTTGACAATTTTGACAATTTTGACAACTTTGACAACTTTGACAATTTTAACAATTTTGACAATTTTGACAATTTTGACAATTTTGACAATTTTGACAATTTTGACAATTTTGACAATTTTGACAATTTTGACAATTTTGACAATTTTGACAATTTTGACAATTTTGACAATTTTGACAATTTTGACAATTTTGACAAATTTGACAATTTTGACAATTTTGACAATTTTGACAATTTTGACAATTTTGACAATTTTGACAATTTTGACAATTTTGACATTTTTGACAATTTTGACAATTTTGACAATTTTGACAATTTTGACAATTTTGACAATTTTGACAATTTTGACAATTTTGACAATTTTGACAATTTTGACAATTTTGACAATTTTGACAATTTTGACAATTTTGACAATTTTGACAATTTTGACAATTTTGACAATTTTGACAATTTTGACAATTTTGACAATTTTGACACATTTGACAATTTTGACAATTTTGACAATTTTGACAATTTTGACAATTTTGACAATTTTGACAATTTTGACAATTTTGACAATTTTGACAATTTTGGCAAACCTGAAAAACTGTTTGTAATGTCGCAACATAAAATCTTATTAAAAAGAGTACAATCATCAGCAATTCTGCATAAAATAACAGCTGATGAAACAGGAAGCATTTAGAAAAAGTCAAAGATAAAAAACATTGTAAAGCAAACTATAGGAAGCCAAAAGTTTGATAAGTAAAGGCAATTCATATCAGCTCGACGAATCCAATACTAGTCACCCTTCCTCGTCAGCCTTACAAGTTCACTAGCAAACATTCCAGAGCACATAAAAAAATCTACCAATTCACAAGTATCAGCAGGTACGTCACACTTTTAAGTATATGCACTTGAGATTTACATCATATTTAGTCTCTGTTTAACTTGCAGATATGCCATTCAATCAACCGCAGAATTGTTCAGAATTTTACTCTCTTCTTTAATGCGCTCACTCTCTAAGCATTCATCCTCTCTCTCAAACCACCACGCGTTCATCTCTAAGCAAACTGACAGCCCTCTCCGCGTTTCAAAACTGACAGCCAAACTTGTTTCGAGCTGTTGCTTCCCGGACGGCGCGCCACGCCGACTTTAGTCGCTCGCGGGAAAATTCAAAGGAAAGTCCAACCTTTCATCCTTCTCTCCGTCGGCGTTGTCGTCGAATTAGTCTGGAGCTTAGTCGGAGCTACTAAACAGAGTCGTGCCTCAGTACCGCCGTGGATCTCGTGACGTTAGGAGGTTTCGTTATGTTGGTTCTGGACAGGGGAGAAAAGTTTCCTTTTGAAGAAGTGTGACTTAATTGACGGGGGGATTAGTTTGAAAGGTGGTCATTAAAAAGTTTTAAATAACCTGGAAATTTTCGGTGGCCAAGAGTGTGTGCGGGCAACAGGTGTTGATAATCTGCCAGCATCAACCCGGAGTGGAAAATTGGAGCCCGGATTATCACTGCTAATGGAAGATAAGTGATAATATCGGGCTGACAGATAAGCTGCACGGTGAAGTGAAAGTGGGCATTTTGGTGGAAAAAGAGAACTGTCAAAATTGACAGTTGAAAAAAAAACTTCAAAAAAATTAGTTTCACTAAAGTGACAGTTTGACTGCCAAAATTGACAACTCAACAAAAAAATTGTCACAAGAAAAATATTTTCTTTTAGAGTGTAACAAAATTATCATTAAACAAAGTAAATCAACAAAAATCTGCATGTTTTCCCCGACTTTCTCTCAAGTGGCAATTAAATTTCATCTGCAGTCAGCGAAAATAAAAACAACCAAACAGTGAATGTCAATTAGGGGGCAACCGTTTAAAAGTGTGCAAAGAAAATTAATTTCGGCGAAATTTACACAAATTTGCCGCACAGTGTAAGGTCGAATATTTATGCTAATTGGTACACAAGTCTGGAAAGTTGGAAAGTGGTGTGAAAATACATAAATAAATAAAATTTCCAGCAGCAGCAGCCGCCCGGAAGTCGGGGTGGCATCTGTTAAGCGTGCAAATGTGACGTTTCAGCTGTCAGTCGGACAGATCGATTGGATTCGCGAGAAAGAGGAAAAAACAGAGCTTCTGGTTTATAACTTCCTTGAGCAGAGCAGAAAGGCAGAGTGGCAGAATCTTCGGTTAAGGTCAGACCTGGAGGTATGGAAATTAATATACTTAGAACGGGTCTATTTTTGGGTTTTTATTGGCACTCTCTCTCGCTGGATAGCGTGGAAAACCGGAAGCTGCGCTGAGAGGGATGGTTGATGATGTTGAATAGATTTAATTAGCGCGATTGATTTAGTTTGGGCCAGATGAAGGCAAGGTCGGTGTGAGTGGGTGGGAAGTGCTTTAAAATTTGACGAATTAAATATTGAGTAAATTTATTTCTAAGTCACTTGAAAAAGTACTCGTACAAATAAATATTATGGATTAGATTTTTAGGCAAGGAAAAATAAACTAGTTGATTCTTGATTCCAACTCATTCGCGATTTACGGTTTACTGAAAAATGAAAAAAAATCACTTCAAATCTTTTTTAAGGGGTCCCACCAATAATGTTCTCTATTTATATTGATCCAGGAAGTCACCATTTTTTATGACAATATGTAAAAGTTGAAAAAATTAATTTTTGCATAAATTTTTAACGAATTTCTCTCTAAAAACCAACTAAAAATGTTTTACCGCCATAACCAATACCATCAACTTATATGTATCTTTCTTTCTGTTTAATTTGGCTTTCGGGATAATTAGTTTTTGCCTCTTGAGTGCCAAGATGTATTCGTTTCATAAAAAATAAAAATGGAGAATTTTTCAAATTCCTTATGATAACTCAATTTTGTCACTTTCATCACAGTTTCAGCAACACAGCAATTGACATGCAAAATCAATCATTTTCATTGATTTGACTATGTAACGTAAGCTCCATTAAGAAAGTTCATCAAAGTCATTTTATTTTATTTTATTTTCTTAAACCTGTTTTTTTAACGAAAAAACCAGCATGACTGTTTTTCTCATTGTGAAAGGATAGTTAATTGTTCGAAAAATCAAAAAAAAAATCCCGTTTCTGGTAACCCTATGAAAAGTTATGGATAATTAAATGAAATTTACAATTTTTTTTCATGCCCGGAACATTTTAGATTATCTCCGCTTAAGAGAAATTTAGCCAACTATATATGATCAAATTTGGTTTTTTTTTTACAAATATTACTTTCGCATACTTACAATAAATTAAGCATAAAGGAGATCTGGCAACCCTGTCATGAAATATCTACCTTTGAGAGGGGTTGCACAAACTTCATGGGTTTAATGCGCAAATGTTTATTTAAAAAACATGAGCATGATTTGGTAAATTCGGAAATTTGGAGCTCTGGCAACCCTGTACTGAGACATCGCCATCACAGCAAGATTCAACAGTTTTGGACCGGAAGTTGATTGTTTAGACGAGCATGACACCTTTAATATACGACTGGCAATCTGGGAACACGGCCGAGAGATATCGTTGTTTTTTTTTTTTTTTGGATCAAATATTTGAATCATATATGCTGTTCAATCTATACGAAACTTTTAAGGTTTTATTTTCTGGGAAATTATGTGCGAACAATTCTATGCAAAAACGAACAATTCTATGCAAAAATAATGAACATTTGGTCCATTTAAACATAGGGTTTAGTCAAAAAAGATTTAATAGACGCCATTTATCTGAGAGTATATTTGCTGAAAATATCATGGAGGTCTTTTTAATAAACTAATTAGAAAATTAATATATGAAAAAAGTGGTTTTCTTACAACTTTCGATGCAAAAAGAATCAATTTTGCATCATTGGTTTTTTTTCCTACCATATTGAGGACTGCTCATACAAAAGAGTTTGTAAATAAATCAAATTCTGTATCTTGAGAAGGGAATTTTTGATTGATTTGATGTCTTCGGCAAAGTTGTAGGTTATGATTAGGACTTTTCGGATAAAATAAAAATAAGTAGTTCAAAAGTTATATATAAAAATGTGTTTTCACATTTATCCGGATCTCACTTAAATGCATGTAAACTATGTCCGGATCCACCATCCGACCCATCGTTGGTTAGGTTATCAAAAAACCTTTCCAACGAGTCTGAAACATTGAAGATCTGGCAACCCTGTCTCGAGATATAGTCACTTAAGTAATATTTATGTACTTTTTGGAAGCCGGATCGCACTTAAATGTATGTAAACTATGTCCGGATCCACCATCCGACCCATCGTTGGTAAGGTTTTCAAAAAACCTTTCCAACGAGTCTGAAACATTGAAGATTTGGCAACCCTGTCTTGAGATATGTCCACTTAAGTGATATTGATGCACTTTTTTGAAGCCGGATCCCACTTAAATGTATGTAAACTGTGTCCGAATCCACCATCCGACCCATCGTTGGTTAGGTTATCAAAAAACCTTTCCAACGAGTCCAAAACATTGAAGATCTGGCAACCCTGTCTCGAGATATGTCCACTTAAGTGATATTGATGCACTTTTTTGAAGCCGGATCCCACTTAAATGTTTGTAAACTATGTCCGGATCCACCATCCGACCCATCGTTGGTTAGGTTATCAAAAAACCTTTCCAACGAGTCCAAAACATTGAAGATCTGGCAACCCTGTCTCGAGATATGATTACTTAAGTTATATGTGTGTACGTGTTTTTCTGGATCTAAAAAAATAGCTAGAAAATATGTCCAAACCATTCATATTACCCATTGTTGGTAAAAAGTGAGGAAGGCATCAACCACGTAGGTGGATTAAGTTAGTTTTTATCGTTGAAGTTGATTAAAAGAATCTTTTTATACCAAAACGTTTTATTTAAATCGTTAATAACTCGACAGGGTTAACTCGGATCGTTTTACAATCTTTGACAAAGTTGTTTGTCATAAAAGTGTACATAAGAGTCTCACACTTGACAATGATCCAACACATTTCCACTTTCCTCATGAGTTTTTTTCGATTTTTTCGGAAAACCCGAATTAAAAAATATCGGATATTCGGAACCGTAGAGAACCACTCCAATGACCAATTCAATATATTTTTTTATTTGTGCCTCAGAATTTTGACATTCAATTAAAGCTAATTAAAAGCGTTTTCAACTGAAATCGAGTTGTAATTAGCTCAATAAGAAGTGAGCAAGCAAGTTTCTATCAATAGTTTTGCAAAATTATTTGTTTAAATAGTGAAAATCAGCAAATTGGATGGAGTTAGGAGCAAGCGCTTAACCTGCCAAACATTCCCCTATAATGTTTTTTTTTTTATTTTGAAAAAAAAATCAAATGTGAGAGGACAAAAACTTCAAAAACTATAAATCGCTAAAAATATTTTTTGTACACAAAAAAGGAAAAAAAATAGTAACTTTCAGTTTTTTGAAATCAGTATTTCAAAATGCTTTCAACCCTTACATACACTCGTCCCCTCAAAGAGATAACAAACTACCCCCGGAAAGCCACATGAAAATGCCCTTTTCATGTCGAAGGCGGTGGGTGGACCTTTTGTACTCCCATCTCAAGCATGAATCATTATTTCACACCCGTCGCAGAATATAAAACAAAACACGCGGTTGATAGCGCGCTGCTGCAGAACAAAATCCGTGGGAAAATTCGAGTTCTTCATTTGACGATCCCGCGGAGAGAGGTTTAAGTCCTCCCAAAACAACAGCGTCCATAAAATTGCTTGACTTGGGGGAAAATGAATCAAAAAGGAGAAGAAAAGAATAGAAAAATGTGTTGGCGTGGAAAACACTCACACACTCACATTATTATTATTTGCGATGCTTCAAAGTTCGGGGGTGTTTTGTTGTTTATTTGGCTGCAAATGAAAGGCGTCTTTCAGAAGAATAAAAAAAGCACACAAGCGATGGTGTTCTGAAGATAAATTAGATGAAAAATGCAAATTTTGGTGCTCTCAAAAAGCTTTCGTGAAAAGTTTGGTGGAAATTGAGGGTGGGGATGAAGGGAAAACGATTAGCTGTTGTGCATATTTTATGAGTTTTTTTTCTGTGATAAAAAATGAACTTGAGACATCATCATTTGAAGTTTTAAGTGACAGTGACAAAGACAATCCCATGCGTTTCCACTTTACTGCTCTAAAATGCATAGTTGTCTCATTTTAAATGTTGTGATTTTTTAGGTGTTTGATCCAAATATCTGAAATAATCATTATTCCTCAAAAATATAAATTACATTCGTTTTTCACATTTCCAGGAAAAATGCATTTTTCTAAAAAGCTTAGGCGAACAATATCATAATTTGTAGCGTTATCCCACGCTTCGGATCTGCTTTGGCTGGCGAGAAAAAGAAAATTGGATTTCTTATCGCGCCATTCAACCACTTCAAAGGCGCGAATTTCTATAAAGATGGCACAGCAAATGGCACTCATAAATATGCACAGTTTAAAGCAGTTTAGAAAAATAAAAGCAAAGAGAAATGTTCCGATTTACCCCCACGCAGTGGATGGTGGTGAAAAAAATCAGAGTTTTGGCTTCTCAACTGAGTAAAGACTTCAAAAATCACATGATCTTCTTCAAATTCCTGATATTGCAACACAATAATGCACATAAAAGAGTAATTTTGTTCTTATGTTTTTGCTTCCATATATTTTTAAAAAGCCGTAATAATCTATCAAAATATCTAAAATGTTGCAACATTTTTACAATCAATTAAAAAATAAAACTTAGTTAATTAGCATTAGCATTAGCATTAGCATTTGGAGGACGCCCCACCACCGGAAGGCTCCACAACGCTTATCCCACTGTTTGGTCTGGTTGTGTTAGACCCTCATCCGGAACAATAATCCAACACGGGAGATACCATGTCTTCATCTTTTGATGAGTGTGTAATACAGCCCAGGGCATAAGGGGGTCCACGCCGGGTCCAAGCTATCCTCGGGGAAATGAAGGAATGTTAGTAAACACCTATCTAAAGTGCGCAGGAACCCCTACGTCACCTTAGTGGTATAGATGTTTGTAGGGAGGTTTTGGACTCAATGTTAGTAGGAGAGGTAGAACCCTAGGATATACCCCGAAAGGTATTGCGGGCAAATCAAGTAGAGTTAGTTTTTTTTATTATTAAACTTATACTTGTGATTGTATAGTGTTAAAGATGCATGATTTATATTTTTTATATTTTAAACCACGGCAGAAACAACGCGACGAAGCCGTGCATGATTAAATTGACTGTCGTATTACTAAACCAACCATTTTCTCAGGTAAAAGCAATGCTGATTAATCACAGTTTTAACATGTTTGTTGTTAAACTCATTCTATCAACTGTAAGAGTAGAGAGAAGTTTAAATTGTCATTTAAATTATAGTATATTTAAGCGAAATTCGAGGTTGTAAATAATTTAACTCATAATTGATATTTTGATTTTAAACTCTTACAGCGATAAGGAGTAAACATTCATTATTTACCCATTTGTTTTATTTTGAATGTAGGATTTAGATGTTTCATTAAAACGACCGATTCAAAAAGCATACTTAGTTATCATTTATTTTTAGTGTAATGGGATTAATCAGCATATTTAAATTATTTTCTTCAAATAATTAAAATAATTAAATTATTATTAGCTGAAAAATATACAGACAAAACACAATCACTCACTCACCCACACACACATTGATGCTTCCTCGATTTGAAGATCAGCAACATTCAGTTTTTATGCTAATGCTACAACGGGTTTAAAAATTTGCGAAAAGCCTAGATAACAAAAAAAAGCAAAAACCCCGAAACTAATTGAAATCCATACTACTTATAGAAAAGTTATTTAAAACCGTACATATAACCGTGCGTGATCAAATGTGACTAACTGCAACCTTTAGCATTCTTTAAAACACACATTTCTGTTAAATTCTAAAAAGTCTGCAGCCGGGTTGCATTTTCACCATATGGCAACACTTCTGTGGAACGTTTAGGATCCACATGATCCACAAATGTCAAACACTGCCGAAGCTTCTTCCGTTCATTCCAATCTCACTCACACAGTACCACTCACTAAACAAACAACATGAAACGAACTCACCAAGTTCAGCTTCGGTTTTATTCCGGTGAGATGCTGGCGTGGATGCTGGCCTCCTCGTTGGAATCAGCCAACAAGCAGGAAAACAAATCCAGCCCTCCGGCTTTCCAGTGACATCTAAATCACTTCCGCACTACTCCCAGTCCACGCATGAAAGCTCTGGCCCACGGGGCCCTACGCACACGCGCACATGTCATCTTTAAGCCAAAGCTTTGAGAACAACACAGAACAACACACAGAAGCGAAAGTTGTCGTTCACATTCTTGCTCTCCCGTTTCCGATCAAAAAACAACTCAATCATAAACAATTTTTCACTAAACAACCACTGAAGCATTATTTTTTTCCTATCCTCCTTATTCTTGTTATTTATTTCCAATGCTGCTTTCTTCGCTTCTCCGTGCTCTGGTCAAAACGCCACATATCACCAACACCACTAAACAGCCCCTCGCTCACTGCTTGCCGGAGGGCGCAGCGCTAGCCGAGACGCCATATTCCTGCCATCTTCGATGTAAACAAAAGGATATCTAATCGTGGGAAAAAACATTTTTACAAGGTTTCCTTTAAAAAACCAAGGTTTTTCAATGCACTGTCCGTCAGCAAATTGCTTCTGCAATAAGTTTTCATCAAAAGGGCAGAATTTCACACACAAAATTCGCGAACAAAATCGAGTCTGGAGAACGAAGCAAAATCGCGTGCACTCGCGTTGAAGGCCGGGTTGCCAATCCATTAAAAAATAAAACTTAGTTAACCTCAATTATCTCTTAGATGAAACATTTAGCCGCGAGGGTCTCAGCCGTTCTATAATGGTTCATTGGGCAATATACTTACGCATAATTTCACTGCCGGCCAGTGGGTATTGGAATGTAACATGTACATGTACCGTAAAACGGGGTGACTTTGATAGCCGGGGTGACTTTGATAGGTTTGCGATTTTTCCGCAAAATGAAGAGTACAATTAAAATACGTACGAAATGGCTTAGAATCATACTGACCGTGATAGAGAAGTGTTCAAAGTACCTCAAGAAGAACTATTCATAACATTTTGAAAAGTTTAAAAAGTTAGTTAACTATAGTTAAGAAAATGTTGGTGAAACTCATTATTTTAAACTTCTCAAAGTGTCATGATTTTCTCAATGAACATGATTTTGAATCGGAAAACGGAATGCATTTTCGGTTTCTTTGAACAATTTTCCACTAGGTGAAGGTTAAATAAGTTTGTAAAAAATGTGGTTTTGAAACACAATTTAAAAAAATCTCGAAATTTATATACAATTTCAGTTGAACAAATTGCATGTAAAATGTGAAAACTTGTGATTCGTGCTTCGAATTCAGTATAAAATGCAATATAAATCGATAATTTTACAAACAAAACTAATTTTAACAAATTTCAGGCAAAATTACGACTTTTCAACAATTTTACCTAAAATTTATATGTATTTTGTTAAAAGCTTATAAACTAAGTTTACTAAATATAAACTTTGTTATTTTTTTTTTTTTTTTCTTAAAAACTATATCAGCTACTTTAGTGATGCTACATTTAACGTACAAATAAAGTTTGAACATCTTGAATATGATTTTAACAACTGTAAAAAATTTTGGAACATGTCATTTTATGGGAAATTTTATGTACTTTTCGAATCTACATTGACCCAGAAGGGTCATTAAAATTTCGTGTTTTTTTTCTAACTTTGCAGGGTTGTTTTTTAGAGTGTAACAATGTTCTACAAAATTGTAGAGCAGACAATTACAAAAAAAATTGATATATAGACATAAAGGGTTTGCTTATAAACATCACGAGTTATCGCGATTTTACGAAAAAAGTTTTGAAGTTTTTCATTTTTTTAAATTAGTGCACATGTTTGCCCACCTTTGAAAAAAATATGTTTGAAAAGCTGAAAAAATTCTCTACATTTTGCACTTTTATATTTTGTTGATACAACCCTTAGCTGCTGAGATATGGTCATGCAAAGGTTTAAAAACAGGAAAATTGATGTTTTCTAAGTCCCACCCAAACAATTTTTTTTATAAACTTTGAAACTAGACTAACATTTCAAAAAGTCCAAACATTCAATATTACGACCTTTTAAAATGTTAGTCCTGGTTTAAAAAATTTTAAAATACTTTTTTAGAAAATATCGGAAAATTTCACGAATGTTTCATAGTTTAGCATTGAAAATCGGACCATTAGTTGCTGAGATATCGACATTAGAAAATGGTGTGTTGTTTGGGTGGGATTAGAAAACATCAATTTTCCTGTTTTTAAGCCTTTGCATGGCAATATCTCAGCAACGAAGGGTCGAATCAACGGTTTTATCCCTTATACCCAAATCCCACTTTCCCGAATCCCATATCCCCGAAAATCATTTCCCCGAAAGTGTCACTTCCCCGAAAATCATTTTCCCGAAAATTCCACATCCCCGAATGTCCTTTACCTGAATGGCCATTTCACCGAACTGTCGTTTTCCTTAATTTACATAAACCCGAAAGTTTACTTCTCCGTAAAATCATTTTTTCTGAATGATAACCTAAATATAGCTAAATTGTTATTTAGGGATTTTTTTAATAAAAGTATGACCTTAATATTAAATTCTCCTACGTGTTTTAAGATTTAAAAAAAAAACAAATAACCGTAGAAGGCCATTCATAAACCACGCGGAGACTTTAAGAGCGCGGGGTATTGAGATTATCCACGTTCCATAAAAAAAGTTTATTTTTTGTAGCGGCAATTTTCAGCAAAGGACAATTTTCCAAAACGGTATCTACGTGGTAAGGATTGAACAGCAACGATAGCTTTATGCGACGACTCGATGCGCAGGATTCAGTTTGTTCTAGATTTTGTTTAACTGAACTGATTCGTCTTTATCAATTTTGGCTGGATGAAGGCCTTGAACAATTTTTTTAATTTTTATTAAGTCCAATTCAAGTTCTGCAACCAACCCTTTTTAATCAAATCTTAATAGTTGATTATTGTACTACAAAATGCATTTTTTTTAATATTTCATCACCGCCATTTTAGATTTAAAATAACTAAATCACTTTAAAGTAGTTTAGGTGCTATACTTAAGCTCGACAGCAAAACAAAAAAGACGACAAAAAAATGTTTATTATTCAATTATCCGAAGTGAACTTTTGACAAGGCCTTCGGATAATCGAGTCTGGACTGTAATTTGATTTTAAACTAAATGCATTTTTGCGAAATGATCAATGTATCAAATTGACGTTGTTGTGTTATCTTGTTGTTTGTCGCTTTTTGACGTTCCGAAAAAAACGCGTTTTAATGTCTGGCCTTGAATAAACGAAAAATAGAGCCAAACACGTTTTGTTTGGTTGACCATTCTGTGCATTGTCCCGAAGTTTGGTTAATTTTGGTTGCCAAGGTCCCGAGTAATAATTACAAATTTTTGCGGTAGTCGGGCCTGAACGTGTGTCAAACACGTTCTGACCTGAAATCCCTTTGGCCAAGTGTCGCACTTACATCAATTTGAATATTCAAAATTCAAGTGAAGCTCGGAATTTTTGAACGTTCAAACGTGGACATGATACTTTATTGATCGCTACTTCCCCGAACCCGGTCAGGCGGGTATGGCCGTTGCCCAGAACCGCGCCATACTTGCCTGACCGGGTTCGGGGAAGTGGCGTTCGGGAAATGGCCGTTCGGGGATATGGTCATTGAATTAAACTTGAAAACGGAGCACTTTATCAAAATTTCACTAAAGTACTTTTTGATTGCAAATTTGATTTTACATCAAAAAATGAAGTTGAAATTTTTTTGTGACCAATTCTTCGATTTTTTGGAAAAATCAGTATTGATTCAAAATTTCATAACTCGCTCAAAGATTTTTTGCACAACCTGGAAATTTCTGAAAAGTTGGCATTTGATGTCCTCTAAAACATATCAAAAAATAGAAAAAAAATAAAAATAGTGTTTTTTTGCAAATCAAGTTTCAGTGACAAAAAGTTAAATAAAAAATCACCATAATTTTTTTTACCGTGTATAATTTTTTTCCAGTGTAGTCCAACTACAACTTTGCCGAAGACACCAAATCGATCAAAAAATTCCTTCAAAGATACAGATTTTTGAATTTTCATGCATTATTTTTGTATGGCCAGCTGCCAAATTTGTGTGGAAAATTATATGGACAAACTAATGATGCAAAATGGCTTCTTTGGACATACCGAAGGTACCAAAAAAGTTTCAGTCGGAGTAAAAAATACAAAAATTAAAATTTCAGAAAAAAGACCGATTTCGTAGAGTCAATTGATGAAAATAGCATTAATAAATGATTCATAATAAAAAAAAACGTTTATAAATTACCGGGATTTTTTTTTATTCCCAAAATTCAAAATTTGCGAAAAGATTAAATGGTCTTTATTTGATAAACAAAAATACTTAAATAAGCATTATGCCATGCATTATGACAGTCTCAATCGATTTTACTAGTTTTTTTAATGAAAATTTAATTTTTTGTCAATAATTTTTTTGTCTGCCTGGGAACCCTCTTTTTTAATAACAACAAAATTTATGCCATTTTAATAACAAATACTGTTGAAATAACTGAAGGTGTTATGGAATTTTCTTGAAAAATCCATTTTTGCATAAGGGTTTAATAAAAGTTTATGTTATTTTAACAAAATTTGTTATTGGTCTGATATTGGTTGAAAGCCAAAACAACTTTGAGATAACATTTGTTATTATGGAAGAATATCTCCAACTGTTATTGGGATGATCGGATTAGTTGTTAAAATAACAAAAAAATAACAAAGATTTGTTCGAAGAATAACTAAAAATGTTATTAGTCTGTTATTACAAATACAATCCAGTAACAAAAAATTCAAAACGACGTATAACAAATCTTGTTATAAATAACATAAAATGTTATTGGCCTAGTATTTTCAAATATAAAAAAATATTATTCCCAAGTTATTCCCGTCTGCTCAAGTAATAAATAAAATTCAGCATTTTTATTTCAGTTTCTAAATTTACAAACCTTTTCACAGTTTAAAATTTTGAAATTTAAGGACTTAAAACGCGATTTTTCAAGCGAAAAAAAAATCAGTTAAAAGCTCAAGCTTTGAACCAATTCAAACAAATTTCATTTAACAATGTGTTTAATTTGCACCCTTTTGAAAGACATTTTAAGAGCCAATCAAACAACAAATCCACCATTCTTCAAATACCTGTTCAGCACCAAAAAAAAACCCGCAGTTAATTTCCTCATTCTTTTTTTGTTTAATTTTCCCAACCACATGAGAGAGAGAAAAAAACCAGTAAAATAAAAGTAAATATAAACGCAAACCAGCCCAATTACCGCGCGCGCGGCCGAGGTTAATAAAGTTGCGACCTGTCGATTGCAGATGCCACCCCTTTCCCAACTCGATCGAATCAGGCTCACCCGAAATTAAAAACCCCAACCAATTCACTCGTGACAGGGAGGGGGTGGCGGACCGACTTTTCGCTTAACAAGCATAATTATTTTTATTAATCCGTCCCTCCCGAGTGGGTGGGGTCTCAATTTTCGAGTGTTTTCCGGAAATTGTAATAAATGTGGAGTTTAAAATTTGCCCTTTTTTAACTGGCTGACTGTTTTTTTTTTTTTTTTTTTTTTTTTTTTGTCGGAAGTTGAACGCGAGCAAATTCAAATTTACTGAAAAGTAACGCTGGATCCCGGGAAAAAAGTGCTTTTAATGATTTTCACCCAGCTGGGTCAGCGGGTCAATTTCGAGGAAATCAAGAGAATTGGTTGGAATAACCAATCGAAATTATTCGCAATTGAGGGATGCTAATTAAATGTGACTGAAGTAAAAGTGAGTCTGACCGTTTAATTAAAATTGATTGCTTTATTTTTCAATTAGGTTTACATTTCAATTGATTATTTTTTATTTTTTTTTTTGAAACTTGTCTGAATTGCTGCGCACATAATTTTCCACGAAAATAAATCTGATAGCAGGTATCAGCAACAAAACATCGACCAAATTTTCTTCAGCTGATAAGATAAGAAGTCCATACAAAGCTATACTAAACCCGGGCAGACGGTAATAACAAAATTAATAATATTTCAATAACAAATCCTGTTAAAATAACAAAAAGTGTTATTATTTATCCTGAAGTTCAACTTCAAGAAGAAAAAATATTAACAGTTTCTGATAAAATAACAAAATTTGGTATTGAAGTGATATTATATTGAAAATGTTTAATAACACGCTAATAAGAGGAAATGTTATACATTTCAAAAACTCTCCTAATAACAAAATTTGTTATTCGTTCGGTATACTGACTTAGAAATAAAATTACCATAAATCGCACAAATGGAAAAGTTTCTAAATGTCCATAACACAATCTGTTATTATTTTTTCTTTTGTTAAATATGTTCATATCTTTGGGATAATTTTGACCAATTTCGTCAGGGTCATTATTTTAGCCATGAAATGGGGTCCTTAAGCTAAAATTATTCTAAAAAGTTGAAATTTTAATAGATGATTTTTTTAATTATTTGATATACCCCCTAAGGGACTTTGCTAAAATTGGCTAGAAATATGGGATAATTTTGACCATTTTCGTCGGGGTTATTTTTTTGGCCATGAAATGGGGTCCTTAAGCTAAAATTATTCAGAAAAGTTGAAATTTTGAAAGTTGATTTTTTAATTATTTGATGTACCCCCTGAAGGACTTTGTTTAAAATGGTTAGAACTATAGGATAATTTTGACCAATTTCGTCAGGGTCATTATTTTGGCCATGAAATGGGGTCCTTAAGCTAAAATTATTCTGAAAAGGGATTTTACTAAAATTGGCTAGAACTATGAAATAATTTTGACCAATTTCATCGGGGTCATTTATTTCATCATGAAATGGGGTTTCAAGCTAAAATTAATCCAATAAAATTAACTTTTGAGAGTTCTTTTTTTAAGTTTTGTTATATTCCCTAACGGAATTGATTTATTTATTGAGAATTTTTGAAGTGTGAATAACAAAAACTGTTATTATTTTCACAGAGCCAGGAAGTCGGAGCTGACGTTGAAGTTCGAGCTGGAGTGAGACCTCGGAGACTGCAGCAAATTTTCAGCAACTTTTAATTGGAGTCGGAATCTGTAAAGTCGGGTATTTTTGGAGAGCTGAAGTTGACGTCATATCCTGCATCCAGAGTCGGAGTTGTCTTCAAAGTATGGATTCAAAGTCGCTTTGAGGTACCCGACTCTGCAGCCCTGACTAGTACAGAGGAGTTATGGCAACTGCAGGTTTATTTGCAAATTACAAATAAACCAAAACAATAACTTTTTTTGTTATGGAGACATACCAGTTCAATAACATTTTTTGTTATTATGCTGCTCCACCTCTCCGCACAAAATGACAAATCTTATTATTCCTTCATGATTCCTTCTGTGTTATTGGTTTGTTATTGCAATAACAACATAATAACAGTTTAAGTTATTCTTCGAACAAATCTTTGTTATTGATTTTTGTTATTTTAACAACTAATCCGATCATCCCAATAACATATTTCGATCTTCTCACAATATCAAAAACTGACATTCCCAAGTTATTTCCGTCTGCTCGGGTTAAGCCAGCTAATTTTCGCGACCCCCGGTCGAGAGCCATTAATAAATTATTCAATAACTCGTCAAATTTTGCTCGGCAACACAAATCCCACACCCAACTTGATCCAAAACAGCTCGAATTAATAACAACATCAACTGATAACAAACTAACCCTCAAGTGAAAGTAAACAACGTTTTTTTCGAAGTTTCGTGACTCAGCCACTTTATCACTCTATCATTATCGTCCCCCCTCCTCCTAAAACTACGAACAAAAAAAGTGAAGGTTTTATCACAAACAACTTTTGAAGAACCTCCCTTAATTCCTTCCACAAGGACACACCACAAAGTCACGTGACTAATATCAGATTAAACTTGAACTTTGCACAATAACAGTTTGCACGTAGTATTAGCGATGAATAGAGGGGTACTACGATGAAAATAACAGTTCAAGGTCAATTTGCCAAGAGATGGCGCCACCGTCACAAAAGAATTTTGCATAAATTTAGGCGATTAAATAAAAATCGAAACCTTCCCAGTTGATCGTCTTGACAGCTACAATGTAGTGTCCCTCGTTCCTAACGAGGGGCCACTTCACAGGTGACATTTAGCCGAGGGGTTTCCTGTTTCAATACAGAGCGTGGCAAAGTGGTTTTGAGGCCACAAACAGGAAGGAAAGAAGTGACTCCTCCTCCTCCTTGAGAGCGTGGTTAAAGAAGGAAGGACTCTAAATTGTACTATTCAGTCAATGTTGTGACGTTGGAGCCCCGGTGACGTCAAACGAGGGGTGGCGCCTTGACCTATGACGTTTTTTTCGATTGTTTTGTGTCCATTGGTTCTGTCAATCTGAAAACAATAGTAAAACTAAACATGACTTTTTCAAATAAGTAAACTTTAAAATGACAGAAGAAAGTTCAAGGCACGACAAACTCAAAAAGAAGCTTCAATTTATGTCTTTCTTACCCAATTTGCTCGATTGCACTTTCTTCGATCACCTTATCAATATGGGAAAAAACCCAATTTTCCAGCATGAAAAAATACAATAAAAAAATCTCCCCAAAGCCAGGTTCAAACGCGCAGCAGCAAATTCCATTAAATTCAATCACTAGGAGCAATAATTTAATCTTTCCCGTACGAGACCATCACGGAAAATCCATACCGACGTGGGAGGAGATTCCCTCCAGACTGACGATAGAGTGCGATGAACGAAAAACGCACGATATGAGTGGAAAACGGGTCATAAATTTTTCCCCCAGGAAAATGATGACGATTGCTACTAGGTTGAACAATTTATTGTGGACGTGATTGGACTAGCATAACTTATTTCCTGAAAAAGGAAAAAGTTATGAAAGTAAAAATATGATCAGAAAATTTCACACATGTTTCATTAATATTTGTCATTTTCTTCTTACGGTTTTTTTTCTGTTATGTAATTTTGGTAATTTTAGTAATTTTAGTAATTTTAGTAATTTTAGTAATTTTAGTAATTTTAGTAATTTTAGTAATTATAGTAATTTTAGTAATTTTAGTAATTTTAGTAATTTTAGTAATTTTAGTAATTTTAGTAATTTTAGTAATTTTAGTAATTTTAGTAATTTTAGTAATTTTAGTAATTTTAGTAATTTTGACAATTTTGACAATTTTGACAATTTTGACAATTTTGACAATTTTGACAATTTTGACAATTTTGACAATTTTGACAATTTTGACAATTTTGACAATTTTGACAATTTTGACAATTTTGACAATTTTGACAATTTTGACAATTTTGACAATTTTGACAATTTTGACAATTTTGACAATTTTGACAATTTTGACAATTTTGACAATTTTGACAATTTTGACAATTTTGACAATTTTGACAATTTTGACAATTTTGACAATTTTGACAATTTTGACAATTTTGACAATTTTGACAATTTTGACAATTTTAACAATTTTGACAATTTTGACAATTTTGACAATTTTGACAATTTTGACAATTTTGACAATTTTGACAATTTTGACAATTTTGACAATTTTGACAATTTTGACAATTTTGACAATTTTGACAATTTTGACAATTTTGACAATTTTGACAATTTTGACAATTTTGACAATTTTGACAATTTTGACAATTTTGACAATTTTGACAATTTTGACAATTTTGACAATTTTGACAATTTTGACAATTTTGACAATTTTGACAATTTTGACAATTTTGACAATTTTGACAATTTTGACAATTTTGACAATTTTGACAATTTTGACAATTTTGACAATTTTGACAATTTTGACAATTTTGACAATTTTGACAATTTTGACAATTTTGACAATTTTGACAATTTTGACAATTTTGACAATTTTGACAATTTTGACAATTTTGACAATTTTGACAATTTGGACAATTTTGACAATTTTGACAATTTTGACAATTTTGACAATTTTGACAATTTTGACAATTTTGACAATTTTGACAATTTTGACAATTTTGACAATTTTGACAATTTTGACAATTTTGACAATTTTTACAATTTTGACAATTTTGACAATTTTGACAATTTTGACAATTTTGACAATTTTGACAATTTTGACAATTTTGACAATTTTGACAATTTTGACAATTTTGACAATTTTGACAATTTTGACAATTTTGACAATTTTGTCAATTTTTGACAATTTTGACAATTTTGACAATTTTGACAATTTTGACAATTTTGACAATTTTGACAATTTTGACAATTTTGACAATTTTGACAATTTTGACAATTTTGACAATTTTGACAATTTTGACAATTTTGACAATTTTGACAATTTGGACAATTTTGACAATTTTGACAATTTTGACAATTTTGACAATTTTGACAATTTTGACAATTTTGAATTTTTGCAATTTTTACAATTTTTACAATTTTTACAATTTTGACAATTTTGACAATTTTGACAATTTTGACAATTTTGACAATTTTGACAATTTTGTCAATTTTTGACAATTTTGACAATTTTGACAATTTTGACAATTTTGACAATTTTGACAATTTTGAAAATTTTGACAATTTTGAAAATTTTGACAATTTTGACAATTTTGACAATTTTGACAATTTTGACAATTTTGACAATTTTGACAATTTTGATCATTTTGATCATTTGATCATTTTGATCATTTAGATCATTTTGATCATTTTGATCATTTTGATCATTTTGATCATTTTGATCATTTTGATCATTTTGATCATTTTGATCATTTTGATCATTTTGATCATTTTGATCATTTTGATCATTTTGATCATTTTGATCATTTTGATCATTTTGATCATTTTGATCATTTTGATCATTTTGATCATTTTGATCATTTTGATCATTTTGATCATTGTGATCATTTTGATCATTTTGATCATTTTGATCATTTTGATCATTTTGATCATTGTGATCATTTTGATTATTTTACGCCATTTCGGTCGTTTTGATTATTTTGGTTATGTTGGTTAAGTTGGATTTTAATCGTTTTGGTAATTTGTGATCCCTTGATTTTTGTTTTTTTGATTAGTTTGATCATTTTAGTAAAATTGTTAATAATGATCATTGGGTCGTTTTGGTCACATTAGTTAGCTGCTATTATGGTAGAAAACTTAATTTTTCGAATTTTGGTTATTTTGGCCATTTTGATCATGTTGATCAGAAGATTTTATAATTTTTGGAACTATTTTTGATATTTTGCGGGCTAGTGATTTTCGCAATTTTTCGAAAACCTTGTGATCTGCAAAATCTACTCTTGGTTGTAAAATTTCGTAAATACCGTTAAATATCACGAAATTTACAAAAAAATATATCTATTTCGAATTGCTCCAAAGTGTGTCTAAATTTTGGTTTTGGTTAATTCAAAGACTTCACAAGATTTTAAACTGGGATTCTGAATGCAGTAGTAAAAAAAGGCATAACAAATTCAGATCTTTTTTGAAGATATTGTTGATAACAATATTATAAGAAACTCAGATCATTGATTGTAATTTTTTAGTGAAAATAAATCGGATTGAACATGATACAGAATTATACAATGTAAATTTTAATGCATCACATTAATAATTTTCTTTATTACATAAAATTCGTAAATAGCCGAATCGTGAATTTAGCAGATAATTTTCGCAATCTTTCAAGGCGATAGTAGCTAATTTTTGTGTAAATGCTATCTGCTATCATTAAATATATATTTTTAAGGTGAAACGGGAAGGCAGCGCCATCTTGAATCTACGACTCGATTTATTGGAAGCACCTTTGAGGAAAACGCTGGAAAGATAGCAAGCAATCTGTCGAGTTCAGAATTTGATTTAAGTTGTCCAAGAACTGGCGTCCCGTTTCACCTTAAATGAAACATACATTTTGCTGATCTGGCAACACTGTAACGAGTTTTCGAAAATTGCGGAATTTTTCAAGGCTTTCTGGTGTTATAATTTTGGATAAAAATTCCTTCCAGATTCACAATTTTGTGCATTCTTGGATTGGCACTGATGAACTAAAAAATTGGCAACCCTTCTTAAAGAAAGGTGAATAAAGTAACGATTTCACTACTCAGCTGTCTTTTATTCTGGAATTTTCAAAGATGTTTTCACCAGGTGACGTTCCTAATGTGACTTTAACCTCCATGGTTTTCAATTTCTCGGTTGAACTCTCCCTGTCGCACCTGTTTAACCTCAAAAATTCTTAAATTCACATTAGCAAATGTACAGCAACGCAAAACTGCCAGTCATCATTTATTGTTTTACCCTCCAGCTCTGGGTCACCCCACAAGAACCATAAAAAGAAAATGTATTTGAAAAAAAAATACAACAGGAAAATTGTCCTCACAACCCAACATATCGTCGCAGGTACTCTTGCGAGTTTACAGTCATGCGTGTGTGTGTAAAATAAAGGGGGGAACCAACCGAAACGATACGAAAACGCAATTATACCTCGATTCGATTGCCATTTCGAGCGCGTACACGACATTGAGTGAGCTTTTTTTTGTTGTTGCTCTCCCCAAAGTGGTGTCCTTTTTCCCACCGCTGGAAGCTATTTTGCACAGACAAGCGGACGTTGATATCGTTCAAAATCAATCAAAATACAATTTAACGGCCAATTTAAATCAAACTCACCACGATGAGTTTAAATTCACCACCGATTATTTGCATTTGACAACTAGATGGCTCTAGTGTGGAGTGATTGAGGTTTTTTTTATATAAAGTTATGAACCTTTTTGTCTGTGATTCAGATGTTAAGTTTCACACAATGACGGGTCAAAATTTTCAATAAATTAAAAAAAATATATTTTCAAATTTGGTTTTTGAAATTTAACAGCATGATTTATTTTTAACAAATTTGGCCTTATTGTGCCCGGTTGACCAGCAAATTATCCCACTATCCATCGCAAAAAAAGTGTTCGCACTCGAAAAAACTCCACTGATTTCCCACTTTGCAGACAAAAATTCCCCAACCAGCAGCGTAGGTCCTGGGGGTGGTTGTTGCGACAGCAGTTTTTTCCAACTCCCAGAGAAGAAAATTTACAATTGGCGTTACGTGCAACGCACGTACGACCTCCCCTCCGGGTCGAAAATGGTGTAATGCAGAGTTTTTGATATTTTCTCGTCCCTTCTGGGAAGGTGGTTGTTCAAACAGTGAATTTAAATTCCATCCACAATGTAATCGCGCAAAACAGGGTCAACACTTTGGTCCAAGGTCGAAGGCACCGAAAAATGTTCTGTTTGGCGGTAAAAATTAGCCTAATCGTAAGGTGGCAATTATTCAATTAAGGGGGGTCTAAGGGCCGCAAGAATTTGTACACAGCCACCAATTAAGGGTAATCATCATTTACTGACGGTTCTTCGAACCGTGTAAAACTTTGTCATAATTGTTTTAATAACTAATGACCGAGAAGACTAAAACTACTTGGCTTGGAAGCTAATTAATTACCCCGCTCTCGCTTTTGTTTGTTGTTGTTTGTTCGGTTGGAAATTTTCCCGAGCGAATGTCCTGAATAATTAGCGTTCACCCCCTTAAGGAGTACTCATTTGTCAACACGCGCCAACAAGAAAGATACAACCGTCTTCGTCGTCCTGGATTTGACCTGAAAGTGTGTTCAACCACGGAGCAAACCTGTCAGCGACAATTGCTCCAAATCAACACTAATTAACGGGATTATGTGTGTCAAATGCTTTGCGAAAGGAAAGGGAGGTTTTGTCTTCCACGAAATTTACTTGGTTGAAGTTGAGAAAGAAATTTGCTAGCTGTTTCGAATTTCGTTTAAAAGTTATGAATTTTATAAAGTAATTTTTTGACAAATTCTAAAGCAAATGACTTTTTCAAAATTTTGTATTTTTGACAAACAATAATTATATTACAGGGTTGCCAGATAATCGAAATTTGTTTCAAATTACTTGAAATGTCACGGCTTCTAAGGGCAATGTTGCCAAGAAATTTTTTTTTTTTTTGGGACTTACGAATGAAGACCAATTTTTTTTTGAAAATTTCATTTTTGTTAATTTTTTTAGTTTGGATGAAATTTTTTGTGTACAGTTGCCCAATTCAAGGGTTTTTTTTTTTTAAAGGTCTTATAAACCAAAATTGAGTCTAAGGTATTCAAAAACACACAAAAAGCAAAAAATGAAAATTTGGTTTATTGGACCTTTTCAAAAAAAAAAACTCTGGAGTTGTTTTACAATTATTAATTTCCAAAATATCTAAGTATTGATGATTTTTTTTTTGCTATGCTGTACAATGCATTTGTCTGCATTAATAATCGTATTTAACATGTGAATGTTGATCAATTTGTACACAGTAAAAAATGTGTAAATTTGAAATGTGTAATTTTGAAAGGTTGAATATTACCTCTATTATGATGTAACTTTACCTCAATTTAGACTGAAAAAAGGGACATTAAACCAGAAAAGTGATAATATTATATATTTTCATACGTACAATTACACCTTTTTTCTGACATATGATGATGCACCCCTTGCCTTATGGGAAATTTCCATGATTGTTTTTACTGTGTGCCATAACTCAAAAATTGGCATTTTTTATCATCTAAAACATTTCTAAACATGAAAATAAAAAAAACGCTTTTTTTGTGAACCGTTTTTTTTGTTCGGAAAAGTTAAAAATGCTCCCTCGTCACGCAGTGAAAAATTGTTTAAAAAAATACCTCAGAAATATGACCAAAATTTAGGGTCATTTTTCAAAACAAATCGTAAAAAAATAAAGAAAACAAATCAAACAAATAATTAATAAAATTAGATAATCTAAGAACAAAGAAAACAAATCAAAAAATCAATAATAAAAATAAGAAATCTAAGAACAAAAATTAAAAAATATAAGAACTAAAAAAAGAATAAAATAAAATAATAAAAATATTCAGAATACAAAAAAAGCTAATTTTCTTCATTTTAATTAAAACGGAAAAAGTTTTCAACATATTGTATTGAATTTTTCAACCACAGATCGAAAACATATCAACTTCGTTTAAAAATAATTTCCTGTTTTTTTTTTTAATATTTTTCAAATTGACAGTAATGCATAACTCTCAACTCTGAGTTTAACATGTAAAATACGAGATTTTTTTAAATCGTCTCAATTGACTGTCAGGCCTCGTTATTCACTCAACAGACTTTTTTTACGTTTTCCATCGCCTTTCGCCTTTCCGGTAATGTCTCCGACATAGTTGAGTTGACATTTTATTCCACTGCTTAACACACAAAATGAAATAAATGAATTGCTTAATTTTTTTTTTTTTTTTTTTTTTTGAGTTTTTACAGAAGGTCATAATTGTTGAGCAACTCTCTACGAAATCGGCCGATTTCGAACATTTTTATTTTTTGTATTTTTTTATTTGACTTAAACTTTGTGGGGGCCTTCCCTATGACCAAATAAGCTATTTTGCGTCATTGATCCAACCATACAAGTCTCCATACAATTTTGGTTGCTGTCCATACAAAAATGGTATGTAAATATTCAAACAGCTGTAACTTTTGAGTGAATTTTCTGATCAATTTGGTGTCTTCGGCAAAGTTGTAGGTATTAAAGAGGACTTTTGAGAAAAAAATAAGTACACGGAAAAAAAAATTGCAGATTCTTTTATCAACTTTTTTTCACTAAAACTCAATTTCCCAAAATACGTATTTTTTGATTTTCGAGATTTTTTGATATGTTTTAGGGGACAAAAATCCGCAACTTTTGAGCCATAGAGAAACATGGTCAAAAAATCTGCCGCCGAGTTGAGTTTTTGAAAAAATGGTGATTTTTGGAAAAAATCGAAGTTTCATGCAAAATTTTTTTTTAAATGCAAAATTGAATTTGCAATCGAAAAGTACTTAACAGATCTTTTGATAAAAGGCTCCGTTTTCAAGATATAGCCACCGAAAGTTTGATTTTAGCGAAATATTTGCAGTTCTTCAATTTTTAAAAATAGTGACCATGAGTGACCGTTTCTAATTTTTTTTAATGTTCAGAAAATTTGCTATAAAATTGTCTAAGAGACATTTAAGATTGGACCTCGGGTTGCTGAGATAAAGCCGCTTTAAGAAAAAGAAACACGAAAATTGAAGTTTTCTTAATCTCACCAAAACAATCCACCATTTTCTAATGACCATATCTCAGCAAATAATGGTCCGATTTTCAATTTTAATGCATGAAAAATTCGTGAAATTTTCCGATCTCTTCGAAAAAAATTTTTGGATTTTTTTTAAATCAAGACTAACATTTTAAAAGGGCTAAACATTGAATATTACACCCATTTAAAGGCTAGTCTTGATTTAAAAAATTTCAAAATGTTTTTTTCGAAAAGATCGGAAAATTTCACGAATTTTTTTTAGCAGTGTTGCCAATTAAAAAAAGTACTTAAAATTATCAAAACTCATTTTTAATTAAATAAAAAAAATCACATTTATTGGAAAAAACAAATATAAATAAAGAAATGTGTTTCAAGGTTGTAACTGTTCTTTCCAGAATTTTTCTCACCAATAACTACAACTTTGCCGAAGACACCAAGCAAAACAGATCTAAAGATATGGTGTGTAAACAGCGACCAAAATTGTAGAAAGAAATAACAGAAATCTTCATATTGAACATACAACTACAGTGTAAACAGTCGGAAAAAAAAATCTTGCAATTCAAATAAATATAAATCTAAATGCCACTGCAAAATCTCGCTGCACCAATTCAATTTAAATCGCTACATCGCCATTATCCCATAAACAGCGTTTATGAATCACTCCCCATTTACGGTGCAAGTGTTGCCATTATTCCATTTCTGATTCTGCCTTCCTTCCAGCTCATCTGCCAGCAAGCAGCAAAAACCAACCGGCGTTGAAATATTATTTTTGCGTGATGTTTATTTCGCTTTGGAGTGAGTGCTTGACTTAGACCTGGATGCACAATAAAATTCCAATAAATCGGATCGAAATGCCAACCACCGAGAGCGAGAAAATGTCAGACCACCCCTCATAAAATAAACACACTGGGAACACGTGTGCAGAGAAGGTGGCCCCTCCAACCCCCACAACAGGTGGATTGGCCAAATCGTCGGTGGCACGTGATTCAATAGAGAGTTATAATTTAACGACTTTTGGTCGGTGGTCAACGGCAGTGTTGCCAGTTTTTCATCTTTTTAACTTTAATTAAAATTTTGAAAAGCTTTTCTGGCACCACTGCCGCGCAACCAATAAATTGTCGGCATCACTTGCGCACTAAAGAGCGAACACACAGCAATGACAGTGGCTGGCTGGTGTGAAATAAATCCATTGATTGTGATGGTCGCGAGAGTTGGCAGGCGCGCGTCAGGTCGTGAAATCGTTGCCAGTTTATTCAAAAGATGATTAGTTGCTTCCGGCGATCATCCCAGTTGCCATTCATGCCTCCTCCGTATAAACTTAATTATTTTCCTCTCCGCCTCCTCCAACTATAGAGAGTAGGACTGTTTGGATAGAGTTGGACTAACCGCCCCCACACCGGCAGTTCGGCAACACAGTTTATTATTCTCACGTCCGATTATGATAATTAAACGCTCTCGGCATTTGTTTGTCTGTGTTTGAATGGGACCGTACTCAAAGTTGCTTCTGTTTTTGTCAATGAGGGATGCTACTTGGAATTATTAAATATTTGAACGAGAAAAGGGCCGAGGAATTGAAGTCTAAGAGTTGCATTGTTTTGATGGAGTGTCAAAACAAATGGAATTTATGTTAATGAACAGATAAAATCAATAATATAAGATAATTTTGCCATAACCAAAAATTTGGGTCAAGTTTGAAACATGTGACAAAAGTTCGAAAACACTAACAGCTTAACAAGAATTAAAGTCATTATTTTTAAAAAAAATCTTGGAAATTCTACATTTGTAATTGTTTAATTGTTTAATTGTTTAATTGTTTAATTGTTTAATTGTTTAATTGTTTAATTGTTTAATTGTTTAATTGTTTAATTGTTTAATTGTTTAATTGTTTAATTGTTTAATTGTTTAATTGTTTAATTGTTTAATTGTTTAATTGTTTAATTGTTTAATTGTTTAATTGTTTAATTGTTTAATTGTTTAATTGTTTAATTGTTTAATTGTTTAATTGTTTAATTGTTTAATTGTTTAATTGTTTAATTGTTTAATTGTTTAATTGTTTAATTGTTTAATTGTTTAATTGTTTAATTGTTTAATTGTTTAATTGTTTAATTGTTTAATTGTTTAATTGTTTAATTGTTTAATTGTTTAATTGTTTAATTGTTTAATTGTTTAATTGTTTAATTGTTTAATTGTTTAATTGTTTAATTGTTTAATTGTTTAATTGTTTAATTGTTTAATTGTTTAATTGTTTAATTGTTTAATTGTTTAATTGTTTAATTGTTTAATTGTTTAATTGTTTAATTGTTTAATTGTTTAATTGTTTAATTGTTTAATTGTTTAATTGTTTAATTGTTTAATTGTTTAATTGTTTAATTGTTTAATTGTTTAATTGTTTAATTGTTTAATTGTTTAATTGTTTAATTGTTTAATTGTTTAATTGTTTAATTGTTTAATTGTTTAATTGTTTAATTGTTTAATTGTTTAATTGTTTAATTGTTTAATTGTTTAATTGTTTAATTGTTTAATTGTTTAATTGTTTAATTGTTTAATTGTTTAATTGTTTAATTGTTTAATTGTTTAATTGTTTAATTGTTTAATTGTTTAATTGTTTAATTGTTTAATTGTTTAATTGTTTAATTGTTTAATTGTTTAATTGTTTAATTGTTTAATTGTTTAATTGTTTAATTGTTTAACCTTCCCTTGGTATTAAAAAAAAATCACACATAAGGTATTGGGGTCCTTTTCGACCCCAAACTTAAAAAAAATGTCAAAAATCCAGTTTTTGACCGATTCCGGTTCTTTTGGTCACAAATGAAAGCTTAGAACGTCCCCTTTCCGAAACCGACCTGGAAACCCGGATTTGGTCACTGTGGCCATCGGGAATCGGCTACAACCGAAAAAGGACCTTTTTGAGACCCCAACTTTGACGACCTGTATCTCCGGCAAATTTCAACCAATCAGGATGCTCTGGGTTGCATTGGACAGGTATTTACCTGTACTTTGACCACAAATATTAATATCAGGGCCAGGTGGCCTACCGGTTCCGGAAATCCGGAACATCCGAAAAGTTCATGTTTTACTGTTTTTCACATATATATGATACCAATTCTCTCATGATAGTTGAAATTGATCCATAAAACTTACTAAAAACACAATACACGATTGCCAGAACCACTCTGGAGTGTGAGTGGCCACTTCCGGGTAACCTGGAACCGGTTCCCGGGTACCCGATGAACGGCCAACTTGACTTTTTTGGTGAAAACCCATCATGTTGCACATCATACTCCATGAAATTGAAAGATATGTCCATCTTTGGTAATACCGTTGTTCGCTGACCCATTCTGGCCAATCTGGAGCCGGTTACCGGTGGCCCCTTGAGGACACTTCCGGAATATGAGAGAAACTCTATCATCCGACATATTAAACTTCATGAAATTGAAAGATATGTAAAGTTACGGTCATGCCGTTTTTCGCCGACCCATTCTGGCCAATTTGGAGTCGGTTACCGGTGGCCCCTTGGGGACATTCCCGGAATATGAGAGAAACCCTATCATCCGACATATCAAACTTCATGGAATGACAGTTGACCCATCCTGGCCAATCTGGAGCCGGTTACCGGTGGTCCCTTGGGGACACTTCCGGAAAATGAGAGAAACCCTATCTTCCGACATATCAAACTTCATGAAAATAAAAGATATGTCAATCTACGGTCATTCCATTGATCGCTTATCCATTCTGGCAATTCTAGAACTGGTTCCTGGTGGCCCCTTGGGGACATTCCTGGAATATGAGATAAACGCTATCATCCGACATATAAAGCTTCATGAAATTGAAAGATATGTCAATCTACGGTCATGCTGTTGTTTGCTGACCCATCCTGGCCAATTTGGAACCGGTTACCAGTGGACCCTTGGGGACACTTCTGGAATATGAAAGTAACCCTACCATCAGACATATCAAACTTCATGAAATTGAAAACTACGTCAATCTACGGTCATGCAAATGTTCGCTGACCTTTGGTTGACATATCCATGAATTTCATGAAGTTTGATTCGTTGGATAGTAGGGTTTCTCTCATATTCCGGAAGTGTCACCAAGGGGCCACCGAGAACCTGTTCCAGAATTGCCAGAATGCATAAGCGAAAAATGGCATGACCGTAGATTGACACATTTTACAATTTCACGAAGTTTGATATGTCGGATGATGGGGTTTCTCTCATATTCCGAGGGTGTCCCCAAGGGGCCACCGGTAACCAGCTCCAGAATGGCCAGAATGGGTCAGCGAACAACGGCATGACCGTAACTTGACATATCTATCAATTCCATGAAGTTTGATATGTCGGATGATAGGGTTTCTCTCATATTCCGGAAGTGTCCCCAAGGGACCACCGGTAACCGGTTCCAGATTGGCCAGGATGGCTCAGCGAACAACGGTATTACCAAAGATGGACATATCTTTCAATTTCATGGAGTATGATGTGCAACATGATGGGTTTTCACCAAAAAAGTCAAGTTGGCCGTTCATCGGGTACCCGGGAACCGGTTCCAGGTTACCCGGAAGTGGCCACTCACACTCCAGAGTGGTTCTGGCAATCGTGTATTGTGTTTTTAGTAAGTTTTATGGATCAATTTCAACTATCATGAGAGAATTGGTATCATATATATGTGAAAAACAGTAAAACATGAACTTTTCGGATGTTCCGGATTTCCGGAACCGGTAGGTCACCTGGCCCTGATATTAATATTTGTGGTCAAAGTACAGGTAAATACCTGTCCAATGCAACCCAGAGCATCCTGATTGGTTGAAATTTGCCGGAGATACAGGTCGTCAAAGTTGGGGTCTCAAAAAGGTCCTTTTTCGGTTGTAGCCGATTCCCGGTGGCCACAGTGACCAAATCCGGGTTTCCAGGTCGGTTTCGGAAAGGGGACGTTCTAAGCATTCATTTGTGACCAAAAGAACCGGAATCGGTCAAAAACTGGATTTTTGACAATTTTTTAAAGTTTGGGGTCGAAAAGGACCCCAATACCTTTAAAGTAACTTTTTTTATGGACGCTCCCCTAGGGGTCGTCCAAGGTTTGTTTGTGTTGTGAAATGTGTATTTATACTATAAATTTAATGTCAGAAAGTTTCAAGGCTTTAGCATGTATATAGCAAAAGTTATGGCAAATTTAATTTTCAAAAAGGCCGAAAAAGACCCCAATACCGTAGGAAGGTTAATTGTTTAATTGTTTAATTGTTTAATTGTTTAATTGTTTAATTGTTTAATTGTTTAATTGTTTAATTGTTTAATTGTTTAATTGTTTAATTGTTTAATTGTTTAATTGTTTAATTGTTTAATTGTTTAATTGTTTAATTGTTTAATTGTTTAATTGTTTAATTGTTTAATTGTTTAATTGTTTAATTGTTTAATTGTTTAATTGATTAATTGATTAATTGTTTAGTTCTAAAGTTAAATAAAATATCAAATAGTTTAAGGAATATTTTTAAATTTTGTGAAAAATGTTTTCAAATTATTTTAGACAGTTTTTGTACCATTTTATGAACACTATGTTCATAAAATGGTACAAAAACTGCTAAAATGATGCTTATGAAATTAAAAAAGAAATGTTTTTAAATGCTAGAAAAGCGTTAAATATGTTTAAAAAAAGTCTGAAATTGGTCAAAAACTTGCCTCAAAACAGTTTAAAGAAATGTTTCGTATTTGTTTAATATTTTTCTAAAATTTGTTTAAAAAATGTTGAAAAAATTGTTTAAAATTTGTTTAAAATTGTTTCATAATTGATTAAAAACTGTTCAAAAAATGTTTGAAAATTGTTTGAAAATTGTTTGAAGAAAGTCTGAAAATAGTTTGATAATTGTTTGGGAATTGTTTAAAAAATATTTAATTTTTTTTTAAATGTGTAAAAATTGTTTAAAATTTTAAAAAAATGTTTGAAAATTGTTTAAACATTGTTTTAAAATTGTTTAAAAATTGTTTAAAAATTGTTTAAAAATGATTTAAAAATTGTTTAAAAATTGTTTAAAAATTGTTTAAAAATTGTTTAAAAATTGTTTAAAAATTGTTTAAATTTTTTTTTTTAATTGTTTAAAAATTATTTAAAAATTGTTAAAAAAAAATGCTTAAAAATTGATTAAAAAATGTTTAAATATTGTTTGAAAATTGCCTTAAAATTGTTTAAAAATTGTTTAAAAATTGTTTAGAAATTGTTTAAAAATTGTTTAAATTTTTTTTAAAAATTGTTTAAATTTTTTTTAAAAATTGTTTAAAAATTGTTTAAAAATTGTTTAAAAATTGTTTGAAAATTATTTTAACATTGTTCGAAAATTGATAAAAATTGTTCATTTAAACAAATAACTCAAAATGTTTAACTACAATATCCAAACATTAAACCCCCAACAATCTATTAAACCTCAAATTGCCTTTTCCTTTCAACAGTTCACCACAATTTTCACCTCAATTCCTCGCATAAGCCCCCTGAAAAATTCCACCCTTAATAAAGTAGCTTTCTTCACTCCGCTGCGGATCATTAGCCTTCAGCCGGAGAAATGGATACACTTCCATCCCAAAAGCCATCAGACAGCACACTTTCAGCACTTTTCCAGCCCATCTGGTCCGCAATCGGATCGGGAATCGGTTCCGGGTGTAAGGGTCGCATTAAAAATTTATGACCCCGGGGCTCTGCTGAGAAAAGATGGCCGGCTGCTCATATTTCTGACCGAGATTTATCGGATTTCACTTTTTATTAGCGAGCTCCGGACGGGTAGATTTTCTTTTCCTGGAGAGTAGAGTTCACCGATAGGCAGGGTGTCACAAGGGTACACCACAGACAAATAGATGTAAAATGTGTTCACGAAGAACTGTCAATCGCTGTGGTGAATTCAAACCATTCGTGGTGAGTTTTATTTAAATTGACCGTTAATGCTGCTAGTCGAACTCTGATGGCGTCGCATGGTACTTTTTTAATTTTGTAGTCGCTAGGTCAAGTGTAAATCAACACTTCAAGCAAGAAGACACCACCCCCCAAGAAGAAGAAGAAGACGTCGTTTGATAATCATGCCACTATGGGCTCCAATTAATCTTAATAACAACCTCGGGCGCTCTGATGGTGATAGCTCATGTATTTTGCGACGACGACGACGACGCCGACTTTGTCGGGTTTTCCTTCATAAAACGGTGTTTAGGCCGACTCGAGGGAGGGGACAGTGCTGCCGACCGACAAATACAAATTACCAAGGAGAAGAAGAGTATATTTTTTATGTTTTATGAACTTTTTTTCTCCGAGGGGAGCAGAGACACTGTTCAAAATAAGCCACAGTAATCGATTGCAATTCGTTACTGTCAACGGGGATGTTATACGCGGTGCAACAAGGGAGAAAAAAGGTCGTAAACCAATCGTTTAGTGAAAGCAAATAAACATTTCAGCTGTTGTTTTCCTCGTTGGGGATTTTGTAAACTGCATTAATCTTACTTTAGATAAATTTCTGACAAACACAATTTAAATTTATTGCATTTGTTTGAGAATTATTACAAAATCAACTCTACAATCTACAACAATATTGTATCATTTTTGTCATTTTTGTCATTTTTGTCATTTTTGTCTTTTTTGTCATTTTTGTCATTTTTGTCATTTTTGTCATTTTTGTCATTTTTGTCATTTTTGTCATTTTTGTCATTTTTGTCATTTTTGTCATTTTTGTCATTTTTGTCATTTTTGTCATTTTTGTAATTTCTGTCATTTTGGTCATTTTTGTCATTTTTGTCATTTTTGTCATTTTTGTCATTTTTGTCATTTTTGTCATTTTTGTCATTTTTGTCATTTTTGTCATTTTTGTCATTTTTGTCATTTTTGTCATTTTTGTCATTTTTGTCATTTTTTTCATTTTTGTCCTTTTTGTCATTTTTTGATTATATTTTCTAAACAACATTTTCTTTACGGATTTCCTATGCCGATAGGACTTAATATGCCGATAGGATTTAATCTAGATTTTTGTCTAGATTTTTATCAATTTTGACAATTTTGACAATTTTGACAATTTTGACAATTTTGACAATTTTGACAATTTTGACCATTTTGACAATTTTGACAATTTTGACAATTTTGACAATTTTGACAATTTTGACAATTTTGACAATTTTGACAATTTTGACAATTTTGACAATTTTGACAATTTTGACAATTTTGACAATTTTGACAATTTTGACAATTTTGACAATTTTGACAATTTTGTCAATTTTGTCAATTTTGACAATTTTGACAATTTTGACAATTTTGACAATTTTGACAATTTTGACAATTTTGACAATTTTGACAATTTTGACAATTTTGACAATTTTGACAATTTTGACAATTTTGACAATTTTGACAATTTTGACAATTTTGACAATTTTGACAATTTTGACAATTTTGACAATTTTGACAATTTTGACAATTTTGACAATTTTGACAATTTTGACAATTTTGACAATTTTGACAATTTTGACAATTTTGACAATTTTGACAATTTTGACAATTTTGACAATTTTGACAATTTTGACAATTTTGACAATTTTGACAATTTTGACAATTTTGACAATTTTGACAATTTTGACAATTTTGACAATTTTGACAATTTTGACAATTTTGACAATTTTGACAATTTTGACAATTTTGACAATTTTGACAATTTTGACAATTTTGACAATTTTGACAATTTTGACAATTTTGACAATTTTGACAATTTTGACAATTTTGACAATTTTGACAATTTTGACAATTTTGACAATTTTGACAATTTTGACAATTTTGACAATTTTGACAATTTTGACAATTGTGACAATTTTGACAATTTTGACAATTTTGACAATTTTGTCAATTTTTACAATTTTTACAATTTTTACAATTTTTACAATTTTTACAATTTTTACAATTTTTACAATTTTTACAATTTTTACAATTTTTACAATTTTTACAATTTTTACAATTTTTACAATTTTTACAATTTTTACAATTTTTACAATTTTTACAATTTTGACAATTTTGACAATTTTGACAATTTTGACAATTTTGATCGTTTTGATCGTTTTGATCGTTTTGATCGTTTTGATCGTTTTGTTCGTTATGATAGTTTGATTGTTTTGATCGTTTTGATCGTTTTGATCGTTTTGATCGTTTTGATCGTTTTGATAGTTTTGATCGTTTTGATCGTTTTGATCGCTTTGGTCGTTGATGTTTTTATAATTTTGATCATTATTGTGAGTGAGTGAGTGAATGAGTAAGTGAGAAACAATTTCTTCAAGTAAAACATCAAAGAAAACTTTCAAAAACTATGAACAACTACAACATTCTAGTAATCAGATCCCAAAATTTTCAACTGTGCTTATGATTGCTTCCAAACTTGATGCAACCAAACATAACATTAAGACACGAAACACCATCTGGCCTTAACTTCTTCTTTCTCCTCCTCCTCCTCACTCAACTTACTCCCCCATCATACTCACTCTCATTCCAGTCATTTTTACCCACTTTTGACTGAAAACGTGCGCCATCGGTCATCTTTGGCCTCGTTCTTCTTCCTCTTCCTCTCTCTTTCCCCCTTCCCACTCTGACTATCTCTTCAAAAGGCGACAACGCGGCGTATACAAAAGTCGTTAATTAACTTTGATACGTCACTTCCTTTCCTCTGGCCACTTTTCGACGGCGAGTTCCGTCTGCGTTTCGAGAGTGGCTTTTCCTCACTTTAGATTTTTTTTATGAAAAGGGAAATGGTTTGGAACTTTTGTCGGTCGAGCAATTAGCAGTTTTTTCAGGTTTGGAATTTTTAACAAAAGCGAATTTCGATTGAAAAGAGTTGAATATCAAATTGTGCCCAAAATAGACCCGTCGCCCTTATTTTGGACGCAAATGACGGTCGTCGAATAATTTTGACGATTGTGAGGAGGTAGTAACGACGGCAAGCTCTCGAGTCAACTCGGATAAAGTGGCCAAAATGTGAAGCTCTTCAGTCCGGTTGGGCAATTTTGTACTCGGCTGAAGATGGTAGACTGTCGGGGTTTTTATCAGTCTAATTACTTGAAGGATTAAAACTTTTCACTGTCGTCGTTGGAGTTGTAGTTTTGCTTCTTTAGCTAGAAGATAATTTAAAATAATCTCCTGATTTGCGGATTACAGAATCTTCAAGATAAGAAGAAGTTTTGGCATATTCATTTGACATTTGAAATTAAAACAAAATAGTTTTTATTTTTGAAGTTGCTGCCTGAAAAAATATTCTGGTAAATTAATATTCTGAACATAATCCTTAAATCGTTGAGCAATAATTTATTTTAAAATGGTAACATTAAAATACTTTAAGTTAAAAGGAAAAACATAAAATTCAAGCATTTATATTGCTCTTCCTACCACAACATGGCTTTATCCTGATAGCTCAATTACCTTGTACAAATGTCCAAGTGCAACTCCCCCGGCAGGAGGTGCAATTCATTGCATCACCGTCACCGCCAGGAAAGAGTGTGCAATTTGATTGATTGCAATAGCTGCAAGGGTGCGCCCACTGACACGACTCAAATGACAGTTTTATGCCCTACTATCAGATGACAAGATAAACGGTGCCCAGCGCGTTCAATGTCAAGTGCAAAAGGGGCTCGTCACTGCTGCCTACTTTGAGGCGTTTAGCGTTAGTACGGCTAGTCGCCAATAGGTGGCTTCAAGGTTGAACGAATTAAAATGCTTTAAAAATGCCTTCAATTCAACTCAAAAAACGCAATTTTCAGTGGTTTACCACTGTCTCGCTCGCGATTATCGCCACGCGTGTCACTGTCGATGAAACAATTTGTACTAATTTGACAGGGCCAAGTGGCCACTTAATTTGCGATTTCGCCACAAGCGCGCACCAGTCATTGGCCACGTTGACACTTTTGTGGTTTTTAGCCGACACGGTGGGAAATGATAAATATTCGAAGAGCTTCGCCGGGGGGGTTGAGGGTTAAAAATTCAATATTTAAAATGGAACCGGATCGTTTGAAAGGTGGTTCGCTGATGGGAGCGACGAGAAAAAAAAAACAATTAAAAACGAATTAATGATGGCGTTCGAATCGCTGACACACGTGAAATCGGGATAATGAATCGATTATAGTTAATTAATTTGGGGCATACATTTTCGTTTCACGGTCCCGTGGAAATCGAACCCTCGTGTGGGTGATTCAATATTTATATAAACTGGCTTGGGCCTGGCAACGAAATGAATTTTTGTTATGTTTATCTTCTTTTTTTTTTGTTGAAATCGAAATTGAATCAACTTGATTGAAATGCTACGCCGAACACGTTCCCAATCGTCGTCGTCGTCGTCGTCGTTTATTTGATATCCTATTAAATCACGCATAACTCTAGGCGCAATCGGCATGCAAATTGGATTATTCTTTCTCGTGAGTGATTTTTGTTGTTGTTGTTGTTGGTTTTTTTTTTCGAAATTGACATACACCCGACGCTATTAATAGGTCCATTTCTGTCGGTTTCATTTTTGTGCCGTCGTCGGCGAAAATCTCGCTTGATTGATAGATGGATGAGGTCGAAAAGTTTTCTTTGCCAAGCTTCTTCTTAGACTTCTTTTGTGGCGAAAGTTTTTCCAGACTGAGTGGCGGGACAGTTAAGCTGGCTCTGATTCTGTGTCATGTGGAATTTGTGAGACGAATGCCTCTTGTTTCATAGGTGAGAAGAAAAAAAACTTTCATCATTAACGAAAAACACCTGTCATGATTGGTTTTTATCCCGGCTGGCAACACACTTTTTGACAGAGTGAAATGACCTCACTTTAGTTTGCCTTAGAAAAGAAATGTTTCTTTCTGAGCTCAAATCCTGAAGCAAATTATATTTGTGCATCTAGATCACGTTTCACGGTTGGCTTCAGTATCAATTTGGCTGACGAGTGCAATAAACCATATATTTATATTGCATCCAACAACTGGTTGTAAATATTATGGCTTAGTAGCAGCAACAGCAGTGAGAATCTCAGTGATTTATTTTATGAGTATCGCAAAAAAAATAAACTCTTGGTACTTTGTAACTACAAAATTTGTTTTGACCTTTATTTAAAACATATTTTTTCTACCTTTCTAACAATTAAACTTTTTTTTGTACAATAAAGCGATACTTAGAGCTCAGGGTTCCCAGATTTTCAATTTTGACATAAGTGGCAATATATCAAGACAGGGTTGCCAGATCATCAAATTTGGAAATAAAAACGATCAATTGGAAAATAGAAACGATCTAACAATATACTGAAGATTTTCAAACAAAAATATTGTTCTTAAGTGACGATACATCATGACACGGTTCCCAGATTATCACTACGACATTGTTTAATTTATTATTTTTTAAATGTTAAAAATTAATTACAGAGTTGCCAAATCATCAATAATTATGACCATTGTTGCCAGATTTTAGATGTCTATAGATTTTTTGTGATCCGGTCATTTTATTATTTTCTCTACATTGATCGTGACTTTTGCAGGACAGGGTGGCCACTCAAGTCGAGAAATCGGGGAAGTCGGATAAAATTGGGACTTTGACAAAATAGCATAGCATTGGTGTCTACCCGTAGCTGCTACTTCGTTATTGACCAGGACCCCCAATCATTGCTCCGTGGACCACAGATGAAAAGTAGGAACCAATCATCACCCCTTCGCAATTTTCAAAGGTCCCTATCGTGCTGATCAATACCGACGCCGGCCACGACCAGTGGTAAGACACGGGGAAGTGGATGGGAATGTTAGTCCGATACTTGAGTGATGGGACCGCCAAATCGACTGCGTCTCCGACAAAGTATCACATGAGTTTTGAGGGGTTAGTAAGATGGGTATGAGGTCAGGATTCACTGTGGTAGGTGATGCGACCATAAGCAATTTGTTTATCGGTTGAATTTTTAAAATCTTAGGCAGCCGGCTGCGGAAAGATACAATGTTTATTATTTAGAAACTTTTTAATCGAACGCGTGCCTTCCGAGCATTGGTGCTGTGGGAAGGACTTTTGATTTGCGAAAACAAATTTAATATTAAATGAAAAAAAAAAATGCAAATTGCGTGGCAAACTCGACGGTAAACGTGGCAAACCAAACTTTGGACGAAAACGAACCCGAACTCGTAACAATAAAGACGACAACGGTAACGAAAATCCTGCGTGAGTCGGTCGTCACGCACTCAATCGTGATGATCCCATTGATCACAAGAAATCATTTTTAATTATCGACCGATTTTTATTTGTTTCGCGGCAAAAGAATAGTATTAAGCCATTAAGAAAAATGAGAAAACATTCAAAAAGCAATGTCAAGTCGAATCAACCACGCGCGACAAATAGATAAAAACGATGATTACAATAAGGATGACTGGATAATCAACAGAAACAAATGCGCCCGAATCGAAGCCGAACAAAAATAAACAACTTTTCGATCAGTCCTAATCAATTTGAAGATAACGACAAACCGGCGGTACGAAACGATAACGACGAAATTACTTAGCGGGGAGAACCGACCACGACGCGAACGTTTAACAGCATCGAATCAATCCCTGAAAAATAATTTGATTTATATTGAAAAAAAAAAAAAAACTCATTCATACAAACTCTTACACACCACACTCTCTCACTCACCGAGACCTTAACCGTTAAAATTTGCAAGTTGTTTGAAAACTACAGTAATCTCTGTTTTATCTCATTTTAATTTCCAAATTCACGTTAGTTCAAGCTTATTTCTGAAGTTTGTTGACGCTATATTGAATGTAGAAGAAGCAACCAGCAAAACAATACATGTAACACATAAATTCATTTTTGTTTCCTTCTATTTGTTTCAATATTTGAGATTGCATTTAATTCAATAATAACAAATAAAAAAACTTCTGGCATTATTTTTTATCCGTCGATTAATGCTCCGTTCTTGCATCCCTGGCTAGTAAACATGATTCTCTCTTTCTCTCTCTCATCCGTTCAAGCTTTACCAAGCACACACACACTGTCACTCGTAGGGCTACATAATAACAATACAAATAAGACTGATCTCACCCGAATTCCGCATTATCTTTAACCACTACCCACGTGATCCTCGGCGCATGGTAGAAAAGGCATTGAGAGAGCCGCCACTGCTGCGGACCAGCGCCAGAATCGCTGCTTTGCCTCGTTCTCGTGTTCCGCTCTCCCCACCCGTACACATAATTCCGAAGCCTTGTTGCACACAAGCACGACGAAGAGCACGTGCCATCCGTGTTGACAATCGTACACATTGCCGTGCGCTCGACGCGACCACCGGGTTTCCACACTACCAACGCACACCGGCTTCCGAAACCACATGCGAAGCTTGATGGATCAGCACTTACATTCGGCCGTTCAGCCTTCTTTGAGGCCTTCCCCCGTAGACACCATTTTTAGAAAACACCAAGAAAGGCCATTAAGTTCCGAAACACCGAAAAACCCCTCTTCACGCAAAATTCGGGTATCGCATTATCACATCTTTACAGCAGCTCAGCTCTTTTTTTGCCCTTTCACTACTCAACACACTCACACTATCGCGACCACGCACGATGTAACCTGCTGTAACCTTCATGTCATCCCAAAACCACACACGCATACAGACAACCAGACGTATTCGGTTTCCTCCTTCGCCGACACCAATACATAAGCCGAACCGAACCGACGCCGTGTAAGCCATCAACATGGACAGGAAAACACTTGAAAAAAAATCAGATTCATCCGAAATAAAACAAAAGAACACACAAAATTCCACCAGAAAACTGATCCACGGTTAGTCCCGGGCTGAATTATTAAAAAATGGAGCGCCTGGTTACAACAAAACACCCAAATACACAGAAAATAAACGCGCGCGAGACACGACGATCCGCACTCGATGACAGCACAAACCGAACTCTCCGTAAAAATGGAAGCTTCAGCAATATACTAAAAACTTCGATTTTAATTCCACATCGGATCAAATCATACTCCTTGCCAAATATGCATCAAACCTATGATACTCATTATGACAAAGCCCAGGGATTTTTTTTTTAACCCGCGTCCTAACCTGACACCCACATTAAGATAGGGAAAAATCACATATGTAGCGGTTCATTGTACAAATGTGATATTTCCACTATCAGAGAACCTCCTTGTCTCGATGACAGCTTACCGGCCATCGATTAAGCCCTGAGACTACGCCAAAGTGGGTTCTCGCAGCATGAAGTGGTGTCCTTGTGTAAAAATGGAAGCTTCAGCAATATACTGAACACTTCGATTTTATTTCCACATCGAATCAAATCATACTCTTTGCCAAACAAGCATCAAACCTATGACACTCATTATGACAAAGCCCAGGGAAAATTGGGACTTTGACAAAATTCGAGAAAATTCGAATTTTGTGGGAATTTATGTTTTGTCATCAAAAGGTCGCTGTTTGAAAGGATACTTCTTTGAAAAATAATTGATAGTTCTCAATGATCTCAATATTTTTTTTAAACAAAAAAATAGAATTTATTTGTAATTTATGGTTTATAGTTTAAAAAGTAAAAGTCAAAAACACAGCAAATTTTCCAACTTCATTTTTGTTACCTTTTTTTGCAGACATTTCAAAATGTTAAACAAAATGTATTTAAACGTTTCATTTTTTCACCCTTTTTTTTCCTAGCAGAAATGAACAAATGCGTTTTTTTCTGAAAAAATACTATCTATTGAGCAACTCTCTACGAAATCGGCCGATTTCGGCCATTTTTATTTTTTGTATTTTTTTTATTTCACTTAAATTTTGTGGGGGCCTTCCCTATGACCAAATAAGCTATTTTGCGTCATTGGTTCACCCATACAAGTCTCCATACAATTTTGGCTGCTGTCCATACAAAAATGGTATGTAAATATTCAAACAGCTGTAACTTTTGAGTGAATTTTCTGATCAATTTGGTGTCTTCGGCAAAGTTATAGGTATTGTTGAGGACTTTTGAGAAAAAAATAGGTACACGGAAAAAAAATTTGCAGATTTTTTACCAACTTTTTTTTCACTAAAACTCAATTTCCCAAAATACGTATTTTTTGATTTTCGAGATTTTTTGATATGTTTTAGGGGACAAAAATCCGCAACTTTTGAGCCATAGAGAAACATGGTCAAAAAATCTGACGCCGAGTTATGAATTTTTGAAAAAATAGTGATTTTTGGAGAAAAATAAGTTTCATGCAAAAACAAGTTTGACATTATTTTTTAATGCAAAATTGAATTTGCAATCGAAAAGAGCTGTATAGATTTTTTGAAAAGGGCTCCGTTTTCAAGATATAGCCACCGAAAGTTTGATTTTAGCGAAATATTTGCAGTTTTTCGATTTTTTATAAAATTACTATAAAATTGTCTAAGAGACATTGAAGATTGGACCTCGGGTTTCTGAGATAGAGTTTTCTTAATCTCACCAAAATAACCCACCATTTTCTAATGACGATATCTCAGCAACTAATGGTCCGATTATCAATGTTAATGCGAGAAACATTCGTGAAATTTTGCGATCTTTTCGAAAAAATACTTTAAAAAATTTTAAATCAAGACTAACAGGGCCAAACATTGAATATTATGCCCATTTAAAATGCTAGTTTTGATTTAAAAATTTTCAAAATATTTTTTTCGAAAATATCGGAAAATTTCACGAATTTTTCATATATTAACATTGAAAATCGGACCATTAGCTGCTGAGATACCGTCATTAGTAAATGGTGGGTTGTTTTGGTGATATTAAGAAAACTTCAATTTTCGTGTTTCTTTTTCTTAAAGCGGCTCTATCTCAGCAACCCAAGGTCCAATCTTTAATATCTCTTAGACAATTTTATAGCAAATTTTCAGAACTTTTCAAACATATATTTTTAGAAATGGTCACTCATGGTCATTATTTTTAAAAATTGAAAAACTGCAAATATTTCGCTAAAATCAAACTTTCGGTTGCTATATCTTGAAAACAGAGCCTTTTATCAAAAAATGTGTACAGTACTTTTCGATTGGAAATTATGTCAAATTTGTTTTTGCATGAAATTACGAATTTTCCCAAAAATCACATTTTTTTCAAAAAATCATAACTCGGCGGCAGATTTTTTGACCATGTTTCTCTATGGCTCAAAAGTTGCGGATTTTTGTCCCCTAAAACATATCAAAAAATCTCGAAAATCAAAAAATACGTATTTTGGGAAATTGAGTTTTAGTGAAAAAAAAGTTGGTAAAAAAATCTGCAAATTTTTTTTCCGTGTACCTATTTTTTCTCAAAAGTCCTCAACAATACCTATAACTTTGCCGAAGACACCAAATTGATCAGAAAATTCACTCAAAAGTTACAGCTGTTTGAATATTTACATACCATTTTTGTATGGACAGCAGCCAAAATTGTATGGAGACTTGTATGGGTGAACCAATGACGCAAAATAGCTTATTTGGTATTTGGAAGGCCCCCACAAAGTTTGAGCCAAATAAAAAAATACAAATAAAATCCATTTCCGGTTTTGGTAGAGAATTGCTCTATTTGATAATTTTGACTCACATTTTGAGAAAGAACACTTGATAAAAACATATTTTACAGAAATTCTAAGATTTTAGAATCCCTTGAATTCTAAAATTTTAAAATCTTTTGAGGTTAACTTGTTTAACATTTTCAAGCCTGAATTTCCAAAAAATGGTTTTTTTAGTTTATGACGTGAAAATGATTCTTACAACCATAGGAAAATTTTAGGCTAGTTTTTGGAATTTTCATTTTTGGGTCATATATGACTAAGGCTACCAACTTTTGCTGAGCAAAAATCCGTACACTTTGCCGATATGACACCATGGTATAAAAAAAAACTGTCAATGAATGATTTTGATAAATTAAATTTAATATATTTGAGAATTAAAAAAATAAAACTGTGTCGTTTTTACAGCTAACAAAATTCACAAAATGCTATCAGAGTGCTTCCCTAGTAACATTTTAGGTTTTAAGTAGGCCATAAAAGCCTATTTAGGCCGTATGAGGGTTTCCAGAACCATGATAAAACCTGTAAGTTTAAAAATGTTACTAGGGTTATTCATTAAATATACCTTGATTTGAATCAAATCATTGTGCTCTTCAATTTTTTTGTTAAACGTTTAAAAGTTTACGAAATGTCAAGTTTGCTTTTACGAATAATATCGTTCTTAGTGTTTTTTTTTATTGAAAATGTCCTATAATAGTTTATAGGACCTTTAAAAAAGTCTAGATTTGTTAATTCAAGTGTACAAATGTTTTCACAAGTTTTAGAAAGCCTTTGGAGAGGGATAAATATATTTAGTAAGAAATTTATAAAAGAAAAATTCTAAAGTTTTTAAAAGGTCCTTTTGACATACGGAAGACAATAGTTCAAAAACTCTAGAATTATTGATAATCATGTTTGAATTGAGGAAACCCCGGAAAACTCTCCCTTTATAAATCACTCACAGAAAAATAAAAATTTCAAGTTAACAAGCAATTCAATAATTAAAAAGTTGTAAATTCCGTACAAATCCGTATTATGCATAAAATTCCCTACAAAAATTCCGGCCTGTTAAAAATCCGCGAAGAGGTTCGTATGGTAAGGAAAAAATCCGTACAGTTGGTAGCCTTATATATGACCCATCAGGCTTGAAAGGGTTAAAGCATTTTTTATTCCACCGGCCAAAAATAGGCCTCTTACAAATTTTCACAAAAATGAGAGGATGAAACATAAATATTTTTAAACTGGATTATTTTTGTAAAAAAGCTGAAAAAAGGAAACTTCATAAAAACAGAAATTCTATGATATAGGATTTTTTCAATTTTCTGGAGTGTAATAATAACAATATTGAAGTATGAATTTGATCATTTTTACTAAGAAATTAATAAAGCAAAGATTTTGTAATTATTTTTGCTACCCATTCCAGGAAAAACGAGGGAGAAAAATTTATGCAAGGATATTTTAAAATGTACTTGGAAATTTGATATTTTGTTAAGCTATTCGATTCAAAATAATTCTTTGAGTAAGAAATGCCAATTGTCTAAGGTCCTCAAAGCATCGGAAAAATTCGAAAAAAAAATGAATTTCGGAAATTTGAGGGTTTGAGTAGCCACCCTAAAAGAGAGGAAACAGTTAAAAGAAAAAAAAAGAGACTAGTTTTTTGGAAGAACTGGGTTATTTAAATTGTCGATTGAACTAATATTTTAAAGCTAATGTATTTTAGCTATTGATTTTGAATTGAAATATAAATAGATTTATAAATTTACAAGAAATTAAAAAATGCCCTTTTCAACCTGCCAAACATATTATGCAGCAAATGTTAACCACTTTTTATTTCAAAAGTAAGTTACTTTTAACATTACGGTGATATTTTTTTGTTTGTAGCTATAATCTTGTAAAAAAATAACAGATTTTTTTTGCAAAATCAAAATCAAATTGTTCGCTCTACAGCATTAGCATGGCGTTCTCTATTGCGAGATTCCTACTCAAAACTAGGTGTCCGACTAGTAGGGGAAATATGTTCATTATTGTCACATTTAAATTATCAGCCAAATAGAATATTGGCCAAAAATTACACCTGTCAAACAGTATTTTCTCGTACATCAAAGCAATAAACAGCTCAAATAGGTAAACACACAACTTTCTTTTATTGGATTCTCGAAAAAAAATATGGTAAAAACTTGCAAGTTCTACTTCTTTTGCGAATATCTTGTGACACGTCTGCTGTAAAAAGATAGGAAGTGTCACAAGATAGCACAAAAGCGACGATATTATAGATAGGATTTTTATGAAAATAGTTTTAGAAGAGATCAAAACCTTTTTGATGCATGGATAAATAATTTGAAGAACAGGCCACTCAGTTCAAAAAAAAATTTAAGCGCATGTATGACACCAACATTACCACGAAATAGATTTTTGAAGTTTTTTTTTGAAAAGCTATTGAGTTATTAATAGAGCGTCCAATTTCCCGGGATTACAAAATTCCCGGGAAACGAGAAATTTTCAACAAATTTCCCGGGAAATCCCGGGAATTCCCGGGAAATTTGAAATTTAACAACTCCTGTTTGTGATTAATCTTTTGCAACGAAATTGTATAGAACAGCAACTTTAATGGTCAAAATGAGTGTGATGATCAATTAATGGCTTGACTGCTTGTAAAAAATCATACAACTTTGAATAAATATATAAACTTTCTTATTTTTGAATCTTTCAAATCGTCTCAAATGAAAGAAAATATTGTTATTATTTTTGTTGAGAAGAATTTTTTAAAATCAAAGTGTTTTGATAGTGAAAATCTATGCTCCACAACTATAAAATTGCTTTTAAATTTGTCTCAGTGACCATAAAGTTAAAATAGAAAAACCAAAAAATGCAACTTGTGATAAATAAATAACCATTGAATTTACCTTAAAAATCTAATTTCTAGCGCTTTTTAACTTGAAACACTATTTTTTAACTTGCAAATTTGATACGAAGCTGTTTTTAATGGTTTTTCATGGTTTTTTGACATGATTTTAGTTATATGGTTTTCAGCCTTATAAATCAATAAGATTAAAATAACTTTGAGTATTTATTTTGGTAGATCACGTGCTTCATACATTTATAACTTCAATATGTAATTTCTCGAATACTTAGAAACAAATTCTTCTCACACAAACCTTTTTTAAAAATTTGATTATATCAGTTCAATTTCCATCCAACATGTTCAAGGTAAAAAAAAGTCAAAAAAATCTCAATGTTGATCTTGGCCGGAAGATGTAAATATCTTATTTTCAAATGATATTACAAAAAAAAACATTAAAAAGGTTATCATAAATAATATAGTTTATATTCATTCCATAACAGCATGAGTTTTGTTGTCCAACATATAAGCAAATTAATATTCCTAGTGGTGAATGCTTCAGAAATAAATATAATCTGAATTAAACCTTGACATGAAATTTACAGACAAGCTGATTAGTTCAATATGAACAGTAGATGGGAATAACAAGGAGAATAAATAAAATCAAATCAGGTTCTCCAATTATTATTTTTTGTATAATTTCAAAACATTGCTGCCAAAAATGTAGGAAATACAAGCTTCGGGAATTCCCGGGAAATTTACAAATTTCCCGGGAAACGGGAAATATTTTTTTCCGGGAAATCCCGGGAAATTTTTTCCCGGGACGGAAAATTGGACGCTCTAGTTATTAATAAGATATATTTGATTAAAAGGAAATATATTAAACTTCAATTAGGCTGGTTGAGTAATGTTATTGTTAATAATAATAATAATATTGAGTGTGCAACCCCTTGCAACCCGTGTGCCCTCACTTTAGTGTGCCGCCAGTGCACGCGCTAGCTGTCAAACGCTGTTTGGAGGGAAGCATAACTTCGCCTCACTTCTCGAAAAGTTACCGAAGTAAATACACGCGCTTTATATTAAGTCAATCTAAATCGCGTTTTATTGACCGCGTCGGTCGTCCTTCCGCCGTATCACTTTAAATAATTGTTAATAATTGGGTACTAAAGCCCTATGCCAATTTTTATGTACAACTGTAAAAAACACGATTAAAAACCATTTCTGATCACTTTTTTTCATTTTAATGCAATAAAAAATGACAAGACAACATTTTTTCGATGGATCAACTATGGTCCCCTTGGAACGAGCTGTCAAGCAGGAGCTTTTCTGTCAAGAAGGACCGCGAGGTTAATTTTCCAAAATTGATTTAAAAATCCATTTTAAACTCTTTGTGGTCGTACAAAGGGTCATTGTACTCAGAAAAATAAGCTTGATCGCTGTGAACAATAATATCAGCAATCTAAGCTTCATTTTAGGACCCAATTGTTAATAAACAATAAATTAATTCAATTTGCTTACACACATCATTTACACTAACAAAAATGTTACAAAAATTCCCCACACAGAAATTTCGCACCACACGTTCGCAATCCTTTTAACACGTGACTGACCCCAAATGAAATAACTCACAACGCGCGTCAATCAGTGAAGATATGAAATTTGACACCACGAACATCGCGGTCCCCTCCCCGGGCGTAGGTCCATTAATCTCTCACCAACTGACTGACGCCTGCTCTCATATGTCGACCCTCCCCCCCTCCCTGGACGATCCGCGAGTGTGTCCCATTAATCTTCCCCTTTCACCCACCGGATGTTCCGCACCGAAATATTCGAAAAATAATTTCCTCTTAACTGAATTTTCGTTTTTTTTTGTTTTCCTTTTTTTCTCTCATTGCAGATTCTGGCAACACTGCCTCACACACACACACGAGGTCATCCCCGCCAAAACCAATGAAATTTCACGGTTTATCGCACTCGAGATATTCCGGTGGAATTCTCCGGTGGAGGTGGAACAGGATCGCCCCCTCGCGGCAAGGGGTCGGACACACTGCGGCATCCGGTCACCGCCGACGGAGTGAAATCTGTGAAAATAAATAAATAAATGTTATTGGACGGGACACGGCTGCCAAGACTAGTGACTGATAAGGTTGGGAGGAAAATTTCGGTCAAGTGACGTTTCGGTTTTGACAGTTCTCCGGTGGAAGAAGTGATATATTGACAGTTTATCCGTCAAAATGGTGCCAACCTGTAAAGTGTACTGACCTCGGCCCCGTGTCGAATCGCGCGAAAACCGTCGTTATTATCAATGCAGGATAATTAATTTTCCCGACCCCGGAGAGGTTTCAGTTTCATTTTGCGCGCCCGGAGCCCAATCGTAACCGGGGTTGGCCACGTGGCCCGGTTCAATGACCTCGTTCGAACCGCTGGGAATCGTCGGCGGCCAACAACAACAACAACAACCGTATCTCTTCAACAATAATGGTTCCTCGGCGACCCTCCTGGACATGGATAGCCCACTGGTGGACGGTGACCTCGGGAACTGGACCGGGCCCCGGTTCGTCCAGAGCTCCGAGGAGGGCACCCTGGACGTGACCTATGCCGTGTTCGAGGGTCTCGTGGCCCTGATGGCCGTCATCGGCAACGCCATGGTCATTGTGGTGTTCAAACGGGAGCGGCGACTCCGCCGGAGGACCAACTTTTACATCGTGTCCCTGGCGGTGGCGGATTTCCTCGTGGGACTGCTCGGGGTTCCGTTTGCGGTGCTTTCGTCGGTGGGTCTGCCGCGGAATCTGCACGCGTGCCTGTTTACGATCTCGCTGTTGATCGTGCTGTGCACGATTTCGATCTTCTGCCTGGTGGCCGTCTCGGTGGACCGGTACTGGGCGATTCTGCATCCGATGGCGTACTCGAGGAATGTCAGGACCAAGACGGCGATTGGTGAGTGGAATTTTAGTTCTATTTAAGAAACACTTTGAAAAGTATGGCATCATAAAAAGTTATCATCATGTTTGTATTTTTTATAAATTTAATTGGAAATTGCTGTTGCCATTTACACTTAAATATATTTATAAAATAGACAAACAAAGTTACTCGTCTGAATTTAAAAAAAAACACAAAAATCACGAAATTCAAAAAACCCTAATTGGAAAAAGTTCAAAATTTTCATCACTGATAAGTTATTTATTATCAGTGATAACTGACGAAAACTCATTTAACTTATTCCCACAGTTTTACAAAAGATTTCTTTTCATTTAGCAAGTAAGGTCAACAGTAAAAAAAATCACAAGATACCGTACTTTTTTAAATACTACAATTATTTCAACTTTCAATATGGGTATCAAACGTCAAACGTAAAATTTTCGTCATAAAATACTGCCGTATTTTTTTAGGTGAAACGGGATGCCAGTTATTGGGCAACTTCTGTTCGACTTAATTCAATTTCGGAACTCGACAGATTTCTTGCTATCGACAAAAAAAACAGAGCATTGTAAGTTACGGCATTTTCCTTAAAGGTGCTTCCAAAACTCGAGTCGTGGTGTCTATATGGTGCTGCCTTCTCGTTTCACCTTAAATATTAAAATTTTCTTGATTACACAAAATTTTGTGTTTCTTTCACTGTATTAGAACTTTCTTCTCGCAAACTCTAACGTCTTTACAAAATATTACGTCGTTTGATACCCATATATAGAAGACTTTCGAGCAATTCCAGCCCAAAACAGGTTTTTTTAGGTACTATGTTATCCAACACTTATATTAGCCATTTTTTGTGTATATGGAGCCAGTTTCACTCGATAATGACATTTGGGAAGGGCGTGAGTGTTTTAAATATTTTTGTATTTAGTAATTTAAATATTGCTGTATCTTGAAGCAGTTGCATCGTATCAAAAAATGATCCAAGACAAACTTGTAGAAAAATTAAAAAAAAAATACACTGAAAGAAAAAAACAATGACATTTTTTTGATTTTAGTGTTTAAAAGACAAATTTTAAGGTGAGCCCACGATTTATTTTCGATCAACATTTCTGAGAAAATATTCTAAGATATTACAAAAAGCCTCACGAAAAATGCAACTCTCCTAAAAAAAAACAAAAATTGAATTGATTTTTTGAAAAGTGCTGCTAAAGGTCAAAATTTTCAAAAACCGAAAACGGGAATCGATTTTACAGACAATTTTACTTAAATATCTTCAAATTGACCACTGTCCTAAGACCAATTCTTGTTACAGTGGGTTTAAAAATAAAAATGTTGAAAAAATAGGTTTTTTATGGTTTTTGGCAATTTCTATATGACAGATTCGATTTTTCAGTCTCAAAAATATTGTTTTTATTTATTTAAAACACTCACGCCCTTCTCAAATGTCATTGTCGAGTGAAACTGGCTCCATATACACAAAAATGGCTCACCTAAACGTAGGATAACATGTCTGCAAAGTTTCCTTGAAATCGGAGAGGGTCCGGTACAACCGATTCCCTATTTGACATGGAATTGCTCTTTCACAAAACTTCTTTTTGGGAATTATGAGCAATTTTAATGTAGTAAACATCTACACAACTTATATGTGTGCAAATTATGCAAATCTGCATATTAAAAAATATATATTTAGCTTAAATTCAAGTGTTTTACACTAAAAACTTTACAAAATTTCCCGTCATTTGATACCCATAAGGCAGCTTATAAAAATGAAAAATTGGGTGGTTTCGAAAAAACTGTATTTTGTGAAAATTTGAGTTTTTTTACATTAAACTGGAATGTAGCGCAAATCTTTGAACAATTTCACGCCTTTAAATCCATATTTCAAATGATGAAAGTTGAAAATTTGCATAAAAGTACGGTATTTTGTGATTTTCTTAAGAATATAAAGTTTTAAGTTTACGCGTTACGTTACGTTATCGCCGAACGATAGAACTATCGGCGATAACATTATCTTTTCATAACGTTCAAGATTTATGTTTTTTGTGATAGTTTTCTTATGCTTTAAATTTGTTCTTTTTTTTTTGCATTGTCCTATGCAAAATTTATATCAAATCATTTAAATAGTTTTGTGTTAGAAACCGTAATGAATCGAATTCAAAATTATAAAATTTATATCAAAGTTTAAGCGTGAGTGTGTTTGGGCCGGATGGGGAAGTAAAACGTCGTCCATTTGCGTAAAATAGGTTTTGTTTTGCATAAACTTGCGACCACAAAAGACCCAGGGGTCGTTAAAGTGGATTACTTTTTTGTGTTTATGAAAAATAGAAACTTTTTCAAAATTTTAATTATCAAAATTGGTGTTGAATAACAAGTTGCGCAGCAAACTAGCAATGTAAAATTTTCTTGGCAAGTAATCACGAATTACAAATCCACACCATAGATTTTTTTTGTTATTCAGAATTACAAAAATGCAATAAAAAATCTGATAGGAAGATGTAGTGCAGGCTTACGTAATCATAAATTACAATTAATTGGTAATCCGATCTCAAAAGAAGTGTAATAGACCGATTCTTAGCGAAGCTACACCAAAATGTCACATTTTTCAATTTTCAATATGATTTTTAATATGAAAAAAATCATTTTTATTATGATGCAATAATTGCAATGTGCTTTAAATGCGTTTTCTTACCTTAAAAGCCAAGAACATTGACCAAAAGTGGCCTGCAAGCCATTGTACGGGAGAGGAGTTTTTTCATAAATCTGCTCCTTTCGTTGTCCCGTCACGAAAAGAAATGGCTGGCAAAAACTCAAATTTCATCCAATTCTTTCAGTTCAAGGAGCAAAAGATTCGTTTTTTAATTTGTGATAATGTGTAGAAGAGCAAAAGTTTTTAAAAATCAAACTGGCAAAACTGTAGCGATTTTTGTAGTGTGCCTTTTGAAAGTCCAGTTTTACGATGTTGTCCCGTCACGCTACATTTTTATTTCAGGGGAAGCACAGGTACTATATGATTCATTCTGCATAATATTTCTTTGTAGGGAAATCAATTATCTTTCCAAATATGTAACAACATTGGGGGGTTTCTTCTTTTATTTTGCCACTACAGCCAAAACGCTGAAAAAAACTTGGAATTTTTTTGAAAAGGAGCCGAAGAATCGGTCAATACTGGATTACAAAAACGAACACCAAGTAGAACTATAAATTTTGTAAAAAAGAAGGATGGTGGTTTGGTTTGGTTTGGTTTTGTTCTCGTTGATAGATATTTTCGATACGACCAGGACGATACTTTCTAAATGAGGCAGCAGTTTCGAGACTCGCCGCCCAAAAAATCATCGACGTCATCACTATCGCCAGCACCGGACCATCCATACCGCGAAAAACAAAAAAAAACGAAAAACCGTGGATCTGGGAGTCTTTTCGGTCAACGCTTTGGCGTCATTAATTCTGAGAAATACCCCCTCCCAATAATGGCCCTTTCTAAACTCATTTTTATGCACTTTTATTCAAATAAACCCTTTTTCGATCTTTTGACAAATTTTGAATTTTGGGCAAACAGATAAAAAACGTAAAACTAATGGAGAAAATTATGAAATATTTTGATTTTTTTTAAAATCGTGACAACATTTTAAAAGGGCCAAACATTGAATATTACGCCCATTTAAAATGCAAGTCTTGATTTAAAAATTTTGAAAATGTTTTTTTTAAGATCGGAAAATTTCACGAATGTTTCATGTTTTAACATTGAAAATCCGACCATTAGTTGCTGAGATCGTCATTATAAAATGGTGGGTTGTTTTAATGAGATTTAGAAAACTTCAATTTTCGTGTTTCTTTTTCTTAAAGCGGTTTTATCTCAGCAACCCGAGGTCCAATCTTCAATGTCTCTTAGAAAATTTTATAGCAAGTTTTCTGAACTTTTCAAAAAAAAAATATTTTTAGAAAAGGTCACTCATGATCACTATTTTTAAAAATCGAAAAACTGCAATTATTTCGCTAAATTCAAATTTTCGGTGGCTATATCTTGAAAACGGAGCCCTTTATCAAGAAATCTGTTAAGCACTTTTCGATTGCAAATTCAATTTTGCATTAAAAAATAATGTCAAACTTGTTTTTGCATAAAACTTCGATTTTTTTTCCAAAAATCACTATTTTTCAAAAATTTAGATTTTTTGATCATGTTTCTTTATGGCTCAAAAGTTGCGGATTTTTGTCCCCTAAAACATATCAAAAAATCTCGAAAATGAAAAAAATACGTACTTTGGAAAATTGAGTTTTAGTGAAAAAAAAAGTTGATTAAAAAATCTGCAAAAAAAATTTGTGTACCTATTTTTTCTCAATAGTTCTCAACAATACCTACAACTTTGCCGAAGACACCAAATTGATCAGAAATTTCACTCAAAAGTTACAGCTGTTTGAATATTTACATACCATTTTTGTATGGACAGCAGCCAAAATTGTATGGAGACTTGTATGGATGAACCAATCACACAAAATAGTTTATTTGGTCATAGGGAAGGCCCCCACAAAGTTTGAGCCAAATAAAAAAATACAAATAAAATCCATTTCCGGTTTTGGTAGAGAATTGCTCAATAGCGTTACTGTTCTTATAAAGAATGTTGTGATACTTTTAGCTTAAAATTTGAAATTTAGTTTTTTGTTGTCCCCTCCCCCTTTGAAGTTGATTAGAGCGGAGGGTCAAATTCTTTAAATAAAATGTACACAAGCTTTAGAAAGCCCAAATCAAACTTCAAATATTTTTGCAAACAACTTTCAAAGTTCAAATCATGCCCAAAAAAGCGGGGGGCAACAAAATTGTATTCAACTGAAAAGAATTCTAGCAAAAAAAAAAGTTCGTCAGCGCTGAATTTGAAGTTTTGAGGCTTTTTTAAGAATTGAAAATTTGATGATATCAAAATGAAGGGTAAATCTCTATCAATTAAATTTTTCTCATCAAAATTAAGTTGGTAACAACATTAAGTATTTCTAGAAATGGTTTGCTATGGAAAATGGAATTCATCCAATACACAAATTTACAGCATTATCAACTTTTGGTTTTTTAAACATGATTCGTAGAAAATATCTAACAACAAGGAGAAAAAAGAGTTCCAAAATTCGTGAACATGCAATCATGAAAATTAGAACCACGAACAAAGTGTTCAAATCCCATGGTACCTACGTTTTCGAAAAACGAACCGTGCCATTTGAACACATTGTTCGTGGTTCCCATTTACATGAACGCATGTTCACGATTTTGGGAACTCTTTTTTCTCCGAGAACAGGTGAACAAACATTCGATAAGTTACTTTTTTACATGATGGATGGACAACATTGATATCTATGTTTAAACATCTTAAAAAAAGATCTAAACAATCCCTTGATCCTGATTAAAAAAAAATAATGCTTTATTTTCGAGATACGGTCACAATAAAATAAGGAAATAATATTTCGAAACGAGAAATTATGTGTTCCTTTAAATAAAAAACAATTTCGAATATTTATTTACATTTATTTATTTATTTATTTACATTATATATTTAAAAATAATACAAAAAAGTGAGAATTAAAATTCGCCATTTTTTTGTGCAGGATTCAAATTTAAAAATAAAAACATTTTTTACGCAGATTCCTTAAATGATTCATTTAAAAGTAAAATAAAATCAGCAAAACAATAAAACTAACCAAAGAGTTTATTCAACCTTCCCATTTCTGTCGCAACTCAAAACAAAAACAAAAGAAACAAACATCATAACGCGCTGACTGCTGCGACCACAACTCAAAGACATAATGCATCCGAAAAAAAAACCCGCGATGATTACCGAACGACGGCGGCACAAGGTTAATAAAATCCTCCGCCCATCATCCTGTTAGAAAGTCATAAATTCTGTTTTTAAGTCAATTGCTGTCACTCTCACTTTTTTACGAGAGAGTTGGCAAAAAGTCGTTTGTTTTCGAGGTTTATTTTTCTTTTTTGTTTTACAGAAAATTGTTCAATTTGTTTTACGTCTAAACTTGGTACCTTTACCCTACCTTTTTTTCGTTAACAAATGTTCAAACAAGTGGCCGCCGTGGCCGCAGTTTGGCCACAGTTAGTTAAGGAATGCGTCTAAAAATGCCATTATGGCCAATCTAGTGTCTGGCTTGGAATGTGTAGGTTAGAAAAATATTGCGTTTCCGTGGAGACGCACGGTGGTCGAAAGTGTCAGAACATGATTTGTGAAACACCAGGCGTCTCCATAAAATAACAATAAACAAACAATTTCTGCTCGGCATTTAAAAATAGTTACACAAAAGGCAGCACATTTCAACACTTTAGGGCCCTTACAGAGTGGACACTGCAAGCGACGCTACAAGCGACGCGACTAATTTGACAGGCGAAGCGACTACGCGCGACTCATTTGCGGCCAGCAGAAATCGCTCGCCTATTCAGAGTAGAAGCGATTTTTCGCTGCGCCACAAGCGACGAACAAGCAACTGTCAAATTGGTCGCGCGACCGACCTGTGCAAACCGAGGTCAGTCGCTTGCAAATCAAGCGATTTAAATTGATTCTGATGTTTTGTTCAGCTTTTCGCTATTCAAAATTTCGAACAAAATGAGCAGAAGAATTGTTTAATGCAATAAATAAAGTACATTTAATTAAAAAATTGCAAAATGGTTCGAAATGAATTTAAAATTGTAAATAAAAAATAAAAAAATCAAATTTCTTCATACTGGAAGGGCATTTCAGAAAGGGTCCACCGAAATAATTTGGTGGCCATTGGCCACTCCGGAACCGGTTCTGAATTTCCTCCGGGGAACCACCGAAGTGGCCAATATCTGATAAGAGCAAAACCGGTCAATATTGGTATCGAAATTCTTCATTTTGGAAGGACATCTCAAAAATGGTCCACCAAAATAATTTGGTGGCCACTCCGGAACCGGTTCTAAATGTCCTCCGGGGAACCACCGATGTGGCCAATATCTGATCAGAAGAAAACTAGTCAATGTTGGTATCAAAATTCTTCATATTGGAAGGGCATCTCAGAATGGGTCCACCGAAATAATTTGGTGGCCACTGGCCACTCCGGAACCGGTTCTGAATGTCCTCCGGGGAACCACCGAAGTGGCCAATATCTGATAAGAGCAAAACCGGTCAATATTGGTATCGAAATTCTTCATTTTGGAAGGACATCTCAAAAATGGTCCACCAAAATAATTTGGTGGCCACTCCGGAACCGGTTCTAAATGTCCTCCGGGGAACCACCGATGTGGCCAATATCTGATCAGAAGAAAACTAGTCAATGTTGGTATCAAAATTCTTCATATTGGAAGGGCATCTCAGAATGGGTCCACCGAAATAATTTGGTGGCCACTGGCCACTCCGGAACCGGTTCTGAATGTCCTCCGGGGAACCACCGAAGTGGCCAATATCTGATCAAAGCAAAACCAGTCAATATTGGTATCGAAATTCTTCATTTTGGAAGGATATCTCAGAAATGGTCCACCAAAATAATTTGGTGGCCACTGGCCACTCCGGAACCGGTTCTAAATATCCTCCGGGGAACCACCGATGTGGCCAATATCTGATCAGAAGAAAACTAGTCAATCTTGGTATCAAAATTCTTCATATTGGAAGGGCATCTCAGAAAGGGTCCACCGAAATAATTTGGTGGCCACTGGCCACTCCGGAACCGGTTCTGAATGTCCTCCGGGGAACCACCGAAGTGACCAATATCTGATCAAAGCAAAACCAGTCAATATTGGTATCAAAATTCTTCATATTGGAAGGGCATCTCAGAATGGGTCCACCGAAATAATTTGGTGGCCACTGGCCACTCCGGAACCGGTTCTGAATGTCCTCCGGGGAACCACCGAAGTGGCCAATATCTGATCAAAGCAAAACCAGTCAATATTGGTATCGAAATTCTTCATTTTGGAAGGACATCTCAGAAATGGTCCACCAAAATAATTTGGTGGCCACTGGCCACTCCGGAACCGGTTCTAAATGTCCTCCGGGGAACCACCGAAGTGGCCAATATCTGATCAGAAGAAAACTAGTCAATCTTGGTATCAAAATTTTTCATATTGGAAGGGCATCTCAGAAAGGGTCCACCGAAATAATTTGGTGGCCACTGGCCACTCCGGAACCGGTTCTGAATGTCCTCCGGGGAACCACCGAAGTGACCAATATCTGATCAAAGCAAAACCAGTCAATATTGGTATCAAAATTCTTCATATTGGAAGGGCATCTCAGAATGGGTCCACCGAAATAATTTGGTGGCCACTGGCCACTCCGGAACCGGTTCTGAATGTCCTCCGGGGAACCACCGAAGTGGCCAATATCTGATCAAAGCAAAACCAGTCAATATTGGTATCGAAATTCTTCATTTTGGAAGGACATCTCAGAAATGGTCCACCAAAATAATTTGGTGGCCACTGGCCACTCCGGAACCGGTTCTAAATGTCCTCCGGGGAACCACCGAAGTGGCCAATATCTGATCAGAAGAAAACTAGTCAATGTTGGTATCAAAATTCTTCATATTGGAAGGGCATCTCAGAATGGGTCCACCGAAATAATTTGGTGGCCACTGGCCACTCCGGAACCGGTTCTGAATGTCCTCCGGGGAACCACCGAAGTGGTAAATATCTGATCGAAGCAAAACTAGTCAATGTTGGTATCAAAATTCTTCATATTGGAAGGGCATCTCAAAAAGGGTCCACCGAAATAATTTGGTGGCCACTGGCCACTCCGGAACTGGTTCTCCGGAACAACCGAAGTGGCCAATATCTGATCAGGGCAAAACCTGTCAATATTGGTATCGAAATTCTTCATTTTGGAAGGACATCTCGGAAATGGTCCATGGCGTTCATAAGGAAAATGTACTTGGATGACAATCAACCATTTGAATTTTAATAAAATGGAGTTGCAGAACTTAAATTTGTTCAAAGTAACAAAATACAAAAAAAAACAAAACAAAAATTTCATACGATTATCGGAAGTCCACATAGAACCCCAAAATCCCATAGAAACCTTCGGATAATCGAGGCTGGACTGCATAACTTTGTCAAAGAAATCGTATCGATCAGAAAACTTTTCAGTAAGCGTCTTTTGAATTTGTATTTTGAAAACATTTTTGTATGGACATTGGACACAATGCAAAATCTTGATTCAATGGTAAAAATGTAGGACTGGTGTGGTAATGTAGTAAGCAATTCAGGTGAAGCCGTCACTAATTCTCAAGGAAAACAGATCATCATCGAGATCATCATTCTAAAATTCTATAGAATTTTAAAACCTGAAATTTTAAAAATCTAAACATTTGAAATTCTTAAATTCTTAAATTCTTAAATTCTTAAATTCTTAAATTCTTAAATTCTTAAATTCTTAAATTCTTAAATTCTTAAATTCTTAAATTCTTAAATTCTTAAATTCTAAAATTCTTAAATTCTTAAATTCTTAAATTCTTAAATTCTTAAATTCTTAAATTCTTAAATTCTTAAATTCTTAAATTCTTAAATTCTTAAATTCTTAAATTCTTAAATTCTTAAATTCTTAAATTCTTAAATTCTTAAATTCTTAAATTCTTAAATTCTTAAATTCTTAAATTCTTAAATTCTTAAATTCTTAAATTCTTAAATTCTTAAATTCTTAAATTCTTAAATTCTTAAATTCTTAAATTCTTAAATTCTTAAATTCTTAAATTCTTAAATTCTTAAATTCTTAAATTCTTAAATTCTTAAATTCTTAAATTCTTAAATTCTTAAATTCTTAAATTCTTAAATTCTTAAATTCTTAAATTCTTAAATTCTTAAATTCTTAAATTCTTAAATTCTTAAATTCTTAAATTCTTAAATTCTTAAATTCTTAAATTCTTAAATTCTTAAATTCTTAAATTCTTAAATTCTTAAATTCTTAAATTCTTAAATTCTTAAATTCTTAAATTCTTAAATTCTTAAATTCTTAAATTCTTAAATTCTTAAATTCTTAAATTCTTAAATTCTTAAATTCTTAAATTCTTAAATTCTTAAATTCTTAAATTCTTAAATTCTTAAATTCTTAAATTCTTAAATTCTTAAATTCTTAAATTCTTAAATTCTTAAATTCTTAAATTCTTAAATTCTTAAATTCTTAAATTCTTAAATTCTTAAATTCTTAAATTCTTAAATTCTTAAATTCTTAAATTCTTAAATTCTTAAATTCTTAAATTCTTAAATTCTTAAATTCTTAAATTCTTAAATTCTTAAATTCTTAAATTCTTAAATTCTTAAATTCTTAAATTCTTAAATTCTTAAATTCTTAAATTCTTAAATTCTTAAATTCTTAAATTCTTAAATTCTTAAATTCTTAAATTCTTAAATTCTTAAATTCTTAAATTCTTAAATTCTTAAATTCTTAAATTCTTAAATTCTTAAATTCTTAAATTCTTAAATTCTTAAATTCTTAAATTCTTAAATTCTTAAATTCTTAAATTCTTAAATTCTTAAATTCTTAAATTCTTAAATTCTTAAATTCTTAAATTCTTAAATTCTTAAATTCTTAAATTCTTAAATTCTTAAATTCTTAAATTCTTAAATTCTTAAATTCTTAAATTCTTAAATTCTTAAATTCTTAAATTCTTAAATTCTTAAATTCTTAAATTCTTAAATTCTTAAATTCTTAAATTCTTAAATTCTTAAATTCTTAAATTCTTAAATTCTTAAATTCTTAAATTCTTAAATTCTTAAATTCTTAAATTCTTAAATTCTTAAATTCTTAAATTCTTAAATTCTTAAATTCTTAAATTCTTAAATTCTTAAATTCTTAAATTCTTAAATTCTTAAATTCTTAAATTCTTAAATTCTTAAATTCTTAAATTCTTAAATTCTTAAATTCTTAAATTCTTAAATTCTTAAATTCTTAAATTCTTAAATTCTTAAATTCTTAAATTCTTAAATTCTTAAATTCTTAAATTCTTAAATTCTTAAATTCTTAAATTCTTAAATTCTTAAATTCTTAAATTCTTAAATTCTTAAATTCTTAAATTCTTAAATTCTTAAATTCTTAAATTCTTAAATTCTTAAATTCTTAAATTCTTAAATTCTTAAATTCTTAAATTCTTATCAAATCAATAAATAAGTACCTGCAAAAAAAAGCAATCCACTTTAACGACCCCCGGGTCTTTTGTGGGCTCTGTTGCAAGTTTCTACTCATTTCTAGGCGTCCGAAGGTTATGTGTGGTGAGTCACTCAAAACCTCTTTTACGCTAATGGACCGACGTTTTACTTCCACATCCGATAGAAGGCGTGATTAGGCAAATCTCGTCTCGAAAAATGCCACCGGGTCCGTCTGGGATTGAACCCAGGCCATACTGGGGTGAGAGGCTACCACGCTAACCACTGCGCCACCGGACCCGGCTAAGTACCTGCATTCTATCCAAAAATGGTATAAGTTAGTTAAACACAGTTTAAACTCTGTAAGTGGGTGAATACTAGCGTGGTTCACGTTTCTATGAAAAAGACAAAAGTTGTTATTTTGTCTTGCATCAACCGGAATTTCGTTCTTTTATGTCCCCAGAAGCACTCCTGAAAATTTGAGCCCATTTGGTAAGGTCTAGGAGCTCCAGTTTTAATTTGAAATTTATATGGGATTTTGATTTATTTTCCATGGGAAACTATCTTTTTTTACATTGTATTAGGATTTTTTTTTATAAATCGATGAAATGACTTGATTCTTATAGTAGGAGATAGGTTTTGAACTGGGGAACAACTTTGTAGAACATACCAACAAGCTAGGAAGTGACCCTTTAAAGATACAGATACTTTTAGATGGTGGCTGGCCCCTTCAAAAGCCACCATCTAAAAGTATCTGTATCTTTAAAGGGTCACTTCCTAGCTTGTTGGTATGTTCTACAAAGTTGTTCCCCAGTTCAAAACCTATCTCCTACTATAAGAATCAAGTCATTTCATCGATTTATTAAAAAAAAATCCTAATACAATGTAAAAAAAGATAGTTTCCCATGGAAAATAAATCAAAATCCCATATAAATTTCAAATTAAAACTGGAGCTCCTAGACCTTACCAAATGGGCTCAAATTTTCAGGAGTGCTTCTGGGGACATAAAAGAACGAAATTCCGGTTGATGCAAGACAAAATAACAACTTTTGTCTTTTTCATAGAAACGTGAACCACGCTAGTGAATACTGGAGCATGGCGATTTCTGGGTGCTCTACCATATCCACCCCAGATAATGATTAAAGTAAAAAATATTAGGCAAAATCTCCAAAACTATTATGTTTTGTTACAAATATCCGGATAGTACGGATTGTGCGGATAATTAAAAAGCAAAACAACGTGCTCGGATATCGTCGAACAATGGGGTTGAAATGTCGAAGCCAGTTTGACAACTGGTTATAACGTTTGAGTGCTTTTTAATTCGAATTCGTTTCAGTTAGCGAACATTTGCTCTGTATTTGTATTTTTGAATTTCTAAATTTATGTGTTTCAGAACCGGTTCCGGAGTGGCCAAGTCAATCTAAATTTTCAGAATGTTCTTCCAAAATATTTTTTTTTCTGAGATGTTCTTCTAAAATAAAGAATTTCAATACCAATTTTGACAGGTTTTGCTCTGATCAGATACTGGTCATATCAGTGGTTCCCTGGGGGACATTCAGAACCGGTTGCAAAGTGGCCAGTGGCTATTCAATTATTTAGGTTGTCCATGTCTGAGATGTCCTACCAAAATGAAAAAAAAAAGAAAAGATTCCAATAATGACAGGTTTTGCTCTGATCAGATATTGGCCTCTTCGGTGGTTCCCCGGGGGACATTCAGTATCGGTTCTGGAGTGGCCAGTGGCCACCAAATTATTTCGGAGAACCATTTCTGGAACTAGAGCACAACAAATACTGCATTTAACATCAAAAGATATTATTTATGTTTGCATCGAAATTGCTTCTTTCAGTCGCGTTGCTTGGAGTCGCTTCTAGTCGCGTCCACTCTGGGGCAAAAATCCAGTCGCGCGTTGTCGCTTGGTCTGTCAAATTAGTCGCGTCGCTTGTAGCATCGCTTGTAGCTTCCACTCTGTAGGCACCCTTAAACAAAAACGTAATTAATTCTCAACCGCCACCATATCACAACCAGAAAGTCAACAAATGACCGTTTGTACACCATTTAATTACTCCCACGCCGGAACAATCGGTAAAAAAAACCACAACACAAGAGCCGTTGTTTGACAATCGCTTTACGAACACAACAAATTAATGAAAAATGCCAACGCAACCTCGGATTGTCAATAATGATGAAAATGCAAGCTTCGATTAAATTCGTTAAATTTGTCTGTTTTTATTGAAAATTTTCCGTTTTTTTTTTCAGTCATCATCAGCCTGTGCTGGCTCGCCGGGTCCATCATCGGGTTCCTTCCCCTGTTTGGGTGGCACGAGAAGCCCCAGATCGACACGTGTCTCTTCACCAAGGTGATGGACTACGACTATCTGGTGTTTCTGTACTTTGCCACCATCATCACGCCGGCCCTCATCATGCTCGGCTTCTACGCGCACATCTATCGGGTGATTGTGAAACAGGTGAGGACATTTTTTGTTGGGTATTTTTTAAATATTGAAAATCAAATTAAATGCTTTAAAAATTTTTTTTATTTTTTTCAAAAAATATCTCAAATTTTTTTAAACAATATTTGAGCCAAAAATTTCTCGTCATTAACAATATTGTTTTCTTGAATTACTTCATGAATAACTTTCTAAAAAACAATTATTTTTTGAAATCATCTTGAATGTTGATTTTAAAAATATTTGTACCAGCCTAAACAGATTTTTAGAAAAAGAATAATGCAATCTGGATGAAAACTTATTTTGAAGTTTTTGTTATTGTTTCTATTAAAATTTTACTTTTTTCTAAAATATTTCTGTTAGTTTATTTTTTTTTATTCTCTCGATATGATTTATTCTTTTTCAGCTGTAACTTTGTGGTTTTTTTTTTTTTCATTTTAAAAAAAATATCTTTGTTTTCTCACTTGTTCTTAAAAATGTTTCTGCGCAACTCTTCTAAGAATGAGAAAATTGACTACAATAATATTCAATCACGGACGAACGGACATGACACCAGAAACAAATAATCTTCAAATTTCTGTAGCAAACTATCACTTGCGCCATCTACATTTCAGTTGTCGAAGTAGCATCGCGCGATTACGCATGATTTCCTAAAATGTCTTATGCAATAATTAATTAAAACATTCAGCATTAATATGGTGCTAGAAACAGTTCTGGAGTTTTTTTTGAAAAGGTCCAATAAACCAAATTTTCAGTTTTTGCTTTTTGGGTGTTTTTTAATACCCCAGACTAAAGGCGGTTTTAAAAACACCCAAAAAGCAAAAACTGAAAATTTGGTTTATTGGACCTTTTCAAAAAAACTCCAGAGTTTTTTTGCATTCAATTTGTCTTTATGATTCTTTGTAAATTTTTAATATAAATTCATACGACCATTTCAAAAAGTGCCCATGAGTTTGCATCAGGTGGGCGACATCTATATCTCACTACAGGCAGCTCACCCGCAGCCAACACAAGCTGTCAACTTCGGCTGCTGTTCGTTACGGAACCAAAACAAAGCTACTGCGCACTGTAAAAAAAGTACAAAAACTGAAAATGAAAATAAAGTAATTATTGTTTTTATGTAAAATTTTACCGCAATGTACGTTTAAAAGTAAGTTAATGTTTTTGAGGTGATTTTTATCAATTTATTTGCAAAATAAACTACTAAAGTTGGGATATTAAGCACACATCGGGCCGATGACCTCATTTAAAGTTGTACTTTTATAACAAGAAACGTTTAACTTAACTACTGTGTAATTTGACTTTTACTACAGTAATTCTTATAACAAAAATTTAATTATTATTAAACAAAATATTTTTGTTTTCACTGTGCACAGATTACGCGTGTATCAATCTCAATCACCCAAGATGGCGGCCTTTAGCATCCCCTTGGTTTGCATCATCAGCTGGCTTTGCTTTCGTTTAGGACCACACGCAAAACGGACATTAGGTATAAATTCCTAATTTTTAGGTATAATCGAACCTGACTGCAATAAGGTATTTTATTACTAGTCGGCTATTAGTAATAAAATTACTAATAGCGTTTTAGTACGAGAATTCCTATATTTTAGGTATAATTGTAGAACCAAAATACCTTAATTTTAGGTATTTTCTGGAAAAGTGAGGGAACCAAAATTACTAATATTTAGGTATAATCCAAGATGGCGGACCATGATTATTCCTAATTTTTAGGAATAAATACCTAAATTTGAGGTATTTTCAGAAAAAGTGAGGGATCCAAAATTACTAATATTTAGATATAATCCAAGATGGCGGACCATGATTATTCCTAATTTTTAGGAATAAATACCTAAATTTGAGGTTTTTTCAGAAAAAGTGAGGGATCCAAAATTACTAATATTTAGGTATAATCCAAGATGGCGGACCATGATTATTCCTAATTTTTAGGAATAAATTCCTAAAATTGAGGTTTTTCAGAAAAAGTGAGGGATCCAAAATTATTGATATTCAGGTATAATCCAAGATGGCGGACCATGATTATTCCTAACTTTTAGGAATAAATACCTAATTTTGAGATATTTTCAGAAAAAGTGAGGGATCCAAAATTACTAACATTTAGGTATAATCCAAGATGGCGGACCATGATTATTCCTAATTTTTAGGAATAAATACCTAAATTTGAGGTAATTTCATAAAAAGTGAGGGATCCAAAATTACTAATATTTAGGTATAATCCAAGATGGCGGACCATGAATATTCCTTATTTCTAGGTATAAATACCTAAATTTGAGGTATTTTCAGAAAAAGTGAGGGATCCAAAATTACTGATATTCAGGTATAATTAAAGATGGCGGACCATGATTATTCCTAATTTTTAGGTATAAAAACCTAAATTTGAGGTATTTTCTAGAAAAGTGAGGGATCGAAAATTACTTATACTTAAGAATAATCAAAGATCAAATTAGGTATTATCCAAGAGATATGCAGGCAGAAGAAAACAATGGTTTATATGATATTAGGATGTAACAAAACCACACTTTTTTGCGGGCATTTCAGGGGATGATCCCCTAGGTGTACTGAGTCAGAATCCCAAATATGAGCTCGATTGGTTGCGACAGGACCTGGCGCTCCGGCTTCAAAGTTTAAATGGGATTTAACCCGTAAAATCGGTGCGTTTTGGTTTTTGCCCTTTTTGAGTCCTTCAACGATTTTTGGATTTTTCAAAAACCTCAAGCTTATAGTTTGTGTTCCATGGTACAACTTTGCCGAAGACTGCGAAGAGATTTGACCGCTCAGAAAAATGGTACAGAATTTACAAAATCTTTTCTCTTGTTTTTCTGATAACGTAAAACATGTTCTGGCAACACTCGCTTTTGATGCGCGCTTTCGGCAAACTATGCAACGCATGCTACGGTGCGTCGCGATGCGTTGGCATGTATTTGTCCAGCGTCGTGTTGTTGTTTTTGTTGTTGTGATTGTTGAGAACGAAAGTTCTTATGGAACTGGAAGAAGCTCTCCGGTTGACTCTCAGGGTTCAGTTGGATGCCCAGGCAGAACCGATTCTAAACCTTGCTCGAGTGCCAACTAACGCGGCTGTCTTGAAAGCGCTTTATTACGCACGGATGTTGTGTGCATTTTGAATATTCCGTATTCCGGAAGATATTTCGAGAGACACGCATTTTAGTGAGAGTTTTCACTCGCTTTGTAATCAATCAAAGAGTTATGGCAATTTGGCAATAAAATCGGTCATAAACAAATTAATATATTGCATTGACAACATTAGTAAACACTATTTTCATACAGCAGACTTCTCTGGCTAGATATTTTGCGAATTCATTAGACACCAGGGCAGCGAATGACCGAAAGGTTAAAGCTGCCGGAAATAAAGAAATTAACAACAAACATTAGACACCAATTGCACTATGTTCGAGCATAGGTTCGCTAACATGTCCTCCAGCAACACAATTGGTCGCGACGAAAAAGATCCACACGGGTTAAAGACAGGACCAGGTGGGCTTAGAACTAAATCCTGCGATTCACTGCCAAATAGAATACCGGAATCTACGACAGATTAAAAGAGCAGCACCGGTGATCAAATCCTCCGGCACCATCGAAAACATAAGCACAACATCCAAATAAAGCATTTTCTTTCCATGTGTCAAACTTTGACCGTTGTACGCTGGATGTTTTCTCGCTGCTATAGTAACGACGCCTGGCTCTGGGCGCGCGTTCAAAGAAAGTGTTGCCAATACTTATCAAACAAATTAATGGCAAAAAGTTTTTTTATTTTCAAATCATTGTACAAGCAGTACTAATTATCAAATCTCTTCACAGTCTTCTGCAAAGTTGTGCCCTGAAACTCAAACTATAAGCTGAGGTTTTTGAAACATCCAAAAATCGTTGAAGGACTCAAAAATGGCAAAAACCAAAACGCACCGATTTTACGGGTTAAATCCCATTTAAACTTTGAAGCCGGAGCGCCAGGTCCTGTCGCAACCAATCGAGCTCATATTTGGGATTCTGACTCAGTACACCTAGGGGATCATCCCCTGAAATGCCCGCAAAAAAGTGTGGTTTTGTTACATCCTAATATTTATATTTTTATTTACATCAAACACAACTATTTCATAGATGTTCTCACCTAAAAATAAATATTAAAATTTAAATTATATATATATATATATTTTAATGTATCTATATTTTTAATATTAAATTTATCTATTTTTTATATTTTGGTTTTTTTATGTTTTGATTTTTTAATAGTTAAATATTTAAATATTGAAATATTTTAATATTAAAATATTTAAATAATTTCATATTTTAATATTTTAAGTTTTTAATTTTTTAATTTTTAAAAAATTTTGATATTTTAGTATTTTAATATGTTAATATTTTAATATGTTAATATTTTAATATTTTAAAGTTTTAATATTTTAATATTTTAATATGTTAATATGTTAATATGTTAATATTTTAATATTTCAATATTTTTATATTTTAATATTTTAATATTTGAATATTTTGATATTTTAATATTTTAATATTTTAATATTTTAATATTTTAATATTTTAATATTTTAATATTTTAATATTTTAATTTTTTATATTTTTATATTTTAATATCTTTATATTTTAACATTTTAATATTTGAATATTTTCATTTTTTAATATTTTAATATTTTAATATTTTAATATTTTAATATTTTAATATTTTAATATTTTAATATTTTAATATTTTAATATTTTAATATTTTAATATTTTAATATTTTCATATTTTAATATTTTTATATTTTTATATTTTAATATTTTAATATTTTAATATTTTTATATTCTAATATCTTAATATTTTAATATTTTAATATTTTAATATTTTATTTTAATATTTTAATATTTTAATATTTTAATATTTTAATATTTTAATATTTTAATATTTTAATATTTTAATATTTTAATATTTTAATATTTTAATATTTTGATATTTCAATATCTTAATTTTTAAATTAGGTATTTTCCAAGAGATATGCAGGCAGAAGAAAAAAAAAGTTTAAATGATATTAATATTTTTATTTACCTAAAACACAACTTTTTCATAAATGTACTTACCTCAAATAAATATATAATGATTTGAATATTTTAACATTATAATTTTGTATAATATTATATAATATGTTAGTTCTTTAATATTTTGTTATTTATTTATTTTAAATATCTTTTATTATTTTAATATTTTTACAACTTCAACATTTTAATCTTTAAATATTTGGAATTGTAGAATATAAGATTTTTTGGAGTTTTATAATGTTTGGAATAAAAGATTTTTAAAATTTTCTCTCTCTCTCCCCTCTCTTTCTATTTTCTCGCTCTTCCTGTTCCCTACTATCTCTCTCTTCCCTTCCTCTCAATTCAACTTTTTCTCTTCCTCTCCTACCCTCTCTCCCTTTCTTTCTCTCTCATATTTTCTCACCTCTCTCTTTCCCACTTTCTCTCTACTTCTCCTACTCTCTCTCCCTCTCCTACTATCTCTCTCCCTCTCCTACTATCTCTTCCTCTCCTACTATCTCTCCCTCTCCTACTCTCTCTCCAACTTAATCTCTTATCTCTCTCTTTCTTCATCTTTGCCCGTCTCACTCCCACTTTCTCTCTCTTACTTTCTATCTCTCTCTTCCTCTACCCTCACCCTATCTCTCTCCCACATTTTCTTTCCCTCTTCCCCTCCAGCCTTCTCTCACAAACTCCCCCTTTCTCTACCTTTCCCACTTTCTCTCTCCCTTTCCCATTTTCGCTCTCTTTCACTCCCTCTTCTCTCCCACTTTTTCTCTCCCTCTCCTCTTCTCTCTCCCACTTTCTCTTTCTTTCTCTCTTTCTCTTCCTCTACCCCCACCCTCTCACTTTCAGTCTCTCATACACACACACACACACACACACACACACACACACACACACACACACACACACACACACACACACACACACACACACACACGCGCGCGCGCGAGCACACCCACACCCACACGAGCGCGCACACACACACAAACACTTTCACAAACGCACTTTCACAAACGCATACATACACACACCCGCAACGTCCAACCAAATCACAAAAAGATAAAAATTGGTTCGTCAAACTAAAACTCGATACAGTTTTTCATTCACACGCAAATATCTGTCCCGAGATCCGTCCTCCAGAGCACGAGAGGGAAGAGGCGGCTTTTTTAATTTCGCCGGGAGTTGAAGGTTCCGTCCTCCTCCTCCTCCTCCTCCTCCTCTTCCACAAGCACGCGAGCCACACTTCCTCTGACAAGGATGCTCCGGGTTCCGTTCTCCGTGCAGAACCGGAGAACCACTTTTCTTCCTGCACAAAACTTACCTTGCCAAAGGTCCTAAGTTTTCAGCAGCACTGCGGAACACCAACTCACAGCCACGAAATTATTTTATTTTGACTTGTCAAAACGTGAATCGCAATTTTAGAACTAAAAAAAATACTAAAATTTAGGAATTTTTAAGTATTACTTCAGTGTTCTAAAAAAATCCTAAATTTAAGGAAGAAAAAAATACTAATTTTTAGGTATAATTTGACAAGCTAGAACATAAGTTCAAAAAATACTAAAAATTAGGAATTTATACCTAATGTCCGTTTTGCGTGCACGTGGCGCGATGATTTTGACAAAGCGATCTCGCTTGCGCAGGTTTCCACCAAGAAGAAGTAAAAGAAAACAATTATAGGGTAGAGGACCCAGAAATCGCCCACTTTATAGTGGCAATTTAGGAAATTTGATGAGAATTTAATGACAATTTATGGTTTTTGGTTCAATTTGTTGTAGAACGATGATTAACTATTTGATTTTAAGTTTCCACAAGGTTTTTATCATTCACATGTTAATTTTTGATAAAATTTTGCGTTTTAGTAAAGTGCTCTGAAGAGCCTATTTTCGCCCCCCTAAATCCAATTTTCGCCCACCCTTGGAACCAGTTTTCGCCCACGACAAAAATCACGAAATCATATGTAACTACTTTTCCACCTTCTGCTTAATGTGATCTCCTCTGTACCAGTAAACTTTTACTACATTTATATATCTTAGCTTAGGTTAATTTTGACCGAGCCACGTAGCCCAGTGGTAACACTTCCGCCTCGTAAGCGGTAGATCGGGGTTCAAATCCCGGCTCGGCCTAAAACAACTGGTGATCTTTTCCCTTCTGGATTCGATTGCTTAGTAAAGGGAAGGTACTGTATCGTCACAAACTGGACCTTATCAAGACACCTTAGGAAGACAACCTATGGAATGTTAACATTAACCTTAACATGTTAACATTAAGTTGATTAATGAACTGTCACTGAATCCGCTTTGTAAATGCCGGCCCCGATACTCTTCACGGGTGTTCCCCTCAGGAACAGGGAAAGATTTACTTTTTTTAGGTTAATTTTAACTCCCTAATGAATGAAAGTAATAAAAATGATTATTTAACCTTTAAAAAATAACCTACAATGTTCCAAATATATTTTTAAGCACATTTTGCTGCGATTAGATAATATTTTATGGTAAACGAAAACTGGTTCTAGATAAAATCTGAAAACACAATACTAGATTTCGCCCTGGACGAAAATTGGATCGCATGTTTTTTCATGACCCCAGAAATCGCCCACATTATTTTATTGAAATAACCTTTGGTAAACGTTTAAAATAGGTAAATCAATAGATTCTCATGATATTCAGACATCCAGTAAACTAATGAATTATTCATTTACATTATTTTCGGACAAAATGAGTTGTTTTCCCTCATTAACATTATTATCCGCTGTAGTCAAAATTGACAAAAATATGGCAGCTGCAGTAAGGCTTTTTTTTGAAAAGCTTATAAATACTTAATAAACAATATAAATTCATAAGGAAAGTTTTAATTAGTACTAGAAATAAATGAATAAGTAAACCTGCACAATAAATTCAACCAAAAAATGGTTTAAATTTGCTAAATACTGATTAAATCCAGTAGGTGGGCGAAAACTGGAGCAGGGCGAAAACTGGGTCCTCTACCCTATGTTTTTGGTGAACGGATTTTCTTTTCTTCGAAAAAAATTAGGTATTGCTTCGGACGTCTAAAAATATTACCCACTTTTTATAGACAAAAATTGGATGCGCTAAGCTACCGTATTTAAATAAAAAAATGTTTTTAAATATTTTTTAAAAAATAAATGATTTTTGGAAAATATGAAAAAATAATGTTAACTTTATGTTATGATGTAAAAATAAATTTAAAAACCAAAAAAAAATCACTGTAATCGCCAATTCATCAAAATAGCATTAAATGTTCAAGTGACAATAACTTCCGAACATAAAAAAATCCAAAAAAATAATCAATTTAACATAAGATTAGGTTGAAAATCAATATTGGCAACACTGCCAAATGATTTTTTCCAACTTTGTTACGTTACTCCGAAGATGGAATTTCTTGTCATCGTGAAGTGACGTTCTTTTCTGATTTTCTGATCGATTTGGATCGATTGTATTTTGGTAAGGTTTTGCTCAAAAAAAGTTCACTTTTTATAAAATGCCCATATTTACAGTTAAATGCCCAAAACGACTTTGGATTTTCTTTGGATATATTACGATCTGGGTGATGAATAGAGAGATGTTCAAACACAAGCATGACTTTTTTCATACTGGTAAATAAGCTGTTTTATAATCAGTAGTATGTGTATTATTTTGTCTAGTTTTTTTTACATTTTTTGCTGGAAAATTGTCGCGTTTCGATCGTTTAGAAGAGATTTTTCTTTTTACGGGTGACGAAGAACTGCGGCGAGAGTGTAATTCTGTGATGTCGCAGATAAATAAAACATAAAACAGGGTTTCAAACGAAATCAAACAATAAAGACAGCTTCTGGATGGATACAACCGCATCGACTCCATAAGGCTTTCTAGTAAAAAATTTACCAATACATTCAAAGTATGTTTACATTACAGCTGGACGATTGTTTGCATCAGGTTTCCTATCTCTTTCTAGCAAAAGTTTTTTGTCAGGCGACTTCTAGCTGGTTTTTTGACTGACCGCCCGATATGTCAGCCAACATACTTCGCAGGGCTGTGACAGCTCGAGCTCGATCATTGTTTGCATCAGGACACTATGACGAGAAGTTCATCATTTTTGAGTTAAATTATATTTTTTTCACTGGGCCTAGAAAGCCTTATAAACAACTTCCATTCATAATTATAAAAAAAAATACGATCTCGCCTTCAACTTTCCTAAGGTTTCTTGATTTCAACCCCAGGTCAAAAGAGCCAACATTTTTCATTCTTGCAAAAAATAATTCATTTTTAATGATCGGTCACAATACTCTCTACTTTTGGCGAACAGTAAATTGGTTCCGCTTTGACAGTTCAAGATTGATGCCATTTTGCGAACCACTATTCAGCACCCAGGCCCAGTCCATACAATATTTTTTTGTGTATGGTCAATTAATTTTTTTATTAATAATTAATTATTGTCCACAAGAGGGGTGTTGAGATTTCAAAAAAAGTGTGCACTTGGTTTATGGATGGGCCCTAAACAAAATTACGTAAGGTCGAAGAACATAAGTTCGGATGCCAAAAGGTCGAAAGACATAATGACGAAAGACATAATGTCGAAAGACATAAGGTTGAATGAACAAAAGGTCGAAAATTAATAAAAGGTCGAAAGGACAAAAGGTAAAAAAAGAAACAAAGAATAATAATAAACTTCGACAATATTCTCGAAAAATATATTGTTTTACTAAAAAGTTCTGTCATAATACTTTTGTGAGTTTTTCCATTCTTTAAAACATGACCATGACTTTAAAAAATAGTTCGACTTCTTAATAATTTTTGATTTTTTTTATTTTTAAAAACAACTTATTTTTGTTTGTCGTAATATTTTTGTGAGTTTTGACGACCTTTTGTCATACATTTCTGCAACCACAGGTCCAATTTCAATGTCTCTTATGTAATTATAATTTCTCAACTTTTCGAAAAACATGTTTTCGAAATATCTATTTTTATTCTTTTTTTGCAGTTTTCAAAACATATTCAGAAAATTATTTTAGTTAGATTAAAAAATCTGAAAAAAATCCGTGTACCATTTGTTCTGAATAGTGAACCGATAAGAAAATTCCTTCAAAGATACAGATTTTCGAATATTTACGCACCATTGTTGTATGGACAGCTGCCAAAATTAGAGCCTTGTATGGGTGAACCAATGACAACCAATGGTCATAGGGCCAAATCGAAAAATACAAAAATTAGTATGCACGAATTCGACCGATTTCGTAGAAAAATGCTCAAAGGAGGATTCAATAAGGCTTTCTAGGCCCAGTGCAAAAAATTTAATTTAACCCTAAAATGACAAACTTCTCGTCACAGTGTCCTGATGCAAACAATGATCGAGCTCGAGCTGTCACAGCCCTGCGAAGTATGTTGGCTGACATATCGGGCGGTCAGTCAAAAAAACCAGCTAAAAGTCGCCTGACAAAAAACTTTTGCTAGAAAGAGATAGGAAACCTGATGCAAACAATCGTCCAGCTGTAATGTAAACATACTTTGAATGTATTGGTAAATTTCTGACTAGAAAGCCTTATGCAAACATTTTGTTGAGTCAAACCTTATCCAGGTTTTTAAGCGAAGATGGCGTTCGCATGACAGCCCCATTTTTTTCTAATGTTGGTGTTACTGCGTGATTTTGACATTCCGGACGTTCACCATTCGAACGCCATTTTAAAAACCTGGATACCGGCTGATTTTACAAAACATTTTTTTGCATGAGTTATTCAAATTGACCGTTGAATTGCTTATTGATGGTTTTGAAAGCGTTTTAAATCTGTTTGCTGTTGTTTAACCCTTACTGGCATGAATTTTCAAAAATAAAGTTTAGCTAGAGATGGGAAAATGATCCTAAGGACCTACGCAAATTATAGGCCACTTGAGGAAATTTTCATTCTTGGGTCTTATATGACCCATCAGGCCTGAAAGGTTTTAAGCAGAAAAAAAATCTTGATAAAATTAAATTGAAAAAAAATATTAAACTACGTTTTAATAACAAATCCTAAATTCCTCTTCCCCCAGCTCCGCCAAATCGTCACGATGAACCCGTCCGGTGGCCTATCCTCCTCCTCCTCCGAGAGCCGCCGCCCCTCGGAGAGCAGCCGCATCCGGATATCGACCACCCCAAGCGGCCGTCCCGGCAAACACGGCCACGGCGGCGGCACCATGCTGCGCGTTCTCGGCGCCGCCCAAAAGCGCGAAGTCAAAGCCACCCAGAACCTCTCGATCATCGTGCTCTTCTTCATGATCTGCTGGATCCCGCTGTACACGATCAACTGCATCGTGGCCTTCTGCCGGGACTGCCAGATCCCGCCGACGTTGATGCTGTTCTGCATCATCTTGTCCCATCTGAACTCGGCGGTTAATCCGCTGCTGTACGCGTACCACCTGAAGGACTTCCGGGCTGCGCTGCGCAATCTGATCATGAGCATGCTCGGGTACGACGTAACCACGCAGGATCTCAACTATAGGGCTAGTTTGGCCAGCCAGCAGCAGCAGATTGCCCAGCGGCACTCGATCATGGACAAGCGGCTGTCGCTGCAGCCCAAGATTTACATCGGTAAGGGGTGTTGTGCCTACTTGGATTTTTTCGAATATTTTAATTTTCAATTTTTTATTTTGAACTAAAAACAGAGAAGCGTCCTTCAGTATATTAGTTCTGTAGAAATAGAAAGGTAATTCAGCGTCAACACTCAATTATTTGCACCACAACTAAAATTCTAAGGGAAGACTGGTGTTGGACTAATCTTTGCTAACAACACTGCCATCTAGCTGTCAAAGTTGATGAAACTCCACAGCGCCAAGCTAAACTGCTTACTTTGATTAATTTCTTTAAGTTTCCAAAATGTAACCAAATTCGCACAATTATAGGAAAATCTCAAATTTGTCCGCCATTCTAACCCGCTTCCATCCCTCCACAGATTCCCCCGTGTACCACCGCACCCAGCAGCAGCTGCTCCGCTCCCAGCAGCACTCGCTGGTCCAGCAACACTCGCTGGAACGCTCCGAAAGCGGTGCCTCCTTCCAGAGTCTCAACACGGCCACGGCCACCAAGAAGCGCCTCATCAGCAGCACCCGGTCCGACCCCGGCTCGCCAAACGTCATCGTCAGCACTTCCGCCATCAGCCCCTCCGAATCCAACTGCTCGACCCCCCAACGGTACGAACCTCCGCCGACGCGCGGAACCTTCGAAATGTGGGGCATTGCCGAGGTTTCCAGCATCAACGAGGACAGCGGCCACCGGAAGTCGCTCGAAGACCTGGCCCCGGAGCGGGCCTCCCTCGAGGTCGACTTTGACGATCTGGGCGCGGAACTGCAGGAAATCCTCGACAACGCCAAACATCACCCGCCGGAAGAAGACCGCAACGTGAGCGCCCTCTACAGTATTGTCACCGCCAAGCGGCGAAGCCACAGCACCTGCTGCATCATGGCCGAACCGGAAGTGCCCTCCTCCCTCCCCGACTCGGTCTACCTGATAGAGAACGACTCGCCGACCCGAATACTCGCCAAAACGACCTGCAACGGAGCCGACTCCGTCAACAACAACAACTTCAAGGTCAATTCTAGTCCCGTCGGGAACCGCCCAATCAGCAAGTCATTCTCACTGTTTGCCAACGTGGCCGCCACGACGGCGACGACGGCCAAGCCGACCTCACATTCCAGCCTTTTCAAGCTGTTTGCCAGCGGGCCAGCGGGCAAACACCAGCGGATTCTGCAGCGCAGCTTCAAGTTCAACCGGCGGTCACTGTCGAATGACAAGTGAGCGGAAGTGGCGAAGGAAGACTCTATTGTTCTCTGCAGCTCGTAGCGTGACAGTGACGGCTTTAGGTTAGGTTAAGATGAGCCTCTAGCTTGTATTTACTTGTGCGATCTGTTGAGGAAACACCCTCTCCCTCTCTCGATTTTAAGCAGTTTAAGTGAAAGTATTTAAGAAGTATTTAAGAGCCGTAAAAGTCCTGTTTTTTCTTCTTATGTGAGAAATAAATCAATGTCATATCTCTTTGGGAATTGTTTTGAATTTGAAGAACTTAAAAGAAATTGACAAAGCACTGTCTCAACCGAACTTTTATTTGCTAAATAAAGAAATATCAATCCATCAAAATATTCAAAAAAGACATATAAATATCGTCAACATGTAAATACAAAAATATCAAATAAACAAAATACATAAAAAATAGCAATAAAAGTGAAAAAGGCCATAAAAAATATAAAATTATATATAAAAAAACCAAAGTATAAAAAATCAATCACATGAAATTTAGAAAAATTCAAAACTACAAAAATACAATAAAGCAAAAAAAGCACACTAAAAATATAAAAATACCCGAACACCAAAAAAACTACGATACAAAAATACAAAATCACATTACAAAAAAAATACAAAACAAAAAAATATCAAATTCTAATAAAACTAATTTTAAGATAAAATTGCCTCAAAAAACCTTTTCTAATAGATTCATTTTTTTCAATTTTTTAAAGCTATTCAAATTCTTTTAATTCTTAAAATCAATTTAAATAAAATAAATTTGAAAAAAAAAACAGATTCTACTTGTTTTTAATTCTGAGGATTCTCAAAATTTGCGAAATTTTAAATAAAATCTAAGATTTTTTACATTACATAAAAACAAAAAAAACATTTTCAATTCTAAAATACTAAAATTGCTCCGATTTTAAAAATTCCTGAAATCAATTAAAAATTAAAAATCTAATCTTTTTAATATACTTGGCACTTTTTAAAAACATGTAACATTTGCAATTTAAAAAAATATATTCCTACATTTCCCATTATCAAAACATTCACATTTTTAAAATTATAACTCTAAAATAACAATGAAACTAAATTCATGAATTTTTTCCTCTCAAACTTCAAATTCTTTAAATTCTTTAAATTCTTTAAATTCTTTAAATTCTTTAAATTCTTTAAATTCTTTAAATTCTTTAAATTCTTTAAATTCTTTAAATTCTTTAAATTCTTGAAATTCTTTAAATTCTTTAAATTCTTTATATTCTTTAAATTCTTTAAATTCTTTAAATTCTTTAAATTCTTTAAATTCTTTAAATTCTTTAAATTCTTTAAATTCTTTAAATTCTTTAAATTCTTTAAATTCTTTAAATTCTTTAAATTCTTTAAATTCTTTAAATTCTTTAAATTCTTTAAATTCTTTAAATTCTTTAAATTCTTTAAATTCTTTAAATTCTTTAAATTCTTTAAATTCTTTAAATTCTTTAAATTCTTTAAATTCTTTAAATTCTTTAAATTCTTTAAATGCTTTAAATTCTTTAAATTCTTTAAATTCTTTAAATTCTTTAAATTCTTTAAATTCTTTATATTCTTTAAATTCTTTAAGTTCTTTAAATTCTTTAAATTCTTTAAATTCTTGATTTTTCTTATCATATTTTTTTAAGCCTAGGAATTCCTTGACTTTCCTCTATCTTTTACTCACTCTTTTAAAGTTTAGAAAGTCGTTAAATTCCGAAAAAAATTAATTGTAAAATTACAATTTCTCAAGACCATAAAAAATCTCAATACTCTTGATTTTTTTAAATCTCAGATCTGAATTTTGAAGAAAAAATTCAAAATTATTAAAATTTATAAAAAAAATTCAAATTAAACAAAACTTTTTTAATTTTTATTGTTTAAATAATTCTTATTTTTTAAAATCGCTCCAATCTTCAAAACTCAAACAATCCTTGAAAATCCTTTCATTTTTTTTTTTTTAGTTTTTGTGAATTCTTAAAATAATTTAAAAGAAATTTAATAGGTAAAAAAATCTTTGAAATTATTCAATACTTTGATTTTTTTTTCAACTCTCTCTCACTCAATAACTGTAAAAATTCTCAATATTTTTAAAATTCAGAAAAAATAAATTTATTTTTTATGCTGTTGCAAATATTTTTCAAAGTTTTTGTCAGTTTTTTTTCTGGGTGGGATGAATAGAGAGAATGCGTAACGTGATTTTCGAATGATTCCACTTTGTTTACATCTACTAAGCAGCAGGCTGTTCAAGCACAAGCATGACTATTGTCTTACTGGTGAATGGGCTGTTTTATAATCAGTTTTATTTTGTCTAGTTTTTGACATTTTTTTGCTGGAAAATTGTGTGTGTTTTCAAGTTTCGAACGGTTAGAAGAGGGTTTTCTTTTTTTTACTGATGATGAAGAACTGCAGCGAGTGTGTCATTCTGCGATGTTACAGATAAATTCCCCGGGCTGATTATGGAACCCTGCAGCTCTTCCTGGTCCAGCGAAAAAACATCGCTAATCCTAGCGAAGCTGACCCAACAGAGAAGATTTTTAGTGAGCAGATTTTCAAACGGAATTAAACTATAGAGACAGCTTCTGGATGAACTTCCATTCATAATTGTAAAAAAAATGAGGTTCAAAAAGCCACACATTTGTTATTCTTGCAAAAAAAAAACCATTTGGCGAACAGTGAATTGGTTCCACTTTGACAGCTCAAAATTGAGGCCGTTTTGCGAACCACTATTCAGCACCCAGCTTTCTAGTACTCAATTTTGAGTGACATTCCGTTTGTTAAAACTCGAACAAATTTCGATCCACCTTCAACAAGCGTGTACAGTTTTGTTTACATTTTTCGCGCGTTCATGCATGCAGTTTGGTGTTGGAATCTGAAAAAGTGCATTACTCATCCGAGTGTTTCTTTTGCGCGGAATAAAGTGGACTTATTTCTGTAGTTTTTTAATAATTTAAAATGTTGATTCTAAGTTTTTTCGTTGGTGTCGTTTTGTTGGCAAGTCCAACCTTGGCCAAGAAGCCTCACCCGCATCCGATGTAAGTCGTGGACATTGTCAAACTGATTTGTAAACAAACAATGCATCCGGGAATTTATATTGTGATTTTTGACTGTTTGTCAAAATAGCCAAATCTGCATCGACTTTGCATAAATATTTCAACTAGATCTTTGGTTGATTCAAACGAAACATTTGCTGTTTCTTCCGCAGTCCCCCGCAGGGCAACTGCAACCAGATCGAACAATTTGCCGGCCAGTTTGAGAGGTTCTTCAAACAGGTTCCGCTGTACGTGTATCCGGCGTTCACGATCTGCTCGAACGATAACATCACGCAGCACTACAAGGAAGCGATGACCATTTGGGCGAACGCCACGGCGGACCACATCTGCCAGGTGATGAACTTCGAGCGCCGCAGCAAGTCCAACCCGGCCGTGATGATGCACGACCAGCTGGTGTCGTTCTGGACGACGGCCAACTGCCAGGACTGTCTGGACCGGCGCAACCAGACGGTGGAGTTTTTCACGGAGTTTGCCGGGTTGGACGGGTGTATCAAGCAGGAGTCGGATCAGGCGCTGTCTCCGTGCGGACCGTGCGCGGACACTTACCAGAAGGTCCAGGGCATGTACGAGGCGTTGGCCAAGGGGCATAAAGAGACGCTGTGCTTCGATGTTGAGGACCGGATGAACCAGACGCGACATCGGTGGAGCGCGGAGTTCAACTGCTGCAAGAACAAGCAGCACTCGAAGACGAGCTTCATCGGGACGGCGTCGGCGTTCTGCAGCGTGCCGTTGGTGTTTTACGCGATCATGTTCTTTGTGACGCGGAGGAAGGAACGAGTTGAGGAGCTGGTGGCCGGGGTGACGAGGGATGCGGAACCGCAGGCGGGAACGAGTCTTTAAATTCTTTAAATTCTTTAAATTCTTTAAATTGTTTAAATTCTTTAAATTGTTTAAATTCTTTAAATTCTTTAAATTCTTTAAATTCTTTAAATTCTTTAAATTCTTTAAATTCTTTCTATTCTTTAAATTCTTTAAATTCTTTAAATTCTTTAAATTCTTATTTTTTTTATCATATTTTTTGAAGCCTAGGAATTCCTTGACTTTCCTCTATCTTTCACTAACTCTTTTAAAGTTCATAAAGTCGTTAAATTCCGAAAAAAAATTAATTGTAAAATTACAATTTCTCAAGACCATAAAAAATCTCAATACTCTTGATTGTTTTAAATCTGAATTTTGAAGAAAAAATTTAAAATTATTAAAATTTATAAAAAAATTCAAATAAAAAAAACTTTTCTAATTTTTATTGTTTCAATAATTCTTATTTTTTAAATCGCTCCAATCTTCAAAACTCAAACAATCCTTGAAAATCCTTTCATTTTTTTTAAGTTTTTGTGAATTCTTAAAATAATTTAAAAGAAATTTAATAGGTAAAAACATCTTTGAAATTATTCAATACTTTGATTTTTTTTCAACTCTCTCTCACTCAATAACTGTAAAAGTTCTCAATATTTTTAAAATTCAGAAAAAATAAATTTATTTTTTATGCTGTTGCAAATATTTTTCAAAGCTTTTGTCAGTTTTTTTTTTTCTGGGTGGGATGAATAGAGAGAATGCGTAAAGTGAATTTCCAATGATTCCACTTTGTTTACATCTACTAAGCAGCAGGCTGTTCAAGCACAAGCATGACTATTGTCTTACTGGTGAATGAGCTGTTTTATAATCAGTTTTATTTTGTCTAGTTTTTGAAATTTTTTCTGGAAAATTGTGTGTGTTTTCAAGTTTCGATCGGTTAGAAGAGGGTTTTCTTTTTTTACTGATGATGAAGAACTGCGGCGAGTGTGTCATTCTGCGATGTCACAGATAAATTCCTCGGGCTGATTTTGAAATCCAGCAGCTCTTCAAGGTCCAGCAAAAAAACATCGCTGATCCTAGCGAAGCTGACCCAACAGAGAAGATTTTTAGTGAGCAGATTTTCAAACGGAATTAAACTATAGAGACAGCTTTTGGATGAACTTCCATTCATAATTGTAAAAAAAATGAGGTTCAAAAAGCCACACATTTGTTATTCTTGCAAAAAAAAAACCATTTGGCGAACAGTAAATTGGTTCCACTTTGACAGCTCAAAATTGAGGCCGTTTTGCGAACCACTATTCAGCACCCAGCTTTCTAGTACTCAATTTTGAGTGACATTCCGTTTGTTAGAACTCGAACAAATTTCGATCCACCTTCAACAAGCGTGTACAGTTTTGTTTACATTATTCGCGCGTTCATGCATTCAGTTTGGTGTTGGAATCTGAAAAAGTGCATTACTCATCCGAGTTTTGTTTTTTTTTTGGGTGCGGAATAAAGTGGACTAATTTCTGTAATTTTTTAAGCATTTAAAATGTTGATTCTAAGTCTTTTCGTTGGTGTCGTTTTGTTGGCAAGTCCAACCTTGGCCAAGAAGCCTCACCCGCATCCGATGTAAGTCGTGGGCATTGTCAAACTGATTTGTAAACAAACAATGCATCCGGGAATTTATATTGTGATTTTTGACTGTTTGTCAAAATAGCCAAATCTGCATCGACTTTGCATAAATATTTCAACTAGATCTTTGGTTGATTCAAACGAAACATTTGCTGTTTCTTCCGCAGTCCCCCGCAGGGCAACTGCAACCAGATCGAACAATTTGCCGGCCAGTTTGAGAAGTTCTTCAAACAGGTTCCGCTGTACGTGTATCCGGCGTTCACGATCTGCTCGAACGATACCATCACGCAGCACTACACGGAAGCGATGACTATTTGGGAGAACGCCACGACGGACCACATCTGCCAGGTGATGAACTTTGAGCGCCGCAGCAAGTCCAACCCGGCCGTGATGATGCACGACCAGCTGGTGTCGTTCTGGACCACGGCCAACTGCCAGGACTGCCTGGACCGGCGCAACCAGACGGTGGAGTTTTTCACGGAGTTTGCCGGGTTGGACGGGTGTATCAAGCAGGCGTCGGATCAGGCGCTGTCTCCGTGCGGACCGTGTGCGGACACTTACCAGAAGGTCCAGGGCATGTACGAGGCGTTGGCGAAGGGGCACAAGGACACGCTGTGCTTCGATGTTGAGGACCGGATGAACCAGACGCGGCACCGGTGGAGCGCGGAGTTCAACTGCTGCAAGAACAAGCAGCACTCGAAGACGAGCTTCATCGGGGCGGCGTCGGCGTTCTGCAGCGTGCCGTTGGTGTTTTACGCGATCATGTTCTTTGTGACGCGGAGGAAGGAGCGAGTTGAGGAGCTGGTGGCGGGGGTGACGAGGGATGCGGAACCGCAGGCGGGATCGAGTCGGGAGGGGATGAACGGGATGGTGGTGGGAGGAGGCGCGGAGGAAGATGACAGCGATGACGAACCGATTGGGAGGAAGGAGATTGATGGGGAGGAGGAGTTTCAGGCGGAGCGGAAGCTGAACAATCTGGACGTGATCAGGGAGAACGATGAGCCTAAGGAGGGCCAGCTGTTGGACATTGTGAGCAATATGTCCGGGTCGACGGTGGATGTGAACCTGGATCATAGCGGGATGAAAGGAGTGAGCGATGATGAGGACGACGTGAGCATTTTGGGCGCGATGAAGGCCAACGTAGTCGCGGAGAGGAATCTGCTGGACTGATCTGGAAGCTGTGCCTAAGAGTAATCAGAGAATGCAATTACAAATTGCTTCAAAAATAAACATTAATTGGATCTTATTTGAATATTTATTAATCGGTTGTGAAACTCCTTTTGTCTCTTCCAGGTTCTCTTCGAAAACAAGTTGGAGCATCTCGGGGTCAGTTTGACCTGCCGTGGTAAATAGCCTGGAAATTAAGATAATGAAAACATGGTTTTTGCTAGTACTGGGATGGGTCAGATCGTTCTCAATCGCAAATTTAGACTTCAAAGATACCATGACCTCTGGTAGGCTGCACATGATGAACGTGATCTGTCATTTTAAAGTGTTGTTATGTTTTGTTGATTCTTTCGTTGTTCGTGAATGGATTCAGTCGTTCGTTTGGTAGTTCTAGCAAAGAACCTTGATTTATATCGTTTGTTTCCTGTCCGTGAACGTCTGGTTCATGTGGTGTCCGTTTAAAGATGGGTTGCGGCCGGGTCCATCAGTTTTCTCGTGCAAAAAGACACATTTAAAAAAGAAAATCAGTGCGGGTATCTTTATTTTGGATGACTTTTTGGTTTAATACAGTTTAGAACTCTAAATTTCGAGAATTGCCATTTATTCTCGATCCTAGCCCATCAACTACCCGCAACCAATTCAGCACCGCTTCCCGAACCAGAACCAGCTGGCACATCTCGACTGGAATCATCCAACAACGGCTCCCTGCTCCTCTCCCTAGCCTCCTTCGCCCGCATTACCCCGTACATCACCACGTAGAAAACCACCGGAAGGCTACAAAACACCGAAGCAATCACGACGAACGTCGTCGTCGAGTGCTGCCTGTTCCGGCAGCAGTTGAACTCCGCACTCCACCTGTGCCGCGTCTGGTTCATCCGATCCTCAACATCGACACAAATCGTATCTTTATGCCCCCTAACCAACTCCTCGTACTGACCCTGGATCGAGCCGTAACTCTCCGCGCACGGATCACACGGCGAAAGCAGGTGCTTCGTCAGACACTTGTCCAGCTCGTCAAAGTGCGCCAAAAACTCCCGCGTCTCATTCGCCCGATCCAGACAGTCCTGGCAGTTTGCGGTACTCCACAGCGACACCAGCTGGTCGTGCATCATGTCGATCAGGTTAACCTGGCTGCGCTTAAAGTTCATCCGAGCGCACACGGGATCGCTGGCGGCCTGCTCGTACAGCGCCATCGCCGCCTGGTACTCCTTCGCGAACTGGACATTGGTGCAGAGCGTGTAGATCGGGTAGACGTGGTACGGGATCAGCGCGACGATCTTCTCGAACTGACCTTCGAACTTGAACACTGCGTCGCAGTTGTAGGGGGGTCTTAAAAGTTGTACAAAATTAGTTATTTAGGACCTATGTAGAGTTTAAGCTACCTTACAGATCATCGGCGGCCACAAACGGAACCAGAAACGCAGCATAGAGAACGGAAATTTTCCAGGCCAATCGTATCATTCTGGACAGGAAACGAGATATCAACTCATGCCCTTTGTGGCGTTTGTACTACATTGAGCAAGTGACTGTAGTAACGACATGCTAGTATAGGGTGTGATTCACTTAGTTCAGCTGTAATCTGTACGGTCAGTGCAGTTTGCCACCAGATAAGGCTCTTTGTTACGAAACGAGTTGGCGAAGAGGACTGGGAGGAGATCAATAATAACACAGTGAGGCTGGCTGTCAGTTGCGATAAGACAGATGTCATGATTTGTTTTGATGAGGGGTATTCGTTTTTGCTTTGTATTAACACGGAAAGGAGGTCTATGAAATAAACTAGTTGGCTTAAAGAGAAAGAATCCTGATGGTAGGTTGAAATCAGCAAGAAATTTTAAGCTAACATTTCTCGATAATAAGATTACGACTTACCATCGACAAAATTCGATCTACCATCGACAAATTACGACTTACCAGCGAGAAATTACGATCGCAATTTTACTGTTGAGAAATCTCGATCGTTATTTGTAATACTATTTTTTGAATATTTTTTATTTTAACGGAATATTTAAAAAATCAAAGCTCAAAAATTTCAAATATTTCAAAATTTTCAATTTTTTTTTTAAATTTAAAAAAAAAGTATCAATGACGAAAGATTTGAGGGCTTTTGTTAATTTGATTTGGTTAACCGCGGAGGATTTTCTTGAAATAATTCAAACTGTCAAAAATCCACCAAAGCATCTACCGGTGGATACTTTTCTACCACAGATTCTTGTGCGATCAATGTGATTTTTGACAGTTCGAATTATTTCAAGAAAATCCACCGCGGTTCACCAAATCAAATTAACAAGAGCCCTCTGCTATACTTAGGGCGTAATTATCAGGCTAGATACGGGTGTTTAAGAGGTCGTTTAAGAAACATTAGCAGAAGAAACATAACACTATCCGAAGTCCCTTACAAACCTTCGGATAATCGAAACTTCGGATAATCGAGTCTAGACTGTAGCTGCAACATAACCATAAGAAGGGTTGAGAGTGGAATTATTGGTCCAACATAAAAAACTTACGTGGTGATTATTGCATTCGATCGTAATATTACGATCGTAATTTGACGACTCACGATCGAGATTTCTCAATAGTGAGATTACGACACGATTACGACTTACCATCGACAAATCTCGATCTACCATCGACAAATTACGACTTACCATCGAGAAATTACGATCGTAATTTTACTGTTGAGAAATCTCGATCGTGGATCGAGAAATTGCGATCGTAATTTGTAATACCATTTTATGAATATTTTTTTTTTATTTCAACGGAATATTTAAAAAAAATCCAAAATTTCAAAAAATTCAAAAAATTCAAAATTTTTAAAATTTTAACATTTTTAAAAATTTCAAAAACAAATTCAAAAAATTCTTTGCGAAATTTTTGATTATTTTGAAATTTTTTAAATTTTTATGTAGGTATGTTTTTGAAATTTTTGTGAAATTTTTGGAATATTTGAATTTTTCAAATTCAATTTCTGAAATCTTTGAAATTTTTGAATTTTTTTTTGAATTTTTTTAAAAATTTTAAAATTTTTGAAAGTTTTAAAATTTTTGATTTTTTTTCAAATTTTTGAAATTTTTGAAACTTCATAAATTTTTGAAGCTGTTTAATTTTTTATTAAATATAATAATTTTTAATTTTTTTTTGAAACTTTTTAAAAAAATCAAATTTTTGAATACTTGAATTTAAAAAAAACACGTATCGAGATTTTCTTGATCGTTAGTCGTAATTTGTCAATGGTAGATCGAGAAATTACGATCGAATGATCTCAATCTACTATCGAAAAATTACGCTTACCATCGAGAAATTACGATCGTAATATTACGATCGAGAAATCTCGATCGTGAGTCGAGAAATAACGATCGAAATATTACGATCTAATGCAATAATCACCACGTTAATTTCTAGTTTTTTTGTTGAATTTTTGAAGTTTTTGCAAAAACATACTGCATTTTTTCTCAATATTTAATTTTTTTACATCTTGATATAAATTTTCAAAATATGGGAAAACGCATTTTACTCTATTCTATAAAATATATATATTTAAAAAAAATGATGTCAAACAAGAAACCAAAAAAGAATAATTATCGAAGAATTTCAAAATTATTATTTTTTTTATTTTTTTAAACAAACGATAGTTGGTTAGAAAATACAATTATTTATTTTAAAATGGGAGTTAAAAATAACATTTTATTTGGATTTTTTTCAAAAGAGTTAAAAATGCATTAGAATGTAAAATATAAGATTATTCTTTTTTGAATTTTATGTTATTTTAGTATTTTCAAACATCTGAATTTTGATTTTTTTTTAACTTTTAAATTTTTATCGAAATTTGTCAAATTTTTGAAATTTTTAATTTTAAGAAATTTTTGATTTTTTTTTTAAATTTTTTTTTGTAAATTTGAAACTTTTGAAATTTTTAAAATTTGGGAAATTTTTTTAAATTTTTAAATTTTTTGACATTTTGGTAATTTTTGTATTTTTTGTAATTTTTGTAATTTTTGAAATTTTTAAAAAATTAAAATTTTTGAAATTTTTAAATTTGTTTAAATCTTTAAAATTTTTAAATTTTTTAAAATTTTTGAAATTTTTGAAATCTTTAAAATTTCTGAAATTTTTGAAATTTTTGAAATTTTTAGAATCTTTGAATTTTTTGATATTTTTGATATATTTAAAATATTTTAAACTTTTGAAATTTTTAAAATTTTTGATTTTTTTTTAATTTTTATTTTTTTTTAAATTTTTGAAATTTTTGAATTTTTTTAAATAAGGCTTTCTAGGCCCAGTGTAAAAAATATAATTTAACTCAAAAATGACGAACTCCTCGTCACAGTGTCCTGATCTCGGTCCTGATGCAAACAATAATCGAGCTGTAGCTGTCACAGCCCTGCGAAGTATGTTGGCTGACATATCGAGCAGTCAGTCAAAAAAAACCAGCTAGAAGTCGCCTGACAAAAAACTTTTGCTAGAAAGAGATAGGAAACCTGATGCAAACAAACGTCCAGCTGTCATGTAAACATACTTTGAATGTGTTGGTAAATTTCTGACTAGAAAGCCTTATTTTTGAAATTTTTAAAATTTTTAAAAAATTTTAAATTTTTAAAATCTTTAAAATCTTTAAAATGTTTAAAATCTTTAAAATTTTTGAATTTTTTAAAATTTTTAAAATTTTTAAAATTTTTGAAATTTTTAAAATTTTTGAAATTTTTGAAATTTTTGAAATTTTTTAATTTTTTTAAATATTTGTAATTTTTAAATAATTTAAAATTTTTGAAATTTTTTAAATTTTTGATTTTTTTGAAGTTGTTGTTATTTTTGAATTTTTTTTTTTTTGATTTTTTTTGAAATTTCTGAAAATCATGAATTAAAAAAAAGTTTCGAAAACGAGCTTCGAACCCATATCGAGATTTTCTCGATCGTCGGTCGTCGATGGTAGATCGAGAAATTACGATCGAATGGTCCCAATCTACTATTGACAAATTACGACTTACCATCGACAAATTACGATCGATATATTACGATCGAGAAATCTCTATTGCGAGTCGAGAAATTACGATCGAATGCAATAATCACCACGACAGATTTATTTTTATTTTCTCAAATTCATTTTCTCATACTAATTTGTATGGACAGCTCAGAAAAGATCATCGAATATTTAGCTACAATTTCAGTGTAGACAACCGACTCGTTATACATTTAAAAATAAAATCAAATAAGTTTTACGATCTTATTTACGATTATTTTCCCATTTTTTTCAAAGTTATGATTCTTTCCAAAAAAAATTAATGACAACACTACCGAAAGAATTCTGACTTCCGACTGAGAATTTTGTGAAAATATCGAGCCGAAATTTTTAGTGGTTGTGCCATTTTTTGTCATCTAAACAGACCTAACCATGTTTAAAAAAGAGATTTTTCATTAATAAATAGTTATTAGGCTTTTTTTTTATTTTCGGTGTGAAAAATTGGGTTAATTTTTTTAGAGTGTAACAATTTTTAAGAACATTATAATGACTCTTCTTTCCCCTTGAACGTGTACGTTTTTGACAGTTCTAGGGGTAAACATTTTCGCTTCCTCCTGACGACGGGCGCCCAAGTTTTCTTTTCTCCAAACAAGTTTCCAGCCCGAACCCCGGAACCTGCCCGCATGGTCGACCTCGCCCCGGGGACGCGATGGAACCGATGCAGCTGGAGCAACTCGAAGTGAAGCCCCAAATCGTGTCGTCCGTTCCAAGTGGTGGTGGCGTTGACAGCAGCAACCCATCTTCAGTGACAGGTGCCGGCGCCGCGTCCAACGCCTGCTCTGACCTGCAGCAGGAGACAAAAAAGCAAGAGCAGAAGCAGAAGGTGGCGGAAATCGAAATTTTGCCGGTCATTTACGAAATTATCAGAAGGTGAGGAGGAGAGAGGGCTGTCAGTTTGTTGCTCTTTGTTTTGGTTTTGACTGATAAGAGGTTTTGTGAGTAGAAATCACATTTTTTACTTGAATTTGTCAAGTTTGTTTCTCCCCAAATAAAAAATGTGTTATTTGTAAACAAGTCATTGAACCAAAACTTTGTCAACAAAGACTTGAACTGAATTTCGTGCAAGTTCTTTTTTATATAATCTCTTACTGGAAAACAAAGAAGTTTCCTTTTAAAAATTCTTTATCTCAGTTGATTTTTCAAAATTAAAACGCAAAAGCTTACATAAACACTTTCCCCCACCAGCGTCGAGAAAGATCCGGTCGACAACGCCGCCAAGCAGAAGGAAAGCGCCGACTGCAGCCAGAAGGTTCTCGAGCTGCAAAAAACTTTGGAAGCCGCCCGGGCCACAATCCGTCAACTGCCGGGAATCGAGTTCAGCAAGGAGGAACAGCTGCGTCGTCTCGAGAGTCTGCGCAAGCAACTCGCCCTCAAACAGCAGCTCATCAAGAAGTACAAGAACGTGCAGTTCTAAACATGGTTCTCCGCGTGCTGATGCGCTACCTCGCCAACAACGAGCAGCTGATCCAGCGCCTCGCGGACAGCTATCCGATGCGGCGGGCAGCCCAGCTGCTCGTGAGTGCGTACTACCGGGGCAGGACGATGGCGCAGGAGCAGAAGTTTATCGAGATGACGCCCGAGCGGTTCAAGCGGATGATGGAGACGTTCCGGCAGGACGTCAAGAAGGAGCTCGAACAGGCCAAGGAGGATTTGAAGCGTCGCGAGGGACGGAAGTAAGCGTGTGGAGGTTGACGGCTTAGATTTAATTACTCACGGAACGATTGAACGATAGAATATTCTCTAAAGGTTTAGACGAGTAGTTTTGATTCGTAGTGTCATCACATCCAACACATTCTAATCTGGTTCAGTCTTTTTCAGGATCCTTGGAAGCAGTTGGTCACGCCGTAACCGGCTTCCCTTTCGCTCATTTAATATATCAACAGGGTCAGTTTGACCCGCCGTGGTAAATAGCCTGGAAATTTCTTTGAACAGTGAAGTTCGCGCAGTTCTTCCACCCTAAACTTTATTTCAAAAATCAACCAAGGAACTACTCATCATCCTCAAACTTCCACAACTTGACGTCGCCGTCGTCGCTGGTCGTCACCAGCAGCCCGGCCACCGTCGGACTCCACTCGACCGTGTTCGCGTCCTGCGAGTGGGCGTGCTTCGAGGCGACCATCTCAAAGGTCGGCTCGTTCGCCGGCGATCCCGCCACCTCTCGGAAGATCCGCACCATATCGTCCCCGCAAGCCGTCGCAATCAGCCCCGTCTTCTTGCACCAGCTGATGTCGTACACGGCCCGGCTGTGGAACCCAGACAGCGTACAAACGCACTTCCAAACCGGCGTCTTCCCGTCCGGACAGGCCACCCCAAACTCGTTCCCCGGTTTGTACTCCTGCCAAATGCGCACCGTCTGGTCGTCGCTGCACGACGCCAACCGACTCCCGCTCGCATCAAACGCAATACTCCAAACCGTCGAGTCGTGCGAGGCCAGCGTATCAAAACTGCTCCAATCACTATCGGCCAGATCCTCCCGATACAACTGGATCGTATTGTCATAACTGGCCGACGCCAGCACGTCCTCATTCGGATGCCACTCGACCTTCTTGACGTCCTGTGAGTGCGTGTTCAACACCGCCGCGCACTCGTACTCGTCCTCCTGGGCCACCTCCCAAATCCACACCGACTTGTCCCGGCTGCAGGTCGCCAGCAGCGCCCCCGACTTGCTCCACGACACGCTCTTCACCTCGTTCTCGTGGCCCTCCAGCGTTGCGTTGCACTCAAACTCCCCGGACCTCCGGTCCCAAATGGCAACCGTAGCGTCAAAGCTAGCCGACGCCAAAAACCTTCCACAAGGCGACCACGCCACGTCCCGGATCGTCCGCGTGTGCCCATCCGAAAGGACCGTCTTCGGAACCCACCGTCCCGTGCCGTCGTCGGCCCAAATGCGGATCGTTTTGTCCTCGCCGCAGGTAGCTAGCACCGGGTCGCGTGGGTGCCATCCGGCACCCCAGACGCGGCCCCGGTGGCCGGACAGGCACTGGAGCAGGGTCAGTTTGCCCATTTGTGGAATGGATTTATGAAAAATGTATGTTTCGGGATCAAAATTTCACAACACACGAAGCGAATGTTTTGATGTTTTTCCTCACGCGATCGTGCAGAGTGATTAATGACGTTAATTGACAGGTCAAATGACAACTGAGGGCTGTCATGTGATGGGATTCGTTATTGCGATGTTTTTTTATAGGCGAGGGGTGCGACAATCGTAATTACACTGATAAACATTCCATTTTTCTAGTTTTTTTTTATTTGAAATTTTTATTATTGAATTCAAGTTAAAAACCGACGACGAATTCAGAGCATTCTTTACACGAATTGGAAAAAATATTCAAAAATCAACCTCAACACGAATCGAATAAAAAATTCATGATTTCTGTAATTGGCTCTTGAAATGAAGCAGCAATTTCTAAAGATTTCTAAAATTAAGAAAATTCAAAACATTTAAAAATATTAAAGCTTTTGAAAGTTTTAAACTATTGAAAATTTTTAAAATTAAAGATATTTTCAAATTTTTGAAATATTTGATTTTTTTTTATATATTTCAAAAATTTCTACAGTTCTAAAAATTTAAAAAAAATGCAAACTTTCAAAAAATTCAAACATTTCAACAAATAAAAAAAAATAAAAATATTAAAAGATTTCAAACATTTCAAAAAATTAAAAATAAAATCAAACAAAAAAAATAAAATATTGAAAAAAAAAAAACATTTTTTTAAATATAAAGAATTTTGAAAATTTTAAAAGCTTCAATAATTTAAAAAAATATTAAAACAAAAAATTCAAATGTTGTCTTTTTTCTACCAATGTACATAAAAATTACAAATAGCATGAGCATCGCAATTTTGGTTAAAATTTATTAATATTTTAAAAATTATGATTTTTGTAATTGAGTCCTGAAATTCGCTTTCTAGGCCCAGTGAAAAAAATGTAAATTAACTCAAAAATGACGAACTCCTCATCACAGTGTCCTGATGCAAACAATGATCGAGCTGTAGCTGTCACAGCCCTGCGAAGTATGTTGGCTGACATATCGGGCAGTCAGTCAAAAAAACCAGCTAGAAGTCGCCTGACAAAAAACTTTTGCTAGAAAGAGATAGGAATCCTGATGCAAACAAACGTCCAGCTGTCATGTAAACATACTTTGAATGTGTTGGTAAATTTCTGACTAGAAAGCCTTATTCCTAAAGAATTCTAAAATTAAAAAAAAATCATAATTTTTAAAAAGTTAAACATTTTTGAAATATTTTGATTTTTTTTAATTTTTGAAATATTTGAATTTCAATTTTTTTTATATATTTCAAAAAAATCAAAAATTTCTGCAATTACAAATATTTAAAAAAACGAGATTTAAAAAAAATAGAAAAAAAACAAAAATTTTAAACATTTAAAAAAATTTTTTTTTTATATTAAGGCCGATGCAAATATTTAAAAAAGTTTTTGTCCCTCGGCCCTGGCCGAGGTCAAGAGGGGCAAAAAAAAAATAACAAGCGAGATAACAAGCCATAGTCTTCACATTTAAATGAAAAAAGTGTTTTAAAATGCATTTTACACTAGTTCAGTTGTTTTGCAATCATTAGTTTTCAAAAAATCTAAGATCTGACAAAAACAAAAATTCTATCGAAAAAAAAGATTTTCATCGAAAATTTTCAAAAAATCTTAAGATTTTTTAATAAACCCAAACATGCTAAAAATGATTTTAAACGCAGAAGAATGTATTTTAATTTGATTTCAGCTGGTTGCACTTGAATTTTCATTGAAATTTTGAAGTTTATTGTAAAAATATTTTTTTTGCCCCCTGATTTTTCGGGCCAATTTTGAAGGGGGGGGGATGACAAAAACTTTTAAAAATATTTGTACCAGCCTAAATAATTTCAAAAAAAAAACTTCCAAAAATTTCAAAAACTTCAATAACCTTTAAAAAAATAAAAATTGAAAAAAATAAAATTTCAAGAACAAAAATAATTGATCCATCGAAAAAAATGTTGTATTTTTTACCAATGTACATAAAAAATTACATAGAGCTTTAGGACCATTTTAAAAAACCATCGCAATTTTGGTTAAAATTTATTCATAATATAAAACGAGTTATATTTAAAAAAATATGATTTTTGTAATTGAGTCCTGAAATTCAGCAGCAAACTAAAAAACAATTGAAAGTTTAAATTTTTTATTTTTTTTTTTGTTTTTGAAATATTTTAATTTCAAAAATTTTATTCATTTTTGAAAATTAAAAAATTTTTACAATTCCAAACATTTACAAAAAAAATAAAAAATAGATTTAAAAAAAAACAAAAAATAAATAAAAAATTTTAAACATTACAAAAAATATAAAAAAATAAACATTTTAAAAAAACTTAACAAAATTTAAAAATCAAAAAAAATTAAAATTTTAAAAAAATTCAACTTTTTAAAAAATAGTCCGGGTACTTAACCGAATGGTTAAGCGATCTGCCTTTCAAGCAGACGATCAGGGATCGAACCCGCCCGGTCACCTCGTCACCGAATTTTCGGTGGCAACCAGAACCCCCTGCTCCCTCTGGGAGCAACAGATACACTCGGTAATTAATTACCACACACAAACACATGCCGCTCCCTCCACTACAACAACTAGCGGTGGGTGAGTGGGGAATGGACGGGAAGATGACCAACCAACCACACCACAACGCGTGAAGGAAGGAAGGAAGAATCTTCCAACAAGACCCACAGGAGATCATCAACATCCATCAAGACGAAAAACAATAGATCTCGGATCTATAAATAGACGCACGGCTCCGTGATGGCAAGGCCGATTGAGCCAGTTAGGGTATAGGTTAAGATAGAGGACAAAGAATAATTTTTTTTTTAATTTCAAAGCTTTTTTTAATTTCAAGAATTTTTTAAATTTAAAGAATTTTGAAAATTTCAAAAACTTTAATAATTTTAAAAAAATTAAAAACATAAAAAAATCAATAAAAATAAAAAATTCAAAGAAAAATGTTTAATTTATCCATTGAAAACATGTTGTCTTTTTTTACCAATTTACATAAAAAATTGCATAGAGCTTTGGGACCTAAGACCATCGCAATTTTGGTTAAAATCAAGCTTCCCATGCGCCAGTGCCAACGCACATCGCGGGTTTGGTTTTCTAGCTTCGGTACGTGCCTGAACCCATTTGTGTATTGGTTTCTTGGTACATCGTACCAGCGCACTACGACACGTTCATACACCGCACGGTGCAGGGAAGCTTGGTTAAAATTTATAATATAAAACGATTTATATTTTGAAAAAAAAAATATGATTTCTGTAATTAAGTCCTGAAATTAAGCAGCAATTTCTAAATATTTCTAAAATTTAAAAAAAATCAAAATTTGTACAAGGGTTAAAATTTTTTAAAGTTTTAAATTTTTGTTTTTTTTAACTTTTGAAATATTTGAATTTTAAAAATTTTATATATTTCAAAAAAATCAAAAAATTCTACAATTCCAAAAATTAAAAAAAAAATTTCCATAAAATAAAAAAAATAAAAAAATCAAAACACTTAAAAAATGTAAAAAAAAAACAAGAAATCCAAAAAAAAAATTAAATTTTTAAATATTATTTTTCTAAATACTAAGAATTTTTTTTAAATTTTAAAAACTTAAAAAAAATAAAACATAAAAATTCAAAAAAAAATATTTTTTTTTTCAATTGATCCATCGAAAAAATATTGTCTTTTTTTACCAATGTACATAAAAAATTACATAGGGCATTGGGACCCTATTGAAAGATCATCGCAATATTGGTTAAAATATAGAGTAAACGCTAACCAGAGTTCTAGAAATTCAATAAAATTTATTCATAAAAAGAAAGAAGCCCCGAGTTCGAGCCCAAGTTCCTCATGAAGAAAGAGCTCTGGGTACAGCCGTGTTATTTGACTTTTGTTTCTTGTGTATTTTTGTTTTGTACTATGTGTTTACAAAAAGAAGTAGATTTTTCCTGCCCTAAAAAAGTAAATAAATTCAATTTCAAAGTTAGAAAACAGAAATAAATTAAACTTCAGAAATAAGGCTGGAGTTTAATGTTCACTAATATTCGAGTAAATTTTTGTTGTATGACTTTGTGACCTACATCAGCGGTAGCAAAAATTATAGGCCACTACCTCCAGTTAATAGGTAGAACTACCCGTTATTTTAGTTGTTGGTAAATGTTTAATATAAAAAGCCCATCAATCTCTTATTTAAGTCAGTTATGAGGTTTAACTCAAACAATAATATTGATTTTTCTTCATTTTTCAAGAAATTACTAAGTTTATAATTCTATCTAATCGTCTCACCCCTCGCTCTTCACTTTGCGATGTTTTCCTACCAAAAAAACATCGCACCCTTCATTTGCAAAAAAATACCTCCTTGCCGGCTTTCGTGCCAAAATCGGTCTCATTTTCGCTTGACACCTCCTGGAAGCAAGTCGTGTCCTTTCGTGTTTCTGTGTTTTTTGTGAAATGGTGCCCCCCTCCGAACGTGTTCTGCCCTGCAAATATCCCGGCGACGGCGTCCCTTAAAACGCGCGTCGGGATTATTTCGCAGAGGCAATATCACGTATAGAAAACATTCGTTTTCTTGGGTTAGATTAATTAAGGGGGGTTAGAAAATGGTGGAGGAGCGCAAAAAAGAGGTGAGTGTGTGAAAAATGGCGTCAGTGTTTAGTGATTGTTCTTTTTGGCGAAGAACTTTGGCTTAAAGCTCTATCTGCGGTGTCAATTCAAAATTTTTGTTTTTGGTTAGGTTTTTGTTAGAAGCAAATTGTATAGAATTGTCTGTTCGCCATTTTCTTTTTCCAGAAAGATCGATTTGCGTCTTCAAATGTCTCGAAACAAACTTTAAAAAGTGAATGATTTGAACAGTTTTAAGTTGGCTTACAAACTCCCAATTATTACAATATTTTTTTAGAGTACGATTGACAGTTCTGGAGCAACATTTGAAAGGGGCGGTACGACATTGCTCTTACGGCCTTTCATTACACGCGTTTAAATGGGACGAAAGGCCGTAAGAGCAATGTCGTACCGCCCCTTTCAAATGTTGCTCTGGAGTTCTAGTTTGCCTTCAAAATGGCCGGCAGATCAAGTAGTCTCATTTTTCACGACAGTACAACTGACAGTTTTTTGGTTGAGTCGAATGTCAAAATGGCCGTCAGTTCGATACACTTTCGTTCGATTTTAGTCAAGTTTGAATTTAAATCAACAAAATACGTTTGTTTTTCTTGTTTGTAGTGACTAATTTTCGTACTTTCTCAATTTCTTTTCAGATTTTATCGAGCATGACGTCACAAGGCATCAGTTTCAACATCAGTCAACAACTTTTTGACAGATTTATGTGATTTACACTACAGAATTATTCAACACAAAATAAAACCAACATTATTCCAAAGTTAACTTTTATTTCTGCAACAGAAGATTACATTAAGATAAAATAACGGAGAAAAAGCGCAATGCCTGTCTTGTAAATAAAATTTAATAAAACACAATCATGCTTTACTCCACCTTAAAAGAAAACCGACTCTCACTTCTCGATAGAATTCACGAAAGAAAGGTAAAAAAATAGCCGCCCGTCCGTCGCATTTATACACCTTAAAATTAGTGGGTTTCCTGCACCGCTCATCCACGCCCTCCTGGAACCGGTTCTGTCTCGCTCTATCACCGTAAAAAAAGATCCACCCGGAAATGCTGTGCTTACGACCCGAACTGCTGCTCGCTGCCGTCGATGGGCGCAAATTCGTACGCGCCGTGGCCGTCAAACTGCAGATAGTAATCGTGGTGCTTCCACAGCGACTTCCGGTGCGAAACGGTAAACAGCGTGATCGCCACCTTCCGGCAGTACTCGTACATGCTTCCTTCGACGTCGACGGAAACCGCCGAGGTGCACTCGTCCAGGATGGCAAACTGGGGCTTGTGGTAGAAGAGCCGGGCCATCGCGATGCGCTGCTTCTCCCCGCCGGACAGCACGTCGATCCAGTCCTCGATCGCGTCCAGGCCCTTCTCGCGCACCTGCAGGTACGTCAGCTGGACCAGGTCCAGGTACGACAGCAGGTCCGCGTCCGTCTTGCCACGCCGCTTCATCTCCTGGTGCGTGTGCGGGTAGATGATCTGATCGCGCAGCGTCCCCAGCGTCATGTACGGCCTCTGCGGAATGTAAAACAGCTTCCCCGCGGGGGGTTTCGTCACCTTGCCGCCCCACGTGGGCCACAACTCCCCCAGAATGCGGAACAGACTGCTCTTGCCGCACCCGTTCGGCCCGCACACCAGCACGTTCATGCCGGACTTGACCTCAAAGTTCAGGTCCTTGACCAGCACGTCCCCGTTCGGCGTCACCAGCGGCACGTGCTCGAACTTGATCAGATTGTCCTGGAACTTGAGCAGGCCCTTCCCGGCGCCAATCTCCGCGTCCGCCACGCTCGAGTTGCTCACCATGGTGCGCTCGTACCGACCCGCGTTCAGCTCCTTCAGCACAACCGTGAGTTCCGTCATGCGCGCGGTGAACCCGGCCAGCCGCGACATTTCACGACCCGCCAGCACCAACCGACCGATGGCCTCCGCCAGCTTGACCAGCATCCGACCGAAGGTGTAGTATTTCTAGAAAAATAACCAACTTTTTAAAAAAAAACCAACTTCAACAAAGTCACCCTCGTGCTTACGCTCAACCGATCGCCGGCCTTGCTGCCCGTCAGCAGCGGGTGGTTCTCCTCGAAGAACGGAAGCGACACGGCGTAGAAGCCGACCACGGTGGCAATGTCTGCAAACCACAGTTTCAATTAGTTTTACGACTAGAACAGTATTAATAAGTTACTCACACTTGGCAACCATGTTGTCGATGATGCCCATGCCGACGCGGAACTCCAAGAATTTGCGCAGGTGCGCCACCAGCTTGTTGAAGCTCGCCAGAATCGTGAGCTTCTCGCGGTTGTTGCCCTTGTAGAAGGCGATCTGAAAAAAAGCGTGGAGAAAAAAATAAACATGAATTATTCCAAAATATAAAAAAACATCAAATTCAACTTAATTTTATAAAAATAGCCTGCATCACCCTTATGTGTCGAATTCTGGAGTTTTTTTTGAAAAGGTCCAATAAACCAAATTTTCAGTTTTTGCTTTTTGGGTGTTTTTTGATACCCCCAATATAGAAATTTAATTTAAAAAAACGTTACTTAATCCACCTTTAGGTGGTTGGTGCCTTCCTCTCATTTATAGAGTGATTACAATCCCCATAAAGTGTCCACATGGTTTATGGATCTCCCCTAACGTGATCGCAGCACCTAAGAGGTCCTAATAAAAATAAGTGACGAGTAAAAAAAAATAGACTTCCTACAGACTTTTTGTCAAGATTATACAGACACGGCCTTTGAGGAAAATGGCATCCCTCTACACGGCTTTTTCGTGGCGATCAGACCCGACCAGTTGAGGTTATGTGAATTCAGACCATTTTTTAAACTGCTTGTAATTTAAGATAGGTAAGTCAGATCTTGAAAATTCTTACTCCACCTAAAAGGTCTTCTCATATGCTTTCTAAAAATATATAACATGTGAGGGTTTCATGAAAAAAAAATCACCCTTTTTACCATAATTTTAATTTAACATGAAACAGTTTTTTTAACATAACTTTTTAAATACATGATTAAACTGCATGAATTTAAATAGCAACTTAGAGGACGTTAAGACGGATCGATTAAAACCATTCCGGCCAAAATCGGTTGAGCCTGTGATAAGATATTCCAGTGACATTGATTTGGTACACATGTCTACATACAGCCAAACACACAGAAATTTGCTCAGCTGGTGATTCTGAGTCGATATGTACAAATGAAGGTAGGTCTAGGAGGTCTAACTAAAAAGTTCGTTTTTCGAGTGATTTTATAGCCTTTCCTCAGTAAAGTGAGGAAGGCAAAAAGTTTGCCCTCCGGAACAAACCCCTGAAAGCCCACCAAAAAGTCATTTTTGTTACACTCTAATGACTATCTTGTGGTTAAATCGAGCCAAACATTTCATTAGGGCACAAAACCAATACGTAAACATTTGGGATTATTCCACTATTCCATTCATTAGTACACTCCCTACATGCCCTCCAAAAATCAGATTGATAACAAACAATTTCCTATTGGAAAAATAAAAAAAAAAAACAAAAGGGCACATAACAATGTTCACTCCAAACCAGAAAAAAAGTTCAATTGTGCCCTTTTCTTTTTCGTTAGTTTTTCGTGGTTAAGGTACTTTCTATGTTATAAAGTGAACTTTTCATACATTCTTAACACTAATTCACTTAAAAACAAAGTTTGGTTTACGTTTCACCAAGGATTTCCTGAGAAAAAAACTTCGTCGAAATAGAATATTTAATACGGCCCGCGGCTGCTGTTCAGTACACATTTGAAGAATTTTTATGTTTCACATACCTTATCTACACCATCCGATCACAAAACTTTACCCATTATCAAAATTTCCGCTGAATTCCTCATTATTTCTAACTAAACAAAAAGGCCCATAAACATCATTAAAAACAACAATCAGGTGACAGCGCTTAAGTGCCCTTTCAGTTCTTATCGAAATTGCATTAAGAAAGGGCCCATTATTAACAACAGTTGGAAAGTTAAAAGGGCCCAATAGCGAGATTTTTTAAAATTATGAGTTTTATTGCGAAAATCTACATAAATTAAGAAGCATTAAAGCAGAGTTGAGGATAATGATGTGTTTTATCGTATCATCAGTAAAAATACCACCAGTCAAGCTTTCTTTTTAAATAGGAATTGAAACAAGTTGTCCACTTTTTGCCAGCGATTTTCTCGAATCGCGGTTTTTGGTTTTGTGCCCTAATGAAATGTTTGGTTCGACCTGACTGACAAAAAAAAACATTATCCAACATTTGTTCGGTAACATCCGAAAATATGTCATACTTTTTAAACAAAATGAAGACATTTTGAAAATGCTCTGAAAATATTTCTTCAAAGATAAATCTAAAATTGCAATCGAAAAATCTGTTTTAAACAAAATGCACAGTTTTATGTTATGGCCTTGTTTATGACCCTTTTTAACGACAAACAAACAAAACAAACTCACTTTTAAGGAGGTATTAGACTATGGCAAGCTAATAAACAAACTCGCCCTTTTCGATAGTTTGTTTGCTTTGTTTGTTTGCCTCCATTTATTTGCGGAAACGTCAGCCTACACAACAAATCTTGGATTGCCATTTCAGTAAAATAAATAACTGAATGCGATACATTAATCATCACTTTTGCTGAAATTCGGCAATTGAAAAAAAAAACATTGCTTTAAAATTAGTAACTGCATATCTGTCAAACTGAAACGTCACCTGTGACTTATTGTTAGGATGCTGCTGATTTTGTATTATGGTCTTTAAAAAAGGTAAGAAAATGTGAATAACAAATGCCTCAATGCTAACCACGTTTTTTTTTTAGGTTTGGAGTAAAAAACAGTACTGGAAACATTTTTTTTGTGATCGCAGTCGAGCAGTTTTTGACAGTTCGCTCCATAAGAAATACATTGTAGAACAAAGCAAAAACTGCTCGAATGGAAGTGAAAAAGATCTGTCAAACTGACACAAGAAAATTACGAAGTTTTTCGCAAAATAATTTGACGTTTCTTTTGCTGAAATTTTTTAGATGAAAATTCAGTAAAATTTTACTGAATTTCAGCGAATAAAATTTGCTTAAAGGACCAATTCAAAAAATAACTCTGGAAATGACAGTTCTCCCATGAGAAATACATTGTAGGAAAAAAAGCAAAAACTGCTCGAATGGAAGTGCTCTTATCTGAGACTTTGCCTTTTTGATTTGGATGAAACTTTGTTTGTAGTACTTTTGCTTTGACCAAAGAAGTCTTTTGCATGAATAGTTTGTCAATACAAAGCTCCATACAACTTTAGCAACGGATTTTCCGATCGATTAGATGTTTTCAACAAAGTTGTAGGAAGTTGTTGTTTAGAACTTGGAACGCTTTTAAAAATAGCAATATTTAATTGGACCCATTTTTTTTAATTTGTAACTTTTGGATATGTTTTAGATGACAAAAAATGCCAGCTTTTGAGCAGTGACATAAGTTGGTCAACATTTAAAAATTACTTAATTTATTTAAATTATTTAATAAAAAAAAATGGGACTCTTTTTTAAAGAAGAAAAATTGAATATGCAATCGAAAAGTACTTCACATAAATTCCGTAGTAACTTTTCAAAGGAGCGAAACCTCAGATAACAAACAATCTGTCGCACTTGCTCTAGTGACAGTTCCCGTTGAGTTAGAGTGGGATAGGATGCTTGTTTACATCCAAGGTTTTGCCTTGTTGAAAAATTACTTTAAAATTTTGAAATAAAAAATTGAAATTAGAGGTGGTTCAACACACCACTACAACAGCGTTGACGAAAAAAAAAATCTTTTGCTAAAAGTCAATATGCTCATTTCGTGCTATTTTTTTTATTGATTAAAAACAGAATAGCATTTCAAAGAGTAGAATTGGGAAAAAATAGTTTTCTAAGTATTTTCTAACTAGATTCTAGTCAGTCTTCAATTTTCAAAAACATATTTTTAGACAACATTTCAAATGAATATTTTTTTTAATTTCAAATCTACTGAAACATGCGAAATTGCCTTAATCACAGTTTTTCACAAAGACTCCATGTTGATTTATCAAATTAATTTTAGAGAATTTACATTCAGATAATAATTCTTAATCGGAGCGTTTGGTACGGTATGTCCACGCACCCTTCCTCCCATGTAGATTCTGTGAAATGTGATCCGTTCGCAGAATCCTCTCTGCGGTAAACACAACGCAATAGGGCTGGCCGCTTAAATTGGGTACCCTTTGTCAATTTTTATGTACAACGGTAAAAAAACACGATTAAAACCCATTTCTGATCATTTTAATGCAACAAAAATTGACAAGACTACATGTTTTCGAACTTAGAAAAATAAGCTTTATCGTTGTGAACATTAACAACACAAATTTAAGCTTAATTTTAGGACCCAATTTTTGTAATACATTTTCGGGTGTTCTCGGAAGTACTGAAATTATGAATACTGACAAGAAAGGTTCTTGGGGCGTAATCTAATCACAAGACTTTCCAGCATGCTTTCATCGGACTGGCTTCGTTTGTGTTGGATTGGTTTAGATTAGATTAGATTTACATTCAGATGATAATTCCATTTGTTGCTTTGAAGATCAAATTCAACATTAAATTTTAAGCAAAAAAATATTGGTTGAGTGCTGATACACTTTTCAAGCAGTTTAAAAATATTAAATAAAATATTTATATGACAACTTTTGTGAAAAAATGTTAAAATTGTTGAAAAACGTTCTCTGGATTGAACAAAAAATCTGGTTTTGATCATTAAAAAGAAAGCAACTTAGTGAAAAAAAACATATTTTGTTGCTGCCTATCTGCGTTAATTGCTTGCTTATGTACCTTGATGAAATTTTCTCAATTTGTTCAAAAACTTAGTGATTTTAGACGATGAATGCCAGTGCTATAAAAGCTACTCACTTTAATTTCAATAGCATATGACAGAGTTGCCAGATAAAAAAGTTTTATGACTCATCGGAAATTCGTACATCTTTTTTTAACTAATCAAAAAAGTTTCACTAGACATTTTTATCAAACTTTATAAATTTCGGCCTGAAAATGTTTGAGACAATAAAGTTTAAGTGGTTTTATTTTATGAAATGACAGGGCTACCAGATCGTTACAATATATTACGTATCGGAAAGGTCGGTCAAAAACATACCTAATGTGAATTAAAAATTGGCTCTTAAATTTATTTCTATGAAATTATAACGTAATATTTGATATAACATCGAATTTTGAAAAAAAAAAATCAACAAATCCCGCCTAAGTAACGATATGTTTGGGCAGTGTTGCCAGTTACTCCAAATTTATTTATTTTTTTCTGTAAAACCTAATTATTGAAACTGATGGCAGATGTAATTTTCATCAAAATTCTTGACATTCGTCACTGCAAATTTCACTTAGGAGCCCAACATTTTGAACCGGGCTGCCAGACATTTTTTTTACAATTTTCTCATTGAAGGATATTTGTCCACTGCCGTTAAGTTTGCGTGTCATTTAAATAACCGACATGATCACAACACTACCGGCTGCAAACAGCTTCTCAAATTCGCCATTATTTGCGATATCTTATGACAGTGTTGCCAAATCATGTGGAAAAACTCGTCCTGAAGGCATTTACACTAAATTTGACACCATCCGCCATTTTGCTGGTGAGGTTTGCCTAATTTTTAAAGTAAACCAAATTGTATTTTCAAAAACACAATGTTTTCGAAACAATCATTAAAACATATTGAAAATATGTTTCCAATAAGCAAATTTAAATATATTTTTTTTTATTCGGCCATGAAGAAATTCTAGACTAACATTTTTCAAGTGTTTTTAAAATAGCAAGGAAAAATCGTATTCAGAAAATGGAAATAATATCTAGAAAAAAATATTAAGCCCGTAGATATTATTGAAAAACAAACAAAAATTGCAACACTGCTTGTAGCACACAATCAAACTTGCATGCAAGTCACAAAAAGTTGTATCGCGACACCTGGCGGTGAGTAGCAAATATAATCTTTCGTAATGAAAATAAGATTTTCTAAGCAGTATTTACGAGAATATAACAATGAAGAATCGCTACGAGTCTTCGACTTACCTCCTCCGAGTTGGTGATGAGCCTGCTGTTGACGTACCGGAACTCTCCCTCCAGCTTCTGCTCCATCACCGTCAGACGACCTGAAAGCAACATGTTTAGAGTCATTCTCTAGAATAACTCACAAGAAACCCTTCTTTTTACCCGTCGGCTTGCGCAGATTCGTCAGGAACACGCCCGAGAAGAACAGGTACAGCAGCAGGATGCCGGGCGTCTGCCCGCCCAGGTTCGTCGTCAGCCGGTACACGTAAATCACGATATCGAGCAGCGGCTTGCAGATGTTGGAGTAGAGATCGGTGACGCTCTCGCAGAACTTGTCAATGTCCGTCGTCAGCAGCTGGTCGGCGTTCGCTATCCGGTTGTCCAGGTTGGACATCTTGTAGTAGGTGAAACCCCTTGAAAAATAGTTTTTGTTTTTGTTATAGAAAGTTTAAAGAAATTTAAGAAATGGTCAAGCACTCACTTCAGGTACTCTGCGTATAAATATTGTGACATGTTGGTCCTAAACCTAAGCTTCAGCTCGCCGATGCTCCACTTGAGCACGTTGTTTACGACTGCAATCTGTAACAAAAATCGAACTCAGTGCCTGCTTTTCGTGCTCGGAGTGACCAAGCACGCTAGGACACGCTTGCAACACTTACCGCCGGCAGCGCCGAAAGGTACTTGACCAGCGCCGTCCGGAACTGGCTCTTGTTCATCGTGATGATGGTGCTCTCGATGGTGGTCGCGTTCTGGATCATCCAGATGTCGCTGATGGAGCGGGCGATGAGGGCGGCGGCGATCAGCGCCAGCAGACCGTTTTCGGCGCTCCATTTTCGGGGAATGATGATTTCTGCGAAAAGAAAGGAGCATTGGTTAGCAACGGTGCCATCTGGTGGTGAGGTGCGAAAGCTTTGCATGCAATGCAAGTAGATGAACTTGCATGCAAGGCTTGCTTGAAGAAATCACGCCATCTAGTCGTGAGTAGCTGAACCAACACTTCTTTAGAACAAAATCAACATATTTGAGTGAAAAAAGAATAAAATCTCGAAACCACGCCTCTATTTCCACTGACCCAGAGACCAAAAGCCACTTCGTCATCGCCCAGACAACTAATCGGAGTCGTTTAGCCTCGCGCGACACTTTCAAAAACCAGTCTGACGATGCAAAATTTATGCTATTTTTCAATCTCTGCAAGGTTGCATAATTTTGAGTTTATTTTTTTGCCTCGCCGTTTGTGAATGGGGTTTTTTCCAAGAATAGCGACAGACCTTAGCCTATGAGGAGGTCGATGCTCCAACAACTTTAGACGAGCTGTTAACTAGCCCATGTGAACTCGCATAATCGGGCTGAAAATTGGTTGGACAAACAGTCGCGCGCCATGCCGGCAAGTTTCAAGGCCAAGGTTAGTCCCAGATCTCGATCTCTTAAAACGGTGAGTTGTTTACTTGCGGTTTACGGGGCTCTCACTGAATTGGGTGCGAGGGCGAGAGTTGGTGCAAGTGCAGAGGTGCTATCCGGTTTTTGTGGTTGAGGTAACTCTCAACTGACTGATTTAAGAAAACAAAAAATGTAATTGACAATAAACAAAAAAAACTAATTAAACAAGCAAAAGGTAAACAAAGAAAAAGTTATGAAACTTGCATGCAAATCTCACTAGTAGTAATGACGACATCTAGTGGAGAGTAGCGGAACAACTTCACCGAAATTAAATCAAACTAAAATTGATTTGCTCGGGAAAAGTTGATAAATTAAATAAAAATGATAAAAAATAGATAAATTTGAGAAAAAAAACTACACAAAACGAAAGCATTCCTGTGAAGGGTTAACCCGCTGCGTGACGGTCGGCTATTGGTACCATTAAAACCGGTTTGGCTTTATTGGTGACATCTGATCGTGCGCCAGCCTCTCTCGATCTATCTCGATCGTCGAATCAACACTTTGGACGTCATCATCGTTAGGATGATTGCAGCGTGTTAATTTGTGCAATAATATAGGTTATTGAAAGGGATTTCACTTATAAAGTTTATTAAGTTTTGAATTTTATTTGAAATTTAAAATTTGTGGAAATGGTGGATTTTACCAAATATTATAAATTTATTTAATAATTACCAGTTGTTTAAATTGTCAAGTTTATTAACGTTGTTAAATTTGCTGCATTTGCCTAATTTGTAAAATATATACATTTTTCAAATTTTACCTATTTTACAAATTTTACAAATTTTACAAATTTTAGCAAATTTTAGAAAATTTTTGCAAGTTTTAGCAATTTTTTGCAAATTTTACAAATATTAGCAAATTTAAGCATATTTTACAAATTTTACAAATTTCCCAAATTAAACAAATTTTACAAATTTTAGCAAATTTTAAAAACTTAAGCAAATTTTACGAATTTTGGCAAATTTTAAAAATTTCAGCAAATTTTACAAATTTTAGCAAATTTTACAAATTTTAGCAAATTTTACAAATTTTAGCAAATTTTACAAATTTTAGCAAATTTTAGCAAATTTTAGCAAATTTTACAAATTTTAGCAAATTTTACAAATTTTACAAATTTTAGCAAATTTTACAAATTTTAGAAAATTTTACAAATTTTAGCAAATTTTACAAATTTTAGAAAATTTTACAAATTTTACAAATTTTTGCAAATTTTACAAATTTTAAAAAATTTTACAAGTTTAAGCAAATTTTAAAAATTTTACAAATTTTACAAATTTTACAAATTTTACAAATTTTACAAATTTTACAAATTTTACAAATTTTACAAATTTTACCAAATTTTACAAATTTTAGCAAATTTAAAAAAAAATTAGAAAATTTTACAAATTTTAGCAAATTTTACAAATTTTACAAATTTTAGCAAATTTTAGCAAATTTTAGCAAATTTTACAAATTTTAGCAAATTTTACAAATTTTAGCAAATTTTAAAAAATTTAGAAAATTTTACAAATTTTAGAAAAATTTACAAATTTTAGCAAATTTTACAAATTTTAGCAAATTTTAAGCAAATTTTAGCAAATTTTACAAAAATAACAAATTTAACCAATTTAACAAAGTTGATACACAGTTTATAAAATTTGACAAATCTTGAACAACCTTTGAAATGAGTGGTACGACGTTGTTCTAACGGTCATTCATTACAAGAGCAATATAATACGTTACTATAGATTTGTTAAATTGTTTTTTTTTATTATTTTGTGTGTCAAATGTGCAGAGTTTGAAAAATCTGTAAGATTTGGACATTTTTTTTTTAATTTGAAAGATCTGTGAAATTTTACAAAATTTGTAAAATTTGTAAAATTTGTAAAATTTGTAAAATTTGTAAAATTTGTAAAATTTGTAAAATTTGTAATATTTGTAAAATTTGTAAAATTTGTAAAATTTGTAAAATTCATAAAATTTATAAAATTTGTAAAATTTGTAAAATTTGTAAAATTTGTAAAATTTGTAAAATGTGTAAAATTTGTAAAATTTGTAAAATTTGTAAAATTTGTAAAATTTGTAAAATTTGTAAAATTTGTAAAATTTGTAAAATTTGTAAAATTTGTAAAATTTGTTAAATTTGTTAAATTTGTTAAATTTGTTAAATTTGTTAAATTTGTTAAATTTGTTAAATTTGTTAAATTTGTTAAATTTGTTAAATTTGTTTAATTTGTTTAATTTGTTTAATTTGTTTAATTTGTTAAATTTGTTAAATTTGTTAAATTTGTTTAATTTGTTAAATTTGTTAAATTTGTTAAATTTGTTAAATTTGTTAAATTTGTTAAATTTGTTAAATTTGTTAAATTTGTTAAATTTGTTAAATTTGTTAAATTTGTTAAATTTGTTTAATTTGTTAAATTTGTTAAATTTGTTAAATTTGTTAAATTTGTTAAATTTGTTAAATTTGTTAAATTTGTTAAATTTGTTAAATTTGTTAAATTTGTTAAATTTGTTTAATTTGTTAAATTTGTTAAATTTGTTTAATTTGTTTAATTTGTTTAATTTGTTAAATTTGTTAAATTTGTTAAATTTGTTAAATTTGTTAAATTTGTTAAATTTGTTAAATTTGTTAAATTTGTTAAATTTGTTAAATTTGTTAAATTTGTTTAATTTGTTAAATTTGTTAAATTTGTTAAATTTGTTAAATTTGTTAAATTTGTTAAATTTGTTAAATTTGTTAAATTTGTTAAATTTGTTAAATTTGTTAAATTTGTTAAATTTGTTAAATTTGTTAAATTTGTTAAATTTGTTAAATTTGTTAAATTTGTTAAATTTGTTAAATTTGTTAAATTTGTTAAATTTGTTAAATTTGTTAAATTTGTTAAATTTGTTAAATTTGTTAAATTTGTTAAATTTGTTTAATTTGTTAAATTTGTTAAATTTGTTAAATTTGTTGAAATTTTTAAATTTGTTAAATTTGTTAAATTTGTTAAATTTGCTAAATTTGTTAAATTTGTTAAATTTGTTAAATTTGATAAATTTGATAAATTTGTTAAATTTATTAAATTTATTAAATTTAATAAATTTGATAAATTTGATAAATTTGATAAATTTGTTAAATTTGTTAAATTTATTAAATTTATTAAATTTATTAAATTTATTAAATTTATTAAATTTATTAAATTTATTAAATTTATTAAATTTATAAAATTTATTAAATTTATAAAATTTATTAAATTTGTTAAATTTGTACAATTTGTAAAAAATACAGTTTGTTAAAATTTGTTAAATTTGTAACTATTATTTTTAAATTGTTTTATTTTTTATAATTATTAAAAACAGTTAAATTCATAAAAATGTTAAATTTGCTAAATATGTTAAATTTGTTAAATTTGATATTTTTTATTTGTAAAATTTGTTAAATTGGTTAAATTTTTCAAATTTGTTAAATTTGGGAAATTGTGTTATTTTTGAATTTGTTTATGATAAAATTCAAAAAAAAACGTGAGATATTATTTGGTTCTAATTCAAGTTAAATTTATGAAATTATTGGTGTTTTTTTTAATTTAATTTTGCAAATTAAAAATATCAAAACTTGCTAAATTAGAATTTTATAAATATGTTGAAATTAAAAAAATGCCGATTTTGTGTCTTTGATTCGTCAAAATGATATTTAAAAAAATTGTTGCCTTAATGCTTAGTTAAATTTGCAATGTTTTTAGTATTTAGTAAATTCTGTAAATTAAAAAAATCTCTACATTTGTTCAAATTTGAAAAAACATGAAAATTTGATCAATTACTAAACTTTTTTGTGTGTGTTTTTTTTTTCAGAAATCTTATACTGTTAATAAGGCTAATTTTATGTAAAATTTTTTATCTTTGGTTAAAAAAAACTTTATAAATTTGAAGAACATTTTAAATTAAGCATTAAAAAATGTTCTTAATAATTGGAAAAATATGAATTATTTAGAAAAAATAATAATTTACTGGCATTGAAAGTTTGACATATAATTATTTCAAATTTTCTAGCATTTAATTTTTTCTAGAACCTGTATTACCTGAAAAAAAACCTGAACCTGAACTCGAAAAGGTGCCCTTTATCAACAATTTCCACATTTCAGCAGCCATTTCACTTAAAACCTAAATGTCACGCGTTTATCACGCCTCCTCGATAAGATAAGACATGATATTCCTGTCTTTTGAACTGGCTAAGCCACGTATTGATCCATTCATTGGGTTTGTTGGTTGCCATGTGCCATCTTATCTCAAGGCTGTATTTAAGTCTGATATTTTAAACAATCTGAATGAAATCGTAATCTAAATTGCGAACGCATGCGTTTGAGAAAAAAAAACATAATTGTTATTTTAACTTTGACAAATTGACAAACTGATGTTTCAACAAAGTTAGTTTACTGAATACCAACCCCCTTTTTCGCAAAAGTTCCTGAAGTTCACCTGAAGGGTCATCAAATCTCAGCAAACATTGACGCGCAAGTTCGTTCTATCGTCATCACGTCGCGTTGTTGCGTTTGGTTCGATTTGTGGCCAGTCATGGCTACCTGTGGGGCGATTCAGCGCTTGGCTTTCCGGTTAGTTGCCAAACCTTTTTTTTTTTTTGTTTACTAGTCTACTGTGTACCCGAGAAAGGGGAGGGGAAGCCTCATTAACGGCTGTTGTTAGACGTGAAAAAAGAAGCTTGCAAAAATTAGTAAACACTGTCTTACTCTGTAGCGTTGTAAGTAGCATGACTGACGTAAATTTGAGATTTCGTACTATTTTTAGACCAACAAAAACTCGAAAAAAAAATTGCAAACTTAATTAAAACACTTCTGCACTTTCGACCTTTTGAAATGATACTTCCCAAACAAAATGGTGCTTCAACGTCCACGTGCGTGCGATTTGGCGTCTCTGACCTTCGCATGTTTGGCGTCTGTTTACTGTTACGAATCTGCCACAGAGTAAACAAAGCAATCGTTACGCGTGACTTTAGACCTTTCTTTGTTTTGGTATGAAGCAAGCGGCGCCAAGTGCACGTGTTAGTTGCTACTTTTGTGACAGGTTGTTGCGTCTCTTTGGTTACATCAGAAAAACAAAAAAAAAGTGTGGCTGAAATGTTTCAACTTAAAAAAAGAAATAGTGTTTTCGTCAGGTTCAACCAACCAGAACTGAAAAAAAGTTAAAAATAGCAAAACCGTTAGGGGCTCGCGACATGCTCGTTGGCTTTCGTGACGAAGTGAGGGCACGGAAAATGGCTACGAAATTTTGCAACATGACCGTGACGGGCTTTCTATTTCGATTTGATGGCTTTTGTGTAAAAGTTCATCGATGCAAATTTGTCGGAATTTGGAGTATTTTTAATGTCCTAAAAGCTATGCGATTTCCTATGGACCACCTTTTCAAATCAAACTCAAGAAAAATGTTGGACAAAAATGCGTTTTGTAACACTCGATTTTCACATGAGTTGTTCTTTGAAATCTTCAAAAAAAAAATTGTTTGTTTTGATTTGGGTGACACTTTGTCAATGCATTCTCTATTTAAAGAAAACATGTTGGGGAGTGATAATTTATCACGTAACGCACAAATTGAGATTTTTGGACCAACTCCCCCCTCTCGTAAAAAACATTCCATACACATTTAAAAAAATGTATTGAGGGCCTTCGACGCCCCCCCCTCAACTGCGTTAAGTAATAAAAGAACGCTCCCTTGTATCATTAGTTTTTCCATACAATTTTGCAGGTCATACAAAATGGGCAGCGAATATTCGAAAATCTGTATATTGAGAAGGAATTTTCTGATCGGTTTGGTGTCTTCGGCAAAGTGGTAGGAGCTTTTCGGAAAAATAGGTAAACGGAGAAAAAGTCCGATTTAGTTGTTTTACTTGTTATTACTAAAAGTTAAATTCCCAAAAAAAACATGGACGTAAAATTATTGTTTAAGGAAAAAAAACGATTTTTTTTGTTGATAAAATGTACTGATTTCAAGTACAAACTTCTTTTAGCTACAGTCCAGACTCGATTATCCGAAGACCTTGGCTACATTTCAATATTGAATATTACGCCCATTTAAAATGCTAGTCTTGATTTGATCAAAATATTTTTTTCGAAAAGATCGGAAAATTTCACGAATTTTTCATGTATTAACATTGAAAATCGGACCTTTAGCTGCTGAGATATCGTCACTAGAAAATGGTGGGTTGTTTTGGTGATATTAAGAAAACTTCAATTTTCGTGTTTCTGTTTTCTTAAAGCGGCCGAAGTCCAATCTTCAATGTCTCTTAGACAATTTCATAGCAAATTTTCTGAACTTTTCAAAAAAAAATATTTTTAGAAACGGTCACTCATGATTACTATTTTTAAAAATTGAAAAAACAGCAAATATTTCGCAAAAATCAAACTTTCGGTGGCTTTATCTTGAAAATGGAGCCCTTTATCAAAAAATCTGTAAAGTACTTTTCGATTGCAAATTCAATTTTGCATTAAAAAATAATGTCAAACTTGTTGCATAAAACTTCGATTTTTTCCAAAAATCACTATTTTTTCAAAAATTCATAAGTCGGCGGCAGATTTTTTGACCATGTTTCTCTATGGCTCAAAAGTTGCGGATTGTTGTCCTCTAAAACATATAAAAAAATCTCAAAAATCAAAAAATACGTATTTTGGGAAATTGAGTTTTAGTGCAAAAAAAGTTGAGAAAAAAACAAATGTTTTTTCCGTGTACCTATTTTTTTCTCAAAAGTCCTCAACAATACCTACTTTGCAGAAGACACCAAATTGATCAGAAAATTCACTCAAAAGTTACAGCTGTTTGAATATTTATATACCATTTTTGTATGGACAGCAGCCAAAATTGTATGGAGACTTGTATGGGTGAAACAATGACGCAAAATAGCTTATTTGGTCATAGGGAAGGCCCCCATAAAGTTTAAGTCAAATAAAAAAATACAAAAAATAAAAATGGTCGAAATCGGCCGATTTCGTATTAAGAGTTGGTCATATGTAAAAAGTATGAAAATAAAAAAAAAACGAAAAACTATTTTTTTTTGTTCGTGATTTGGCTTCGGATAATCGAGTGTGGGCTGTATTCATTTTCGATTTTTGATGCTTTTTTTTCATTTCTGGAGTTTTTTTTTAAAAAAGGTAAAATAAATCATTTTTTGAGTTTTTTGCTTTTGGGGTGTTTTTAAATATTAGATAAGATTTGATCAGATTGTGTGTTTTTAAATACCCCTAACTCGAGGCGGTTTTAAAAAACATTGAGCAAAAATTAGAAATTTGGTTTATTGGGCCCCCTCAAAATAAAAAAGAAAAACTCCAGATTCTAAAAATACGTCTGCAAAAATAATTTTTAAAGAGAAAATTTCAAATTTCAAATTTTTGAAAATCGGGCAATTTGTTTCTGGAATACAGCCTCACAAAGAATTTGAATTGATAAAAATGGTTTTTTAAGTGTCCCCAATTTAGCCTGTTATTTTCAACTGATGCTCGGAAACTATTGATCCGATTTTTAATGTTAAAATTGTTTGTTTTTGCATTTTTTTTGATCCTATCAATTTTCAAAAATTTCTTAAAAATAAATAATCTGATCTGAAATCAAGAAAAATTATCCATTTTTTGTGCACCGTTTTTTAAGTTATTCAAGCAAAAAAAGTATATTTAAAGAAGTAAAATGAAAAAATGGGGATTTATTTTCCATTCACCATTTTTTTTAAATACCCTATCATATCCAACAACTTAGCCGAAGACACTAGTGCGTCCATCCCGGGAATTCCCGGGACAAAAATCCCGGGATTTTTCCAAAACCGGGAATTCCCGAAATTTAAAAAAAAAATTTTGGTCCGGAAATATATTTTTTGTAGAAATACATAAAGAGTTGAGTATATAGGGAGCGTTCTTTTATTACGTAACGCAGTAGGGGGGGAGGGGGATCGGAGGCTGTGTTACGCTCCATACAAAATTTTTAAAATTTGTATGGAAATTTTGTTACGAGGGGGTGGGGGAGGGGGTCTAAAAGTCCGATTTTTCGCGTTACGTAATAAAAGAACGCTCCCATAATAATCGATAAGAATTTTAAAGCATTAAAATTAGTATTCGGCATATATTAGCAATAGTTTGGCTTTTTAGTGAAAATTGTTAAATTTGAGTTTACAGGTTCATAAAATTCCTAGTGCTTTAAATATTTTTTATTTATCTTTCTATATTTTTAAAAGACTGGTTATTACATTAATGAAAATTAATTTTTTAAACAAATGGAAAAAGGGCATTAAATTTCCGATCTTTTGATACCCATGCATACAGGTTTTCTATAAAACCCACGTTGTTAAATGCCTGGGCAAAAAGTAAGTTTGATCCACGAGAACAAAAATTAGGAAATTCCATACATTTTTGGCAGGTTGCTCAAACGAAACCATAACAACGTTTTTGCCTAGGAATTTAAAAACCTGGGTTTTATAGAAAACCTGGATGTATGGGTATCAAAAGATCGGATATTTTATGCCCTTTCCGATGCCACATAGGTTGACTTGTGAATTGTGGACCGGTTCGGATGCCGGCGGATTTTCCGACGACGTAATTCCGGGTTGGCACGAAATTCCAACGAAAAATCTATTCTAGCGATACAAATACCCCCAAAACGGTGTTATACCTACTCCAGAATGTTTAAATAGCAATTTTATGGTAATATATTGACATTTAGTTAAATTGAATGTTTGCAAAATTAAGTTTAGATAAGTTTTATATAGAATTTCCAGAGTTATATAAACTTTTATACTAAGTAGTTAGTAAACTTTTTATTCAACCCAAATTATTTTTTTAATCAGTCAAGGATGCCTATTTGGAGTTGGAAGACTGGATTTATGGTGATTTGTCAACAAATAACATTATTTATGTTAATTTTTCGAAAGGTGTACAAACCTTTTTTTTTGCATCTTTTTTATTTTTGTAATAGTATTTGTTATATAACTTTTTATAGAAAACATCTTTTCATGAGCTTTTTGTAGCTAAATGTTCGGCATGAGTTTCTGAACAAAACGTAGTACTAGGTTCCTGTCAAACTTTAAATTGTTACATTTTTCATCACAAAATGTGCATAGTGCCCAAGGGGTGTAAATACTTTTTTTACATACTGTACATGTATAAAATGCAAAAAAAACTTATTACAGAAAATTTATTAAATCCACTTGAAAGAAGATCAAAAAAAAAATTTCAAAGATTTTCAAAATTTTAATGAAAATAGAAGTCAAATTAACTTAAAACGATCTAAAACGTATTTTTCTGCATTTATAATCATTTCTAGCATGTTTAGGCTGGATTAAAAGTATTTTGAATTTTTATAAAATTTCAATGTACAGCACCGCAAAAACTTTTTTTTGCTAAAAAATAAATTTTCGTCAATACTGAGATATTTTGGAAACTAATGATGCAAAACATCTGGGCAGGTGTATAATGCATTTTTTAACACTTTGTTCATTCAAATGTTGAAACCATGGCTCGTAAATTCAATGTTTAAACTTTGTTATTTTTTGCCCCCTTCGACTTTGGTCAGAGTCGAGGGACATAAACTTCAAAAAATATTTGCAACGGCCTTATTTAAAAATAAACTTTTTTGAATATCGGCCTTCGTCAGGCACACGGAACCAGTTTAACGAGTGTTCACCAAAATTATGAGCCGATTTGGTCAAAGCAGTGTTGAGATATCGTAGCTCCCAATTTTTAAACTGCCACCTTCAAATTGTTATATCTCGGCAATGGTACAACCAAAAGTTTTTATTTTTTTTTGTTGATGGATGAAAATATATATTTTAATGTCTTGAAAATAGATTTAAAAAAGTTTAAATGTGTTCTCATACCAACCTCTGACATTTATGCCAATTTACATTTATGTAACCCCTTAAGCTATTTAAAAGCTGTCGTCTATGTTTAGATAGAAGTGTAGATTATCACCAATTAATTAAATTGAGCCGTTTGTTTAATTTTAAGCTTGAAAACATAACGAATATAATAAAAATATAGAATTTATGACTGTTTTAAAAAAATCCCGGGATCCCGGAAATTCCCGGGATTTCAAAAATATTTTTCCCGTTTCCCGGGAAATTCAAAACCTGGGAAAATTGGACGCCCTAGAAGACACCAAATCTATCCGGAAATTCCATTCAAAAGTCTGGTAAAAAATTCTAATTTGAACAAATAATACTCAGATTTTTTTTGAGAATTATTCATGCTTTCAATGATATTTTATAAATTTCTTAAACTCATTTTTGACTCGAAATATTTTATCGCAAACTTTCGCAGCAAAACCTTTTGATATTCATCAAACTCTTCAAAAATCACGCCACCACCACCAGGGGGACTGGTTCTGCCTGCATGGTTGACCTTCCGTGACTAGAAGCAAAAAGACATAAAATCAAGCAGCTACAAACCAGAGAGAAGAAAAAAAACAACGAGTGACGTCTAACGGTCATTCATCGATTGGCCATTCGATCGGATTGATTGGCCGTATCCAAATTCAGCAAAGCAGTGGAATGGTTGACCACCCAAGGTTGAACACAATTCTCTCTCTTTTATGCTTGTTGGTTCGGTAAATGTTGTTTCTGAAAAGATTTTTTTTTTTTCAAATTAAAATTAAACTTTAACCAAGAAGTCTACCTCACGCTTCAAACTCGTGAAAGTAAACATGACTTGGAACTCTCGTTTTCCCCCTCCTTCGTTATCAGAGTCAGCCCAAAGGTCAGTTTGTTTCGGTTGAGACTCGCGTGATGTGGTCCAAAGAGGGAGGGGGAGTTCAAAGATAAGCCAGACCACACGCTGCACTCTCAATTCGACACACGTTAGATTATAAACCAGTTGGTTACCGGTAGTGAGTCAGCGAGAATCCGCAATCAAGCAAAAACTCTGAAATCACAAAGTGAAAATCATTGCAAAATTAGCCTCAAGTTCCTAATGACGTCAAAAAAAGAATAACTTGGGACTCAAAGATGCTTGAATAATAAAAAAAAAAAAACAAAAAAAAAATTAACTTTTACATAAAACCAATCTCAAGCTTATACCAGCACTATAATTTGATCAAATATAATTGAATATTGTTTTTATTTATGACAACAAATCTAAACGCGATTTTTTACCATTTAGGTTCAGATAAAATCCTTCATTGGGAGCGTTCTTCTATTACGTAACGCAAAAAAAATGATTTTATGACCCCGTCCCCCTTCGTAACAATTTTTTCGTCGTTACGTAATAAAAGAACGCTCCCTTACTGACGTAACTTTTGCTCACTTTTGGTGGAGAGGTAGCTTATTTGGAGTACTTTAAAGGAGCGTGTGTTTGACAGTTTGCCAAACTCGCAAACAAGGCAAATTGTATGCAGGTTGACGTTTCAAATGCGGGCAAACAAACAAAGCAGGCAAACTGTCAAAAAGTGCGAGTTTGTTTGAATGTGCAATAACACAGAAAGTGTCAAAATGTACATGATGCCTTTTGAAATGTTGCCGTCGTATTGACCGATGCACGAAGTGATTTGTTTATGTTTTTTTTCGGCACAAACGTCAAATCAATAAAATTTGCTGCCAGATCTTTTCCGGGATAGATCCGGAAAAAGATCCGGCAGCAATTTTGTATGGTTTGACGTTTGCGGAGGGTGCCGAAAAAAGGTAAACAAAACACTTCGTGCATCTGCCAATATTGTTTGCGGAAAAGTTTGTTTACAAACAGTTTGCGCGATTGGGCAAATAAGTTTGTGGGCAAACATTTGTTTTTCAGAGCTAACCTTTCAACTTTCCTTCAATACTGACTGGAAATTGAAAAAAAAAACAAACTTAATTAGTGTTATTTTACGTTTGTCTGCTTGAGAAGCGCTTCTAGTTTGCATTTTGTCTAGTTTGTTTGTTTAATTGCCAAAGAGTCTGTGTAGAGTTTGAACTATAAATTTGAACAAACAGTTTGCTTGCTCGTAAACGTGTTTGCCAAACTCGCGAACTGTTTGTCAGGCAAACTTTTCAGCAAACAATATGGCGGACCAGGCCAGCTGTCAAAAGCCCAAAAAGATGTGTGTCTTGTCTGGATTGTTTGTCATAATGTTTGTCATTCATGTCCTGAACATGGTGTGACTTTGTTTTTTTTTTGCGCGGAGTTCATTTATGATACTTTTTATTAATTTTAGTTAATTAATTTTAAACGTGAAAGAAGCTTCTAACAGTATTGACCTCATATTGTCCTACAATACAATGATTTTGTTCTTTAAAAACAAAGAAAAAATCATTGCTTTTCATAAATATATTCACTTGAAACGAAAATGCCTTTATAATTTCATTTATACTTCTATGGAATGTTTATGATTATTTAAAAAAAAAACAAGTTTGATGATAACTATTGAATATTAGCCAACCTGATTCACTTTTATTTTCATTTTATAAATTATAAACATTTCCTGACAATTGGGTCCTAACATTAAGCTCAAATCTGCAATATTATGGTTCACAGCGAAAAAGCTTATTTTTTCTGAGTACAATAACCCTTCGTACGACCGCAAAGGATTTAAAATGGATTTTTGACTGAATTTCGAAAAATTAACTTCGCGGCCCTTCTTGACAGAAAAGGTTCTGCTTGACAGCTCACTCTAAGGGGACCATAGTTGATCCATCAAAAATGTGTAGTCCCGTCATTTTTTTTTTTTTTTTGCATTAAAATGATAAAAAGTGATCAGAAATGGTTTTTAATCGTGTTTTTTTCCGTTGTACAGAAAAATTCAAGATTAAATTTTCAAAAAGTTCTATCTGGAGTATTTTTTTTAAGAGGTCCAATAAACCAAATTTCCAGTTTTTGCCTTTTGGGTGTTTTTGAAACCGCCTAGAGTCAGGGGTATTAAAAAACACTCAAAAAGCAAAAACTGAAAATTTGGGTTGTTCAGGGTTGTTACGGAAAAATCGAGAAAAATCCACGCTAGATCCGCGCCGACCCCAAAACCCATTTCTGAAACAATATTAGCATTTTTTGCAACACTGTAAATATCGTTGCTTTAAAAACAAATTCAGAAAAAAATTAAATTTGAAAATTAAAAAAAAATAAAACCATAAAATAAATCACCAAATTCTAAAATCTAGGGATTTATAGTACTTGATAATTCTCGCCAAAATTTTACTCTGGAAAATCGAAACACGATATTTCTATTATTTTCTTCTCTAAATTTCTCTAAACTAAAATATGATTCCGAAAATGATCCGAACTAAGAAAATGGCAAAAAAATAATTTAAAAATTTAATAATTTAATAATCAATTAATTTAATGAATTAATAATTTAATAATTAAAAAATTTAATAATAAAAAAAATAATAATTTAATAATTTAATAATTTAATAATTTAATAATTTAATAATTTAATAATTTAATAATTTAATAATTTAATAATTTAATAATTTAATAATTTAATAATTTAATAATTTAATAATTTAATAATTTAATAATTTAATAATTTAATAATTTAATAATTTAATAATTTAATAATTTAATAATTTAATAATTTAATAATTTAATAATTTAATAATTTAATAATTTAATAATTTAATAATTTAATAATTTAATAATTTAATAATTTAATAATTTAATAATTTAATAATTTAATAATTTAATAATTTAATAATTTAATAACTTAATAATTTAATAATTTAATAATTTAATAATTTAATAATTGAATAATTCAATAATTTAATAATTTAATAATTTAATAATTTAATAATTTAATAATTTAATAATTTAATAATTTAATAATTTAATAATTTAATAATTTAATAATTTAATAATTTAATAATTTAATAATTTAATAATTTAATAATTTTATAATTTAAAAATTTTAAAATTTTAAAATCTAAAAATTTAAAAATTTGAAAATTTAAAAATTTAATAACTAAATAATTTAATAATTAAATAATTTAATAAATTAATGATTTAATAATTAAAAAATTTAATAATTAAATAATTAAATAATTTAATATTTTAATAATTTAGTAATTTAATAATTTAATAATTTAATAATTTAATAATTTAATAATTTAATAATTTAATAATTTAATAATTTAATAATTTAATAATTTAATAATTTAATAATTTAATAATTTAATAACTTAATAATTTAATAATTTAATAATTTAATAATTTAATAATTTAATAATTTAATAATTTAATAATTTAATAATTTAATAATTTAATAATTTAATAATTTAATAATTTAATAATTTCATAATTCAATAATTTAATAATTAAATGATTTAATAATTTAATAATTTAATAATTTAATAATTTAATAATTTAATAATTTAATAATTTAATAATTTAATAATTTAATAATTTAATAATTTAATAATTTAATAATTTAATAATTTAATAATTTAATAATTTAATAATTTAATAATTTAATAATTTAATAATTTAATAATTTAATAATTTAATAATTTAATAATTTAATAATTTATTAATTTAATAATTTATTAATTTAATAATTTAATAATTTAATAATTTAATAATTTAATAATTTAATAATTTAATAATTTAATAATTTAATAATTTAATAATTTAATAATTTATTAATTTATTAATTTATTAATTTATTAATTTAATAATTTAATAATTCAACAATTTAATAATTTAATAATTTCATAATTCAACAATTTAATAATTTTATTAATTGAATAAATTAATAATTTAATAATTTAATAATTTAATAATGTAATAATGAAATAATTTAATAATTTAATAATTTAATAATTTAATAATTTAATAATTTAATAATTTAATAATTTAATAATTTAATAATTTAATAATTTAATAATTTAATAATTTAATAATTTAATAATTTAATAATTTAATAATTTAATAATTTATTAATTTAATAATTTATTAATTTAATAATTTAATAATTTAATAATTTAATAATTTAATAATTTAATAATTTAATAATTTAAAAATTTAATAATTTAATAATTTAATAATTTAATAATTTAATAATTTAATTATTTAATTTTTTAATAATTTAATTATTTAATAATTTAATAATTTAATAATTTAATAATTTAATAATTTAATAATTTAATAATTTAATAATTTAATAATTTAGTAATTTAATAATTTAGTAATTTAATAATTTAATAATTTAAAAATTTAAAAATTTAATAATTTAATAATTTAATAATTTAATAATTTAATAATTTAATAATTTAATAATTTAATAATTTAACAATTTAATAATTTAATAATTTAATTATTTAATAATTTAATAATTTAATAATTTAATAATTTAAAAATTTAATAATTTAATAATTTAATAATTTAATAATTTAATAATTTAATAATTTAATAATTTAATAATTTAATAATTTAATAATTTAATAATTTAATAATTTAATAATTTAATAATTTAATAATTTAATAATTTAATAATTTAATAATTTAATGATTTAATAATTTAATAATTTAATAATTTAATAATTTAATAATTTAATAATTTAATAATTTAATAATTTAATAATTTAATAATTTAATAATTTAATAATTTAATAATTTAATAATTTAATAATTTAATAATTTAATAGTTTAATAATTTAATAATTTAATAATTTAATAATTTAATAATTTAATAATTTAATAATTTATTAATTTAATAATTTAATAATTTAATAATTTAATAATTTAATAATTTAATAATTTAATAATTTAATAATTTAATAATTTAATAATTTAATAATTTAATAATTTAATAATTTAATAATTTAATAATTTAATAATTTAATAATTTAATAATTTAATAATTTAATAATTTAATAATTTAATAATTTAATGATTTAATAATTTAATAATTTAATAATTTAATAATTTAATAATTTAATAATTTAATAATTTAATAATTTAATAATTTAATTATTTAATTATTTAATTATTTAATAATTTAATAATTTAATAATTTAATAATTTAATAATTTAATAATTTATTAATTTGATAATTTGAAAATTTTATGATTTGATAACTTAAAAACTTGCTTAAAAAAATAAAAAATAACTAAAAAATCAGTTGTAATATTTTCGTAATTTTTCAATTTAATAACTCGTATTTTTTTACGTTTTTTGAGTCTGTAAGTTTTGACAATTTCAAATTATGAATTCTATTTTTTTTATTTGAATACGTAAATTCAGAAATTTCAAATTGTTTAATTCCAGATTTCTTATTTTTTTAAATTTTAACATTACAGTAAATGACGGAGATTTCAGCAGATTTCTCAGTGGATTTCGTCATGTTGTTATAATTGGGAGTAGAATCATTTCTACCTGAATCAGAGTGGCAACAGATTTTTTTATTTTTTTCAATAAACCAAATTTTTATATTGAAAAAACATAATAAATCTAAAAAGTTTCATAGCTTCAAATTTTTAAAATTCTGTAATTTTTCGAATTTTGTTATTTTGATTTTAATAAAATTGGTATTTATTTGAATTGTTAAGCAGATGTTTTAAAAACAATGAGTTGTAATGTTATGTTAAATGATTATAACAAATCTCAATACATTATCAAAATCGCCCCTTGAAGATTGTTTAAAAGTTTCGTATTAAGAAAAAAAATCAATAATTTTTAGAAGAAAATTTTCTTCATTAACAACTTTTTAGAAATTGATGTTTTCGCACTCAACGAAAAAAGATTAATTCCAAATAATATTTTCCTTTGTAATTTGAAAGAAATTCTATCGTTCTCAATTATTTTGTTTATCAAAATTGCTATCCGCGCGAAATCCGCGCCTGAGCAAAATTAGCCAGCAAATCCGCGCCAGATCCGCGCGATCCGCGCCGTCCGTAACAACCCTGGTTGTTGGACCTTTTCAAAAAAAAAACTCTAGCTATCTGCATAGGAAGCCCATGACTCACATAGGACTTTAGGACCCTATTCAAGGTGAGCCCCGATTTCTTAATAGAGAAATTAACGACGTTGTTTACTGAAATATTTCTGCGCGTGTGTTTGTGTGTTATCCAATTCAATACCCGCTGACCGGCGGGGAATTCATGGGAAAATAAGAATATAAAGGAGGTATTAGACTATGACAAACATAATCGCACTTTTTGACAGTGTGACATTTTGCTTCATGTTTGCTCGTTTGTCATAATCTAATACCTGCTTTAGTGCGAATCTGACTTGGATTATGCTGATACAGCTTATTTTAATTTCCCGTTTTTTAGGATAAAAATGACAAATTTTCAATACAAAAATCTACTCAAATGAAATCCGTGACGCCAAACCAGTACGAGTAGTGGAAGCGATTGTCAACAACAAACGTGTGACGATGACGATGATGAGTTTGTGAGCAAACTTTGGATAAGTAGAATTTTTTTATTGCTTCCCCTCCCAGTTGGTTGACTAGTCGTTAGACGCAGACAAACTGCCAGAGTTGGAAACGTAACTGGGAAATAATTATAGGCGTATCAAAACTAGCCCGATGACAATGGCTGTGTGTGAAAAATGTCTACTTGTTGGAAAACATATATGAAAAAAACTTGCAAACAAGAACTTACTTAGCAGGGCGCGCAGCTGTTTGAAGAAGACCGAATTGACGTGGGCCTTCGTCGCGGACCGTTTCTCCTTTTTCTCGCTGATAAAGTACTGAATTTCATCCTCGGGCCGTTGTTTGCTGGAAAAAGAAGAAAAAAAAAGACAGTTAAATCGACTGACTTGATTACAGCACCATTCCGTTGGATATTTATAGAAACGGAATCGGGGCTAGTAGTTTCGAGCAGGAATCGAACAATCGACGGCTTGCGGTCCTGGAAAATGGGTTTGTGCGGACGAACGTGCCCTTTGATCCGTGGAATTATCATATCGTACCTCAGCAAAGGTAACACCGTTTTATTCTGGCAACAGACAGAATTCCAACACGGTTTTGCACACGAATAAGGAAGTCAAATTTGTTTGACTTGATGCAGTTGTCAACTAACTAACCCGTTCTGGATATTTCTGGTCAAAAATTCGGATAATTTACGATTTCAGCTAATGAGCAATTCTCTACCAAAACCGGAAATGGATTTACTTTGTATTTTTTTTTATTTGGCTCAAACTTTGTGGGGTCCTTCCCTATGACCAAATAAGCTGTTTTGCGTCATTGGTTCACCCATACAAGTCTCCATACAATTTTGGCTGCTGTCCATACAAGTATGGTACGTAAATATTCAAACAGCTGTAACTTTTGAGTGAATTTTCTCACCAATTTGGTGTCTTCGCCAGAGTTGTAGGTATTGTTGAGGACTTTTGAGAAAAAAATAGGTACACGGAAAAAAATTGCAGATTTTTTAATCAACTTTTTTTTTACTAAAGCTCAATTTCCCAAAATACGTATTTTTTTACTTGTTCGGTGTTCATCGAAGAAACCCCACCGTGCGCCCACCGTGTCAACTGACAGTTGACCGCTGACAGCAAACGTCAAACGTCACCAGCAAAACGAGCGCGCTCGCCAGAACACGTCCGATCGTCGGAGAGTAAACACGTTTTCGCAGAAGTGTTAAGTTTAGTGTTGTGAGAAGCAGGAGGAAGAGTAAGAAGGAGAAATAAACCAAGAAAATCCCAAATTCCCGGTGTTTTCCTCCCTCCTGCGGTCCCGCTCGATTCTACCTAAATACAGTCCACAGAAGATTATCGGCCAGCCCCGAACATTACTTTCGAGATTTTTTAGGGGACAAAAATCCACAACTTTTGAGCCATAGAGAAACACGGCCAAAAAATCTGCCGCCGAGTTATAAATTTTTGAAAAAAAATGAAGTTTCATGCAAAAACAAGTTTGCCATTATTTTTTAATGCAAAATTGAATTTGCAATCGAAAAGTACTTCACAGATTTTTTTGATAAAGGGCTCCGTTTTTAAGATATAGCCACCAAAAGTTCGATTTTAGCGAAATATTTGCAGTTTTTCGATTTTTAAAAATAGTGACCATGAGTGATCATTTCTAAAAAAAAATTTTTTTTAAATTTCAAAAAATATGCTATAAAATTGTCCAAGAGACATTGAAGATTGGACCTCGGGTTGCTGAGATAGAGCCGCTTTAAGAAAAAGAAACACGAAAATTGAAGTTTTCTAAATCTCACCAAAACAACTCACCATTTTCTAATGACGATATCTCAGCAACTAATGGTCCAATTTTCAATGTTAAAACATTTGTAAAATTTGTCGATATTTTTGAAAAAAAATATTTTATTTTTTTTTCAAATCAAGACTGACATTTTAAAAAGGCCAAACATTGAATATTGCGCCCATTTAAAATGCTAGTCTTGATTTGAAAAAAAAATCAAAATATTTTTTTCGAAAAGATCGGAAAATTTTACGAATGTTTATCAACATATCATATCAAACATATCAAAAAATCTCGAAAATCAAAAAATACGTATTTTGGGAAATTGAGTTTTAGTGAAAAAAATTTGATAAAAAAATCTGCAAAAAAAAATTTCCGTGTACTTATTTTTTCTCAAAAGTCCTCAACATTACCTACAACTTTACCGAAGACACCAAGTTGATCAGAAAATTCACTCAAAAGTTACAGCTGTTTGAATATTTACGTACCATACTTGTATGGACAGCAGCTAAAATTGTATGGAGACTTGTATGGGTGAACCAATGACGCAAAATAGCTTATTTGGTCATAGGGAAGGCCCCCACAAAGTTTGAGCCAAATCAAAAAAAAATACAAATAAAATCCATTTCCGGTTTTGGTAGAGAATTGCTCACTAGGATCAAATCATGCTCCTTGACTTTACAAGGCCCAGGGAGAAAAAGTAACAAATTCCAAAATGCTTAACATTAAACAAAAATATTAGAGAATAAAAAAAAAATTAATAATTTCAGACGAAAACTATTTAAAATAAATAACAAATACCTACAAGTTAAAAAAAGAATTTAGAAATTCAAAAAAAAATATTCGGCGGCTTCAAAATTTATAATTTAAAATTTTTAAAACACAATTTTAACATGATTGTTCGGATTTCAAACTATTCTAAAATTCAATTTTCAATTTCATTCCGATCGATTATATTTTTTTCGGGTCAGTTTATGTTTTTAAAGTTAGTCGATTTCGAAATTTTACAATGCACATAATCAGAAGCCATATTTTATGCCAGGGATCTGAATTATGACAAAAACAAAAATTACATGATTCTTATTTTTAATTATTTTGTTTTGTTTTGAATGTAGCGTTTTTAATGATTTATTTTCTGAGTTTTTTTTATTTCAGAATTCTTAAATATTTAAAAATTTTGATATAGAATTTTAGATTTTTTAAATCTAAAATTTTAAAATTTAAATCATATCTTGATTTTTAAATTATTAAAGCTTTGAAGTCAGAAATTCTATATTTATTTTATATTTTATATTTTATTTTTTATTGTGATCCGTTCACAGAATCTGTCTCTGCGGTTAATGCAACGCAGTAGGCCTGGCCGCTTTAATTTTTGCTTTACATTTTCGGGGTAACTCGGATGTACTGTAATCATTAATATTGACAAGAAAGGACCTGAGGCGTAATCTTACCACAAGTTCTTCCAGGATGCTTTCTTCGGACTGGCTGCGCTTGTGTTCGATTAGATTAGATTAGAAATTTTATATTTATTTAATTGTTAAGAATTTTAAATTTCTTTTTGTATTCCTGTTTTTTTTTATAATTACATTTTAGATTTTAAAACAAAATTAATTTGAATTTTAAATTCAATATTTTTGATTTTTTTTTTTTCGAAATGCCGTGTTACGCTTAAAACATTAAACAATGTATGGAAAATATGACCAATACAAAAGTTTAATGATTCATATTTGTTATTCTTTTTTTAATGTATGGCATTTATGTGTTTTTTTTATTTATTTCTGAATGGAGCATTTCCATTCGAGCAGTTTTTGCTTTTTTCTACAATGTATTTCTAATGGAGCGAACTGTCAAAAACTGCTCGACTGCTGGTACTCCATTGTTGAATATTTTACTTATTTTTACATTTTAGATTTTTTGAAAATAAAGTTTAAATTAAATTTCTATATTTTTGATTTTTTAAAGCCTTTTAACGCTCAAAACATTAAAAAATGTATGGAAATTGTGACCAATATAAAAATTTCATTATTCCCATTTTTAATTCTTTTTTTTTTGTTTTGTTTTGAATGTAAGTATGGTGTTTTTTTTTATTTCTGAATTGTTGAATATTTTATTTATTTTAATATTTAAATTATTACAATTTTGACCTTGAAATATTATATTTGTAGCAATTTCAGGAGTTTTAAATTTCTCTTGTATTTTTTTTAAATCCATTTTTGTTATTTAAAGCATATGTACTATTATTTTTGAATTTTAATATTTTGACTTTTTAAAAATCATTATCTGTCAAAATTGAGAAATTTTAAATTTATTTTTTGTTATTCCTGTTTTTTTTAATTTTTACATTTTAGATTTTTTGAAAATAAATTTTAAATTAAAGTTCTATATTTTTGATTTTTTTTAAAGCCTTGTTACGCTCAAAACATTAAAAAATGTATGGAAATTATGACCAATATAAAAATTTCATGATTCACATTTTTAATTCTTTTTTCTGAATTGTTGAATATTTTACGTACCTTAATATTTAAATTTTTAAAATTTTGACCTTGAAATATTATATTTGTAGAAATTTCAAGAGTTCTAAATTTCTCTTGTATTTTTTTAAATCCATTCTTTTTTTTTAATTCAAGACATATCTCGGGTTAGTTTTCAAATGGTCCTAAGCGCCAGTTGTAAACAAAGCAGTTTTTCGATTGGTTCTCGTTCAATTTACGAATTCCCAAATTCAAAAATGCTTTGAATTGTTCATCTGCACGTCCTCTAAAGGCTTTTTACTGAAACACAATGAAAATTTGGTTTGTTTCAGAGAAAAATTCAAATAAGTGTCTGAGGTCGCGATGGCTCTTACGACGTATTGCAAACTAACCAGAGATATGTACTATGATTTTTGAATTATTAATATTTTGAACTTTAAAAAATCATGTTCTTAATTTTTTAAGAATTTTAAATTATTCTTTTTTATTCCTGATTTTTTTTTAATTTTTACATTTTTGAAAATAATTTTTTAATTAAAATTCTTTATTTTTGATTTTTTTTAAGCCTTGTTACGCTCAAAACATTAAAAAATGCATGGAAATTATGACCAATATAAAAATTTTATGATTCACATTTTTTAATGTATGTATGGTGTTTTTTTTGTTTTTGAATTGTTAAATATTTTAACTTATTGTAATATTTTAATTATTAAAATTTTGACCTTGAAATATTATATTTGTAGAAATTTCAAGAGTTTTAAATTTCTCTTGTATTTTTTTTAATTTTTTTTAAATCTATTTTTTTTTCAATTTAAAGCATATGTACTATGATTTTTGAATTATTAATATTTTTAATTTTAAAAAATCATACACTTAAAAATTTTAAGAATTTTAAATTTATTTGTTTTATTCCTGATTTAAATTTTTATTCCTGAAATAAATTTTAAATCAAAATTCTATATTTTTGATTTTTTTAAAGCCTTGTTACGCTTAAAACATTAAAAATGTATGGAAATTATTACCAATATAAAAATTTCATGATTCACATTTTTATTTATTTTATTTTTTTTGTTTTGAATGTATGTATGGTGTTTTTTTTTATATTTCTGAATTGTTGAATATTTTACTTATTTTTATACTTAAATTAGTAAAATTTTGACCTTGAAATATTATATTTGTAGAAATTCCAAGAGTTTTAAATTTCTCTTGTATTTTTTTTAAATCCATTTATTTTAATTTAAAGAATAAGTACTATAATTTTTGAATTATTTATATGTTGACTTTAAAAAAATCATATTCTTAAAAATTTTAAGAATTTTTAAGTTATTTTTTTGTTATTCCTGTTTTTTTTTTAATTTTTGCATTTTTAAGGCCTGGGATCTAAATTAGGACAAAAAAAAATGTCATGAGTCATGCCTTAATTTTGTTTTGTTTTGAATGTAGGGTTTTCACAATTTTTTTTCCTGAATTGTGAAATATTTTAAAATTTCAATATTCAGTTTTAGATTTTGTTAAATCCTTTTTTTAAATTTTAATACATATAGTAAGCCGGGACCCGTGGTGTAGGGGTAAGCGTGATTGCCTCTCACCCAGTCGGCCTGGGTTCGATCCCAGAAGGTCCCGAGGTGGCATTTTTCGAGACGAGATTTGTCTGACCACGCCTTCCGTCAGACGGGAAGTTGGCCCCGGTCTAACCTAAAGGGTTAGGTCGATAGCTCCAGTCCAGGTGTAGGAGTCGTCTCCCTGGGTCCTGCCTCGGTGGAGTCGCTGGTAGGCAGTTGGACTAACAATCCAAAGGCCGTCAGTTCGAATCCCGGTCGAATCAACAATCAAGCCTTCGGACACTTCGTTTCGAGTAGGAATCTCGCAATCGAGAACGCCAAGTCAATGCTGTAGAGCGAATAAATGGATTGATTTTTGATTAATTTTTAAATTATTAAGATTTTGACTTTAAAATTTAATATTTTTAGAATTCGCAATTCGCAATTTTCAGTGTAAGAACGGGCCTTGACCGATCTTATGCACCAGGTTCCCGACGAACACGCACTGCCCTTACACCTACATCTCACCCTTGCTCTGAGTCAGTACGAGCAGCACGCTAGAACACGCTTTGAGTGTTCGTGCCAGGCATGCACACCTTCTTTTCCGGTTACGCATTTTAACTCGGCCGGGGGTGGTACATTACGTAGGGTTTGATGTAAGTATAAGCGCCTAACCATTTATAGTGTGCCTATCAACATTCATTAAAGCAAAAACTGTTTTATTTTTAGTTTGAATTTAAAAACTAATTGTTATTTACTGTGTATTGTTTTCTTCTGAAATCTTGCCTAATGTTGAATCGTGTTAATCTGTTGCTATTTCTTCTGTCGCGATGTTTTGTTACAATGTTTTGGACCTAAGCATGTTATTCAAAAGTTTACCAAAAGTACAATAGTAATATTTGTGTTAATTCTTTGATCATTCCAAAAATTGAGTAAGGGCTCGAACCTCACTTGTTTTAAAGAAAAGGGTGAAGATTGAAAACAATTGACAGTAAAAGAGAATTTGTTTTATAAAAATCAAGTTTCAATAGTAAGAGAATGATGAGCGTATTTTGAAGAATAAAAATGAGAAGCTAGATGTATTAGATGTAAAATTAGACAATAGTTAATAAATAGAGATACAAAACAAGCTTAGATTATAGTATTGATAATTTATAGGACAGATAAAGAATTATTCAAATAAATAAATTCGCAATAAAATCAGAAAAGATTAGGCGAATGATAAATAGACTTGATATTACTAGTACATTAAGGAAAAGTATATTTTTAAGGAAAAAAAAAACAAAACAAAGTTTGTTACAGCAGTATCAATTGATAGAAAAGAGTGGAAAAGCTTTGAGAGATAAGAGAATCAAAAGTTAGTAAAATTAAAATCAAATGTTGGATATTAAATAGAAGAATCAGTGAAGAATTGGGAATCAGAAGAGCAAAATAAAAATAGGAGATAGGTGGTAGCTGAGAATGAAGAGAAGAGAAACCCCGTTGTGCGATGTTTCAGGTACATCCACAGCAGTTGACTCAACATACTGCGAATCAAAACAATACCGTCTACAATCACAAATTATTTCCCATTCCCACATTGTCGCGCCCCTTTCTTTTAGCCGTCTCGACTCTGACCCTCGCTGGTCAAAGGTTTACGATCCGTTTCCACAGGCCACCAGCTAGGTCATCATGAAAACCAAGCCAACGTGGAGGTAAGAAAATAGGACACTCGCAAGGAACCAGAGCTATACTGTTCTGATCAAGATAATTCGGATGATCTAACAGAACTACGGATGTAGTTAGTTACGCTCCTTCCAGGATGTTCCTTACGTGGACGTCAACCGAAGAGCACGCAACAAGGTCAGTGCCATTGCATGCTCTTAGGTATCAATCCTTGGCCTGCAATTTAATATTTTTAGAATTTGGAAAAATTTAGATTTTTTTTAATTTTTTCTGAAGGCTGTACTGCCGTTCTACGCATAATTGTCCCATGTCATTTTTGGTCGATTCTGACTTTTTGTCATTTTTAGGTTTAGTTTGACGATTACTTTTCGAAAAACACATAAAATCTAGTACTTTGTTAGGAAACTCATCAAAAACAACACCAAGTCTGTTTGTCCCATCGTGGTACTTCTACGCATAATTGTCCCACCAAGTATTTTCTTTCGCGGAATCATTAGTTTTACAAAGCATTGTGTCTTGTTTACCTTTTGTAAAGCAAAAGAATAACAAATAAGAGTGATAAACTGCTAACTGGGGCAATTAGGGACATATAGGGTGAATAGGGACCTACGGGACAATTATGCGTAGAAACACAAAAAACGGTCGAAAAATTTCAATCGCGTTTTTCTCAGTTGCATTTTTTTGAACATGGGACAATTATGCGTAGAACGGCAGTGTATTAAGCTCAAAACATAAAAAATGATAAGCTTTATGAAAATTAGACTGTGGAGACGAGAATTTTTTTTGTGATTTTTGTATTATGATTTTTGTAGTTTTTCGCCAACCCAATAGCGTTAAAATTGAGAAAATTCTCTAAAACTTTTCCAAAGAAGGTATGTTGCTATCTCTGGCATCAAAACTGGGCTAATACGACTTTTTGAACAAATCAAATCAAAACCAGAAACAAAACATTCATTTCAAATTGACTGCTAATGAGTTGAGTCTATAGACTTAAAACAGCAGTTTTGCTTGAGTCATCATCGATGCCATCAATCCTGTGTGGCAGAGCAATACAACCCGACTCGATTCCCCTTTTCCGCACTGCCTGCCTGATAACAAAACGCCCAATCCAAAAGTAACTCGAATTACGCAACTCTCTCCTTCAGGCTTAAGCCAAAGGTAGAAACAGGTGTAAAGATTATTCCAAAGAACCAAACTCACCGCGCCTGCCGGACCTGCTTGCCGTACAGGATGATCCAGGTGGCCGCGGTACATCCGGCGATCGCGATCGCCACGTTCGGATTGGCCGCGATCTTGCTCAAGCTGGGGGCCATCGCTTAATTCCTCACTTCCTTCCTCTTTCCGGTGCCCCAAAAGCCTTTCTTCCGATTCTTCTTGGTTGGTTGCGGTGCGGTCGGTGGCCAACAGACCTTGAAACCCCTTGCCGCCGTGTGTTGAATGAACTGGCTTATTCTGTTTCGAGCTTTCCGAGCGCTGGATTGCACTTCTTCACTACTTTTTTTTTCGCCTTTGCCTGCTCAATTTGGACTTAATTTTTCCGCTCACTCACTCATTGAACCTCGCGCGGCGCGCGGACAATTGCCTGGCCCGCCGCACACACTTGACCCCGTCGTCGTCGTCGGAAAGGTAGGTGACACAGCACTTGTTACGTGCCCCTGGAACGGGAAAACTGACCAGCGCCCCAAAATTCGTTGCTCTTTTTTCTAGGGTTTCTCCTTCTTTCTTTCCTTTTATTTTTTGGCTAAGCCACTTCAAGCTATCACAATCCTTTGACCACTCGCTTGATTGAGCTTGAAGTTGGACTTTGGAATCGCTGCTGCTGCTCCGACTTGATTCCAAAACCACGGAACTGCACCCCGTAGAATCGACGCTACGAAACCGAAAAGCACAACAAAACTGGTCGCAAAAAAGAGGGGGAACACGCGAAAAAACGGGCTGAGTTGCGGACACGGATTATCCGGACACACACGGCTCACGACACGACGACGGCAAAAGGACGGTGACCGCACGGAACGAACGACATTTCTCTACTGCCGCTGGAACTGGCTGGAATCGATCGGTGGTGCGTGTGGAACTTTTTCTATTTTCTTCACCACACTGACTTTTCGAGAGAACTGTCAACAGCAAAAGGAGGTACTAGAATCGAGAAGGGACCGCTCGAACAGGCACTGTGGGAAAAATATTGGAAAAATGGAACATTTCTGTTCGAGTAGTTCAAGAAAGGTTGTGAGCCAAATTTTAAAAATACACGCAGAAAATTAAATTAAAACCGTTTGTGGCTAGGTTTGTGGTCGTTCAAAGTGTCAGCATGCTCAGAATAATGAGCTTTACCATTGCGTGAGGTAAAATCACCAAACTAAACTCGATTTTAGGATTCCGGATTCTATAATTATTTTTTTTTTATTTTGAAGACACCTCAAGGCATTTTTTTGAAATTTTTTTGTTTTTAATGGAGCACTTCCATTCGAGCAGTTTTTGCTTTTTTCTACAATGTATTTCTTATGGAGCGAACTGTCAAAAACTACTCGACTGCGGGTGCTCCATTTACTTTAAAAAAATGATAAAAATTTTGTGCAATGACTTTTCGCTCTGATTTACTTCATTCCCCAGTCACGAAATATTCTAGCAGCGCTGGTTCTGTCAGAATCCTGTTAGAACGGAAGAACATTTCTGGAGTTTTTTTTAATGGTCCAATAAACTAAATTTACAGTTTTTGCCAAGGTTTTTGCTTTTTTGGTGTTTTTGAAACCGCCTTGAATCAGCGATAATAAAAAAAAAAAACATCCAAAAAGCAAAAACTGTAATTTTGCTGGAAATTTTTGTTTATTGCGCCTCTTTTTAAAAAAAAAAAAAACTCTAGATTTCTGCTAGAATGCTGCAACAATATCCAGCTCTGTAAAAACTCTGCTAGAATCCTGCTACAGTCGACTCTCTGGCTGTCGATCTTCTCGATATCAATAATTCTCCATCGATGAATTCTTCAGTCCCTTCAATCTGCATATTTCAATTATCTTCATTTCTCGATATTTTCCCTTGCTTGAAGGATCTCTTCCTCGACGGTCCCTTGGATTCTGTTTGCTTTAAAAATCTCTTCCGGTTGTAAATATTTCGACGGTAACATTTCAAAAGGCATCATGTACATTTTGACACTTTCTGGGTTATTGCATATTCTGAAAGTACTCCTAATAAGCTACCTCTCCACCAAAAATGAGCAAAAGTTACTTCAGTAAAGTCTGTTTAATCATGATTTTAAATAAAGTAACATAAACAAAATCTCTGCCATCAGCAGTCCCTGTTTATATAGCCCTGTCAACCTGTCAAACAAAAGGCTACATAAACCTCGTGACGAAAAAAAAAGCAACATGAACAAAGCGCCATGTACATTCGGCGAAGAAAAACGAATCATAACAAAGCGTCCCCTCAATGACAGCAGAGTGATATAGACGTTGGTGATTTCAAAAGAAGTTATGTTTGTTTTTCGCAAATAAAATTACGGAAATAATGTTTTATTGAATTTGGATGACCAAGTATCAATAAAAGCAAGGTTTTTCATCGTTTGTTATCATTAGAACATCTTATTTTGCTTTTATATTAAAATGGGAATTGAAAATGGATGCTCAACATTCAAATGCGTTTTTCTCAAAACGCATGGTTTGTACATGATGCTTTTTGAAATGTTGGCATCGATTTTCACTTTCTCATGGCTTGCATAGACATTTTTCTTGGCGAGACGGAGCCTTGAAGGGTGTTTGACATTAGTTTGTTTTTGTTTGATGGACGTTGCCATGATTCTCTCCCATAGCTGGGTATCAAGAAAAAAATATTTTCAATCGAGTCTTCATTTTGCATCGTTCTGTAAACTGATGATTCTCTTCCTCGACGGTCCCTTGGATATTGACAACCAGGGAGTCGACTGTAGTACGGCGTGACTGGGTATGAGCAAAATAAAAACAAACAAAAAAGCTCAAAAAACAGCCAATGATCACGAAAAATACTGAAAAAGACAAAAACGGAAAATGGCGTTTGATGCTTCTTTGCGTGGTGCTTTTTAGCATTATTTTTGATGAAAAATCTAATAAGGCTTCATCCATCCCATCTCCCTCCCCCCCTTTGTCACGCTTTTCCTATACTCATAACCCGCAGTAATTATAAAAAATAAAAAATTAAATGCAAAAAAGTAAAAATGTAAACATAAAAAATCAAATATTTATTTATTTTAAAAATCCAAAAACTAAAAAATGCAATAGATGAATCCAGTTTGAAATGGCCGCTAAGTGGCCAGTGGTGTTAGAAATGACAGCTTCCATGTATTTTGATATGGGAGTTCTGGAAAACACTATTTTTAAGCAATAAAATGATTATTAATGGTAAAAGTATTGATTGATTAGGTGTAAAAAATGTGTCTTGAAAGTTATTTAAATAGAAACTGTTCGATAAAATTGCAATCGAGATAAGTACACCATTTGATTCAGCAGGAATTTTAAACTCCAAAATTATATAGTTTTCATCGAGGTTTTCATAATTTTTTTATGTTTTAACTATAAGTATTTTATTTTAAAAGAAAATTAACAAAAAGTATGAATATCGAGATATTTAGTATGGGACCTATCAAATATCTCACCATCAAAAAGCAGCGTTGAGTTTTCGCTGGATTTGTCTATAGAGATCTTTACAGTTTCTCTCACGCACACCACGATTCTGTGTTAGTATTTGTATTTAAAATATTGTTTTGGTTGTGATCGATTGTGATTGGCTGAATTGTGGCTGAATTCCAAGCAGCTGATTTTGTTTAGACTATTTTTACGCAGACATAGGCAAATCGAATAGATCAATCGTCTGTAAAAAACAGCTGTTTACCACGTGCTCGTGGTATAACAAAGGACACAGCTGATTTTGACAGACGAATCATTCTACTCGATTTGCTTATGTCTGCGTGTAAATTTTGTTACAAACTTACACACTCTCGCGCGTGGATATCTCTATAGAGTTATCTACGTGCGCATGTATTGCGTGTACGTACACGAAAAAGATTGAGGTTAAATTTTGTACCCGCCAGCAAAACAAATGGGGTTCTAGTGTGCGTGAGCTCGGGCTTAGATAACTCTATGCAGCTTGATCATTGTTTGCACCAGGACACTGTGACGAGAAGCTCGGCATGCAGAAAAATAAGGCATATTTGAATCAACAAAATGTTTTGTTGATTTGAAAATCAAGATTTTTGTTGAATCAAAACAACAAAAGTATTTTTGTGAAATTGAGAAAATCGAGGTTTGTTTAAACGTAAAATCAGTGTTTATTATATTCAACAAAAAAAATTAGTCGAATCTCGTTCAGACTGATACTTCAAAATATTTTTCTGCGTGTAGAAAGTCTTATAAACAAAATTCATAAATTTAAAGAACTCCGAAATCAAAATTTCAAAACTAAATCAAAAATCATACATAAAAATAAAAAAAAGGAAATACAATTCGTATTCGATTATCCGAAGTCTTACCCGAAATTTAACTCTGGATAATTGAATCAAGATTTTTTTATTTATATTTAAAGTAAGAAGAATTGAAGAATTAAAAAATATAATATTTCAATTATTATATTTTTTGATTGGATTTAACAAACAAAACATTTCAGAACTTTAAAATTAAAGAATACTCAATGTTTGATTTGTTTCAGTTTTAAGGCTAGTATGGAGATCGGAAGGAAAGGGGTCAAGAAACAGCTTTACGAACAGCAGAACAAAGGAGAGGGACCGTTTTCTTGGGGCTTCACCCTCTCTGGCTTGCTCTCGCTGCCGCTGCTGCCCATTTGAAATTTTGCTTGACCGGTTCCTTCCGATGTGCATACACCGCTTTAGTAGCTTTGAATTTAAAAATTTTTAAATTCAAGTTTTTTTTTTAATTTTGATTTGAAATTTTAATCTTTAACATTTAGATTTTTTTTATTATTGCAATCTTATGCCTCTGTCGAGGACTCTTATTCAGAAATACAGTTTAGTCTAGAATATCCAAATTTTCGATTATGCGATGGTTTGCATAAGACTTTGGATAATCGAATCTTGAACAAAACATACTTTTTTTATTTTCTTAAGCCGTTGCAAATATTTTTTGGTAATTTTATATCCCTTGCTTCTGGCCAAAGTCGAGGGGTAGGAGGCAAAAATATAAAATGAAAAATGGGAAAATTTAAATAACTAGCCATTATTGAAATATTGAAACGACGACGTTTCAATATTTCAATAAAAAATGTAGTGTAAACGAGAGTGTAAATGTATTGAATCAATACAGTCGGTTTACCAGAGGTTTACACCATCATTAGATTTAAAAAAAAAATCAAAAATGAGATTTCATCCAAATTTCATCATTTCATTTGTTTGCATTTTGGACTTATGATTTTTTCCGAATAATAAATAAAAATTATTTTTATTTTGGGAAAAAAGTTATCAACGCGAATTTTTAACTCTTTGACAAAAAGAATCCTTGGTCAAAATAAGAGTTTTATTTTCATTCAAGCCAGTTTTTTCAAACCTTTTTTTTTAAAAAGTAGGGTACTTTTTGGCGTGACTTTTAGTGATACAGTCGAGGATTTTTTGGTTGTGTGCACAGTGCATTTTCCAACAACTTTTTCATTAAAATTTGGAAATTCTGGCTTGCAAAGTAAACTTTTATATTTTTGCCCCCTTCGAGGGACAAAAATATATTTTTTTGCATCAGCCTGATCCGATGTGAATTTTTGGTGAGACCTGGAGCCTAAAGCGGTATACGCACTTCGGAAGGAACCGGTCAAGAAAAAAATCAAATGGGCAGCAGTGGCAGCGCAAGCAAGTCAGAGAGGGTGAAGAAAAGCCCCAAGAAATCGCTCCCTCTCCTTTGTTCTGCTGTTCGTAAAGCTGTTTCTTGACCCCTTTTCTTCCGATCTGCATACTAGCCTTAACATTTCAAAAGGGCACATATCTTCTGTAAATAAACAATGTATCCCTTTCACTCAAATGACAGTTTACATAAGGTGTGAAAGGGACACTCTCTTGTTTACAAAAGGTATGTGCCCTAATGAAATGGCAAGCACGAATTGACTCTGACACTGAACAAAAATTTAATAGATATTGCGCAATTCCCACTAACTTGGACTTCGCACTACATAATTGCTATCAATCGCACTATTGCGACTTGTCCAACTGACTAGGAAAATTTAAAATTTTCGCAAAAAAGGTCAAAGCGAGCCGCGGTTGCAGATCGTTTGTCAGCTGTCAATCGCAATTTAAAAGTGCGAAACGTCCAGTTTTGTGGAAACTGCGACTGGAAATGTAAATAAACATAAGCTGGCTGCCTAGTTTTTTTTGAAATGTCGACCGGGACCGTGGTGTAGGGGCAAGCGTGGTTGTCTCTCACCCAGTCGGCCTGGCTTCGATCCTAGAAGGTCCCGATGGTAAATTTCGAGACGAGATTTGTCTGATCACGCCTTCCGTCGGACAGGGAAGTAAATGTTGGTCCCGGTCTAACCTAGAGGTTAGGTCGTTAGCTCAGTCCAGGAGTAGGAGTCGTCTCCCTGGGTCCTGCCTCGGTGTAGTCGCTGGTAGGCAGGTGGACTTACAATCCAAAGGTCATCAGTTCGAATCCCGAGGTGGATGGAAGCTTAGGTGTAAAAAGAGGTTTGCAATGGAGCACTTCCATTCGAGCAGTTTTTGCTTTTTTCTACAATGTATTTCTTATGGAGCGAACTGTCAAAAACTGCTCGACTGCGGGTGCTCCATTGCCTCAACAATCAAGCCTTCGAACACCTAGTTTCGAATTAGGAATCTCGCAATCGAGAACGCCAAGGCAATGCTGTAGAGCGAATAATTTGGTTTTTGATTGTTGTCAAAAGTGCGGGCAAAATCCAAGTTACAATGAAAGGATCAATAAAATATGTTGTTTAAAATTGTAAAATTTTACCAAAAATAAAAATTCAATCTAATTATTGACAAATCAGTAAAATATTTTCTAATATTAAATATTTTTATTCCCATAATTTTCAAATTTTCTGTTTTAAGATAACAGCAAAGATTTCTGTTTTTCTGAGAGCATGTGAGCGCCCCTATTCAAACTTCGAGCAGTTTATGCTCCAACCCCTCTTTCCAATCTAGTACCTCCTCCAAAACATATGTCAACACACACCCTTCAGTCAGGCCTGCAGCATAACCATTTCGCGCCCACTTTGCTGTTTACCATCATCAAGTGCATTGTGTTCGCTGTGCGTGTCGCTCGAAGCAAGTTTGGTTTGGTTAAACCAAGTTTAAGTTAAACTATTGTGCCCTAAAAATCCCTCGCAATGTCCGCCCTGGATGAAATCACCAACAGTGCCGCGGCCGCAACGGCCCAGCAAAAGGCCATCGAGAACGCGAACCGGCAAACCGCTCCGATGGCCCCCTTTCCGGAGTTTCTCAAGTAGGATTTTTTTGTCATTTTGAATTTAGTTGTTTTAATTAAAATTACTCTAGGTACGACGACAACGGCTGCTCGCTGGACCTCTACTGCAAAAGGAAACCCGACATGGAACCGAAAATGCTCAAATGGGCCTTCAAGCTGGCGGAACGGAACGTTGGTCCCCAGTACAAGGCGTGCAGTCTGGGTTGGCAACCGAAGGTCAAACAGTCCGACCTCAACAAGAACTGGGCCCGCTATCTGGTGGCAGTGGATCGTGCCACGAAGAAACCCGCCGCGTACACGATGTTCCGGTTCGATCTGGATTACGGCCGGAGTGTGGTCTACTGCTACGAGATGCAGGTCGAGGCGGAATTCCAGCGGAAGGGGCTGGGCGGGTTCATGATGAAGGCGCTGGAAAAGTTAGCGCAGCATTACCGACTGGAGCGGGTCGTGTTGACGGTGCTGAAGAACAACGAGGACGGCATGAAGTTCTACCGGAGGTTGGGCTACGACATCGACGAGAATTCCCCGGACAAGGCGGACAACGAGGCGTACGAAATTATGAGCAAGTTGATGCTGTAGGCTTTTAAGAACGTTTATTTTGTATATTTCGTTTCCACAATCTCAGACTGAATAACAAAAAAAAATATCTCACTCGCTTAACAACTAAATCTTCAATATTTGCCGAAAATCTCCTCCAAAAAGGTGGCCAGCTTGACGTCCCGTTCGCTCAGGCCGCCGCAATCGTGCGTGGCCAGCGTGACCTGCACCTTGTTGTACACGTTGAACCACTCCGGATGGTGGTCCATCTTGTCGGCCAGCAGCGCCACCCGGGTCATGAAGCCGAACGCTTCGTTGAAGTTCTTAAAGAGGTACTCCTTGTAGATGGCGTCGCGACCGGCGGCGGCCATGGTCCAGCCGGCATCCAGCAGGGGTTGGAGCAGTTCCTTGCGCTGGGCGTCGGTCAGTTTGGCAACCTGCGGGAGGGAATAAGTTATACAGTTTTCACCCAAACTCGCATCGACTTCTGTCAGCGTGTAGCTTGACCCAAATCTGCCAACCTAACGACAACAAAAGTGAAGGATAAAAAATCACGCGCTGTCAGATTTTCTCAGTCACCTCGTGGAGCGCGTAGAGTGCGGACGTGTTGCTTTTACTTTGAAAAATAGTTTCAGTTTAGTTTTAGTGAAAGTTGTGTCGTTTTCTTCTCTGAAATCGCCCCGTCGAAAAATAATCTTTACAGTCCAATTATTCTCTGCGTGACAATTTCACCGTCGACCATCTTCGAACGCAACAATGTGGTTTCAACATTAATTTTAAGAAAGGAAAAAAAAATGCATGTTTGAATCAACAAAACGTTTTGTTGATTGGAAATTTTATGTACAACGGTAAAAAACACGATCAAAAACCATTTCTACACGCAGAAAAATAAGGCATATATGAAGCATCAAAACGTTTTGTTGATTTGAAAATCAAGATTTTTGTTGAATCAACGCTAAACGTCAAAACAACAAAAAAAAAATTGTGGAATTGAGAAAATCAAGGTTTGTTTCAACGCAAAATCGGCGTTGATTATATTCAACAAAAATTTTGTTGAATCAAACCTCGTACAGGCTGATTCTACAAAATATTTTTCTGCGTGTTATCACTTTTTTTCATTTTAGTCACCTCGTGGAGCGCGTAGAGTGCACTTTTTTTTAACAAGACAACATTTTTTCGATAGATCAACTATGGTCCCCTTGGAAGGGGATCGAAGCAAACTGTGCGCGGGTTCGGACGTTCAAAATTTTTCTCGCTGTCATTTTGTGAAAAAAATCTAGAATTTGAAAAAAAAGTGTGGTGTAGTGGAATTTGAAGGCAAATTACGGGATGGTGCCATTGAAAATACGGTTTCCGCGATTCGTCGGGGCGATTGCTACCCCAGAAGGTGCCGGGAACTGCGAGCTCTCATCAATACCAGCGAGCTGTTGGATTTGGACCAAGGATCGATTTCTAAAGAAATTCATCAAGGCTTGCAGCAGCACATCAACACCCCAGCAGTATCCGTTCAGGCGAGATCTGTTTCTATGCTGGAAGCTGGAAGACTCGTGGCGAATCGGTCGGGATGGACCAACCCGTGAAGTTTTTCTTATTTGGTGAGATCTTTCCTATATAAATATCAAAATACTCTTTCACTTATACTAACATTCATTCAGATCAATAAAGACAAACCACGCCAATTTAACTATATACGCGGTAGGGTGTTCCCTTGGTCGTTCGCTGTGAGTTGTGGATTGCCTGCTTCTCTAATGAAGGTTCGACTAGGGGGGCATGCTTATTAATTTCTCGTCGCTCCATACCCTCAGTGACGTGATGGGAGCAAGGGCGTCTATGCGAAGTGTCCCTACACCCGCTACAAATTTCCGGCGCTTGGGGAGGGAAGCGGGAAACCATTTTGATCTATGCGCCGGTATTTGTAGCATTAAAATTCGTGCAAAAAAAACTTATGCACGTGGGTGTACAGATCATGGAGTAAAAGATGATCGAATTGTTCACCTAGCGCTCACATGTGTTCCAGGACCAAGTTGCCTGCGGGTATGGGGATCATACATACATACATACATACATCAACTATGGTCCCCTTGGAACGAACTGGCAAGTAGGAGCTTTTCTGTCAAGAAGACCCGCGAGGTTAATTTTTCAAATTGATTTAAAAATCCATTTTAAACTCTTTGTGGTCGTACAAGGGTCATTGTACTCAGAAAAATAAGCTTTATCGCTGTAAACAATATCAGCAATCTAAGCTTCATTTTAGGACCCAATTGAGGAAATCAAGGTTTGTTTTAACGGTTTCAACGCATTTTTTTGTTGATAATATCAACAAAGATTTTGTTGATTCAAACCTCGTATAGGTTGATTTTTGTTTAGGGAAACCAAAAAAAATGTAAAATCTTTACTTATACCCTATTGATTTTTTAGGATAAATAACTAACTTCCATTACAAAAGCCAACTCGGTCCTAACCAGGTCCCAGTACCGAAAAGGACCAAATAAAAATAATTTTATGAAAAAATAAAACTAACTTCCAATTTTCAGCCGGTTTGTATAGAGAACTGTCAAACGGAGGTACCAATCGAGCAAAAGACAAAGGATTTTGGTACTTCCGTTTGACAGTTCTTGTCCTTCGAGAGAAAAAGCAAGAATTTCTAAATTCCACCAAAAGGTGGCGTAAAGTTCACCTCAAAACAATCCGAGCTAACCCTGAAGAGTTTTTAGCGATTTAAGGAAGACGTTTTTTTAATGAAAAAAATATTTCTACAAATTTTAACGATCTTTAACTACCATTAAAACTTAACCGATTTAGCTCAAAATAGGCATAGTTACATATTTTTGCCTAAGGTTAATTTTATTGCCATTGATTTGCTAGGAATGCAAACATTGTGCTAAGCAAAACTAAGCGGAATTCCATTGTTATATTGAGATTTTATAAACATTGAAAATGAGAATTTAAAAATTCAAAAATATTCATTAAAACTCCAACAATGCAGTGACATGTAAATTGTTAAAAGTTTAAGTTGGTTGCACTATTTTTACTACTTTTTTTTAAGTTTTTTGACAAAAATATTGCTTTTTGATATTTTGTAACATTGTTGAAGCGAACGACATAAACTTTGAAAAATAAAATTCAGAATTTCAATTTGAAATAAAAAATCTATGTATGTATGTATGTATGTATGATCCCCATACCCGCAGGCAACTTGGTCCTGGAACACATGTGAGCGCTAGGTGAACAATTCGATCATCTTTTACTCCGTAATCTGTACACCCACGTGCATAAGTTTTTTTGCACGAATTTTGGTGCTACAAATACCGACGCATAGATCAAAATGGTTACCCTCTTCCCTCCCCAAGCGCCGGAAATTTGTAGCGGGTGTAGGGACACTTTGCATAGACGCCCTTGCTCCCATCACGTCACTGAGGGTATGGAGCGACGAGAAATTAATAAGCATGCCCCCTTAGCCGAACCTTCATTAGAGAAGCAGGCAATCCACAACTCACAGCGAACGACCAAGGGAACACCCTACCGCGTATATAGTTAAATTGGCGTGGTTTGTCTTTATTGATCTGAATGAATGCTAGTGTAAGTGAAAGAGTATTTTGATAATTATATTGGAAAGATCTCACCAAATAAGAAAAACTTCAGGGGTTGGTCCATTCCGAACGATTCGCCACGCGTCTTCCACCTTCCAGCATAGAAACAGATCTCGCCTGATCGGATACTGCTGGGGTGTTGATGTGCTGCTGCAAGCCTTGATGAATTTCGTTAGCAATCGGTCCTTGGTCCAAATCCAACAGCTCACTGGTATTGATGAGAGCTCGCAGTTCCCGGCACCTTCTGGGGTAGTAACCGACGAATCGCGGAAACCGTATTTTCAATGGCACTGTTGCTGGTATCCATAGTCATTCCGTAATTTTTCTTCGAATTCCACTACATCACACTTTTTTTCAAATTCCACATTTTTTTTTCGCAAAATGACCTTCAATTTGAAATAAAAAATCTAATTTAAATATTATTAAATGAAAATATGGAGTTTAAGATAATTTTAAATATTTTTCTAATATCCAAAGAGGCTGGTAAAAATACGAGACAAGTTAAATCACAATTCCAAAGTTCCCTGAAAAAAGAATTACAGCTATTTAATTCAAAAATTCATGCTTGATTAAAATTTGATTTAAAAATTGATTTTGGGCTTTGGCAAATATTTAGAACGAAGCTCGTCTAAAAACGAGTTGAAATGTGTCCTTCAAATACTAGGATTTGTACAATTTTGTAAGTTTCGACATTTTCTTGAGTTTGGATTTATCTTGTAAAAGAATTAAAATAATGAAATTAAAAGAAAGCGAAATAAATTGATAAGAAACCGTAATCGGAGAGTTATAAGGAGCCAAAAATAATCAAAATTATGTTTAAAACAACATAAAAACAATGGCTTCTAGTCAGGCTATTGTAAATTTTATTTAAAGATTTTGTATCTCCCCTTAAAAAATCCTCAAAAATCCGGAAAAAAAATTTTTTTGCTGAAATTTTAAATTTAATTGCACAAACTTGTACAATTGGTTGATAACTTTTTAGAATATGTTAATTTTTGCATTTTTAGTCAAAACGAGCACTCTTATATTCTTTACAAATTTAGATTTTTGGGATCACAGATCGGAAAAATGCATAAAACTTTATAAAAAAATACATAATTTCATTGATATTTTGCAATTTTCCGGTAGTTATATTAAATTATATTATTATTTATTGCTATTAAAATTCTTTTCAGAGGCCGCAAAAAGGCCATTCAAAGTATGGACAAAAAAATGAATAAGCTCTTAAAAAAAAAAATTAATAAATTAGCTGTAGAACCATGTGTAAAATTCTAACAAACAAAAACATGAATTTAAAGCCTTACCTAAATAAATAAAAAAAGCTTCATTAAAAATATATCATAAAACAAACCAGAAAATTGAACAATAGCATTTTAAGATTTCTGAAATAAAGAAAGCTAAATAAAAATAAAACAACAAAAGAAATATCTAAGATGCAATTATAAGAAAATATAGCTATTATAAACAAGCATTAAAGAGTTTAAATTAAAGCACATCAAAAAACTTTATAACCGAGAAGCATAAATCTCACATTTATAGAGCGCGATAATGCCGGAAGAATAATCAATCACGAAAACGAAAAACGTTCAAGGTTAACGAGCTCACGAAATAAAATCAACTTTCTAAAATGTAGATTACAAGCTCAAACCAACGAATCTAGCTACTTGAAATAAACTGCAAAATTTACAACTGAAAAATTAACTTTTAATGTAAGATCTTCAAATAATCGATATTCCCACAGCATCACAGCAATGGTGGCTCGAGCCACTTGTTGCACTTACCATTTTGCGTTTCTTGGGTGTTTTAATCGCTGAGCTGTTGCTGCTGGCACTCTCCGCCTGTTGACGTGTTCCGATCGAGACTGATCGCCTCTGCTGGAGTCGTTGATTGGTCTGTTGGGAAGAGAGCGTAGAGATAATGTGATTTCTGAACCCCTCAAGTCAAGTCGAGCTAGAGACGCTGCTTTACTTGGTTCAATGCTGCTGGTGTGAGTGTTGCAATGCCTTCAATTCGTTTCCAAGTGCTGCTGCTCCCCACTGCTTGCGAATGTTGTCCTCCCCCCAACAGCACTGCTGTCGGTCCATCGAGCCGGAATGAGTTTGAAGACCACAGGCGATTTGGCCCTGTGAGGTGGGGGCTTTTGGTGAAAAAGTTTGATATTGTTTGAAATTATGTGTTTTCCTTATTAATTTTACTCACCTTTTAGAAAGCAACATTGACGAAATATTCTTCAGAATCATTTTTATGAGTAATTGGAAAAAAATGTGAAAGAATTGCGAGATCAAGAAAGATTATTTTTCAAAACAATTAAAATTGTACCACAGTTTACTAGAAATGTCACCGCTTTGAGCTTACACGTTCACAGAGTTTGATTGCAGTTATATAAAAATGTGGCCAAAATTAACAAAATTAAAGAAGTAAAAATTGTCATAAAAAATCTTATTTTCAAGATTAGCTCACTAATCCACAAAGTTTTCTTTTGGATTTTTTCCGTGTTCATTTTGAGTAACATTTGTTTTGCGGAAAACATTTTCTTTCTTGTTTTCATCTCTTATTTTATGTTTTCTTGTTTAATTTTCAGCTTCTTAATTTTTATTTATCTTGTTTATATAATGTTTGTTTCTGATAGTATTTAGTTTATCTTACCTCCTCGTAATGTGGATTTAGCTCGTAGCTGGATTTTCTGGCATCTTCTCACGGTCATTGGAAACGGTCGTGGATAGACCTAGGGATTCCCAGTTGGAGTGAAAAAATTCAATTTGTAGAAAAATTATGGATTAAAATTTTGCTTTTTTATCACTTCTCCGACATCAGGAATAATTGTTTGAACATGCTCGCAATTTTTTTATTCGGTCTCAAAAATATTATTTTTCTTGCAAAAACTTTCATTTTTAATCACATAATCACCCCTAGTTCTGGCTTGATGCCGCCATCATGCGACCGCGTGCTCTTTTTGTCAACAAAGCTGCAGCTGCATGTTTTCACATTTTCTATAACGATACCATTAAATATCATAAAAATTATTTGAAAAAATGCGTAGGTTACTGCATTTTTTTTTGAAAAATATAGGAAATGCTTATGAAAATCACAGCCGAAGTAAAGCCCAGAAAATCGACACTTTTTTAAACATTGGCAAAGTCACATAAAACAATTCAAATCAGCCAACCCATTAATTACCATAAGTTTTAAGAGTTCTTCTTTCCAATACTTTTAACAGATCAAAAATTGGATGAGGCGGGGACCCAAACAATAATATTTTCTTATTTAGCCTATAATTTTCGTTTGGTCCTAAACACAATTTTCATATCATTACTTTAAAAAAATAGGGTTAATTTCAATTTAAATCAATAGAACGGAAAGTTACATAAAAACTTGAGCCTTGTAATTTTGTAATTTGTAATTTATTGGAAACGATAGCCTGTTAGTATAACACTTTGTATCAGGTTAAGGAAAGAGCCTTAAAAAGTTTATATATGTCACATATTTAAAGAACGGGAAAATGCACATCTATTTAGAGATTTTTCCGTCATTTTTCAGAGATAATGTTTGCATGTATGGAACATTTTAAATGCAAAGAAAATTTCGATGAACAGGATCGCTTGAAAAACTAAATTTAATTTTTTTATAGCAAAACTTTTAGGCAATCGACGATAATGGACGATAACTCATTTTCATAATCTTTCTAAAATTTACTGAAATTGAATTGCTTTCAGAATTTTTTGAAGTTTTGAAGATTTTTTTTATTTATTTGAATTTTCACTTTATTTGTTGTATTTGTATTTGTTGAAAATACTAGAATTTTCACAATTCGCTATAAGGCAAAGTTTTGTATGCATTTTCGCCTTATTTTTTGTAATATTCTAAAATATTCATAAAAAACCGTAATTGTTCGAATGTACTCAAATTATCATGATTTGCAATATGGGTATCAAACGAAGCAAAATTTTGAATGTATTTTCAGTTTATTTCAGTGTTTTGTAAAATATAAAAAAGTTAACAAATTACCGTATTTTTTGTAAATACTCTTTTTTTATTGAAGCAAAATTTTGCATGCTTTTTAACCTTTTTTAAGTTTTTTTTTGTTGAATACTTAAATTTTCACAAATCACCGTAATTTTAGAAAAAAAAGTATTTTAACGAAAATACTCAAATTTTTCATAATTTGCAATATAGGTATCAAACGAAGCGAAATTTGGTATGCAATTTCACTTTATAAATACTTAAATTTTCACAATATATTTTTCGAATGTACTCAAAATTTTCATAATTTGCAATAGGCTATCAAACGAAGCGATTGCGATTTTAATGTATTTTAAATTTATCCCAGTGTTATTGTAAAATACTAAAATTATCATAAATTTAAGCATTTTTTTCAAAATACAGTTTTTCAAATATGCAATATGGGCTGCATTTTCAATTCATTTTATATTAAAAAATAAAATAACTAAAATTTATTTTTTAAATACCCTATATTTTATTTAAATTTGAATATTTTTGTAGAAATGCATACAGAATTTCTTTTGCAAATCATGAAAATGTGAGCACTTTCGAAAAAAATACGGTGTTTTGTGAAAATTTGAGCATTTAACAAAAACTTAAAAATTATTTGCTTCGTTTGATACCTAATACACTAGTGATTGGTACTAGCAATAGTGGCCGACAGCTATTAATTCGACTTGGTTTTGTTTTGACAATTAAACCCTCTACTGCCAAAATTTAATTACTAATTACTTAACTTCTTTTGCTTTATGTTTTTCTTGTTTCATTTTTAGTATTTCAGTTTGAATTTATCTTGTTTAGTTTACGTTTGTTTTTGGTAGTATTTGGCCTATTCTACCACCTCCTATCATTACATTTTTCCTCTTTATTTTTTCATTTCAAATGGCACGATTATCATTAAAATTGTAAAAAAATGCGTAGAGGCATAGTCTGGGACACTAACAAAATTACTGCATACTTCTTTTTACTTAAAATATAGAAAATGTTAGTAAAATACACAGCCAAAGTTGACCCTTAAAAAACTGTCATTTTAAAAATATTGGCAAAGTCACATAAAACAAGTCAATCTACGAACCCATAAATTTTCTAAAGTTCTAGAGTTCATCTTGTCCAATGCTTGTAAAAGATTAAAAATTGGTTGAAAAATGAATTTTCGGCGATTTTTTAAATCGAAGCCCATCTAAATGCGGGGTTGGGTTGTAGAGGGTTAACATAATTTGGTTGGATCGGGTCAATTTTAGAAATATATGAAAAATGGGTTATCGTTTGATAGAGTAACCGAAAAAAGGATATATTATCGATTTCGTCCTGACGAGAACTATTGTTATCGAACCTCGAAAATTTTCTCTTTAGCAACCTTGCTAGAAATGTATTTATTTGATTAAGAATAGGGGAGAGTGGGGAGACTTGATCCCCTTTTTTTGTATCGCACAAAACTCTGTCAATTTCTCACAAAACTATGATCTTTTTGCATGAATTGAAAGCTTAAACATTCAACTATGTATGACTGATAAGGGTATTTCACCAGATAAACTCTTCGAATCATGCCAAGTGTTTTAAAAAAATATTTTAAACCTGCATTTTCAAAATGTTGGGGGTAATTTGATCCCCCTTTCATCATTTTGAAAAAATCTTAAGCAAAATGTTTCTTATTCATCCAAACTTTTTATTTTTTATAAGTTACAGCAATTTCACATTAAACCTGTACGTTTGTTTTCAAAATATAACAAGTTTAGCATGCAAAATATTTAAAAACTTGAAATTTTCTTTTTTAGACCAAAATTGAGCATGTTTACAAAAGCTGGTAATTTTTGTTTACAAAACTTTTGAAAAATGGTTCAAACTGCAGTAAGTTATGTACAACTATACTAAAGGAAACTATGTACGAAAACCCAGCCCAATTATTTAATCTTGAGGCTGATTCCAGTGACTGTAAAAATGCAGGGATCTAGTCTCCCTAAATGCATTTTTTTAAACAATTGATTGTAAAAATAGTATGACGATAAATTTAACGTCAAATGCGTAAGGGTTTTGGAGTTGATATGTTTATCAAACAATTCATGTATAAAAAATATTTTTTTGAATAATTTTTGAGTGTTTTCCAGACTTATCAAAACAAAGAAAAAAGATCTCTTGGAAGTTTTTTGCTGCACTTTTTAGAAAAATGTGTGTAACTCAATCTAATCATTTTTTAATTTTTTTCTTTGTTTTCTACAATGAGTTTTAGTCAATTTCGCACAACTTTCTAGAACAAAGCTAAATGTTTTACCCACATGCTGACGAGATACAGGCTTGGGCTCAAGTGTCCCCGGGGATCAAGTCTCCCCACTCTCCCCTACATAAATAATGTATTTTGAGTAGTTAAACATAAATTTTACAAGTGTTTTAATGAAAATTTCGATTTAGTCTTTGTCTTTCTACAAATCAACGAATGTTTCAAAACTTTCCTCAAATCAGCTAAATTCTCCCAAATGTCCTTTTATAAAGGAGCAAAAACACAAATCACCCAAAAGCCCTTTTCCAGCGGCCTCTCGCCGATTCCGCTCTTCACTGCTCGATTCAACACGTGCTCCAGCCGCGGGACGCAGGCGCCACATCTGTCAACCGATCCGACGGTCTCTCTGTTTTCGTCATTTCGATCCCTTCCGTCCTCCTTCTTACTCCCTCTGGAGACCCTCTTTTGCGGAAAAAGGGGGACCGAGATGGAGAATGTGAAGAGTTCTTAACGAAAACTGTGATTTCAATTTTTTGATTGTTTTTTTTTTCTTTTTTATTTTGAAATAAGAGAAGTTTTTCAACATTGATTGTTAAGATTTCTGTAAACTTTGTTTTTATTTTTAAATTGATTTCCTTAGCATTTTAAATGGCTTAATATGAAGCTGAAAAGTGACAGCTCCTTTGTTTACACCTTTAACGGTGTACACGCTGACACGGAATGAGTCAGTTTTAATCTCTTTTCGAATTAAAAACAGATCTTTTTTCAATTACAGTTTTCGCACAGAATTCCGAAGGAAAACGCACGAGGGTGGAAAACTCATTTTCCATCCCTTTTCCCCATTCAAGAAGGGGGACGACTGTTCAAGCTTTCTGCTGGTTTGGTACGCCTAAACTTGGCCAGTTGGATTCAATCATTATTCGTTCTCGATTCGATCCGGGCGCGTTTCGGTCGCAGCAGCAGCAGCAGCTGTGTGGTGGGGTAGATTTTCAACCGCGAGTCCAACACAAAAAGAAAAACACTTCTTCCGAGAGGCAGGGAAAACATTTCCTCGCGGTTTCGCGTAATTTTGGACACGGTGTTTTTTAGCGGAAAATTCCAGGGGGGAACCCTTTGATTGGGTTTTGTGAGTTTGTTTTTCTGTGCAATGAGTTTTCCGGACGGGAAAATCGTTCAAAATTTCCAGAATCGTCACCGTCACCTGGAAAAGGACCGAAAAGTGGGCGAGGTGTAAAGTGACGGAAAAGAAATAATAAAAAAAGGAAAAGAAAGGGGGTTGTTTGTGGGGCATTGGGGGTGGTTGTAGAAGGAAGAACGACAAGAAAAGAGTTGTGTGTGTTTTCCTCTGGCATATGCACATGAAAAACGAGGAAAAAACCACGAGCATTACGAGACACAAGTGGAAAATTGGAGCACTAGGGCAGCAAACGTGTATGAGTTTTCTGTGTTATCCCGAGTTGGTGTGTGCGGATTCGTCGTGTCTCGAGCAACACTCGAATCCTTCGCGAATGGAAAAGTTTACGCAAATGTCAAGGTTTTCCCGGCCCCGAATGCAAGTTGTTCAAAAAAGCTAACGCTGAAAAAACGGGGTAAAAAGTGTGCTAAACTTGAGGAAAACCCCCTTTTCCCTAATTGAAAACCCACACTGAACGCTTCGTTCAGAGCAACAGAGTGCTTTCAAATCGCGGAAAAAAACGAGGAAAATAAGTTTTGTGAAGACACACACACACACAAATACCATCGCAGGATCAAAAGGATAACATTGGTCTCGGCGAAACGTGAAAAGGAACAAACAAAACCGAACCGAAGAAAAGTCCTATCTCATCGCGGCGGCTCGTGATGGTTCTAAGCAAAAGGTGAGTAACTTCCGTTCAGTGTGTACCACAACGGTGCGTTGTCCTGATGTGCCGTTTCTTTTTTTTTTGTTTGACATTTATCGCGTTCGTTACTGCGCTTGTTGTTGTTGTTGATTTCTTACATCATCCTCTCGTCCTACGTCGCGATGGACGAGCGAGCGCGATGATGCGATTTTGTATCTTTTCTCATTTGTCATTAGTGGGTTTTGGGGTAATAAAATAAGGAGATGTTTTATGGATTTAACCCTGGTGTGGGTTTGCTGAAAAGATTTTTCATGAATTGCAATTTTTGCAAAATGGTCGATAAAATTTAACTTGAGAATTAAATTTCTGTTCAACTTAACATTGAAAGTATTAAAATGTTTGTGCAACTTGGGGCAAATATTGAACTCTAGTATAACTTACTCATTTTGATATTGATCTTTTGAAAAATAAGCGATTGGATTAAAACAAATGTTTGCTTTATTTAAAACATATAAAAATCAAACTATGGAGCAATCGCCCAGAAAGGGTTAACATTATTTGGCAATGCTGCCAGTTATTAAGAAAATCACGATTTATGGATGACATTGAAAACTCTATCAATATCTTTGTGAAAAATTGTACTGTGTTTGATCCACTTAAAACTGGATTTTTTTGCAAAGATAAAGTTTTTAAATTGAACTTTATAAAAATCCTGATTTTTCCATGCCAAATTTTGAGTTATAGTTTTTTTTAAGAGATGCACAAAACACAAACAAAAATTATTAGATTTAAAGTCGAATCCTGAATTCTAATGTTCTTTTGTAAAATTAATTATTATTTATTTAAAAATTTTAAAAAACAGCGGCCATCAATGTCCAATTCAATAATATTGTATTTTTTTAACCAGTGTCCATCCTTGTCCATCTTTAAAACAATATTTTATATTTAAAAATCTGAAAATATCTTTTTTTTTGAAAAGTTGAGAAATTTTACAGATGCTTCACTTTTCAACATTGAAAATTTGATCAATTAATGGTTTTCAAGACAACATCGATTGCAAATTATGGGTGAATGAGATAGAACTTTAAAAAAACTTATTTTTGAAATTTTTCATTCTTTACAAGGTCATATCTCAGCAACCAAAGGGTGGATCAACAATACCCACACAGCAAAAAAAAAGTTTAATTTTGGAATGTTGAAAATTATGTAGGTTGCAATATTGACCCTTTTTTGAGTAATATTACCTAAACACGTGTAAAAATGTGAACCTGATGAAAATTCATCAAAAACTGATGAAAATTCATCAAAAACTGATGAAAATTCATCAAAAACTGATGAAAATTCATCATTTTTTGATGTAATATTACACCATTTTTGGTCATAAAATCTGTCACCATTTCCTGATGAATATTACTAGGCTTAGTGATTTTTCACGCTCGAAAATTGCGAAAATTCACGGGACCTCAATTTCAAAACACCATATTTCACGCAAATTTCATGGAACGTGATTTTTTTTTAAATAACGCGGAAATTTTTATGTTTGAATCACAGAAACTACTTTTCATGCTTCATGATATATTATTCTTCAAAAAACAAAAAAAATCTTTCATAAATTTTAACGTGATACAAAAAAAATCTCCTAATTTTCAAAAAAAATATTCCACCTAGTTTATGGATGGGCTCTATATATTTTTTGGTATAAACTGTGTGCATTCTCATTTATTGAACTTTTTTTTAAATATTTGACTTATAAAGTAAAAAAGATTTCGCTGATTTGCATAATTTTATTGAATTTCAAAATTTTACAATCTTGTCCAGCAAAAAAAGAAATATTTTGAATTCTCATTAAAAAAAATTTTAAAGTTTTTCATCCCCCTTTCCAAAATTTCTATTTTAAACCAAAAGTAAATAAAAATATGATTTGTAAAGAAATAAAAATCATTATTCAAAATGAAATCAAAAACATAAATGTAGATTTTTTTTATACTTTCACGGGAAACACCCAGAAATTTTTTTTTAAGTTTTTAAAAGTTGATTTCAAAGCTTTAATTTTATTTTGAGTCAAACAAAGCATGAATCTTTTAATTTCTTTTGAAACTTGACCTTTCAAATAAAATAGCAGTAAAATTGTTATTACAGCGAATGAAAATATTACTAAACTTGGTAAGTTTTTAAAAACATTGAAAAATCTGAACAATTCTTCAAATGGTTCAAATCAAGCTTTTCAATTGAAAACTAATATAATTTACTAAAATAGTCTGTATGGATGAAATATTTATTATGTTCATTATAATTTATAAAATTTCACGGGATTTCATGGGAAAAGCAAAATTTCACGGGATTTCATGGGAAAAGCAAAATTTCACGGATTTCACGCTGTCCACGAAATCGTGAAATTTCACTAACCCTAAATATTACCATATTGTTTTCTGTGCAAAAACAATTGTAGATAATTTTCTCAGCTTTTGAATATCTGTAGTTTGTTTTTTGAAATGGTCCAAATTTTCAGTTTTTGCTTTTTGGGTGTTTTTGATAACCCTGACTCAAGGCGGTTTCAAAAACGCCCAAAAAGCAAAAACTGGAAATTTGGTTTGTTGGACATTAAAAAAAAAAACAAAAAACTCCAGATATATTTTTTCATAGATAAACAAGGATGGATATTTTTTGTTGTTGAAATAAAATGGCATTTTTCAATAATTTAACTCAAAAACGGTGCACTTAGAGCGATCAATTTTCCGTCCTGGGAGAAAAATTCCCGGAAAAATTAAAAAAAAATATTTCCCGTTTCTCAGGGAGTTTGTTAATGTTCCGGGAATTCCCGAAATTTATGTAGAATTATTAATTTTCATATGTTTGTGACACATTTTTTAAATGTGCATAAATTATAAAATGAAATTACTTAATGTGTTTTAATTCAATTCAATTTACGGTTTAATATTTAATATCGAAGTTATTTCAGATAATACTACTACTACTACTAAAACTGAAAATAAATCTTGCCTTCTTTTTGTCAACAGAAATCACGATATTACTAATAAAACAGATTTTTTCAAGTAAAAAAACACGAAAAGATAGATTTTAAATGAAAACTTAAATGTGCTGAAATCACAAGACTTATGCTAGAAATGATATTTGCCATTAAAAACATAATTTCTCCATGATTTTTTTTTTGTTTTTGGACGATTTGAAAGACAGTTAAGAAAATGACCATAAAATATTTACTTTATTGAAGATTTATTGTTTTTTTAAGCAGGTAAGCCAATAATTGATCCCCACAGTTATTTTGAGCATAAAAGTTGCATTCTTGTTCAAATTGGATGAGAAATATTGATCCGTATCAGGTTAAAACAATTTTCAATCAATTTCTAATTTCCCGGAAAAAAATTCCCGTTTCCCGGGATTTTGGTAATCCCGAAAAATTTATCACTTTATCTGGTCGGTTACCAAAAAAATAATAATTTAAAAACCCTTAAAGCGTTCTTTTTGTTCATATTCAAGAAATAATATTTTCATTAACTTATCAATTTTTTTAAAACATTTTTTAAGAGAGTCTTGATTTTCCTGTTAAATTTGATTCGATTTAATGTCACAAAAAAGAAATACATTAATCTTTTACCAACCGAACGTTCCTACTTACAGATCAATAAAAAAAAATATGGATGCTTTTTAACGATGACAAAATATTGTTTAAAAGGTAATTATTTTTTTAAACCAAAGATCATTCGCATTATAATGGTAACTTGAATAGATATGATTTTTTGTTATACGTGAATGCTGTATCGAAAAGCTAAACTTTACACAATATATACTATTTTTTTAAAAGTATTTTTTGCTATGCACAGAAAAAATCCACGGTACAATTACATTTGGGAAGGTCAGAAAAAAACGTGTAATTTTACCACTTTTCTGGTGTAATGTCATTTTTTTCAGTCTAGATTGAGGAAAAATTACAGGTTATATTCAACTTTCCAAAATTACACCTTCCAAATTTACACATTTTTTTAGTGTGTGGCCAATGCAATTTTGTTTAATTTTTTTGTCATTCTCCCCATAATTAAAAAAAAAAAACAAAATGTTAAAAAAGTCAATTATTAACTATTGAAAATACATTGCATAACGTTTCTTAAAACAATTTTTATTTATTGAATAAAAACTTTTAATTCTATTGACAAATTTTGAAATTAAGGATCACAGACTGGGAAAAACCACAAAACTTAAAAAAAATATTTGCATGGATTAATGGAGCATTTCCATTCGAGCAGTTTTTGCTTTTTTCTACAATGTATTTCTTAGACTGTCTGCAGCGCGAAGTTTTATAATTGTTTCAAATTACGAGCAGTTTTAAATTTTTAGAACTGGCGGAAATGAAACTAAAACACGGTGCTCGCAACGCGCTGATCTAAATGTTGTTTCAAAAAAATGCTTTTAATTGTGTGCGTATGATTATCAACACAGCATCATAGTGTGTGTGTAAGAATACGTTGATATCTTTATATATCTCATTTTTTTTTAAAATGAGTTCTATTCCAGTTCCAAACCGTCTCACGTTTGAAACAAACTCGTCGAGCAGTTTTATTCCGGTTTCAAAATACTGCTCGAAAAATAAAACTGCAACTCCGCGTTGCGGGTGGTCTGTTTCAGTTCTATTTGAAAAATGAAACAGCTAGAACAAAGTAGAGCCGCGTTGCAACCAGTCTTATGGAGCGAACTGTCAAAAACTGCTCGACTGCGGGTGCTCCATTGATATTAAGATTTATATTATTTTGTGATACTTTTTGCTTAATTTTTTTTTAACTTTGTATGAAGTTTAATAATTTTTGCATCGAGAAATTGAAGATAAGGTTAATATGCCAGATAAAAATGTTTGAAACCTAGTAAAGTAATCAAAATATTTATGTTTGGCGTGCCGGGCGCAATATTTTGTTACAATCTTTACGTTATTTCGATGACAATTTGTTTTTCAAAATAATGTGATATTTACTTTAAAACTTAAAAGGTTAAAACAGAAGCAACTTTTCCAACTTTTTTTTCTAAGCCAACGCCCCTTTAAGAACAAAAGGTTACCCCCTAATTCCTCTCACAGGTGTGTATTGGGCACATTCGTCATCGCCTTTTCGTATTAACGTTCTGTGTTCCGAACCACCCACCGCGAAAAATCCTCCACCCTCTCGCGCTCCCTTTCTTTTATAGGCACGACGTGGCGCATTCACCCACTTTTTGAAGTAAATATTGACATACTGCTCTCCACCTCCAACATTGGTGAAGCTCCACCAACGACGACGAATGGGTGTTGGGGTTACGGATTAGACTGAGTTTGAAAAACGGCGGAAGGGGGAAACGGGAATGAAAATTTATTTATCGTCAAGTTAAATTACACAAAACCGCCGTTTGTTGTGCTACCTTTTTTCTTGCTCTCTCCAAATGTCAGACGTTTTGTGTGAGAGTGTGTACGGTTTAGCGTGTATGTTCCGTTTTGTAAGAGGATGACGCGTGACAAATGTTTAGCACGGGATGACTTTTGGATTTTAGCATTTAAGCCTCTTAGCAGCGTTTACATGCTTGATGTTGAGAGTTTGAAATTGTATTTGGAAATGTTTAAAGGACGAATTGGCTTATCATCTATTCAATGAATCGTTAAACTGGCAGCACTGAATTCACTTTAAAGACTGGCAAATATTTTTTTTAAATCGTGTCACAATTCCGAAACAGCTTTATAATATTGCCGCACCTGCACGTTCAAAACAACATCATTTGCTTTGCATATGTTTATGCACAATTGCAAAAAAATGTGACGATTTATGAGATGTTTATGCAAATTACGTTGAATCGTATCGATTCCCGGCGGGCAATGATCTGTTTGCAAGTCTGTTTGTCTTTAAAATGGATTTTAAAATCAATTTTTAAAAGTTAACCACGCGGCCCTTCTTGACAGAAAAGGTGACAGCTCGGGGACCATAGTTGATCTATCGAAAAAAATGTTGTCTTGTCAATTAATTTTTTTACATTAAAATGAAAAAAAGTGATCAGAAATGGTTTTAACTCGTGTTTTTTACCGTTGTACATAAAAATTGACATAGGGCTTTAAGACCCAATTACTAAAAACCGTTTGAAAAGTTGGGATAAAATTACACAGAAAATAATACTTTTAGTTACTTTAGTGTATTTACTGCATGATAAAGAATGCAACATTATTTAAAGTGTAATATTTGACACTTGAATAACCTTTTAGACACGTTTACCTGAAACCCCTCAAATTTCGTGAAAACAGCACACTCACATTAAAAAAATACTCAGCTGGTTTTTTTACTGACCGCCAACATATTTCGCAGGGCTGTGCTGTGACAGCTCGATCATTTTGTTTGCATCAGTGTACCGTGACGAGAAGTTCGTCATTTTTGGGTTAAATTATATTTTTTTCACTGGGCCTACACTCAAAGTCAGAAGTATCCCTGAAAAGGGTACTTTCTATCCTTTTTTCAAGTTTACCCGTCGTCACCCTTTTGAAAGGGTACGAGGGCGAAACCCTTCGAAAGGGTACTGGCCCAGTACCCTTTGAAAGGATACTTGTCATGGAGCGGCGCGCTCACTAGCGACATCTATGAGTCAATCAGATTTTGATGAACCAGTGGCGCCATCTGTTGAATTTTTAATAAGTAGTGTTAAAAATGCAGTTTATTTGAATAAAGGTTAAATTTAATTTATTTATTTAAAGAAACAATTAGTCAACAGTAATATAAGATACTACTAGATGCCGTCCACCTCGAAACCTCCGGTGGCGGTCAGATCCGACTTGTCCTCCAGAAGGTGGACACCTCGCCGATCACGGGTGTAGTAGTCACACACGCGGTAAGTTTCCTCGCGGGCTGTTCCGATCACGATGTTCGTGCAGTCCATCGCGTTGAAGTCGTGCCGCGGGATCCACGTCCACGTGTGTTGGTGGTTTTTGGTTTGGGTTTGGCCGTGATTTCGGCCATTGGTTCCGACTCAGATGACTTCTTTCCGGTTCCGGTTTGGAAGACACCTCGGGCCTAGAATGCGGCTCTGGTTCGGCCGATGGTTCCGAAGCAGGTGCTTTCCGGTTCTATGGACAAAGGAGGCCGGAAGTTAGTGGTTAAAACCAAATGTTACATAAATCAACGCGACACACACACACAAGCATTCATGTCTTACCTAGTTCCGTAGCGGGCTCCGGTTTGGTCGGTGGCTCTGGTTCTGCGCTCGTTTCCGGTTCGGTTTCTGCCCCTGGTTCTGCAGGTCCTGTTTCGCTATCTCTAGCAGCGCCAATCAACGGAAGTTTTTTTTTGCACTCGGCCGTTAGACGTCGTGGTCGCCAACCGAGTCTAACTCAGGACGTTCCGTTTGCTTTGAAGATCACCTCGATTTTCGCGTATTTCTCCAAGATGCGTCTTCTATAAAGCCGTGACAACCGGGGGCAACCTTGCGTGCAACGCAATTCATCTGCAGAAAGGAAACACCCAAAAAGTTAATCCGGAACTCCCGGCAATCTAAATAAAAAAAAATCTCACCATCAGATAAGATCATCTGTTGGATCGGATACGAAGACGACTCGGTACCGGGAAACTAGTTGCAGCGCATGGTCCACCGGAGTGGCCAAAATCTTCAGGAACAACTCTAAAAGTTTAGGAAAAACTTGGAAAAACATTAAAAACACACACCACGCACGAGCACGATCCAAAACGTCAAACAGATTTAAGTACCGAATTTAGAAACCAGGGCGGCGCTGGTGGTACTTGTTGCAAAGAGAGTTACCCTTTTGAAAGGGTATTGCCAGTGAGGTGAATCGAACGGATAGTTTTAACCCTTTTAAAAGGATAAAATGTACCCTTTTGCAAAGGGTAAACCTCGAGTACCGTTTAAAAGGATACTTTTAACCCTTTCAACCGGTAACTTTATTTTTGAGTGTACACTCAAAGTCAGAAGTATCCCTGAAAAGGGTACACTGAAGATTAAAATTACGACCAAAATGTGTCGATCCGACACATTGGATGTGTACATCGCGTTGTTTTGAAATCGATGTGTGGCTTTTACACATCGCGATGGCTTTTGCTCAGAAATCCATCCAATGTGTAAACTTCTTTTCGCCTGCTTCGCCAAAGTTGCCGATGGGTGTCGCCACCAGTCTTGGACTTTGACGTTAGCGAAGAGTGAAAAAAAAACACGCGGGTTTTCAGTGTCTGATTTTTTGGTAAGTTTTCTTTTTGCAATTTACAAACTTTTATTTAGTTGTTCGCGCTGAAAAATAAATCAACTGTTTGCCCTCAGTCTCGTCCCCATTCTCCCGGTCAAGACAGATACGGTGATCCTTCACCAAGTCGGTGCCCACTTCCCCTGCCCATTTCTCTTCCAGCTCGACGTCACCAGCCGGACGTGGATCGACTGAAAAGTCCGTTGGCCGCTGAATCTGGACCGCGTCGCTTAGGGGTAATCAACAGGAGCAGCCTTACGCTGGAAGCCGACATGCTTTGGGTGCGGACCGCGAAATCGAACCAAGCCAAGCCCGAAAGGATACATCTGTAAGGCCGGCAGTTGCGGGTTGCGTTTTCTCGCTCACTTCCGGAGTTTTCAAGGTTGAAGGGAAGTTCCGGTTCTTGAACGATTGAACGACGAGGACGATCGCGACGCAATAAGCTGACTCAGATCAATCCTGACTTAACATGACCGAATCTGAGCGGATGTACGAGTATTACGTAACGTTTCGGGCTTCCTGGGGACCAGGTTTTGCTGAATTACTGTTAGCTGAACGTTCTGGATCCGGATTCGGATGGTGAGGAGGCGGCGGAGCTGAGAATTACAGCGCAAACGAACCGATTGAAGACGAGGGAAAGCGATGCGATGAGGGTGAGTTTGAGTTGATTTTGCTCTTAATTTTTTTTTTTAGAATATTCTTACTTGCAGGCGCTTGAAACATTTTCTACAGCAATGTAACATCACCAAAACATTGAACAGTCCTGCCCAGCACTTCTTCATCCATCCCAAAGAAACAAATTTAAAAAATTTGGATCCGCTCTGTGAAACTTCGGAACGGGATGGAGGCGGCTTTAGGAGGAATCACGCGAGGACTGGTTCCCTTGCTGCAGTCCATCGAAGCCAGAAGTACAATCTGCTCGGGCTTTTTCGACCCGAACTTTTTGCGACCGAACCAGAAGACTCCAACGCGTGTGGTGTGGTCCTACACGCGGTCGTGGAATGTTCAGAGAAATGTAAGTTTGAGGTTTTCCCAAATCACGGTTGAAATTTATAAGATCTCTTTTTACAGAACCCAACAATCAATGGCTCCACGAAGATATCGCCGCGGAAGTACCGCGCGGTTGGTTCCAGACTTCGATTTCGACGGCATTCACGGTGGCATGGCAAGAACCAGTATATGAAGAACGCCACCGGCAAAAAAACGGCCACCGGAAGCTGCTAGTGTAAGCACAAGCAAGATCTGCACCAAAGAAGAAAAAAGTATCTTTAAGTAAAGTGGTACATTAGAAAAAAATTTAATAAAAAAAACTTTAAATTTAAGCTTTTCATGAAAATTAAGCAAAAAGAAATAAATATATGGATTTATCTATTCACCAACAGGTGGCAGCACAATATTCCCGCTAGTCGACAGCTTTCCATTTTTGCCACCAGGTGGCTACCGCCAAATCAAAAATTTACACATTGGATGCGTTTTTGCCCAGAATCCAGAAAATGTGTTCCGGGCTGTTTACACGGCGCGATGGTTCAAGCGTGGTCTTGTGCCAAAATGGTTGAATCCTACACTTTTTGGCGTAATTATAATCTTCAGTGTACTTTCAATCCTCAAAAAGGATACTTTCTATCCTTTTTTAAAGTTCACCCGGCGTCACCCTTTTAAAAGGGTATGTCAAATTCAGTACATTTTCGATACCCTTTTAAAGGGTGACGACGGGTGAACTTGAAAAAAGGATACTTTTTACTTTGAGTGTAGAAAGCCTCACGCATGCGGCGGGCTAATCTCAAAATGCATAAACTGTAGTCTTTTAAGACTTCCCTAGACACCTCAATTTTGAGTACGGTTTGAAGAAATCTGTTTGAAAATAACTCAGAAAGGAATGTTTTTGGACGAGCTTCTAGAAATATTTCAATGTGGCCAGGCCTACTACGTGGCGTTTACCAAGGACATGTTTCATTAACGATGTTCCTTTCTCTCTTCATTTCAGATCTTCACCACAAATCGTCCCAACGGCTATGTAACTGTATGATCGACCCAGTCGCAAACTGCTGACGCCACGATGGTCCTGAGCACCGAGTGGTCCCAGGTGGAAATCATCGACCTCATCAACGATGGCAACGGGCTGGGCTTCATGCTGGTAGGGGGCCGTAGCACCGGGGTCGTCATCAAAGCGCTCATCCCGGGTTCGGTCGCGGAGCGTGACGGTCGCCTCCAGAGCGGTGACCACGTGCTCCAGATTGGCGATGTGAACCTGCGGGGCTTCAGCTCGGAACAGGTCGCCACGGTGCTGCGCCAATCGGGCCAACAGGTCCGGCTGATTGTGGCCCGACCGGTGGAACCGACCTCGCCGGACTATCAGGCACTCGCCAGTCACGCCCCCATCATTCCGACCAAAATGCTGACCGACCCGGAGGAGCTGGACCGGACGCTGCTCCAGACGGCCGGGTACACTTCCGGAGCGTTTCTACAATCACCCGTCGAGGACTCGGAGGAGCTGTGCCCCACGCACATCGAGGTCGTCGCCGTGAACAATACAATAAATATCGATAACAATAGCTTAGCCTTAATTTCCCCTTCGTCGATTTCGATCCCACAAGTGCTTAGTCAACCCGGGCTGCTGGCCGAGCTGGGGCTGAAGGACTGCCAGCAACTGCCACCGCCACTGCCCCCGCCGGATCCGGCGCTTTATAGGGACTCGCCGGAAACGCCCGAGACGGAGACTTACGAGGTCGAGCTTCGGAAGAACGTTTACGGGTTGGGGATTACGGTGGCGGGGTACGTTTGCGAGGAGGAAGATCTGTCGGGGATCTTCGTGAAGAGTATCATTGAGGGTAGCGCGGCGGAGATGAGTCGCAAGATCCAGATCAACGACCGGATAGTGGCCGTTGATGGGCGATCGTTGAGTGGGGTTACGAACCATCAAGCGGTCGAGCTGCTGAGGAACACGGACATTGGGGTGAAGTTGTCGCTGGAGAGGTTCTTGAGGGGTCGGAAGTACGAGCATCTGCAGGTGGCGCTGATCGATACCAGTTCTGCGGTGGCTGCAGCTGCGAGTAATCCGCAGCTGTCGCAGTGCCAGAGCCAGCGGTGTTCGATGATCCAGTCTCCGTCGGTGACGACCCTGTCGATATGTCAGGCCAAGTCGGACGCGGATTCGATCGTGACGGAGTGCGGCGAGTGCGGGATTGAGCCGGAAATGGAGTCCGCCACTACGTATGATAGCAATGTGTTCTTGTTGGAGAATGGGGACTGCAGTGAAAACGGGTTGTACGAAAATGGGGCGATCATTGCGGCGATGGCTGCGTCGGCGGCGGCCACTCCGGTGCGGGAAAACATGGATCTGGTGCTGGACGCTTACGGGGATGATCTGCGAAGTGCGTCCCAGATGGTGACCCCGATCGTGGAGTTGGATCCGGTGATTGAGTTTTGGCAGCGGCAGCTTCCGAACTGCTTGGTGATCTTCGCGGACATTCAGAAGATGTCGGGGCTGGGGATTAGTTTGGAGGGTACGGTGGAGGTGGAGTGCGGGGTTGAAGTGCGACCACATCACTACATCCGGTCGATCCTGGAAGATGGACCGGTGGGTCGGGATAAAACGCTCAAGCCTGGGGACGAACTGCTGCAGGTGAACGAGCACCGATTGCAGGGCCTGAAACATATCGAAGTGGTGAAGATTTTGAAGGAACTTCCGTCGAAAGTGCGCGTGATCTGCGCACGTGGTTCTTCGGCGCCTACTGTGATCAACACGTCGCAAAATGCGGAGGCGTTCGAGGCGCGAAGTTTGCTGGCCGGCGGTCTCCAGAGTCTGCAGAGCCTGCAGGGCATTCTGACCAAGGCCCAGTCGGAGAGTTCGCTGTACACGTCCAGTACGGCCACCCTGACCGATCAGCAGCGCTCGAAGAGCGTCGAACAGGTGTCGGGCCTGGCACTGTGGACCAACGAAATCATCTACTGTGACATCGAAAAAACGGAACGTGGCTTCGGCTTTTCGATCCTCGACTACCAGGACCCGCTCGACACCGAGGGGACGGTAATCGTGGTACGCGGCCTAATCCCGGGTGGCTCGGCCGAAGCCACCAACTTTATCTTCCCCGGCGACCGGCTGGTCTCCGTCAACGAGCACAGCCTGCAGGGTGCGACGCTGGACCAGGCCGTAAGTATACTGAAAGGCATCCCCCTCGGAACGGCACGCATCGGCCTGTGCCGGCCGCTGTCCACCTCGGACAACAACCTATCCTCGACGCCGGAAACTCCCACCACTTAACTACAAATCATTGATCTGTTTTTCGAGTTTGACATTTAAGTGTTCAACGCTCGGTACGCTAATTAAAAGCAGATCAGTTCCGTTCAGTTGTTGCCTAACAATCAGTTTTTTTAGTCGTAAGGGCGTGTTTTGTATAGAAAATGCATCTATGCGGCGGCGGTCAAACTGACAGCTGTCACAATACACGCTAAATTAAGTGCACGAGGAAGCGCTCCGGAATTTAGCTAAGCTTATGCAAAGTTTTACGCTTCGGTTAGTGGTTCGAGGCTTTCTACTTTTCAAACTAGCGAGAGAAAAAGACCAGGTCCTCACCCTCCTCACAAAGCAAACAGAACAAAACAGCCCGCCGGAGATTACCGTTTCAATATTTTTGTTTCGGAAACACAACCAACCACAGGAAAAAGGATCAAGATGGCTCCCCCTCGGAAAGTTGGGCGCACGCGTAGGCTTAACAATAGACAGCAGAAGGATAGATAAATAAATTTTGAGCCTGCAAATAGAAAACCGAAAATGGAGAGTAGTCGCACAGCTGAATTAAAATACTGGCTGCTGCACAAATAAAGAACAGAGGAGGCATTGAGGTTTTGCGGCTAACCATAATGGACGACAACGCGCCGGAAGCAGATGGTTTTTCGGGGTGCAGGCTTGGGTTTGCCGGAGTCGGGGATGTTCAGTTTGAATTGTGGTATTTGTTTGAATTTTAAAATCGGTATGAATATATTTATTTAAAAGTGTATTTCTAAGTTGTCAAACGTACACGCTTATGTTGTGTTACACGTTAGTTGGGTTGTTCCTAGCTTAACAATCAAACTGAGCATTCCTGCCTTGTTTGAAAAACGGAAATGGGGAGCCTTCTTAAGAAGTTATAAGACAAAACAGTGCAGCAAATGGACATGCTGGCCATAAATCTCTAGATTTGTTTTTTTTGCGACAAAGTCCAACATTAAACAACTAACAACTAGCAAGCGATAGGGGCCTACAAGTTGAAGCAAAACAATCAGAAGTCGTTTATTTTTGTATATTTTGATGAATTGAACTCCACGTCGACTGCGTCGACGACAGCCCTTATCTAATAACTTCAACAGCATAGAAAATTAAACAAGTCAAAACATTCCAACTCGGACGTCGCAGCCGCAGCTCTGAACGATTTTTCTTCCCAACAGAAAAAAAAAATTGCTCGAAAAAGGACGAACGGGGACGGCACAACTTTTGTCATTTGGGCTAGATTGAATTTTTAGTCGAAAGGCCCGCTGAAATAAAACTGGCGTCATTCGATTAAGGGACAGATCAACAGATTGTAGGACGGTTCCGGAAAGTCACGGCTGGAAGTTGTTTCGTCGAAGAAGAGGACCTCTCCGCACTGGAGAATATTTGATATTTCGGCTGCGAATGGTTTTACAGACAATCGCTCGGGAGAATTTGGTTTCTGGTGTCAGATTGCACGACGAAATGAAATTGTTGTGATGGTTTCGGGGAAGCTTTGCCTTTGTCATATAGTTTGAATACGCGAAACTAGATTGGTTTTGTATCTGGTTGCGCGAATCGAGTTGTGTTTTCGAAGAAAGCATCAAAACAACCCGGTTTTCAACCAGGGATCAAATTTCTATTTGCGTGTAGAAACGCAAATAATCAATATTCATTAGCCGTGCATTTCGCGATCTGTCAAAGTTTTTGGAACAGTGTTGCCAGTTATTTTATTGACGAAAACAAGTACGGAAGGGTAAAAAAGCCAATCGCTAATGAGCTCAAAAATGAGTAAAAAGCAAACTTTTGGTTTTTGAGAAATCTGGCTCTTCAAAATGACATTTCCATGCTGTCAAAATGACAAGTTTACACGCTAACAAGGAATCACAGAGTAACAACTTTTTTCGTGGCGGGTAACTAATGATCGATCATATCACAGCATGTTTCCACTGCTCCAAGTTCTTTTCATCAACTTTTTCCTCTCGCACACCTCGGCTAATTGGAGTACACTTTCCACACCTAAAACAAAGGATAATACGACCCTCTCGATACACCCTCCTCCTCCGTTGACAACCCCTTTTTCGTACCCACTCTTGCGCCTGTCATCATCGTAATGTGCAAAGTTGAGCCCCGGCTGTCGTCTACCCACTTTAGGTTCCACCTTGCCTTACCCGGTTGTGTCACCGCCTCCGAGCGGCGCTAGTGTTCCATAAAAAGTCGGAAAAAATCTCCAACTCCGTAATTGAACTTGACGGTGCGTGTGTGTGTGTCAGACACGTGTCTGCACGTCATACTAATTCCTAGTGTGTGCCAACCTTCCCCACTTCTTGAGCGAGTGTCACCTTTAATACACATGTTTAAGCGGAGCAAAAAAAAGCGCCATCTTTTGGCGAAAAAAGTATATTTTTTGATAGACAGTTCGCCGCCCCCAAAGTTAGGCCAGCTGGCGCCCAAATTGGATCGCATTAGCGGGAAGCCACTGTATATGTGTTGAGAGAGAGGGGAAAGTGTTGATTCTCCGCAATTACCCCCTCTCCTGCAAGAGTTTTTTTTTATCCTGAAAAGACTTTGCAAAAGTTGCACGTGGGCACACCCGGCAAGGAGTTCATATCGTACTTTTGCGTTTTATTTGCGAGAGGGCGCAAAGAAAGGAGACTTTTGTGTACAACAATAAAATTTCAAGAGTTATGCAGGCCCCACCTCTCGCCCTCGTTTTAATCGGCTTTCTTACGACAGTTGTGAGCGCTTCGCTAGGGTGGTTTCGGCGCAATTTGACAGCTCGCCTGGTGGTGCCATCTGTTGGCGAAATTGCACTAAAACACCCGGAAGTATGCAACTTGCTGAAAACTATTATTTTGCCCGAATTAGGTGACCACCCCGGGCGCAAATTCTCCAAATGCTAACCAGGTAGCGCCACGGTTGGGTGCCCAATTTAAACTTTAATTTTATATTTTCACAAAAATGGCGAAGCAAACAAAGCCAACAAAGTGGCAACTCGGTTTTGTGCGTCGGAATGATTTTTCTCTCAGCACGAGCAAAGGGTAGTGCCAAAATTCCACAGTTTGATGTGACCAAACCCCCTGAACTCCACAGCTAGGGGAGGTTTGTGGCTTTGGCCCGGGTTTGTTTACCCTGGAAAAATCAACCAACCAGTACGGCCTCCCCCCTTCTGTTTGTGCTCAGAGGTGGGCCCCATTTGCTATGATTGGAGAAAGTTGAACATTTCTGGACCTCCTACCCCTTATTCCGAAAGATTGTTTGGGTAATCGCTACCGGAGAGCCCATGTCAGCCCTAACCTGGCTGGAGGATATTTTCGGAAGTCTCGCTCGGAATGTTGCTAGAATGTGGTTAAAAATTCAGCTGTGATCCGGATGATCTAGTGTAAGGAGGGCAGGTTGGAAGTGCTTCCGGGAAGTTTCTGGGTAAAAACCAACATTTCTTGGTGAAGAAACCATCCCAAAATGGGTGTTTTATGTCGATCAGGAGAGTAAAATGTTTGCCGAGCAATTGCTGTTGTTGTAACTGCTCAATTTTGGTTGTTTTTGTTTGCCGTCAAGTTAATTATGTGTATTTTTTCATTGGCGTGCATAGATCAAGTGTCAACACTACACGCACGTTTCAAGTCACTCAATTTTCGTCAAAACCGAACCTACTCAGAAGTGAGTAAAGGGGGCATCTGTAAAAGTTGATGATAAGCAGGGATGAGTCTTGAGACAAATGACAGATAAAAGTGAGTTCTATTAAAATCTGTGTGCATAAATTTCATAAATATTTTCCAAAAACGCATTTTGAGCCAAATTTCAAGTTAGGGCATTTGAGTGAATATTACTCAGAATTATCTACGAGATGTCTCGTGAACAAAGCTAAAATAGCCAAAAGTGATTAATTTCTGACAGATGTCAAGAGGATGTCTAAAAAGTTCAAAGAAGCCGAAAATTTCACGCAATTTCAAAATAACTCAAATATTGTTAAAATTGAACAACTCAGAAATGAGTAAATTAAGCAAGTGTCATATTTGGGTTAATTGAACGCAGAATTCAAATGAACTTTTTCTGACTTTTCTTAAGAGTCAAACCTTTGTCTTTTGCAAGCAGAACATAACCAAACTTTTCTGCACCCTCAGTAAACGTCAAATCTAGAGATCCTTAATAGGGAGACTGGTCGAAGTGAATTTGACGTACCCAAACAGACACGAGTTTGACGTATCCAAACGAGCATTTGCCTTTAAGCCCAGCAAAACTTATCAGTGTTGCCAAGCTCAAAACATACGTTGCCAGATCGATTAAGCCAGCTTAGACCAGTCTCCCTATTTAGGGTCTCTAGTCAAATCAATACAAATCTTTTCCGGGAGAGATGCGGAAAAAGATCCGACAGCAATTTTGTATGGATTGACGTTTACGGAGGGTACCAAAAAAGGCAAACAAATCACTTCGTGCATAAGCCAATAGAACATTTGACTTAGAGTCAAAATCTAAAAAAACGAAGTTGATTTTATAGCTGTCGGCCACCATTGCTAGTACCAACTACTAGTGTCTTCCTTTTATCTACAAGGACTTCGCCGCCCTGGGCTCCTAAGTGTATGAAAGTATGGCACAGAGCGACGACGCTGAATACCCATATTTACACAAAGAATTTTAGAGCGCCCGCCGCGGGATTCGAACCGGCAACCTCTGGATTGTGAGTCCAGTGCGCGGTCCGATCTAAACTCACATTAAAAATCACTCAGTTTTTGTTAAAACCAATCCTGCTAAAAAAATAAGTAAATTAGGCAACTGTCAGATTTCATTGAGTTTCTCACAAGATTCAACAAAAATCGAGCGAAATTCAGCCAGATCTGAGTTAAATTCACTCAAATCTGACAGTTGCCTGATTTACATATTTTTTAACAGAATCGATTTTAACAAAAACTGAGTGCTTTTGAATGTGAGTTTAGCTTTTGACACTAAGTCAAATGTTCCATTGGCTTATGCACGAAGTGATTTGTTTAACTTTTTTGGTGCCGTAAACCGGGGTGACATTGACAGGATTTTAATTTATTTTTGGAATATTTTCCAGCTGGTAAGAGTCAAAATATTCTATGAATTGACTCTGTAAGTAGCAGTAGTAAGTAGAGTAATTTTTGTTTGCGTTTAAGTTACCCAAATATGACACTTGCTTCATTTGCTCATTTCTGAGCTGTTCAATTTCAACAATATTTGAGTTATTTTGATAACGCGTGAAATTTTATCTTATATCCAACACTTCAAAAAATTGTGTAAATTTGGAAGGTGTTACTTTAGAAGGTTGAATATTACCTCTTTCATGATGTAATTTTACCTCAATTTAGACTGAAAAGCGACATTACACCAGGAAGGTGGTAAAATTATACATTTTCAGAGGTAAAATTACACATTTTTCTGACATTAAAGATGTTCCCCTTCCTAGATGTAATATTACCATGATTTTTTTTGCTGTGCAGCCCAAATTTCGGCTTCTTTGAACTTTTTAGACATCCTCTTGACATCTGTCAGAAATGAAGGAGCTTATTAGATTTGAATAAATTTCAATCAAAATTGAGCAAAAGTAGAGTAAAATTAAACGCACATTCGAAATCACAATCACAGAATGAGTAAATGAGGCAGGTGTGATATTTGGGTTTATAATACGCAGAATTTGGTAGACTTTTGTTTAGAGTTTTCTTTCAAAGCCGTTCTTTCGTTTCTCTTCCAAGGACTGTTTCTTTGTTAAAAAAAGCTAATTTACTACAATGACACAATGACCCTTTGTACGACCACAAAGAGTTTAAAATGGATTTTTAAATCAATTATGAAAAATTAACCTCGCGGTCCTTCTTGACAGAAAAGTTCTACTTGACAGCTCGTTCCAAGGGGACCATAGTTCCATCGATAGATCCATCGAAAAAATGTTGTCTTGCCAAAAAAAGAAAAAAAATGCACTTAAATGAAAAAAGTGATCAGAAATGGTTTTTAATCGTGTTTTTTACCGTTGTACTTAAAAATTACATAGGGCTTTAGTACCCAATTGGAATTTATTTGATTACATTTCGACTTTGTTTCAAAACTCTCACTGTCGTTAAAAATCAGTCAGATTTTGTTAAAACAAACTTATCTAGATTTAGATGTGTTACTCACAAAATTCGATGAAAATAAGCTAAATTTTAAGGTAAATTTTACAAAAAACACTGCAATTTTAGAATAGCTGTCACACTTGGGTAAATTTTAAATAGAGTTCTATTGAAATTCAGTTGATTTTGATTGACTGTTAGAGCCTACACTCTCATTTAGAAGCGCTCAGTTTCCAACAAACCGAACCTGCTAAGAACTGAGTTTTGAAATCAGTTAGTCGGTAGCAAAAAAATCCAAATTTTGGAAGAATACAATTTTATTTCTTGTCCGAGAAGTACGCTTTGTATACTTAAACATACCTTGAGTTTTTTTTTTTTTGAAAGGGTCCTATAAACCAAATTTTCATTTTTTGCTTTTTGGGTTTTTTTGAATACCCCTGACTCAAGGCGGTTCTAAAAACACCCAAAAAGCAAAAATTTAAAATTTTGTTTATATGACCTTTTAAAAAACTCTAGATATACTTGAAATGTGACTAATTCCGATTAAGCGTTTATTTGTATGAGCTGTCATAATAAATCAACAGTGTTGCCAGATGTTGCAACTTAAAAAATAGCAACAAAAAAAAACAAAAGACATTCACTTTCATGTCAAAAAGCCACTCCCAGACACCGTAAATTAAATGCATTCTCCGTTCCGGACAGATTCCGGTGCAACAGATTGCAGTGATGCCAGCAAAGAAAGCAAACAAAAAAACAGTGTCCATTCAAAAGTTCACGATCATTCCGCCACTTAAACCCAACTCTCGACCAATTGCACGACCAAATGTCGACGCGGCACGGTGTCAACACCCAACACGTGTCCCCCTTCCGGGGGATAATCTGGGTCAACTATGGCCAGCCCCACTCCTCTAACGGGGGGACAAAAAAGGGATGAAAAGAACACGGCCAAATGAAAAACCAGAAAGCACACATCAGATTCTACATCTGTACGCCTGGCAGCGGAAATTAATTGCTTATGATGCGGAAATGCTTTAATTTATTATTTCAATTAATTTGGGAGTCAACTTTTGAGCGCACGTGCCGGCAGTGCTGCACCCGGTGCGGTTCACCGGACACAGATTGTGCAGTTGGCGCGATAAGAGAGCGCCACGTGGAGTTCCAGAAAAACTTTTTGAAATTCTTGCCAAAGTTGCAAAAAGTTTTTCTGTCGAGGTTGGCAGCACTGCATTTGATAAACGTCAGTTCTACACGATCAAAAAATCTAACCAAATCGGGTAAATTTGTCTCGTTTTCAGTTGATTATCAAAAGTTTTTAACCCCTTGATATTCCAAACAACTTTAAGTAGTTTCTACTCCAAAAGTGACAGCTCGACCATTCCACCACATTTCAGGCGAAACTTTAAATTGCATTGCTCGCCATGTACCTTCCATAACGCAAATGGATACACTATCCGGTTAGTAGCTCCTGCTTCGGACGGATTTGTGGGCTCCGGGTCCGTGTACAACATGCAAGCAAGAGCAATCACAGAGTTGGTTTCGTTGGGCAACATCACACAGACACACATACTAACAGCAGCAACAGTACCAGAGGAATTGCAAAATAGTACCCGAAGGGGGTTAAAATTTATGATATTATCGTTTCCATTATTAAAAGTGGGTTTGAGTTTGTGTGTACGACTGTCTGTGAGCTTTATATATTTCTATTTGAGTTTCGTGTGGTGCCATTTCCATCAGAGTGTGGAAATTGTTTTCAAGCTGCTGTGACTTCAGCCGGTAGATGAATGCTTTTTCAAGGGGAAACCAAGTGCTTTTAACTCTTGATTTGTGGCACAGACAGCACTCTGGTTACGGTACGGCACATCTGTTGATCTTTGCAGGTGATGATTTATGCGACAAATTGGGTAATGAAGAGATATCATGCAAATTTTAGATTATGAGCAAGTTACCATAAACGTGCAAGCAACTGTCAGAAACTAGTTGACAACCGAAACACGCTAAACTAGACTTGCTGGAAACAATTTGAATTGCAACTCTTGCCGTCATCGGAGAGCAAACCCGGATCGTCCGGGTTTGTGCGGTTAGTTTCCACTAGATTTAGCACAGTGTACCAAGTGACCCGTGTGCGAACCTACTCCTCAGTGCCCCGATATTTCTGCTCTGCGTTCCATGTTTGGTTGGTCACACTCAACGCAAATATTGCGATAAATGGGTAATTAGCATTAATTGAGGTAGACACTTGCTCTCTCTCTGGGCTGGGGTTGTCATCGTCATGTGGTGGGGTTGGCAACGGAACCGACCCTTTTCCGGTACAGGCCAAGCAATAACCATCATTCTCCGGGTCTTCTTTGGTCCCCTTCCGGATGGTTCTTGGTGCCATTGGGACGACTTGCTGTGGAATAAAGTGTGCGGCTCGTCAAGTGGTGTGACACTCGGTTAGGAAGTCACTATTACATTATACACACTTGGTTCGGCGTTTTGTTTCAGTGTGGGGTGGGTTTTCCGGGAAATTACAAGGAAATTATTGAAAATTTTAAGAATTTCCGTGTTAAAAATTGCCACATTTCTACAAGCGTGTTTTTTGACAATTTGTTTTGTATTCCCCTAAATTGCGTAACATATATTCTATTCTAAACTTCCAAAAGGTAAACAGTTTCACAATGAGCTGTCAAATTGACGGATCTGTGCACGCACATCCAAAATTACACCGATTTCGTCAAAATCTAACCCACTCAGAAATTAAGTAAAATTCACCGATCCCAGTAAAATCCCTTAAATTTGACATTTACCCGTTTACAAATTATTTAGAAGATTCAGTTTAAAAATTTAGTGATAGAATAATTTATTGAAGAAATGTTGCTACACACCAATTTGTTTTGCTGAAATTCAGCTAAGTTTTACTGAATTTTCTTCTACTGAAATTTCAGTTAACGATTCAGTAATTTAAATTTTACTGAATCCTCATTTAACTGATATTTGTCACTTTGACAGATGAATTACTGAGTTTTCAGTTGAAGGTTGTCAAAACAGCTGAAATTTCAGCAAAAGAAACGTCAAATTATTTTGCTGAAAATTCAGTAATTTTCTTGTGGCATTTTGACAGATCATTTGCTGAAGATTCAGCAATCATTACAAATACTGTTATTAGTATATTTATTTCATCAATCGTCCAAAACTAAAAAAAAGGTGGTTAGCAGTGAAGCATTTTTTATTAACAGTTTTCTCACCATTGTTTCTATAGATCACAATATAAAATAAAAAAAAACAACGCATTTGAAAGTGGACTTACTCTCGGCAGCATCCAAAGAATAAGTCAGAAGTGATATTTCAGTTTAACAGAAACGCAGTTACTGATTTTTCAGAAATATTTTTGTTTATAACTGAATTTCAGCAAATGTGACGATTACTGAATCGCATTCAGTTATTTATATTATTGAAATGGCAAACCAAAATTGTTTGGTTAGATTTAATGAAAAAATTTTTTTTTTAATGCAAAATGTACCAAAAAACTCGCATTTATATTAGTTGTAAAATTGACAGTTTTGAGAAAGTGTTGTCTGATTTAGTTAAAAAAAATGAGGATATTGGATAAATTATACAATAAAAATAATAAAACCCACCGCAAAACCGTAAATTAAAACAACCTCACAATGAGCTGTCAAATGGTGAAATAAACTGTCATTTGACAGTTTTGTAGCAGTGTTGCTAGATTTATTGAAAATGTTGAGATATTATCTGGGGACCATCCATAAACCACGTGGACACTTTAGGGGGGGGGGGGGGTCTATGGCGATTGTCCACGATCCATACAAAAAAGTTTTTTTTTGTATGGAAAATTGTCCACGAGGGGGGGGGGGGGGTTACAGATTCTCAAAAATGTGTCCACGTGGTTTATGGATGGTCCCCTAATAAAATATCCATAATATTTACTTAGTGCGTCCATCCCGGGAATTCCCGGGACAAAATTCCCGGGATTTTTCCAAAACCGGGAATTCCCGAATCCCGGGATTTTTTGTATTTTGTCCCGGGAATTCCCGAAATTGGGAAAAATATAAAAAAAAATCTCTGGAAATTTAGGTTTTGTTGTTGAAATAGATGAACAACGATAAAAAAATATATATTAAGCATATATCCAGGGTTTTTTTTAAAGGTCCTACAAGCTTTTACGTTTTCATATGTTTATAGGACCTATCCAAACAAGGTATCAGCATTAATTTGACTTATGAAGCAAACTTGTAAAACAAAATACCGATCCGTAAATTGCCTAGCGATCTAAATATTTTTTATCAAATTTTATATATTTTTGGAACGACTAGTTATAATTATGATTTTAAATTTAATAAATAATATCATTTTAAATTATTTTTCATGAAACATTTTTGGCAACTCAAGACAAATGTATCGAATTAAGACAGCTGTTTTAGTCATTGTTTTTGCATAATGTTTCAATTATTTTGATTGATTTCGGTTAAAACAGGAACAGAGCAAAACAATTAGTACACCGATCTCCAAATGAACTGCTCTAAAATCTCCTGTACCTAATTAGACTGTAGTCCCGATTTTCCCCTAGTTGGCGGTAATGACTTTAAGACAACTTGATTAATAGTTTTTATATACAACATGCATGTCTAAACTTATTCAAAATTTAACTGTTATAATTTTATTTGTTGTCTTTTTATTTGTTATTTCAGACATTTAAAAAGAGGCTTTTCTAGTCATGACAAGTAAAAAAATGTATTTATAAGAGACTTATTAAATTTGAATCAGATTGGATAAGATACAAAATAACAAACCAAAGCTCAACAAAGAACAAAAATAATCTTTCAAGCTATCTAAAAACTGCTATCCTTTTTTAGGTTGAAGTGTAGATTACCACCAATGAATAGTATTGAGCTAATTCTATGAATTTAAGCTTGAAAAACATGCATATATAATGAAAACATAGATTTTAATACTGTTTTAAAAATTTCCCGGGATCCCGGGAATTCCCGGGATTTCGAAAATATTTTTCCCGTTTCCCGGGAAATTCAAAACCCGGGAAAATTGGACGCCCTATATTTACTCTACCAAAAATGTAGACAGCTTCGCAATAAACTCTCAAATTGACAGTTTTAAGGAAGTGTTGCCAGATTAAATTATTAATCCGATGAAGTTGAAAGAAAATTCAAATTTCAAGAAAACCCACCGCAAAAAAAAGCATTTCAATTTTGCGAAATTGTCACAAAATCCTGAACACGCATGCAAAACAACGCTTTCTGTTCGGTGGTGATGGGTGCGGCGGTCATCACGGGCCAGTTGGAGGTCGCCGGAGGACGTAAATTAACTTAGGTCAGGATGCGGTCATGCTCTTTGTCTGCCTGATGTGGTGATGATGCTGATGATGAGTAAGACCGCTCACGTACGCGCCGCCACATCCATGGGCGATTATGAAATTATCTGCCAATGAGGCGCTCGATTGATTAAATTAAGTGCTGTGGGCTTCTGGAGATGGAGCGCGCTGAAGAGAGATTGAATTTGGCTTAATTTTGAGGTTAGAAGGCACTAGCTGTCAAAAGTGCACGCTGAAACGATAGGTGTCAAACTTACACGGTTACGCGAGTTCTAAATGAGTCCTTTCCAATCGACAGCAGGGAGACCCAATCAGCGCCCAACGTGATCGTTGTTTCCTTTCAATCAATCATCCACGTAATCAGCTGAAAACTAATTAAAGTTAAACCAGTTGAGAAATTCGCTCAAACTGTGCCTAACAGCCAACGGCATGCATCCGAACCCCACGGAGCGATCCCCTCAAAACATACCTTAACAAATCCAACCCCAAAGCGCTCCGGTTCCGTTGTTTACCGATATAATTATCGGAGTACTCGACTTCGGCCTGTCGAAAGTCCATGTCCCCGAACGGGGAGAGAGCGCGCGCACGTCACGTTGCATTTAGAGGTTAGGGCTAATGTTATTGGACGTGGGAAAACCGTTCAAGGGCATTTGCTGTGTCTCCGTGCCAATTTGCATGCTAATACGCGCTACGAGCATATTGGTCCAGGGGCCATGTTGCTCACCTCACCTTCAGGTTGTGGTTGTGTGGACACACCGGGAGTGAACGACGTGTGACAGCTTCTTTGGAGAAGTTTCCGATTTGGGTGACTTTTTAAAGGTTGGTTGGGTAGAAAGAAGTTTCTTTCGCTCAAGTTGCAAGTAGCGTGCATTGTTGATATTCGTTTGACTTTTCCCTTCAAGTACCCAAAATTGAGTTGAATTGTTTTGATAACTTTAAAAGTCAACACTACTCAATACACGCATAAGAAAACAAACCTAAAACTGAGTTTAAGCTAGTTTTGCTGCATGGGTAACCCTAGTTCAAGAGACTGGTTCAAAGGGTGTGGTTCCCCCCGAAAATGCATAGCTATTGTGGCCATTATCTGGCGTGACACGACCAGGTTCTCCCAAAGGACCACAATGACCCTCCAAGAGCAAACAAAATATTCACCCCACCGCCGGTCTTCGTCTTCCAACGACGGGGCAAAAGCTACCGATGACAGGCGATTAATTCGAGCGCTGTTGTTTCGCCCCCGTTCGGGAGAAGATGATGTCGTTGTGAAGTTTTGCTCCCCATTCCTCTTCGGCGTAATGTCTCCATTTACGGTCCTTCGACAGCCAACGCCAGGTTGAACCCGTTGCGTTGCGGCCCAGGTTTCCCCGAAGAAGAAGGGGGCAGAATTCCCATTTGCACATTTTGTTCTTCGTTGAAGCTCTTCCGAGAGTGCAGAATTTCAAATGTTTTCTCCCCATCATCACAATTGATTCCGAGCGATTTTACTCCCCCGGGAGGAATGGGGTATTTTTCCAATCACAGTTTCACCAACTTCGGGGCCAGGGCTCTTTGCATATTGGCCAAGTGGGCAGCACCCAAGCACTCCCTCTTGTTTGGTGTGGATCGATTTCTGACTTCGATGGAGAGGGAGAAAGCACACCCCGTAATAGAATAATAAAAGTGTGCATCAATAGAACATGATTCCGGGGGAAACATTATGCTTGCTCCTAGTGAGCTGGTAAAATAATGGGTAGAATCTGGGGGAAAAAACGTTTTGTTGACGTTCTACGGAACTTGGACCCTTCCACCTGATGGACGGTACTCGGTTTCGTTGTTGAATAATAAACAGAATGAAGTCAATCAAATGCAAAATGTGGGAATGTTTGTAGGATTTGTTCATTACGTAAGCATTACAACTCTTTGCTACCATCAGCGCCATCTGTAATAGCTGAACTGTCAAAATTACACACTTAAAAAGTAAAACTAACTTTCCTTGATCTTTAAACTTAAGTGTCAAAAATACACTCTGACGTAAAGTAACCATTTATGATCTTCGTGTTGCAGTCCACAATTATGGTTAAAGTTGTTTTGATAAGCCAGAGACATAAATTTATCATCAAATTAAGCTCATTTGCAAATGTGGTCGCCTCTGTAATCATCAAAACAGTGCCAATCAATTTGGTTGGAGCTGATTTGCCAGAGCGCGTGGTAAGTTCTCTACCGGGCAGACGGTAATAACAAAATTCATGCCATTTCAATAACAAAAACTGTTAAAATAATAAAAAGTGTTATGGAATTTTCCAGCAAAATCTATTTTTGCATAAGAGTTCAATAACAGTTTATGTTATCATAACAAAATTTGTTATTGGTCTGATATTGGTTGAGAGCCAAAACAACTTTGGAATAAAATTTTTTGTTATGGAAGAATAACTCAAACTGTTATTGGGATGATCGGATTAGTTGTTAAAATAACAAAAAAATAATAACAAAGATTTGTTCGAAAAATAACTAAAAGTGTTATCTGTCTGTTATTACAATAACGATCCAATAACAAAAAAATCATAACGACTAATAACAAATCTTGTTATAAATAACAGAAAATGTTATTGGCATAGTATTTTCAAATATCAAAAAATGTTATTCCCAAGTTATTTCCGTCTGCTCGGGTAAGCAGTTGTCGTTTGCCCGAAACGTTTTATCCTCACTTTTCTGCCCCCTAAACAAACGTTTTGTCATATAAGCACGACTCAGTTTTTGTCAAAGCCAAATCTACTCAGAAATAAGTAAATGGGGTATCGGTCAGATTTGAGTAAACTTCATTCGCTATTCTACGAAAAATTGTTAACATTCATCCAGATCACTAGCGTGCACAGGGTGCGGCAACATGGGGCAACTGCCCCACCATCTTCAGAAGTTTGTTCCTTATTTGGTCAAGGCGTGACCATAAACGACGTAATATTCGAAACGTTCATATTATTGCCTCACCTTCCTCAAGGAGCTGGGCACGCTATTGATCCAGATCATGAGATCACTTAAATCTGAAAGATGTAACATTTACTCATTTCAGAGTAGTCTCGATTTTAAGGAATCACCAAACGGGCAAGCTCTAACCGGATCAAGAAAATGGAGCACCCGCAGTCGAGCAGTTTTTGGCAGTTCTGTAGAAAAAAGCAAAAACTGCTCGAATGGAAATGCTCCATTGTCAACGTCTACTGAATTCCAAGCAAGTGTTGAGCTGGTTGATGGATGTAGTTCACAGTTTGGTACTTGTCATGCAGATTGTTGAAGAAGAATAATTCTTTTTAAAGCTTAAACAAGTTTTGTTCCTCATTTGCCTCAGATTTTGATGCTTTTTTTCTCGAAAAAGATTCTGCTGTTATTATAAATGAGTCGTTTGCTGAAAAAATGCAATATTACCTCTGAAAATGCTCATAATTTACATTGTTTTATGTGTAATTTCACATATTTCTCATAGGGTAGAGTAGTCATCAATGAGACACGGGGAACAATGATAAAATGGCTCTCACAAGTCGTAGTTTCAACCAATCAGGCTCATATTTGGGGGAAAGGTGTGTCTACTGGATACACGTCTGCCATAATAGTGGCTTTGGTTATGGACGCTCCCTAGAAAAGTTATTCATAAATGTTTGATTCTGGGGTGTAAAAGTAAATTATGGACAATAAATATATTTTCGCTCGTAAGCTGCCATTTACACCAATACTAATATTTCTTCAAATTTCTTTCGCCGTTCTATAGGGATTGAGTTGGGCTACAATGTCCCTTCATTAGGTTTGGCCAAAATTTAGAATATACCCAGTATCCAGGACTGTCTCATTGTTCCCCAATCATTTCAGCTCATGGGTAACAATGAGACACTTTGATTTTTCTTCATTAAACTTTTCAAAATCTATGGAAATCTCTCAAAACATGAATTGAAAGTGATTTTTGGCATATTTAGAGAGTTTTAACTTCATTTAAGCAAAAATACAAAGTTATTTGGTATAAATATACGGATTTTACAAAATTTAAATACTTTTTAGTATAACTTTTGTTGATTAAAGTTTTATGTTTGCAAAATTGCTCTAAAATGTCCAAGGCAAGTCACCTGCAATGGAACAATACAAAAACATGATGTTTTACTAGAAGTATTGAAGTAATGATTTTCGTAGAGTGTCTCATTGTTCCCCAGCTGTCTCATTGTTCCTGCCAAGTGCGTCTACAATGAGACAGTTGAATAACTCTGGCTGTAGACGTCAGATCGATCTCATATTTTGGTCAATGTTAGAACACATTAAAAGAAAGAAAATGCAACAAAAAGCTCATTAAAACATGCTGATGAAAAAAATGAAAAATCGTTGAAAGTTGGAAACCAAAAGTGTCTCATTGATGACTACCCTACCCTAATTGAAGTAGAATTACATTGAAAAGAGGTTATATTCAACCACACTAACTTTAAATATTTTTTACTGTCTTTGGCTCTATCAGTTTATTAGTTTAATTGTTTCAAAATAACAGTGTACCATTTGACACTTCAGCGTAAACAAAGAAATGAAAATTATTTTTAAACGCAAATGAACTAATTTCTGAGCAATTTGTACTCATATTTCGTCAAAATCGTACTTACACATAAAAAATTATGATGAAAGTTCAACTGGGATTGTTGACAGATATTGTTTCAGAAAAGTTACCTCTAAAAATGTGTAAATTTAGGAGGAAAATACTCTCAAAACCTAATCCTGGATTTGGTCGGTTTTGAAGACATGTGAGTAAAAACTACTCAGACATGTTTTTTTTTTATTATCGTGTACACATAATTTTCGGTTTAAGTTGTTTTTATAATTAAAAGAAAACATCTTTTGGCAGAACACATTTTTGCGTAGCTTTTACTCTGATTTCTTCAAAATCGAACCTGCTCGGAAATGAGTTAAGGAAGTTTTCCTTTTACTCAAGTATAAGGCTTTCTAGTCAGAAATTTATCAACACATTCAAAGTATGTTTACATGACCGATATGTCAGCCAACATACTTCGCAGGGCTGTGGCAGCTCGAGCTCGATCATTGTTTACATCAGGACACTGTGACGAGAAGTTCATAATTTTGGGGTTGAATTATATTTTATTCGCAGGGCCTAGAAACGAGTTTAACTCGAAATTCTGGTAAAATCCAAGCATGTTTTAGTGTAATTCACCCAAAACTGAGTAAATAAAAAACTTCCGGGTAGGTTTGTTTTGGACAAAATTTTAGTGATTATTCCTTAAAAATACGTTATTGTAAACGAGCGTATAGATAAATGTCTCTTGTAAACAATAACTTGACAAACTCAAAATTAAGATTTTTATTCAAGCGTGTAATCAGGGTGAAATGTCAAACACTACACCCTCATTTTCAATTGTTCATAATTTGAATAATTCAGATCTGTATTAAATTTCAATCACAACTTCGATAAAAAATTCAAACTTCTCGCTCAGGACAGTGACTTTATTCAATCGAACCTGCTTAACGCAAAAGTTTAAAGTCCGACAAAAGTATTCCTTTGTTTCCCTTTATCATTATCCACCAAATCCAGCACAGCAGCTTCTTGCCTCCCGGTGTACGTGCCCGAGGGCCGCGCCACGTTCGAAATCCAATCAACAAAATAAACAGATGCTCATTTTTGAACCCGGTGACACCTTGGCCAAACAGCCCTCCCAGCTTCCGGAACTAGTTGATTGTTGAAGCAGCGAGAGAGAGAGAGGGAAAAAAACCCGATCCCCAACCATCGGTAAATAATTAACTCCATTTTGCGCTTCATAACACAAAGAGCATTTTTCCCCGAGACTTGGGGCTAAAGTTTCCGTTCGTCCTCCCCTCAATCCTCCGAGGAAACGAGGAGGGTTTTCCCGCACCGTTTTGCTGCTTGTTTGCTTAATCTCGGCCCGAACTTCTCGGGGATAGTCGGGCTGTGGGGACCACGCGCCGGTCGTTGCGAACGTGCTCATCAGCTATTCCCGCAGATTCGGGGTTCGCCTCCTTGCGAAGTTTTTTTTTTATCTGGCCAGATGCACAAAACTGTTTGGCGCCACGGTGGAAAATTGCTGTGAAATTTCAAGATAATGCTGTTTTTGAAGTTTTGCCACTAGATGGCAGTGTTTCACTGCTTGACACTTGCATGCAAGTTGTTTTTTGTTCAATGCAAGCTTGTCGTTAAAGTGGTAACAAACTTCAACTCTTGCAGAATTTCTGCCCAGCGCCCAAGTCAACGAAAAAGATTGTTCCGTTTACTGAACAATCTTGCTCTCCTTCGTCTTCGTCTTCCCAGCTTAGACAGTGAGTCTAACTTTCGATGTTTCTTAACTTGGTCCAATGCTATCTGCACCACCGATGACCCAACCTCCTTCCAGTTCTCGGAATGAGCTTCCCCAACCAACCAACTGCAGCCCAACTTGAGCAAACCGGCAACGACGACCCGGGTCGGTCGTCAGTTAATCTCGACACTTAAACGGATCCGGGTCCGGCAGTTCGGTCGGTCTCCGGCAGCTTTGTGACCCGTGTTGTGTGCCATCCGAAGGACGAGAAAAAAAAGTTCTGAACTTCGTTTTTTTTACTCTCGCTCGTTTTGCTCTAGTTTTATCGTCTATTGGCAAGTTTTCGGGGATGGAAACGGCGTTTGCAGTGGAATGTTATGGAAAGAAAACTTGATAAAAATGGATCTTGAGTAGTTTGATTAATTTTTAAGTTTGGCTAGGTAACTTCAAATGAGTGTGTATTTATTTGACAGATCATTGAAACTGTACTGTCACAACAACACGCTTATCTTAAATGCTTCAGAATTCGAGAAAGCACTTGTGTAAAGAAGTAGAAATGTTGACTCAAATAAAGGTAGTTCCTTTCTTGAAGAATTTTGACAAAGCTTACACTGTGAAACGGCATTACATAATTTTCAAATTGTTAAACAAAAATTTTCAATTCGAAAATAGTTTTGAGGTTATCAACATGATTCCTACTTTTCAAATACCGTTTCAACTTCATTGATGGTCCTTTTTGACCACCCCCTTTGGCAAGAGTCCCTCCCCCCCTCCTCCAACAGTCCTCAAGCTCGAAGGGTTAGGGTAATTTCCCTCGTAGAATAGAATTTCGTACCCCCCCCCCCTTTTTTCATTTCACTTTCCGGACCACTTTTTCATCATTCTCTATGACAGTCACCCACCCACTCCAGCTCGATAAAATCTGTCCCAAAGTCCGAGAAAACCATAAGTGTCCAATTTGTTGGATCTGCATTTTTTGGTTCGGTTTCGGTTGGTCGACTCCGCCTCATTTAAACGACAAAAAAACCATGGTTGAGCGAACTTCAAAGCTTCTTGGAAAGAAAAAAAAAAACTCAAAACCATATCCACACAAATGCACACCCACCCTTACCAGTTCTGGCGCAGTTCCACTAGTCTTAACGTGATAAAGAACTTTAAGAGGAGGACGTGACGTGGTCGAGCTTGTTTCTTTCTTTGCTTACAACCCCTTCGCTTGCGAGGGTGGGGGAAAAGTCATTTAGCGTCACAAACTGTCTCATTCATGCCTCGTGTTTTGCTTTCATTAATGGAGAGAGAGAGAGCGCGAGGGAATCATTGAATGGAAGCTGTTTTAAAATAAAAATAATAAAGAGAGGAAGAATTGTGCAAGTGAAGGAAAGGTCAAAATTTAAATTTTGCTGCAAACGACATTTAAAACCCTGCGTTTACTCACTGACTCAACGAAAACGTGAGCTGAAATAATTTAACTAAAAGTTACTCAATTTATAGCTAACCACAATTAAGCGTGTGCTTTGACAGTTGACGCACATTTCAAATTGCTGAGATTTCGTCGAAACCAAATGTCAGATTTGGAAAAATGTAAACAATGCTGTACACGATTATTCTAGTATGCCCATTTTTTAGAATGATTCCTCAAAATTAAAGCTTTAAAGTTTTTTGAGACACTTTAAACAAAATTTACGCCAAATTTTACTGTCCTCGTGAGAGCATTTGCATGTTGACGGTTGGGTGGAAAATACGCAACACATCAAGAGGCACATGCTCGGCTTCAACTCGGCTTGTCTGCTGGGTACTTGTGTTTGCTTTATGAACCACAAGTTAACTCTAGACATTTTGCCTCGTTGTAACGCAGTCAGGACGCAGATATGATGCCGATGCCGGTCGGTTCAAAGAGAATGTTCATAAATATCTTGTTTGTTACACTGTGTGCTCTTGGTGATAGTGGAACACATAAAAAAATGAAAAATGTTTTTCAACAAAATTATAAAAGAATGTGAATCATGAGGGTTCAAAACTTTCTAACATTTTTGTTTAACTTTGTTTTTTTTTTCTTACTGTGAAGAACAGCTTTTGGATGGACGAACGAATGCATAAATGAGAATGAGATTTAACGCACAAGTTCCATACGTTTAAATAGGGTGATAATTTAGCTTATTTTTACTGAGATTTTTACTAAATATTTAGTTCATTTGAAGTCAAGAAAACAATTAAAATATAAAATACACAGATTCTTCAAACTCTATGACCAAACTTGATCATGGCAAAAAAAAAACAAAGCTTATTTGAAAAACCACGCGTCTCCATGGAAATATTTTATCAAAAAGACTTAGGTGAAGACGCACGATATTTGTAACGTCATAATTGTTTTTTTATTAAACCGGCAAATTGTGATTCGAAGAAGATGTTTTCAAAATTGAAATATGTTATTTCGAAATCATGATTTTTACACAGACTCTTTGACAAGATCCCCATCCTGGTTCTCATCCGTGTTTAGTTAGGAAAATTGTAACTTTTTTTAAAAGTTCATTCAACACTCACTCAAGTTCCTCTTCCCAGCTGTTTTGTCTTTCCTCCAACATATTTTCAACCAGCCTTCAACCCGTTTCTTGCCCCAGCCCCACTCCTTTCTAACCCTTACAAACAAAACCAAAAACAAGAAGAAGCCGGCGAAAACGCACCCACCTATTCAAACATTTTTTCTTTATCCTTCTTCGTGTCCTCTTCTTTTTGCTGCTGTTATTCCGCACGAGCAAGCTCGAAGAAACACAAACTGTCAGAAAAGGGTGGGGGAGTTGGTTGAAAAGGGTACCCGACCGCACCGGTAAAGGCAAGTGAAAATAACTTTTCACTTATTTGAATACATTTGGCCTGATGGTTTACAGACTTCCGAAGTTTCCTTCGAAAGTTCTGGTGTGAGGGCAGTGAGGCGAAATGTTTGGTGCGAGCCCATGCAGCAAAATTTCAGGTTAAACTCAAAGTTTGTTGAACTTCGAATCAGCGTGTAGCTGTCAAACTTCAAAGGTTTCACTAGAACACGCTAAATAAAGTTTCCACCACCACGTGAAAAGAAAGGGCTGCGTGCACACTGTTTGTAAACAATCAACTTTCTCTTCAGCTTTTCCGGTGGTATTTGCGTACCCACTTTTGAGTCCTTGACCCTGGAGGGGTCGGCGAAGCAACAAAAGTTAAGGCATTCCGCAAATTTGTGAAGGTGGTGCGGGTTTTCCTTCTTTTTATGCCCTTCGCGTGTGATAATTAATAAAAATTGAAGCAATTTTTCCGCGTGAATGAGCTTTGGTGGTTGCGAAAAAAAGGAGGAGTCTTTAAAATAAATAACTGAGGTAATCACTTTTTTCAAAGGGGGGAGGAATTAAAAATATTGCAAAATGGAGGATGTAGAAGAAAAGATGTTAATTGGCTCGTTTTGATGAACGAGCGTTTCAGGGTAGTTAAACAACTCAAATCTGCACGTTCAATCAGAAATACTCAGTTTAAGAAATCTAAATTATGAAATTTCATCTTAAAATCAGCTACGTTTTCCCTCAGGAATTCAACAAATCCCAAAGGCATTCAACATTACCGCGCAACAACAAGCTCAATTACAATCAATTTCCGTTCAAACAAGCCCTAATTTCCAATTAGACGATTACATTATCCCAACTCGCTCGGAGGCTGCTGCTTATCTATTGCGTACACAGGGGGCAGTAAATTTCCATATTCCATTTCGTCACCTCGCCCATCAGGTCCCGCCCCAGATATTATATCCCATCTCGGTGACTTTGCTCACATTGTAAGGTGGAATCACAGATAAATCGATGTGGAGTCTGAAAACTCTATAACAAACCTACTCTGAAATAAGTTCACTTTGAATTCCACGAAAATTAAATCTGACATTAGAACCATTTACTCATTTTTGAGTAGGTTAGGCGTTTGCGAAAACTGCCTAAACATCCTAAAATTACTCAGATTTCTTCAAAACAGAACCTACTCAGAAATGAGTAAGGAAAGCAAATGTCAGATTCGGGTTAATTTTACTGAAATCTGACATTTTACTTGTTTACTAATTTGGGCAAATCGATGTGGAATCTGGCAATTCAATAACAAATAATTCCAAATCTAGAAACATTTACTCATTTTTGAGTAGGTTAGTGTTTTACGAAAACTGCTTAAACAGCACAAAGTTATTCAGATTTATTCAAAAAAGAACCAACTCAGAAATGAATAAGGAAAGCAAATGTCAGATTTTGGTTTATTTCACAGAAATCTGTAATTTTCTTTGTTTACTAATTTCTTAGTACACTCAACCCCCGGTGGTTGGTCACTTTTTCGTTTGACACTTTTTTAGTTTGTACCCCGTTGGTTGGTCAAAGTCAAACTAAAAAGTGACGAACTGTCAATTTTTACACGGCGCTCACGCACACTATCAAAACAAACGTTTGATAGTGTGTGTGAACTCCGTGTAAAAGGGGTGTCAAACTAAAAAGTGACCCCGTTCGTTTGACCACAGTTGGTGTCAAACCATCGGGGTTTGAGTGTAGGTTTGATTTTGACGAAATTCGCTGATTTTTGAATTTTTAATCAACACGCTTATTCAAAATCATTTCAGTTTTTTTACAATTTCACAAAAAAAATGTCAGAATTTCTTCAAAGCTGACATGTTCTTTGATACAGAGCGGATTCGCTTATTTTACTATTGCTAACGATATTAAAACTTACTCAAAACAGGAATTTTGTAGCTGATGGCAGATTTCTGGAGCAGCATTTTAAAATAAAGCATAATTATTTTGACAGCTGAAATTATTTTCCTGGTTTTTCCGTCATTTGAACTCACTCAAATTATTTTTGAGTAAATGTGACGAATTCTGAGCGATTTTGGATGAATGTTTAAACAATAAGCAAAGTCTGACATTTCTCTACGATAAATTAATTTTAGTCAAATTGAAGTTTGCCAAACTACTTAGAACGATATAAAAAATAAACTCAAAACATGAATTCCGTAGTAACTTTTTAAAAAGGCGAAACCTTGCTTGTAAACAAATAGTCTACCCCACTTGTTCTAGTGATAGTTCACGCTGAGTAATAGTGAGATAGGTTGCTTGTTGCTTGTTGCTAAATTAACTAAAAAACAGTGTCCTGATGCAAACCATGATCAGTTTGACAATCTTGAAAATTTTGACAATTTTGACAAATAACAATTTTGACAATTTAGACAAAAAAAAATTGTCAAAATTGTCAAAATTGTCGAAATTGTCAAAATTGTCAAAATTGTCAAAATTGTCAAAATTGTCAAAATTGTCAAAATTGTCAAAATTGTCAAATTTGTCAAAATTGTCAAAATTGTCAAAATTGTCAAAATTGTCAAAATTGTCAAAATTTTTCTTTGTTTTGTTTGAATTTTTTGGCTGAAAATTTATTACGGAATTTTGTAGCTTAAGTCAGATTTTTTGAATTCACTCAAATTATTTTTGAGTAAGTGTGACGAATTTTGAGCGATTTTTTTGTTGAAAATGTGTACTGTTAACAGACTTTGACATTTCCCCACGACTAAATAATTCTAGTCAATATTGAGTTTGCCTAACTTTCAACAATTGAATTTGATCGAAATAAATCGATCCGCTTCTCTGTGGCAAATCCATTAAACGCAAATATTTATTCGAAACCTGAGATTCATTTCAGATCACGCCTGGCCACTAAATATACTTCCGAGGAAGAGGGGGAAAACGAGCTACGAGGCCAGTACGAGAGGACACGATATTTATGGAACCGATTAGTGCGGAGAGTCTCTCGAGCAACACCGACTCTTGCGGTTGGTCGTTGGAGTTCGGTTCATTTGGGAGTTGGACTCATTATTGGAAAATACCCGGTTTTGTTGGGTTGGACTTCTGCTGGATTACTTGGTGGAAGGTGGGAGCAATCAAATTGACGTTATCTAGATGGTTTTAAGGGGTTTGGGACTTAAATTTCGATTTATTCCAAGATTTTTTGGTCAAATCTAGGTTGAATACTAATTTGTTTTGCGTTATTTGTAATGTGTTTTTTTTATTTATACCATTTTTCAATCTTTTTAAGGCAACAATTGAAATAGGAAAAAAGTCAAACACCCTTTAAAAAGTTAATTTCACCCCAGCTCCCACAGCTTCAAACCGTGCGTCCCAAGTGTCATCGTCCTCCTCAACCCGTGACTATCTCCGGTGTGAATCTACGACCATGAAATGAAGTGTGAATGTACCAGCACCGATACGGCCACCGCCAGGTTGCCAACAGATTGTGACGATAGAAAACGGGGTCCGACTCTGGGAAGTGATCAGAACGGTGGCCATTCCATGTTGGTTCCACCCCTCGACAACCCGCCCCCCACCGAAAAGCAATCTAATGTATAATCTTTCAAAAGACCCAACGCCGAGCTCAGCACTTTCTTTGTCCGGCCTGGAAACGCCCGAACCATGGACAAGCAGACTAGTTTGGGAGCAATTTCGACCCATGCAGCAAATCGAGACTTAACTCAAAATTGAGTAAAATTTAATGAGCGTGTAGCACGCTACGATCTGTCAAAACATTGTTTACGTTGCTAGTTTGTTTTTTAAAAGATTGCTGTCATTTCTACACACTCACAAAGGAATGCTCAATTTGTTGCTCCAGAAAAGCCATTTTCAGCTGAAAGAGCCGTCATTCTGTGGTGTGACCCGGTCAGGCCTAACCCCAGCTCCGGAAATTTGAATCTGATAAAGCGATTAGGCCGGGCCTCTCTACGCTACAAAATAATGCCACGCACGTTCCTATCAGTCCGAGTGTGGCGCGGCAGATGAATCAACAAAATAACTTTCATTTTCCGCTTAAATTGGAAAGCTCCAAATTCCGGGGTCGGAGGGTTAAAGTAAAAGTCCTTTGACCGAGGCCCTCCCCCCCTACTCGAGAGAATTTAACCCCGACCTCCGACGCCAAACGGCCATCATCGCCACTTGAAACTTCATTTTTCAGCACTTTCACCCCCGCAAAGAATCTCGAGCTATTTTTGACGCGCGATGGTGTGATGAATTATAATTAAGTTTCGCGAGAAGCTGGCCCACTTTTCCGGCTCCGAACTTTGCTAATTATGAAGCCGGAACGATTTCCCGAGCACTTTAACATTGTTTTATCGGCGTTGTTTGACGCCTCTCGTTGGCGATACTAGCGCTACCTGGGTGGGAAATTTACTTAAGCGCCCGGAAGTAGGCTACAACGCGCCGCACCGAAATTCTACACGAATAATGAGAACCAGTTAACAACACTGCCTGGGGAGCGGGAGAGTATCCCGTGGCAACATAAATCATCAGTCCTTCTTGACATCTGGGCCGGCAAGGATTTCCAATAATAAGTGAGCGTGTTCAATAACCGATGTCCGAAATATGGCGAATAGAAACTCTCGAGGGGGTCATCAACCGAACCTTTGGGCATAGTTTTGCCAAAGTTGGACAACTTTTTCCTTTTGGGAATAGCAAAGCTTGATAATCCTTCAGAAGGTCACCACTAGATGGCACTGTGGTCAGAAAGTAGATTTCTGTAATTTTTAATGTTTTAATAAAATTTAACCTTCAAATACCTAAGTTTACTCCAGTCTAGAACCACCCATGATCCAAAGTTTCGCCACCCGGTTAGGGGGGCTCAACAACTCAACTGAACATGGTGAACACGCACCGTGCCGTGCCGGCTTCTGGCTTCTGATTTATGTTATTTTGGCTGATTGGTGGAGTTAACGTGCGCTGGGAGGGGCGAAGCGGATTGACGTCCTTGCGGAGGTGAACAGACCCTTGATCCGTCAAGATTGGTTGGGAATGCTGTTCATCAATCATATTTTGTTTTCCTAATGTTCAAAAAATCATTTAAAAATAACTCTCTTGGAAATTATTTTCAATCATATTTTGTGTAAACCAAACCTACTCAAGATTGTTTTTCGGCAACTCTTTCTACTCAGTGTTTGGTCAAATTTATAAGAGCAAGCAACTCAAATCGTATTTAAAAAAAAAAATTGAATAATATCAGATTTTAATAAAAATTAGTTAGAAATATATTGTGAATGTTTTGGAAAATCACTCAGTTTCCATCCTAACGTCAGGTTTGGGTAAATTTTACACATAGTTTATCACAGTTCTTGTAAAATTCTGAGTAAAATTTACCCTTATCTGACATTTGACCTCAAAATGGATTTCTGAGTAAGATCTTTTTGAACTGAACTGAGTATATTTTAATGTGCGTGTAGATCAGCGGTGTTTGTTTCACTAATCAAAACTTCATTTTAAATCACTCAGTTTAAGCCAAAACTTCAACTACACATGAATGAGTAAGTGTAAGTCTGATTTGAGTACATTTCAGTCAAAATACAGCAAAAAAATGCAAAAGTACTTTGACGAACCCCAGCAATTTTCTTCTAATTCTAGTGTTGAACTCACACGTACTCAGTAAATTGTCAAAATTGTCAAAATTGTCAAAATTGTCAAAATTGTCAAAATTGTCAAAATTGTCAAAATTGTCAAAATTGTCAAAATTGCCAAAATTGTCAAAATTGTCAAAATTGTCAAAATTGTCAAAATTGTCAAAAATTATCAAAATTGTCAAAAGTGTCAAAATTGTCAAAATTGACAAAATTGTCAAAATTGTCAAAATGTCAAAATTGTCAAAATTGTCAAAATTGTCAAAATTGTCAAAATTGTCAAAATTGTCAAAATTGTCAAAATTGTCAAAATTGTCAAAATTGTCAAAATTGTCAAAATTGTCAAAATTGTCAAAATTGTCAAAATTGTCAAAATTGTCAAAATTGTCAAAATTGTCAAAATTGTCAAAATTGTCAGAATTGTCAAAATGGAGCACCCGATTCGAGTGGTAGAAATGACAGTTCTCCCATAAGGAATACATTGTAGAAAAAACAGAGTCTCGGCCCGAAACTTCAAACACGAGCAAAAGCAGTGAACCGAAGATTAGCAATGACGTTTTGGAATTTTGACAGTTTGGAACGCATGAATTACCCCATTATCGGTTTCCCGCATGGGTGATCTGGAAATTGTTGCACATGGCTGAAGTAGAGAATTTTGCAACAAATTTCAAATTATGCTAAATTTCAAAATTGAAACACGAATCTACAGCGAATCGATGTGAAAACTAAAGATACACTTAATGCACGATGATTTGATGTGCAATCTTGATCAGAATCGCGATAAAAGTGGTTTAAATTGAAAAATAATTATAAAACAAATTGTGGTCTAGAATTTAACGAAATTGTGTCTGTTTTGTAAGACTTAATGTTATTGCACAATGGTTATAGATTTTTTTTTACAAAAAAGTAAATTTTTCGGTTCGTCCACAAACATTCTCATGTTTGTAAACAAACGACGCCATATTGCTCATGTTGTTCGGTAGCTCATATCAGGCCATCGCCGGGGCCCTGAGAAAAAAGCAAAAACTGCTCGAATGGAAATGCTCCATTGTCAAAATTGGCAAAATTGTCAAAATTGTCAAAATTGTCAAAATTGTCACAATTTTCACAATTGTCAAAAATGTCAAAATTGTCACAATTTTCACAATTTTCAAAATTGTCAAAAGGTTATGTTTCAGACATAACCAGAAAGACAGAGAACATTGCTAGAAATTCAAAACAAAAATTATCTCTTTTATGTAAGATATAAATGTGACGTAGATTTAAATTTTCGATTAATTTCAGAAGTTTGCAATTAAATAGATTTACTTCGAAAATTTTCATAGTAAAGTAACCTAAAGCAATTTAATTTTATAGAAAGAGAAATAAATAAACTCGATATCGAGTTTCCTTTTTCCTTTACAATTCTTTTCATCTCAATGGACTTTGATCCTCTTTTGTTAGTCATCCAGAAATAATACAAACCTTTGATGGAACCACTCAGAGAAAAAGGATCAACATCACACTTCTCAAATGCAAATAATGACAACAGAAAAACCTACACAACAATGAGTTAGTGCGACAAATGTCATATTTGGGTAAGTTTCACTCAGAGTTCAACACAAATTTTGCAAAATCTAAGATCTAAGAAAAATCTGACATTTACCCGAATGTATGATAAATATTCGATCTTTTGTCGCATATCCCTTGGTTTGTTAAGTACACCTGAACTTAAAAAAATAGAAAACTCACATCTTGCTCAAGGCAAGATGTAAACAAAGAGCTGTCAGTCACCTCAACATCATGCATTCGTGGCGAAAAAACTAAACGATATCGAATAAAAGGCAAATTTTACTCAACACAATCCATTTCACGAATCACGAATTAATTTCACATTGTTTACAAACATTAGTTCCCTACTGAAAGTGACATTTATCAGCGTGTGTCGTTATCTTGCAAAACAAAAAAGCAGATTTTATTTTTACCTCAATTTTGTTTCAGTGACATTCTTGAAATATAAGTTAAAACTATTTAGTGTGTACACTGAAAACATGACAGCGCTTTGTTTTTATAACGACACGCTAACATGAATATACTTAATTTGAGCTAAAAACAACCACCGCCATACTTTTTTCAGTAGAATTTGCGAGGAAAACTTTAATTTGTTTTTTTTTTTTCGGGAAACACCAAGGGTTACGTTCCGCGCAACATTAACTTTTCTCTCGTCTGTTGCGGTGACAGTTCCTCACAACATTACCATGCCACACAATTCCTACCACCGAGCACACACAAAATTAATATTCAATGATCATTAATTCGGGTGACATTTCGCTCCGTAATTTACTGTGCAAATGCGAAAAAAAAGAAAACTTGGCCGAAGATCGAAAGCTAGCGCCAGCACAGCAAACGTAAACACACGCAATGTTTGACGACGACCACGTGGTGGGTTCTTAAGGTCACGTGCGTGGGCGGAGGACCCGAATATCGATAAAGCATGCTGGCAGGCACACGCACACACTCACACACGTTACTTTAATGGTCGTTTATCGGCGCTGGTGTGAGAAGGGAAAACAGTTCTCTTGAGGAAAGCAAGCCAATGGCAAATATTTAAGGTTATGTTTTTGGTGGGGAAGCGTTTGATGGATGTTGAAGAGCTCTCGAAATGAGGAAGTCTTTAATGGAACTTCAAGTGTTTAAAGTGTATTTATCACGGTTGAAAAGTCACCTCTGAGCGTATTTTTTATAATTTGACAGTTCGGTGGGTACCAGTACTCACCACTAGATGTCAGTTTGACCAGTACGGTGATTGAAGTGAGAACAATGCTTTTCAGCAATTTTGAAAACATGAGTTCAAACGTTCGAGCTGTCCAAAATCGCCAAATTTTGCTGATAACACCCTACAAAAAAACATTCGAAGGATTTATCGCGTGCATAGCGCTCACTAGGCGCTCACAACTTTAATCATTTCGAAGTCGGCCGACCCGTGCACGTCACTCGCCTGCCCGCCAAACCGCAACAATCTCATGCCTAATAAATCATTTCCCGGTCGACGTTCGCCATCAGGCCCCGGATCGAACGTTCGGTGGTGGAGGTTGCTGTTGCCGCATTCCAGGCGAAATTCAAATCGGAACGCGTGGTGCTTCAGAATTCATTTTTTTTTTGTTCGCTCCTCTTCTGTTGACGGCGACAACCGCTGAGCCCGCAATTGAAACAGAATAAAAAATAAAACGGAACGATTTTCCTAAATTTGGACCCGGGTTTAGTCTCTATTTTAGGTGATCGAGATAGAGAGGGCGGTTGGGGGAGGTTGTTAAGAGAGCTGCGGATGTGTGTTTTTGTGTGTGAGAATTTGGCCACGTGGAGTCCGGAATCGGCCGAGGGGAAATCAACTTTGCCAGGAAAGTGGTCTTTCGGGGTCAATTGAGTTGCTCAAATTGGGTTTTTGGCGATTTTCTTGAAAATTCAATATCCGCCATCTAGTTGTGGGCACTTGAACTCCTTAACTGACAACTCGAATTTAAACCGCCATCTAGTTGTGAAAACGCATGCAATTTCTAGTTTCTATATTCACCAAACACTCATCATTAGATGGCGGTGCTAAAACTAACCCCAATTGTCCCCCACCGGTCCAATCCGGTCCAGCGGCATCTCTCCAAATATCCGCACTAGTTTATGTCCTCCGGAAAGGCAACGTGACGGCTGCTGCTACCGTACGCAGCCTTCCGGCGCTAATCCCTCCTCACGGGACCGGTTTCCAAGTGGTCCAGTGAAATATCCCATTTTTTTACTCCTGTGTCGGTTGACCATAGCCGTCAACCTACGGGACGCGAGGGATCCGTCGTCGTCGGTATGATGATTGCAACTTTCATAAACACGCAGCCATGACATCAGTCATCGCTTCTCTGCGAAATGGGTTTTCTTGTTTCTTTTTTAGTTTTTTTTTGGTGGTGGATTTAAATCAGTGTTGGGAAAGTTTGAAAAGCGCTTACAATGTCAAATATTTGATGATTTTTTTTAAATTCACTACGGTAAATAAGGCTTTCTAGGCCCAGTGAAAAAAATATAATTTAACTCAAAAATGATGAACTTCTCGTCACAGTGTCCTGATGCAAACAATGATCGAGCTCGAGCTGTCACAGCCCTGCGAAGTATGTTGGCTGACATATCGGGCGGTCAGTCAAAAAAACCAGCTAGAAGTCGCCTGACAAAAAACTTTTGCTAGAAAGAGATAGGAAACCTGATGCAAACAATCGTCCAGCTGTAATGTAAACATACTTTGAATGTATTGGTAAATTTCTGACTAGAAAGCCTTATGTAAACTCACCACTCAAGAGTTTGACAGTTCATTTCAGCCACTCTACCCAATATTAAGCTATTTTGGTGAACTGACAGCTAGAAGATTTCTAGTCAGAAATTTACCATCACATACAAAGTATGTTTACATGGCAACTGGGGGTTTGTTTACATCAGATTTGCTATCTCTTACTAGAAAAAGTTTTTTGTCAGGCGACTTCTAGCTGGGTTTTTTTTGACTGAACGCCCGATATAAGGCTTTCTAGTCAGAAATTTACCAACGCATTCAAAGTATGTTTACATGACAGCTGGACGTTTGTTTGCATCAGGATTCCTATCTCTTTCTAGCAAAAGTTTTTTGTCAGGCGACTTCTAGCTGGTTTTTTGACTGACTGTCCGATATGTCAGCCAACATATTTCGCGGGATGTGACAGCTCGAATTCGATCATTGTTTGCATCAGGACACTGTGAGGGGAAGTTCGAAAATTTTTGGGTTAAATTATATTTTTTCACTGGGCCTAGAAAGCCTTATGACAATTTTACAAACAATTTACCCGATACTTCTTCACCACTGCCCAACTCTATCATAAAAAAAAACCTAAACCAAATTGTCCCCGATAGATGTGGTTCCAGAGCGATTTTTCTTCGTCCTTCTCGAAACGACCGAGACTCGACCAACAATCTCGCTCTCTCTATTTTATGGATGCGGTTTTCATTGAGAAAAGCCGCACAAGTTTGGGGTTTTCGGATGATGGTCACGTCAACGACGATGAAGGATGAGGAAGTCATACACTGTTGATTGATGAGGTACAGCCTCGAGATGTTTTGCGGGAAAGTTGGGGGCGTTTATACAACTAAATCGGTTGAGATGCTAACGGGAACGCGATTTTTGATAATGCAATTTCGGTAGGAGCAACAAATCTTGCAGAGTTTGAAAAAAAACCTTGAAAACATTCTGAGCAAATGTCAATAACAGTGTAATTGCAGTTCTGCCAAATATGACAGATACACTCTCGTGAACTTTGCTTCAAATTTAAGAGTATTTCACCATCAAAGTTTTTGATAAATCGAGCAAAACATTGTTAAAAGGTCTAAGACTTAGTGTAAACCAGGGGGTGCGAAGAAGCCGTTATCTTGAAGTTCAGAAAACAAACACTGAGAATCAGTATTATTTTGGTAAAACGAAGTGTGTTCTCCTGGTTGAACTCAAAAGTCCCATGCAAATGTGTAAAAGGAAACTGAAAAATGTGTAACGCCGATTCTCAGTGTACGGAAGCACTGTTTGATCGACCAAAAGAAAAAAAAGCAAAAAAAGGTAAACAGAAAAATTACTTTATTCGATATGAATATTCAGCCAATATTGGCTTGGTAGCTCCATTAATATGATGATATTTGCCATCAACAACACAATTTACGTATTTTTTCAGGCTTTTTTGCGAAAAAAAATGAAAATCAAAAACCCAACATTGATTTGTTATGAGTTACCATTTGACAACTAGTGCAATCAGTTTTTGCTTACGTCAGTTGATGTTTACATTACACCCTCATTTTAAATTACCTAAGTTTAGTCTAAATCGCACCTACTTGGAATGAGTAAAAAGTGAAATTTTGAAAACTGTCATTGTTGTTTGTCAACATTCTACAATTTTCTTGAAAAATGGTCAGAAATTTAATTATTACTGAATTTTTAACACGATAAAGACAGTGAATTTCCAGTAATATTAATTCAAACCACAATCTCCTATCAGTCAGTGTTCCCAACCGAACCGTTTAACACCGCTATTTATAACCCACACAAATTTAATGCACCGCGCGCGTGAAATTATCAGTGTCACGCCCGGAGTGGAAAGTGCTGCCACCTTTCGTAATTAATTTTTCACGTCACCATAATTCGTTTTATGGTAAACATGAGGACGCAGTTTATGCCATCATCATCAGCCAGACAGACAGACTGGCTGCAGCAGTGTCAGTGCGGTGGTGGCAAACAAAATCCACTCTCCCTCTGAAGTTCCGAACACTGCCGAAAGTGACAGCAGCAGAGTGTAAATTCAATTTGACTGCTTGTTACGCTGATTTGCGCCGTACTCGTCGTTAGTTTATTTTTGGATAAAAGCTTTTTTGTCTTTATTTTGTACTAAAATGAAACTGTTTGTAAAATTAAACAAATGGGACAAAAATAGGACCAGTTCCCCATTCTAGGTTACGGATGGATTCCTAAAAAAGCCTTTGATCCGGATTTTGTCACTTTGTGATGGCAGGAAAATGTGCCAAAAAGGCTGACAAAGTGACGAGCAAAAGACATACGCAGAAGAATGCGGGTCGGGAGTTGTAACAAGTGAGAGCATAAACATTCGCTGGAAACACAGGGCACGTCACAAGCAGATAGTTTTCTCGGAACAAGAAAAAGATAATCTGTGAGCTAGCACCCTATTTTGAGGAAGTTTGCCAAGGCTTTCGAGGAGGTTTGTGCTGTAACAAGAGAAAATTTCGCAATTTAACGTTCTTTTTGTTGTTTTTCTTGAGGATGTATCAATTGAAGCTGTCAAATTTTAGCATAAAGTTACTCATTATTGGTTAGGAAGGATTTGGACTGCCGAATTGGGTACTAAAGCCCTATGTAAATTTGTATGTACAACGGTAAAAAACACGATTAAAAACCATTTCTGATCACTTTCTTTCATTTTAATGCAAAAAAAAATAAAAAATATTGACAAGACAACATTTGTTCGATGGATCAACCATGGTCCCCTTAGAACGAGCTGTCAAGCAGGATCTTTTCTGTCAAGATGGACCGCGAGGTTAATTTTTCAAATTGATTTGAAAATCCATTTTAAACTCTTTGTGGTCGTACAAAGGGTCATTGTACTCAGAAAAATAAGCTTTATCACTGTAAACAATAATACCAGCAATCTTAGCTTCATTTTAGGACCCAATTAGTTTTGTTGAGAGATTGTTTGCCTTCAAATTAGATAAATGTTCTCGCAAGTTCTCTTATTCATCTAAAATTAAATCGAAAATTGTAGCCAAAGTTCTTTGTTTTGATTGTGGTACAACGGGTACAACTGTCAAAATTATGTTTAAAAAAATGTCGAGAATATTTTGAAATTTTTTTCTTAACTTTGAATAAAAGAGGAGTCAGGGTTAGCAGTTTTCAGGACAGTCATTAATTTTGAAAAAAATAATATTAAAAGTGAATGTTGCATTGAAAAAGTACAATTTTGAAGAAATTTTGACAAAATTTTAAATAAAAGTGAAGTCAATAAACGTGAGCTGTCACAACTGTCAAAATCATGCTTAAAGTAAATTAAAATTGGGTAAGCATAAGTTTGAAGAATTACCGTTTTGAAGAAATGTTTACTAATTTTGATTGAAAGTGGAGTCAGGGTTGCCAGTTTTCAGGATTGTTAGTAGTATTATGCTAAAAAATAATTCAAATTTTCATACTAGATTGAAAAAGTACAATTTAAAAGAACCTTTGTTTTGAAAGAAAATTTGGCAAATTTAAAATGAAAGTGGAGTTAGTCAAAATTGGGCAGCTACAATTTTGAAGAAATTCGATTCTAATTTAAAGTTGAACTTTAGTCAAATTGGGAAAGGACCATTTTGAAAGAATTTTTGTTTTGGGGGAATCTTCTGATATTTTAAAATGAATGTAAAGTCAGGGTTGCCAGTTATGTTTAAATTGATATTGGAAGGATATAATTAAGGAAAATGTGTATCTTGAAGGTCAGAGTTGCCAATTTACACAGCTGTCAAAATGATACTAAAATTTAGTCATAATTGGGTGAGCATAATTTTTAAGAATAATCATTTCAAAGGAATTTTTACTAATTTTGAATGAAAGTGGAGTCAGGGTTGCCAGTTTTCAGGACTGTCAGTAGTATTATGCTAAAAATATCTCAAAATCGGATACTAGATTGAAAAAGTACAATTTTGATGAAGCTATGTTTTAAAAGATTTTTTTACAAATTTAAAAATGAAAGCGGAGTCACAGTTGGAAGTTGTCACAACAGTTAATAGACGCACAAAGTTAGTCGAAATTGGTTAGCTAAGATTTTGAAGAAATTTCGATTCAAGGGAATGCTTACATATTTTCAAAAAATGTGGATTCAGAGTTGCTAATCAACACAAAATTAGGCAAATAGGCAAAGGACAATTTGAGTATATTTTCATTTTGGAGGAATCTTTCCATATTTTATAATGAATGTGAAGTCAGGGTTGCCAGTTTTGCTTAAATTTAGTTTAAATTGGATGAAAACAATTCTGAAAAAATATATCTTGAAGGATTGTTAACTTTTATTAAATGAATGTGTAGTCAGAGTTGCCAGTTTACACAGCTGTCAAAATGATACTAAAAGTTAGTCAAAATTGGGTAGTTTTAGAAGAATGTTTACATATTTTCAATGATAATGAAGGGAGAATTCTCAACTTACACGACATTTTTCCACCACGAGTACAAAACAAATGTGACGATGGGCTCCTGGGCCGCAGGTCCCGGCCATGGCACCGGCACGCCCGGTGTGAATCGAATAAGCGCCCGAACGTGACTTGTCTATCGGGCCGTGCAACAACTTGTAGACATTTTCCTCGTTTCATTCCAATATTGCTACGTGAAGTTTACGTGGCGTACTCGTCTAACGAAGGATCCTCTGCCACTGTTGGGTATGAAATCATATTTCAGCACATGCAACAACCACTTCGCTTCGAAACTCCTGGCAAGGTTGCCAGTGTAAGGGGTGAAACAAAAAGAAACGGCACGCGAAACGTGCCGGGAAGCGTTAATAACGTTGTTAACCATCATTAGAACGATCCGCTGAGAGATGTGCGCTGTCATAGGGTGGTATTGTGGATTAAATGTGAATGTTCAAGATTTTTTTTGTGAAACTGGCATCATTGCTGTCAGATTGACGTTCGATGGGGTTGTCAAACTTGCACGCTTCGGTGAACTTACACATGTTAGACATTTATCTATGACCCGCAAAGCCTCTATTTTCGGATTATAATCTGGAAGCAATAAGTAGCACCAGGAGAGATGCTTATTGGGGGGGTCTTATCACCTGTTGGTTCGCTGGTTAGACAAGGAGGCACTTTAGATTTACGAGGCCGGCGCCGCATTTTTCGGCCATGGACCGTGCGCCACATCCGGAAATGGGTCCAGTAATCAACCGTACATTAACGGGATTGCTTTTTCCCTCCTTTTGAGCTGTGGTTATTGCTGGGCGATGTTCATCTGCATGATGATGAGATGATGATGCTGATGTTGCTATTGTGTCTGTTTACGTGTGCTGTTATTGTTGCTGTTGCTGTGGTGGTGGTCATTTCCGGCACTTCCGGTGCTGCGGTAATGAAAATAAAAACGAGTACAAGGGAAAGTACACGGCCGGCGTTGTGCTTTTTGGTTAACATTATTGCCGCGCGGGAATTACGGATCGTAAATAACTTTTTTTTTTGGGAGAGGGGGATGGCTGGTGAAAATCACTGCCGCCGGACCATTATTGTTTGGTGATGGATGTTTGCATTTTAAAAAGTAATGTAGCCTTGTTTGTGTTTGGTTTTACTCGCCGCAGACGGAACATAAAACCCGGCGTGGACCTGTAAAGGTAATTGGATGAGTTCCAATTAAAGCAATCATAATTATTTTAATGCAATGGTATACTGTAGGAAATTCCTTGAACCTGAATAAGCGTGTTTGTTTGACATTTCGATGCCAACATTTCAAAAAGCATCATGTACAAACCATGCGTTTTGAGAAAAACGCATTTGAATGTTGAGCATCCATTTTCAATTACCATTTTTATATAAAAGCAAAATAAGATGTTCTAATGATAACAAACGATGAAAAACGTTGCTTTTGTTGATACTTGATCATCCATATTCAATAAAACATTATTTCCGTAATTTTATTTAAGAAAAACAAACATAACTTCTTTCGAAATCACCAACGTCGATATCACCCTTCTGTCACTGAGGGGGGCGCTTTGTTATGATTCGTTTTTCTTCGCCGAATGTACATGGCGCTTTTTTCATGTTGCTTTTTTTTCGTCACGAGGTTTATGTAGCCTTTTGTTTGACAGGTTGACAGGGCTATATAAACAGGGACTGCTGATGGCAGAGATTTTGTTTATGTTACTTTATTTAAAATCATGATTAAACAGACTTTACTGAAGTAACTATTGCTCATTTTTGGTGGAGAGGTAGCTTATTAGAAGTACTTTCAGAATATACAATAACCCAGAAAGTGTCAAAATGTACATGATGCCTTTTGAAATGTTGCCGTCGATTTGATTACATGCTTGTCAAACCGAGCCAAAATTTGGGTGAAATTATCAAATTTCTACAAAACAATCAAAATAATTGAAATGCAATGAAATGCTGCGGTAAATTCCGCGAATTCGAACGAACCTGAATAAGTGTGTATATTTGACAGCTGATTACACGCTTGTTGAAATGATCTCATGAAAATGCAAAATTTCTTCAACACAAAAATAATAATTTTATTTCAATGAAAAACTACAGAATATTACGTGAACCTAAATAATCGTGTATGTTTGACAGCTAACTAAGCGCTTTTCGAATTGAGATTAAGTGTGGATAAAAATAATAAATTTCTGCTAAACAAACACAATAAAATTTGAATAGAAAGAAATATATCAAAAGATTGCTTGAACTTGAATTAGCGTGTATAATTGACATCTGAGTACACGTTTGATTGAATGAGCTTATTTTGTAGTGAAATCAATCTTTTTCAGTCAACCAAAAATCAAAGTTTATTACACGTCATCACATTCCAGCTCTCAACTTGTTTCTAAATCCCAACCCAAACAAGATTCATAATCCGTACTTTTACTGCCACTTTTCCCAATAAGTTTCACTCGAGTTGGCGTAACAAATAATCCGCCGACACTTTACCACCGAAATGATTGCAATCCCAGCTGACCCGGGAAAGGCCATAAATTTGTACCATATTGAGCGCCAATCCATATTTTGGTCGGCCAAGTCACGTTTCGACGCAACTAGTCAATCATCGGTCTTTTTGCGGCGAAAAACGAGTTTATTACGAACTCTATTATTGGGGTATATTTTTGGGTGTTGAAACAAATTGTCGCCAATGTTTCATGCCGAATTCATTAATCTGCCATAAATTACGTCACTGAGGGGTTGCTTGTTTTTGGGAAGGTTGATTTTCATGGGCAGTATAAATTTAGCGTGTAGTTTTGACGCTTCACTGTTCTTTTGAAAAGTTTGTAGTTTTTAACAATTTTCGTTCCGATTTTGACAGATGCCATAACTACACGCTAAACAAACACTCAAAAGTTTTTTAAAGATCTAACTTGCACTTTAATCTTTAATCTTGTTGAAGTTTTCAACAGAAAATCCCAACTATGTACCCATTCTGGCAGAAAGAAAAGCCCCAAAGTATGAATAACTGTAGTGTTTGTGGGGTCGCCCAGGCAATAACCAAAATCCATCATCATGCCATTTCTCCCCCTCCAAATTCACACTAGCAGCCGAGCTTTGCGACCACATTTTCGGATTCGCATTTATTTCCACCACCTTGGCTGGCAACCCTGGTTTGGTGGTGGGGCAGTTAATTTGAAATTGTTGCTAGTATTTTTTTTAATAAAAAAAAAGCAAATTTGGGCAAAATTTCTTCAAATTTTGAACTTTTCTTCACGTGGAGTTAAGTAAAATTAACCCAAAATTTGACAGATGATATCAATACTCAATTTTGAGTAAGTTCGGTTTTGACGAAATTTGAGTAAATTTCTAGTATTTAGTTCTAAATAATCGATTAAAGTGGCAAAAAAGCCCCAACACATGAATTTTGAACCCCACTTTCCCCAAGAAAAATAAAAAAATTACGATTTGTGCATCAAACCAAACATTCTGACTCCCCACTGCGGCCATAAAACCAAACTTAGTGTTTGAATATTTTGCCGGTCCATTTGGCCTGCCTCGGAAAAGCCTTTTCCGCCCCAGACGACTCGGAATGAGAAATCACAAAGCTCGCGTGGAGGTGGCAGCACCGTCGCCCTCCTCCTCCTCTTATGGAGAGGGCATAAAAATTCGAAAATTTGCCGTAAAAATTGAACACACGCGGGAGACATTCTTCGTGGAAGTCGTCGCCGTCGCCGTCGCTGACGATAATTTGTTTTCCAGTCTTTTGTTCGCTTTTGAGCGCGCGCGAAGGCTTTTCCGGTGATTTGGTGTGGCCAAATCGTGAACCAATTACCGTGCGTCTCCATTAGAAAAAAAAAGAAACGAGAAAACATTCCAGTGAAAATGTGTCCAGACAAAACACACAATGGCGCGCACCAAGAAAATGGAATTTTCATCTCATGGTGCGTTTCATTCTTCGGAAACCGGAGCTGGCGGCTGCCCGCAGGATTCCGGATCCCGGGACCAGCTTCGGTGCGGAAAATTGGAATTTATTCAGTCTCTGACTGCGTGTGTGTGTTTTTGTTGGATTTGCAGCTTGAAAAAACAGCTTCTTTCTTCCCTTACTGGTCGTGGAAAAAAATGCAATAAGCTTTCGCCATAGAGTGGAAATTGCGATTGGAATGTCGTTAAAGTTAATTAAAATTGTTGCAGAAAGAAAGGCCACTAAACTGGCAACACTGGTGTAAACTGGCAATCTGAAGAATAAACTTACTCAAAATTGAGTTGTTCTAACCTTAATTGGTAATAACTTAAAAGGAAAATCACAGAACTGAGATCACTGCTGTACACTGGTGTCAAACCATCAAACTGTCAGTCTGAAGACTCTGAAGAATAATTTTATACAAAATTGAGTAAATCCAAACATACTTAAAATTAACCGTAACCAAATCCAACTCTAAATTAAGTTGGAATCAATTAAAATGAAAAACCACAGATCTGGGAACACTGGTGTCAAATTGACAGATTGAAAATAAAGGAACCCGAAATTGAACTATTCCAACCTAAATTAGAATCAACTCGTGAGCAAAAATCACTGAACTGGCATCACTAATGTCAAATTGACACTCTGAAGAATTTACTGACCCAAAATTGAGTTGTTCTAACTTAAGTTGGGAGCACTTCAAGATAATTTAAATAAACTTTGAGCAGTTTCAAATTAAATAAAAGCTTTAGGTCTAGAAAGCCAGTCTATGTTTAAATCCCGAGCCCACAAGCGGTAGAAGAAGTTTGAGGAAGTGTGCGAGTAAATTGTTTTCACCATTCAGCATAAGTATTCGGTGTTCATTTGGCGTAGTGTTGGAATGTTTGGTTGTATAACAGTCGTTCTTTTTTTTCGCCGTCTCTCTCTCCCTTCGTAAATTATGCAAACTCATTCATCTCGTGAGAGCAGATCGTACTTCTTTTTCTTCTTTCCTCGATGATTCACGTGAGAGAAGGAAAAATTGCGGGCTTATCGGTGAAAAATATTGGGATTTTCCGACAGATGATGATTTCAAAACAAATGCTGACACTTGAGGAAAATTTGGAAAATTACGCAAATTTGCTTAACTGTGCTGGAAGGTGAATTTTGAGTACACTGAAGATCTAAAACGTAAACATGAAATGTGTAATGAAAAGAAAACTGTTATCTGTAAGATTATTTCAGCGTGTAAAATGACAGATCAATAAATAAATTTTGAATATTTTTTTCATGTCTGAGAAAGTTCGGCTATGATGAAATCTGAGTGAATTTGAATATTTTAATTTATTTTTAACACTGATTTATCGATCTGTCAGTTTTACACGCTGATGCAATCTTACACATTTTTAAAATTATTTTTAATTTTAATCAAAGGATCTAAGTAAAACGCCTTTTTGCTAGCAACCAAAAAATGATTAATTTTCCTTCCTATCACCATATTTTTCAACGAAAAGATGCCCGTTTAAAATCCCATTACTGCGATAAGCTCCAGTAATGGGTCCTCGGGCTACCTTCCAAAAAAATCCCGTATATCCTTCTTAAAAAATCCACCCCCTCTCGTTCTCGTTTGCGCCGAGCTAGGTCAATCATTAATTCATTTAACTTTATGGTGTACCCCGAGCCCATGGAAAAAGAAAGGGCGATGCAAATATTTTAGCCTATCCCACGCCATCCTTTTGTTTCAAGGTGGTGGAAGGAAAAGGTTAGATGTAATCAGTTTTAGCTGTTGAAATTAAATTACTATAGCAAATATCTCTAAAAATCTCCGATTTTGTTTTGAAAAGTTAAATTTAAAAATCCTCCAACCTTGCAAAACCATCTAGCGTGACATTATATTTTAATCCAGTTCAGTGTGCGGTTCAATCCCGAAAAGTGGTCCCAAAAACCGAAATGGGCCAACATAATTCACCATGCGACCGAAATTTAGATGAAGTTTTAATTCTTTCCAGTGAAATCCCCGCCGTTGCGGGGTACCACCATAAATGCCACAACCAGAAACTGCTGCTGCTGCCACACCACACCAATTTGATAATTATCTTGTGCCTTGTTTTGGTCTAGGATGATGATGTTTCTGGTGTAAATTTGTAAAGTTGGAGTGCATTGCAGTGGTCTCACGGCTATAAGTTTATAGTAGGTTAAGTTCAGTCAAGTTTGGGTAATTTTGGATCAGTGTGTGCCAAGGTACTACACTGCACTACCCCAAAGAATATTGTTTGTATAAGGTATGACAGATCTTTCAGCTGTCAACAAAAATCACCATAGAATGATATTAAGATACTTCATATTTTTAGAATTGTAAAAGCAAACAATTAAAAAAAATTGAAAATACCAATTTTGAGATAATTTTGTCAAATGAAGGGGTATTGTAATGTAGTGTTACACTGTCATACAAAATTACTCAGATTTCACCTAAATTGAACCTACTCAAATGTCATTTTTTTTAAATTCGATTAACTTTCCTTCAATTTTGCATGAGTGTGAAGGATCACTGTCATTCGAGTTCTTCTCCCTCTCCAAGCATGCTCCATAATCCAGAGGCATCGAAGCAAAAGTGCTTCGCAAATTTGTTAAACGCCAAAGATACCGGCCAACAAATTCTGCCCAAATAATACCCAAAGGCCAACCGTCAGCGGCAGTACTCGCTCTATGCCTACAGAGTAAGCAGTCCAAATTGTGTTAAGGGGAGGAGGAAGAGGGAAACATGGAACTTAAGCCCGGAACCCATCCTCCACTTCCCCACAAAAAAAGGCGGAAGTAACTCAAGCATGAGAATCCAGAGAGAGAGAGGTCGGCTATACATTTCGTTCCGAAGGCCGGTTGGGCTCGAGCAGCAAAGGGCCAGATAAATAATAAATTGAACTCAATTGGGTCTAATTGCAGGAGGGTACGCAGAACGAACGCAAGCCTGACTGGGGACCGGAAGCTGGGAGAAAAATGAAATTTCTTTTGGGAAGACATTATTTACATGCGGGAAACGAACTTTTAATGAAATTTAAATGTTTATCTTGATTGGCCGCAACATGATTTTTTTTTATTTCTACGTGAAAAAAGTTTTAGAGTGGACATTTCCGTGCGAGCCCTCGGCTCGCCGAATCAACGCACAAACTCAAATACGAGATTGAATTAATTATAATTTCAAATCAAACGCAAATAAGAATTAAACATGCAGTAATGGATCCGATTGCAGCCACGGCTACGTCACGATTGTCATCCACATATAAAGCGAGTGAAGTCAAATTCGAACCAAGATCGAACCAAGTTTTTGGCGCGTTGCTTTTGCCAATGTCTTATGCGCATCGAGCATAAATAACAATAATAAAAACTTTTATAAGTTTAATATATTTTTTTTATATATATTTAATCTAAGGGGACAACTAGGCGAACTGCATTTAATTCCGTCATGCACCTAATGTTGGCATATCAGCACTATGGTGTTTAGTGACAGCTAGTTTAAAGTTTGTTTGACTGAAATTTAATAAGTATTCCATTCATTTTAAACCAACGGTTAGGAAGAATCAAACTAATTTATCTTATTTCAAGGTTACTGAAGATATTAATATTTTTAGTTTAGTTTAGTGAGTTTGCTTGTATTGTATCGTCAAGTAGAACTTTGTTTTAATGATCTAATAAATATAAAATGTGCAAAAAATTACGTAATAATTGAAATTATCTCGAAATATATGCAAAAGATAAACGACGCGGGGACTTCAAGAAACTGCATGCGTGTCAAATCCTTGATTGCAGCGCAGCATGTTCGTTAATTTAGCTGTCAACTGATATTGACTATTCTGCGCACAGTCGGAATAATTGATTCGCTCGTTGTGACCCTTTTCCAATTAGAGTGCAAAAGTGACAGCTACAGTTAGTACGTACAAATCGTTTCAGCGTGTACTATGACATTTTCAATCTGTCATTAATACACGCTTGTTGCGTTTCACGCAATTCTGAGCACAAATAACCTAGCAACTTTAATCAAAATCTAGATTCTTCCACATGCAACAAACTACATACAAGTTGCATGGGTTACAGGTTACCGCATCATCACCGCCCATTTGAGGTTTCTGCGCCCTGGAAAGTGATAAAATGTGAAACTCCCAGCACACACACCCCTATGAAGTTATTCCCATGTGTCGTTTCAATCAGGGCTTTCACCACCACCTCCAAGAGGGGGGGTGTGTGTAACGAAGATGTGATCAGTGACTGCAATATTGTAGCGCAGTTTACTGGCCGGTGGAGAAAATCTCGGGGTGTCAAATAGGCAGTTTTATTGCAGGAAATTGAATCGATAAAGAAGTTTACCTTTTCTGTTGCGATAGTAACATTTTAGGAGGGTCGGAAAATCTCGGAAACAGAAGGATGAATGTGATTTTAGGGGGCTGATATGGGGGGCTCGAGTAGGAAATAACAGGGATTGGGAACAAAGTTTATTATTTTAACTCTTCTGTCAAAATATCGTCTTTCTCAATTTTCAGTTTTAAAATTATTTTTGGCAAACCTTACCCTAAATTGAGTAATATTATTCAAGAGTGTAAAATTGACAGTTTATGAACGCAAAAAAAAAGAACGTAAACAAAACATTGGTTATAACGCCAAAAGTCTGCACATTAGCTATTAAGAGCGCAGAGAAATTGTCAGATTACACGCTAAATTAAATGATGTCAACGAGAAATTTCTCAGAGAAAACAAAAAACAAAATTTGATACAATCGCTAAGCAAATCGATGGCAAAATGAAACCACAGTCAATAACAATCTTTGCAAATTCACACCTGGCCCGGTGTAACCGAACCGATACGATTGCGCTATTCCGTTCCCACCAATTTCAATAAAACCAAACTCCCAAACAAACTGCCACTTAAAACCCAAAATGATACCATCATTTAGATGAGGCAAAGCAGGGACGAAGATTCGGATTTCCCCTCCAGAAAAAAAAACCCTCAATCGAAAATCGATGCAAACAGTTTTTCTTTTTATCCTGACACCTTGCATATTTCTGGCCAAATCGCGACGGCAAGATATCGTGGCAAGCAATTACCGAGGGGAGGTAGTCACTTCTCGCCATCCCAACTCTCCTTCTTGTTGAGGTTAGGGGATAAGTGCGTGCCGTAATGGCGTGACCTGCGAGCGGTTTGGTTTAAAATACCCATTTTGAACTCGATTTAAAGTGCGAAGATATCTTTGGGAGCGTGACCAAAATTACGCACTCTACCCTAAACATAGTTTTTGCCTCAGTTGCCGACACGACTTCCGAAGTTGTTGTACACAGTGTGGTTTGTACTCAGGCGATGGCATAATATATTCATTGAACCGACTAGTAATGAGCTGCTTAAGGGCAGTTTGAGGTTAGGACTGCAAAAAATACAAAAAAAGTCCTTAAAACAAAAATAGAAAGCACTAGAATAAACTCTCACTTTAAAATTTTGATAAGATTTGCTTATCGTGTAAAAGTGACAGCTTGAAAAACATTGCACGAATACGTGGGGTTACCTAGATTGTGGGTTAAAACTACCTAAAAAATACTCAGTTTTATCCTCTTAATCATGGTAAACGTACGTAAATGTCAGACTGATGTTGTTGTTATCGCGCCATGCCGCACCTTATGCCAACACTGCGCCAACCGCCAGTCATTTCCTTTTCCGATCCGTGCGGTTCACTTCGCACACACGCACGCAGTCACACAGTCTAAATGTGCGGTTTATACTGGGAATTAGGAGGAGCAGGCGAGGAACATGCCGGTGCACACGCACAAACACATCCACGCACACAAGTTGAGTTGCTCATTTCGTAATCCTGACGTGTAATCCCTGGGCTAGCAAATTGCTACAACGGTGTAGATTCGTAGACGTTATTGTGTAACAGTTTTGAACAAATCTCCGTTGCGTTCTTGCTGGGTGCGTGCAGCGGGAGTTGGAGTTTTGTAGGTTTATCATTAGTTTAGCTTGGGTTTACCCACTTGAAGGGTAGAATTAACTCATTATCTTTCAAATTCAAATTCAAATTCGGTTTTATTGGTGAATAATCAGATACAATTAGTTCTTTTGAGGTACAAAACAGAGTTTTGGAGTTCCTTTCAGCTGTGTGTTACATCATAATCCATTTTGGAACAGTTATTGCTTGTAAATAAAGGTGTTGCCAAGAGTAAGAAAAAAACTCATTATCTTAAGCTGTCAAAAATGAAAAACTCGACATTTTAAACCCTCCACCAAAATCATTGGGTTTATGACAGCCGGTAGGATTTTGGTGAATTTCACTCAGCTTACGTCAAATTCTGAATAAAATTGACACTAAAATTAATTTGGTCTCAAAAGAGCAATTCTCTGAGATTTCGGTCATTCGATTTTTTTGCTTTTTTAAATCCGGCTGAAACTTTTTTGATATTCCTAAAGAAGCCATTTTGCATCATTAGTTTGTCCATATATTTTTCCATACAAATTTGGCAGCTGTCCATGCAAAAATGATTTATGAAAACTCGAAAATCTGTATCTTTGGAAGGATTTTTTTGATCGATTTGATCGTATGGATAAGGACTACACTGAAAAAATATGATACAAGGTAAAAATTTGCTTGGTGATTTTTAATTTCACTTTTTGTCACTAAAACTTGATCTGCAAAAAAACACTATTTTTTTCTCACTATTTCTGAAAAATGTCCCCTAAAACATATCAGAAAATGAAAAAAAAATAGTGTGTTTTTGCAAATCAAGTTTTAGTGACGAAAAGTGAAATCAAAAATCACAAAAAAAATTACCGTGTATCATATTTTTTCAGTGTAGTCTTTATCCATACCTACAACTTTGCCCAAGACACCAAATCGATCAAAAAATTCCTTTCAAAGATACAGATTTTCGAATTTTTATAAATCATTTTTGTATGAACAGCTGCAAAATTTGCATGGAAAATTAAACGGACAAACTAATGATGTAAAATGGCTTCCTTGGGCATACCGAAATTATAATCAAAGAAAAAAGGCTGATTTCGTAGAGAATTGCTCAAAATGCATCGTCGTTTTATCGAAACTGAGTGATTTTTAATGTACATGTAAACTTTGATGACGTTTTTCGTCCTCGCATTAGTTTGACCGAGCCACGTAGCCCAGTGGTAACGCTTCCGCCTCGTAAGCGGTAGATCGGGGTTCAAATCCCGGCTCGGACCAACACAACTGGTGATCTTTTCCCTTCTGGAATCGATTGCTTAGTAAAGGGAAGGTAGTGTATCGTCACAAACTGGACCTTATCACGACACCTTAGGGAGGCGACCTATGGAATGTTAACATTAACCTTAACATGTTAACATTAAGTTGAGAATGAAACTGCCACTGAATCCGCTTTGTAAATGCCGGCCCCGATACTCTTCAAGGGTGTTCCCCTCAGGAACTGGGAAAGATTTACTTTACTATTAGTTTACTACACGCACATTCAAAATCACACAGGTAATGTCAGAACCGAACATACTCACGAATTTATAAATTGGGCAAATACAATATTTTGGGTAAATTTCAATTGAATTCCCTTTAATATTGAGTGAATTTCACTTAAATCTGAGAAGGTTCGATTAGATTTTACCGATTTTACTCACTTTTCGGGTTGAATATACTCAAAACTTCAAGCTGTCAAAGATGAAAAACTGGACAATTTAAACCCTCATTCAAATTCATTGAGTTTCATTGAGAATCCGTAAGATTATGGTGAATTTTACTCAGTTTTCGTCAAATTCTAAATAAAATTAACCCAACAATGAATTTTGAGGGCATGTATCATCGATTTTGACGAAACTGAGAGATTTTGAATGTGCGTGAAATCCTTTTTGACGTTTCTCTTACCCGCACGAGTTCACTACACGCACATTCAAAGTCACACCGGTTTCTTCAGAATTGAACCAACAAAATTTTGGTTGAATTCCAATTAATCAATTAATTTTAAGTGAAATTCACCATCTGACATTCGTCCGGCTTACTCATTCTTAAGTAGGTTTGCTTTTGACGAAATTATGAGTGATTTAGAATTATGGGTTTTAAGATTGAACAGATTTACCCAAAAACTGAGCATGCAAATTGCTGTGTAAGTTTGACATTTAATAATCTATGTTTTGAAGGTTAGCTTAAAACAAGCTGAACCTGAAAACCTGAAATTGGGTCCTAAAATGAAGCATAGATTGTTGATATTAATTTTTACAGCGATAAAGCTTATTTTTCTGAGTACATTGACCCTTTGTACGACCACAAAGAGTTTAAAATGGATTTTTTAATCAATTTTGAAAAATTAACCTCGCGGTCCTTCTTGACAGAAAAGTTCCTACTTGACAGCTCGTTCCAAGGGGACCATAGTTGATCCATCGAAACGAAAAAATGTTGTCTTGTCATTATTTTTTTTTTTTGCATTGAAATGAAAAAAAGTGATCAGAAATGGTTTTTAATCGTGTTTATTACCGTTGTACATAAAAATTGACATATGGCTTTAGTACCCAATTGGCACAAATTTCCTCAAACCATGTAAATAGTTGTGACCAAAAATTGCTGTGTAAGTTTGACATTTCACAATCAAATTTTGCACTTAAATTTAAAACAACCTAAGTTTGGGTAAAAATGGGTCAAAATGATCTGAAACTGATAAAAATCACAAGCTGTAAGAAATTCACGTCTCGAAAATTATTTTACCTCACAATCTGTGAACGAAAATTGTTGTGTAAGTTTGACATTTCACAAACAAACTTTTGCACTTGCATCAAAACTATCTAGACTTGGGTTAAAAGGCATCAACATGATCTCAAACTGTAAAAAATCCACAGCAAGATCCACAGGCTATCAGAAATTCACGCCTTGGAAATTATTTTACCCAAAAACTGTAAACAATAATTGCCGTGTATGTTTGACATTTCACAATCCAACTATTGCACGACCGTTCAAAGCAGGAAAAAAATGGGTAAAAATTACTTAAATTGATCGCAATGAGTTAAAAAATACACTAACTGTGAGAAATTCAAGTTTAAAAACTGTTTTACAAAAAACTTTGTATGAATATTGCTGTGCAAGTTTGACATTTCATAACCAAATAACGGCACGTCCATTTATAACAACCAACACTTGGGTAAAAAGCTCAAATTGTTCTCAATTTGTAAAAAAGCTAACTTACACAAAATGAATAAGTTCTCAAGAAAGACAAACTGCCTCGTCCAATCCCGCCTTAGCCCGCCCCTCTCTCGCAAATCGAAGTACTTCGAGGAAGGCCGGATCAAATTTAACCTTCTCTCTTCTTGCGGTAACCAGTGGCCTCCGGGCAGGGCAGGTGATGGTGTCGAAATTGCTGAAAAAGTGAAAACACAAACGCATATTTTGTAGTGTCTTGTCGGAACAGGAAAGGAGGGTCTGGAATTCAATTGTGTGCCGTGCGGGGGGTGAATATTTGAAAAGGTTTCATTCGAGTGCAGAGATTTCCGCTTTGGGGGGAGTGAATTTTGGGTGTAACAGATTGGGTAATTTTGGATGAATAATATGATATGGAAGAATGATTGAATTAGTTTAATTTTTGTTATGAGGAAGACAGAAATTGAGGAGATTTCAATTGAAAAATGAATAAATAAAATTCAAATTTGCTAATTTCTACATTTGGACACATACCAGACCGTAACTGTTCCTATCTTAATCAAAAGAAATCGATTTTGAATTAGTGTGTATTTGACAGGAAGTTTGACAACCACAGTTTAAGTACACTGTAAACTTATTTCCATATTTTTTTTCGTGTTTTTACCCAAAAATTGCAAATTTATGCCTAACATCCTCAAACCATCATAAAAAAACTTGAAAATAAATCAAAACCAACTCGAAAAAAATATCTTTTTCCCAATGATAAAAATCTTCCACCCCGTCGAGAATCTTGCTGAGCTGTCATCAAATTTGGGCGCACTTTTTGTCATCTCATCAAACCAAAAACGCGTCCTTCCAATGTCAGCACAGTTCTGGGTACCCTAAAGCCACCTAGCAGTGCAAAAAAAAAAACGTCAACACTCGCAACCTCCACATCAAATGTGAGTGTTTTTTTTTGCGATGTGACTCGCGCGCCATCATCCGCCATTATGGCGGTGCGTGAAAATGATAAAATTAATCATTTTACGACCCGTTCTCCGCTGGCAGCGCCGGTAGTATCACACCGTGGTTGAAATTGTTTTTCGAGCAACTTTGGTGGGTTGACGTTTGCGGAGTTTCAATTTCGCGTAAAGTTGGCGAAAATCTTGATCCCCACACACGCGTCAAGCCATAAACTGCGTGACGTGTCGGGCGAGCATCGGAGGTGTCTTTTTTCAGAGGGGGGAGGGGCAAACTTTGTCGGCTGTTGAGCAAATCGATAAAGAAATAAAAATTTGAGGGAATTTTATTAGACGCACGTTCGTCATCATTATTGTTATTATTGTTATTGCGTTTTTTTTATGGCACAGGCTTTTCCTCTCATTTATGGCGGCACGAACTTTTCTGGCGTTGTCTTCGTTTTGAGTACCGAAGCAAAAAAAAAATTACACGCCCTCTTGACAGTCGGGCTGGGTCGACTGAAATGATTATCCAGCAAACAGTCCGCCAGCGGAAGGGAAGTTCGGGAAAAGTTGTTGAAAACGTAACCGTTGAGTTCGTCGGAACGACTGGAAGTGGACTCGGGAAAAGAGATTGACAAAAGTTGTTTTCATTTGTCGGGGTGGGGGCCTCCGGCACGGGAAAAGCGTGGGAAAAGTGCTTAAATTAAGACAAAGTTTCGTCGTTTTGAAGAAATGAGTAAAATTTTGTGATTTTGAGCAAGAGAAATTGAGCGTATACGTAAACGTCAAATTTTATGGCCGTGGCCGTGAAGGCTGCAAATGACAACATTGCAATTTATCGATAAAAAAAGTTTTCGGATCTCAAAAAATGTGCGAAATGAGTAAAGAAAAATGAGAGTGTGAGAAAACGTCAAATTTGGTTAAATTTGTTTATCTCAAAACGGCGTGTACAATTTTCTGCATATTTTGGGAAAAGAAAATCAGCGTGTGTATAAACGTCAAATTTTGTGGCCTCGGCAATTCTGGTAACAAATGACAACATTGCACTTGACGTTTGGCGACTTGTTGATGAGTTGACAAAAAAGTGACGTAGGACTACGTTTGAAGGAGTCGTTTTAGTTTTTTTTTATAAAATTTATTTACTTGGAATAAATCAGTAGTGGAAAGGAAAGCTCTTGAAACGTCAAAATAAATAGAAGCATAGAATAGAGAAAGATAGAATTGCCACTCATTTACCAACCGGGGGACAAAACTGTGCTGCCTAACTGATGCCAGCGGCGAAACGGGGAACTACAACACCCTGCGCATAATACTGTCAAGAATGTGGAGAACTGGTTGGCACATATATATTATTCATTGAAAATGTAAAATGATTTAAAAAAAACATGGAAAACAAATCAAAACAATTATGAAAATTCAAGATAAGTGCATCCCTTAACTAGAATATTTTGCTTTAAATAAGATTAAATGATTTTTATTTCGAATCAGCATTTTTTTTTCTAAATTTCAAGATTATGCCAAATAAGTTGACACCCGTTTTCACTTCTCCAAGACATCTGTTTTGTCATGTTGACATTTCGCTGTCGCTGTCAAACCAAGTAAAGAATCGGAAGAGGAAATGACTATTTTGCCGTTCGGAGTGAAGAAAAGTGGTCGTGGTGTTCCAGCAAAGACTCCGCACTCCAACTTAAACCGCAATTTGCGCCTAATCCTAACGTTCTACCACCTTCACTAGTCTCGTCTTTTCATCCGGCTTCCAAGCACCATTTCACATTTTTGATTGCCAACTGAACGTCAACAAGCCTTTTTCCATCTGTCACTGTCAAACAAAACGCACCCTCCAGAATGCACAGGGCAGTTCCATCAAAGTGCACAGTGCGCATTTCGACTGAAGTTCCCCGTTTCGAGCAGTGGTGGCGCTGTCGGCAGTGTCGCTTGACGTTTACAAGGGGGAATCGGCAAGTGGCAATTCTACCTATCTCTATTCTATGATAGAAGCGATCATTATGACTTTAACGGACAACATTGGAATTGACGTAGGACTTATTTAAGGCAAGTTGGCACAATATTAGTTACGCAGGACTACGTTTTCTAAATTGATAAATCTCTAGTGACGTAGGACTACGTCTAAAATACAAGTTTCGCAAACTGCAAGCAACATTTCAAAGTTTCGAATTTGAGGAAAATGAATTTAGCGTGTACATAAATGTCAAATTTCATGTCAGCAGCCATTATGCCTTCAAATAACAACATTGCAATTAACGTTGGATTTTTTTTTGACAAGTTGACGAAATGTAAGTAACGTAGGACTACATTTCAACGTGAGTGACGCAGAACTACGTTTTAAAGACAAATTTCCAAAACATCAAGCAACTTTCACTAATTCAGGTCTTCCGGCCGGCTTCCGTCACGTTTTCATCTGCACCGCGCCGACTTTCAAGAGTTGATGATCCACTTGTGTAAGTCAAGTGCCATCGAAAGTAAGAGCGTGAGTATGTGTGTGTGTTCGTGCCGACATTTTGGAGCGCAACTGAGTGACGTAAAAGGAGGGAGGGGACGCATAAGGTTAAGGTTAGAAGTTTTGAGGTTAGCTTTATAGACAAAGTTTTCGGCGGCGGCTGCGATGTTTGCTGGGTTGAGTTGATACATCAACACGTGTATAAAGTTATTTTTTGTTTTTAAGGGGGGATTACTAATCGGTGGTGGGAGCAGTACATAGACACGCGCAAAAGAACAAACATTTATATCCTTGTAATGCCTTGTTAAAAATCGACCAATTAATTGTTACTGTTTTAACGACTAAATATGAACGTAACGTAATAAACGTGTAAAAATGTTGTACCAAAATCTAACAAAAAATCGCTTCTTCGTATGGAAATTTTCATTTCTCGAGTCAGAAACAAAAATGCAATTCGATCGTAGAGCAGATAGTTGCGGCAGGCAAAGCGCGTAGCCTAACCAAAGGGATCCTAGAAGACGGAAAAAATAGTTTTATTTACATTAGATTATTAACAGTCAGGCAACTATGCCAGAAAAGTACCCGTAGACTACTAAGCCCCATTTTAGCGTTACATGGATTTTCAAAAAGCTGTAACTTGGTGAAAATTACATGAAATATCAACTTCATATATACCATTGGATTCGAAAATTAATTAACTTTAAGATAAAAATATTTAATATGGTGGTTTAGGGGGGCGGGTCCCCGGGGGGAGGGGCCAAAGGAAAAAAAACAGCGTTACATGGAATTCAAGGGCTCAGAGCACATCGTAAAATAACCCAAAATACCAACTTATATAGGTTTTTGGAAAGGGGAGAACCTCTACTTTAAGGGAAAAATATTTAAAACATGTTAAAAATATTTTAACAATTTTTAAAAAATAGTTATCGTAACTATTTTTACAAAAGTAATATTCATTTGAACTATAAAGCCAAATTTTGAAGAAATATGGTCATGCGACATATCAAAATTCATGAAATTATTCAAGGAATCGATATATGAGCAATTCAACCTGATTCGGTTGAACCGGTTCAAATAACCGGTACCGGTTGAACCGATTCCGGGGTTGTATCACTAACCATGTCATGCGACGTGTCAAAACTCTTCAAATTAGCTCAACAATCTTTTCGTGATAAATTTGAACCGATTCAGTTGAACCGGTTCAAATAACCGGTACCGGTCTGAACCGATTCAGTGTTTTTACTGCAAATCATGCCTTGCGACGTGTCAAAACTCTTCAAATAATCTCAACAATCTTTTCGTGATAAATTTGAACCGATTCAAATGAACCGGTTCAAATAACCGGTACCGGTTTGAACCGATTCCGTGTTTTTACTGCAAATCATGCCATGCGACGTGTCGAAACTCTTCAAATAATCTCAACAATCTTTTCGTGATAATTTTGAACCGATTCAGTTGAACCGGTTCATATAACCGGTACCGGTTTGAATAGATTCGGTGTTTTTACAGCAAACCATGTAGTGCGACGTGTCAACAATTTTCAAATAATCTCTACAATCTATTGGTACTGAATATGAACCGATTCAGTGAAACCGGTTCAAACAACCGGTACCGGTTTAAACCGTATTTGTCGTATATGAAATTAAACCGTTTGTCGTATTTCAAATTATTTCTTTTTGACTTGAACAGTCCAACGTACAAAAATAACAACCGTTTCCTACCATAAATTGATAAATTGATAAATTGATAAATTGATAAATTGATAAATTGATAAATTGATAAATTGATAAATTGATAAATTGATAAATTGATAAATTGATAAATTGATAAAATAATAAATTGATAAATTGATAAATTGATAAATTGATAAATTGATAAATTGATAAATTGATAAATTGATAAATTGATGAATTGATAAATTGATAAATTGATAAATTGATAAATTGATAAATTGATAAATTGATAAATTGATAAATTGATAAATTGATAAATTGATAAATTGATAAATTGATAAATTGATAAATTGATAAATTGATTAATTGATAAATTGATAAATTGATAAATTGATAAATTGATAAATTGATAAATTGATAAATTGATAAAATGATAAAATGATAAAATAATTATAATTGGCATAATTCAATGTACAGTCCAGACTCGGTTATCCGAAGGCCTGGCAAAATTTATTCAATTCAATTTATCAATTTATCAATTTATCAATTTATCAATTTATCAATTTATCAATTTATCAATTTATCAATTTATCAATTTATCAATTTATCAATTTATCAATTTATCAATTTATCAATTTATCAATTTATCAATTTATCAATTTATCAATTTATCAATTTATCAATTTATCAATTTATCAATTTATCAATTTATCAATTTATCAATTTATCAATTTATCAATTTATCAATTTATCAATTTATCAATTTATCAATTTATCAATTTATCAATTTATCAATTTATCAATTTATCAATTTATCAATTTATCAATTTATCAATTTATCAATTTATCAATTTATCAATTTATCAATTTATCAATTTATCAATTTATCAATTTATCAATTTATCAATTTATCAATTTATCAATTTATCAATTTATCAATTTATCAATTTATCAATTTATCAATTTATCAATTTATCAATTTATCAATTTATCAATTTATCAATTTATCAATTTATCAATTTATCAATTTATCGATTTATCAATTTATCAATTTATCAATTTATTATTTTATCAATTTATCAATTTATCAATTTATCAATTTATGGTAGGAAACGGTTGTTATTTTTGTACGTTGGACTGTTCAAGTCAAAAGGAAATAATTTGAAATACGACAAACATTGCAAAAAGGTTTTACTCGAAAATATTTTTTTTATAAACCAGCTTATGCTTAAAAATGATTCTGAACGCAAAGGAATGCATTTTAAATTGATTTCAGCTGATTGCACATATATTTCTATCGAAATTTTGAAGTTTTTTGAAATGTCTTTTGCCCCCTGATATTTCGAGTAGATTTCGAAGGGATGGGAGTGACAAAACTATGAAAAATATTTTTAGTAGCCTTATGTAAAACGTCGCATGACCTTATCATTGCAGTAAAATCATGGAATATGTGCGAATCGTTACCAGATTTTTGAAACAGTACAACAAAATCGGTTCAAATTATTCACGAAAACAGGTCGCATTACTTGTATTGCTATAAAATATAAAATTGGTCCTTACCGGTACCGGTAATTTGATCTGGTTCAACCATATTGGTTCAATTTCATTACCGTCATCAGGGGTGACATTGGGTCTGGGGATTGGGATTGGGTCATACAAAAATGCTGATATTTGTATGACCCAATCTCACCCCCCAGACCCATTGTCACCCCTGATGACGGTACCAATATAATGATGAGATTATTTGAAAATGTTCGACACGTCGCACTACATGGTTTGTTGTAAAAACACGGAATCGGTTTAAACCGGTACCGGTTGTTTGAACCGGTTTCACTGAATCGGTTCATATTCAGTACCAATAGATTGTAGAGATTATTTGAAAATTGTTGACACGTCGCACTACATGGTTTGCTGTAAAAACACGGAATCGATTCAAACCGGTACCGGTTATATGAACCGGTTCAACTGAATCGGTTCAAAATTATCACGAAAAGATTGTTGAGATTATTTGAAGAGTTTCGACACGTCGCATGGCATGATTTGCAGTAAAAACACGGAATCGGTTCAAACCGGTACCGGTTATTTGAACCGGTTCATTTGAATCGGTTCAAATTTATCACGAAAAGATTGTTGAGATTATTTGAAGAGTTTTGACACGTCGCAAGGCATGATTTGCAGTAAAAACACTGAATCGGTTCAGACCGGTACCGGTTATTTTAACCGGTTCAACTGAATCGGTTCAAATTTATCACGAAAAGATTGTTGAGCTAATTTGAAGAGTTTTGACACGTCGCAAGGCATGATTTGCAGTAAAAACACTGAATCGGTTCAGACCGGTACCGGTTATTTGAACCGGTTCAACTGAATCGGTTCAAATTTATCACGAAAAGATTGTTGAGCTAATTTGAAGATTTTTGACACGTCGCATGACATGGTTAGTGATACAACCCGGAATCGGTTCAACCGGTACCGGTTATTTGAACCGGTTCAACCGAATCAGGTTGAATTGATCATTTATCGATTCCTTGCATAATTTCATGAATTTTGATATGTCGCATGACCATATTTCTTCAAAATTTGGCTTTATAGTTCAAATGAATATTACTTTTGTAAAAATAGTTACGATAACTATTTTTTAAAAATTGTTAAAATATTTTTAACATGTTTTAAATATTTTTCCCTTAAAGTAGAGGTTCTCCCCTTTCCAAAAACCTATATAAGTTGGTATTTTGGGTTATTTTACGATGTGCTCTGAGCCCTTGAATTCCATGTAACGCTGTTTTTTTTCCTTTGGCCCCTCCCCCCGGGGACCCGCCCCCCTAAACCACCATATTAAATATTTTTATCTTAAAGTTGATTAATTTTCAAATCCAATGGTATATATGAAGTTGATATTTCATGTAATTTTCACCAAGTTACAGCTTTTTGAAAATCCATGTAACGCTAAAATGGGGCTTAGTAACTTGACTGTTAAAAATAATCGACCACGTTATCTATCACAATAAAGAACTAGACTATTATCAATCACTTCACTCACACTAAGTAAAAAAAAGAACAAGAAATTAACACTTTTTATCGAAAATCTAGTCATGTTAAAGTCTTTTTAACATTTTATGATAGAAAAATCAAAAAAAGTACATTAGCAACTATCGATTCTATGAATATGACACGATTTATAGCGAACCAAACCAAAACACAACTAAATTATCTAGAAAAAACCAAACAAAAGTTCATTCCGACGAACTGTGTTACGAAGAAAAAGAAAATCATCAGAATAATCTTCTAGTGAACAAAAAAATTAAACACCCAAAAAAAAATCAACCGCGCTTTGTACAGTTCAATTAATTTCGGTAGCTGGAGGAAATTCACCTAAAAATTATAGCAAAACCAAAATTTAAATGGCTGCCTCGAGTTACACACTAAGAGCACACAAACACAAATTAAACACACACGCGCGCAAAAATCACACTCACACACACAAATAGGGACACGTTTAGATAGTGAATGTTAAACAAGAAAAGTCACTACTTTCAGTTGATCGTGTATAAAAATATGGTTGTAAAAATTCTTCTCAGTTGTACAAAAAAAACACGCGAAAAAAAAACATATTCAATTGTGATACGGGATGTGACGGCTATGGCGCGTTTCTTCGTTGTCTTGGTGGGATCATTTTTATATAAGTTCAAAACACTCACACAAAAAAACCGGTAGCTGGAAAAAAAGAGTAACATATCACGAGCGGCGAGAAAGTTAAGTTCTTAATGCGAAAGAAAATATTCCTAAAATTAGCCCGCGAAAGTAACCAGCTCAAAAAACAAGTAAAAAGACAAAAACAAAAATCAATAACTAACGACCAGCTTGAAAGCGCTTGCTTGCCAGAATCCCTCATTTCTAGACAACCTTCAACAGAGAGAGAAAAAAATAACAAAATTAAGCAGCCATTTTCGCTAGTTAGCAATTAATTCAATTCAATTTGTAGAAAAAAAAGGAAAAGAAAAAGAAGCAGCGCTCGCATAGCTAATAATGAATGCAGCACAGCCCAAATTATGCAAAAATAGCTAAAATCGACACGAAATCATGTAAAACACATTCTGAAAGAAGAAGCAAATCATTTAACACCCACACTCACAAAACAAAAACACTATAATGAGCTAAAGGTTAGGAATACGAAAGAAATCGTGAATAAAAAGAATCAAATTTTATTCAATAATATTAATTACATCGCTGAAGTGTCACTTACTTAGTGTGAAAGAAATTCCCTGCAAAATTTCGATTTGTAACATTTAACAACACTTGTTTTAACCCAAAAAAGATGCAAAACAAATTACAGTGTGAAGTGTCAGAATTACACGCTAAACCAAAATCACCCATACTGCTTAAAATAATAACCATTTCGGAACTGAGTAGATGAAGCAAGTATCAAATTTGGGTATATTTCGTTTCAATTTAATTAAATCTCAAAGAAAAATTTACTCAATTCAAACAATTTCCTCATCTACCCACAATTGAGTAGATTAGGTTTCGTAGAAATTTTAGTAATTTTGAATGTAAATACAAAAATGACTAAAAATGTGATAGAAATTCCTAACTTTCCTTTTTTTTTACAAAAAAAAAGTATCAAAATAAATTACATTATCTAATTTCACAATTACACGATGAACCAAAATTACTCATTAAGTTAATTTTATGGAAAAACTCAGATTTGGGTGAATTCTACTTCAAATTCAATAAAAAAAATTGAGAAAATTTATTGAAATTGGAAATTTTCCTCACTGATTAGTTTAGGTTTTGATGAAATTTGAGTGGGTTTGAATGTCAATGCAAAAGTTACTAAAATATTAAAGAAATGCCAAAACTGTCAATTTTCCACATTTAAAATCTTCTTTTTTAACCCAAACAGCTTCAAATTACAGTTTGATGTGTCAAAGTTACACGCTTATTCAAAATCACTTGGATTTCTAACAATACCGGTCTGGACCAACTAGAGTAGATGAGGATAATGACAGATGTGGGTAAAATTCATTAATTTTTACATTGAATTCAGAGAAAAAAAGTCTCAAATCATTTTTTTTTCATGCTAAAGTGACTATAATTAAAAATGTCTTTGACGTTCGAATCAACGTCAACGTTACACGCTAATTCAAAACCACTTGGATTTCTAATAATACAGACCAACTCAGAAAAGAGTAAATGAGGAAAAATTACAGATGTAGGTAAAATTTATTCATTTTTTCATAGAGGTTTCTACGTGCGCATGTATGGCGTGTACGTACACAAAAAAGATTGAGGTTAAATTTTGTCCGGTCAGCAAAATCAGATGGTGCGCTAGTGTGCGTACGCGAAACGTCATAAAGCTCTATTGAATTCAGAGAAAAATATCTCAAATCTTTTTTTTCTTTTCTACTCATTTTTGAGTAAACTAAATTTAGACGTAATCTGAGTAAGTTTTAATGTTCATTCATGCTAAAGTGACTATAATTAAAAATGTTTTTTTTACGTTCGAATCAAAATCGAATCAACGTCAAACTAAGCTAATTCAAAACCACTTGGAATTCTAACAATATGGACCAACTCAGAAAAGAGTAGATGAGGATAACGACAAATGTGGGTAAAATTCATTAATTTTTTCATTGAATTCAGAGAAAAAATCTCAAATCAATATTTTTTCTCTTCTACTCATTTTTGAGTAAACAATATTTAGACGTAATCTGAGTAAGATTTAATGTTCATTCATGCTAAAGTGACTGCAATTAAAAATGTTTTTGACGTTCGAATCAAAATCGAATCAACGTCAAAATTACACGCAACATTTTTATTCTATTTTGAGTACAATATCCAACTTTTTCTGAACTGATTCTGACTTTAAGGCATGACCCTAACCCGCACCGTCCAAACAATCCCAAATATTTCGATTTATATTCAAACAATCAGAAACTTGTCCGAGCCTGTTGCCAACACTCAATCGCATTCCCCGAAATCAACTCGGCATCAGATAAACACAAATTCTTTCGTCCGTTCCGTTCCCATCTCGGCCCCCGGTCCCGGAAAATGCTAACATCGGGTGCACTTTCGTCCTGACCTTCCCCCCTCATGGAGCTGGCCAAAGTTTATCAATAATTCATACGCGCCGCCACAAAATAGTCCAACCGAAAGGCGAAAGGACAAAGCCTGCGCCAAATATCACATTTTTGTAGCTTTTGCTGAGTGAGAAAGCAAGAAAAAAAAACGAGGGACCGATGCTGGAGAAAATAACACGCTCACACAGACATACACACCTTCAATCATAAAACTCTTCTGACTTGTCTGACACAACATGTCGTACGTGACATATTGCAGAAATAATATTAGTTTATGTTCTCTCAGTCGGCGGGGGTCGAATCCCCGAGAGGGGGCACTCCCCAAGCTTGCAAGGTTAAGGTAAGTGGCGAAATTTGTTTACTTTGTCATTTTGTGGCAATAAATGTAGCTAAAAACAGCGAAAACTACTTAAAAATAGCAAACGTCAAATAGGTGGGTGCAAAATAATTCAGCGTGTATGACCTCTAAAACTGGAAACATCAAGCGTCTCCATTTCGACCCCGAAGAAAGTGACACCAAACTGACATGTTCACGCCAGCCACAAATTTGAGATCGCTGTCTGGCTCCCCTCCCATTGCTGATGATGATGTGGGAAAAAGAGTGCCGAAAGGGTCGTTCGTAGGCAGCGTAGTCGAATTTAATTGATTTTGTTTAGATTTAGGTTCAAGAACATGTTGTCAGAATTTGATTAAAAATAAGTTAAGTCCATCAAAATCTGAAATTTATGCATTTCTGAGTAAATTAGGTTTTATTCAACATCTTTCAAAATTGATCAAAATAAAAAAATGTTTAACTCAAAATTCACTGAAAAATTATTTAAGTTTAACTAAATTTCAACAAAATTTTAGTTATTTGTTTATGTTTTTGTCTAAAATCAATTGGCAATTGTCGAGTTTATTAAAATTATTATAGTCAAGTAAAATTCACCAATAAAAACATTTTTTTCTAGTAGTTCTCGAACGACCCCACCTTAAAATAAAAAGAAAGGATTCCAAATTCCACCAGCATCTCACTTGCGCGCCGCCACACTATGTACATATTTGATTTTCCCATCTTGGCCGCACGTCGTCATCGTTGTGCATCAGTAGCTTTGGGGCGGAGAAGCAAAACTTTTGAGGCATTCTTCATTTTGTTCATTTTATCTCGCCTGGAATGATGACACCAGAACTCCCTCTGTCTTGTGTCCAATTTTGCTAGCACTTTTCGGGGACAGTTTTGAGGTTGGTCTGGAAAATTGGATTTTTTTGTTCTAGAGTAGGACTTTGAGGCAGGTTCTTGCTTTTTAGGTTAGTTGATAAGAACTTTCTGCACACTCATTCAAAATGACTCATTTTAGCGTTTATTTTACTCAGATTTCCGAACTACTTAAGAATGATTTTTTTGATTTTTAAGATATTTTGGAAGATTTCATGTCATCAAATTAGAGAAAACCTAGACTTGAGGAAATGTACACAAATGCGAATTCTTCCGAAAAACTTCTTGATTAATTTTGAACCCATTTCAGAGTGACTCAGTATTCGTCAATATTGAATCTGCACAAGAATGAATTTTGAAGAATTTTAACTGAATTTGTCTTGGCTAAATTAAAATGTAAGCCAGAGTTTGTTTTAACGAAATCTGACTTTAATTGGTTCTAAAACGAGTTAGTTTTGATAAGCGTGTAGAATTTTGACAAACTTGAGCTAATTCAACATGAATGCAAAACCGAATCTACTCAAAATGAGTAAATGAAGCAAATGTCATGTTTGAATTAATTTCACTAAGAACTCTACGAAAATTTTAGTGAAATTAACACATATCTGAGTGAATATAACTCAAGTTGCATGCAGTTTGCATGGTTTGTTTTGACAAAATCTGACTTGCATTGATTCTGAAACGAGTTAATATGGATAAGCGTGTAACATTTGGACAATCTTGCGCAAAATCAACACAAATTTTAATGAATTTTGACAAATTGTCAAAATTGAGTTAATTTCTCTCAGAATTCATTAGAAATTTAGTGAAATTAACCCAGATCTGAGTGATATTCACCGAAATCTGTCATTTGGACAAATAGATTCAATTTTGACGAAAAACTGAGTGATTTTAAATCAGTGTGCAATGTTTATTTTGAAGAAATCTGGATTAAATTGATTCTGAAACGAGTTAATTTCAATTAGCGTGTAGACAATCATGGGCAGATTCAACACGAATTTTAAATTGAGTTAGATTTCCTAGTCGAAAAAAATCTCTCAATTTTCACCAAAACCGAACCTACTCAGAAATGAGGAAATGAGTCAAACTGTCAATTTGAGTTTATTTCTCTTAGAGTTCAATGGAAATTTAGTGAAATCAACCCAGATCTGATATTCACCGAAATCTGTCTCATTTGACCAATTAACTGATTTCTGAGTAGATTGAATTTTGACGAAAAACTGTTGATTTTAAATGAGAGTGCAAGGTTTGTTTTGACGAAATTTGACTTGCTTTGATTCGGAAACGAGTTAGTTTTGATAAGCGTGTATTATTTGGAAAATCTTGGGCAAATTCAACACGAATTTTAATCGGATTGAATAAAGCTTCCTAGTCGAAAAAAATCACTCAATTTTCATCAAAACCGAACCTACTCAGAAATGAGGAAATGAGTCAAACTATCAGATTTGAATTGGTTTTTCCCAGAATTCAATGAAAATATAGTGAAATTAACCCAGATCTGAGTGATATTCACCGAAATCTGTCAGGTGGCCAATTTACTCATTTCTGAGTAGATTCGATTTTGACGAAAAATTGAGTGATTTTAAATCAGTGTGCAATGTTTATTTTGACGAAATCTGGATAAAATTGATTCTGAAATGAGTTAATTTCAATAAGCGCTTAGCTATTGGACAATCTTGGGCAAATTCTACACGAATTTTAATTAAGTTGATGAATAAGGCATCCCAGTCGAAAAAAATCACTTAATTTTCATCAAAACAGAACCTACTCAGAAATGAGTAAATGGGGAAAACTGTCAGATTTGAATTAATTTATCTCAGAATTCAAGGAAAGTTTTGTGAAATCAACCCAGATCTGAGTGACATTCATCGAGATCTGTCAGTTGGTCAATTTACTCATTTTTGAGTAGATTTAATGTTGACGAAAAACTGAGTGATTTTAAATGAGTGTGCAAGGTTTATTTTGACGGAATCTGGCAAAACTGATTCTGAAACGAGTTAATTTCAATAAATGTGTAGCTATTGGACAATCTTGGGCAAATTCAGCACGAATTTTAATTAAATTGAATAAGAATTCCTAGTCGAAAAAAATCACAAATTTTCCGTCAAATCCGAACCTACTCAGAAATGAGTAAATTAGGCAAACAGTCAAATTTGAGCTAGTTTTTTTCAGAATCCTGATCTGAGTCATATTCACCGAAATCTGTCATTTCTGAGTAGAATCGATTTTGACGAAAAACTAAGTGATTTTAAATCACTGTGCAATGTTTATTATGACGGAATCTGGATAAAACTGATTCTGAAACGGATTAATTTCAATAAGCGTGTAGCTTTTGGACAATTTCGGGTAAATTTAACTTGAAAAATACTAGTTAGGCTTAAACAAAATGCACTTCAAAATTAATTCGACTAAATCTGAGTTAAATTGATTCTTAAATGAGTTGTTTTTACTCGTTTAAAATATTTGCTGAGTTTTTTGGTTAATTTTCAGTAGTAACTTAAATATTTATCAAATTCACCCAGTTCCAAGTCTTATGTTCTCGAAATTGGGTTTTAATTTATAGATTTTTAAAAACTAGTTTCCTAGAAATTTACTAATTAACCTGAAAAAATCTTATGAATTCAGAAAAAAACTGGAATTGCGCGTTGCTTAAATTGAATAATTTGTTTTGAATAGTTTTTATTAAGAAAAGAGAAAAACTTAAGAATATTTAGTAAGTCTTCTTATCATTAATTGAAAGCCTCACTGTGGTAACTTAAGGGCTTTCATGGTTTCTTTGAACAACTTTTCCCCCAACTGATCATCCTTTGCCAGCTCGGTAATTTCCGTAATTTCACAATCGCTGTTTTGAAAAAAATAAAATAAATAAAAATCATGTTATCAAAAATTGTCAATCAATCACCATTCATAACTCACTTGAAATACTCGCCGGAAGTGTCCCTCAAAGCCGGATCCGTCGCCAGCCGCACCATAGTTTGGATGCCCTGGTAGGGACTCTTCATGAACAGCCACATCCACGGGTAGGTCAGGGTCCGCGCAAACAGTGCCCTCATAATCGGCGAGTGACGCAGGTGTTCCGTCCCACGAACCAGCCCCGGACTGCACGAGTTGACGGTAATCGCGGATTTGGCTGAAATGTTTGTGCAATTGAAGCATTTGAAACTCAGAAGTTGTGAGAAGTAAATGAGTGTGTAGCTGTCAAAAGTTACCAAAATGGCAATGTTTACAGTGTTGCCAAACTCAATGAATATTTTAAAAAACGTGAAGATTGAACACTAATTCGATCCTTCTTTCGATCTGCAAAAACAGAACGAGCAACTTTCCCAAAAAAAAAACCATCCATCAACTGGCAATCAAAACGCCGATAAATCTCAACTACCCCGTTATCTATCTCCGAACTCACCCTTCCGCAGCCGGGCCGCCAGCTGCCGGCTGGCCATCACCACCGCCAGCTTCGAGTGGGCGAAGGCGTCCCGCGCGTGAAAGCCCGGCGCCCAGCTCCCGATGTTGAGCGGGTCCTCGATGGTCATCTTGCCGGCGGTGTACCCATGGGCGGCCACATTAATTACCCGGCCCTGCTCGGACCGTCCGAGCAGCGGCAGCAGCAGCTGGGTTAGCAAAAAGTGACCTGGAATGGGAGAAAAATCGGAACTCAAAACACGGAAGAAACGAAATTTCCGATTTTTAGTAAAAGTGTTTGAATTAAAACTCAAATTTTCAATCGAAAATTGCAGTTTGTTACGTAATTTTTGAGTTGTTTGTATGCAACGAGAGTTGTCAAACTTCTAATCAAAACCAATCAAAATAGTAGAACACAAAACTGAGTACTGTCGACTTCTGTCAATTCGACGCCAACATTTCAAAAAGCATCATGTACAAACCATGCGTTTTGAGAAAAACACATTTGAATGTTGAGCATCCATTTTCAATTCCCATTTTAATATAAAAGCAAAATAAGATGTTCTAATGATAACAAACGATGAAAAACGTTGCTTTTATTGATACTTGATCATCCAAATTCAATAAAACATTATTTCCGTAATTTTATTTGAGAAAAACAAACATAACTTCTTTTGAAATCACCAACGTCTATATCACCCTGCTGTCATTGAGGGGGACGCTTTGTTATGATTCGTTTTTCTTCGCCGAATGTACATGGCGCTTTGTTCATGTTGCTTTTTTTTCGTCACGAGGTTCATGTAGTCTTTTGTTTGACAGGTTGACAGGGCTATATAAACAGGGACTGCTGATGGCAGAGATTTTGTTTATGTTACTTTATTTAAAATCATGATTAAACAGACTTTACTGAAGTAACTTTTGCTCATTTTTGGTGGAGAGGTAGCTAATTAGGAGTACTTTCAGAATATGCAATAACCCAGAAAGTGTCAAAATGTACATGATGCCTTTTGAAATGTTACCGTCGAATTTCCGCAATTGCAGTGCTGCCAATTTTACTGTTTTGATTTCTGAATTTCACAAAATTAAAAATTTCCGTGCCAAAGCGAAAAAAGAAACCATATTGCACATTTCACTCTCGCAAAAAGGGAACCGAAAACAGTTCTAAATTGAGGCGCGCTGGCCGAAAGCCGCGCAGAGAAGTGTAAAATTGATATAAATTGCTGTCGTGCGCTTGGATTCACGTTTTGTCACGGCGCGTCCAAAGACCGCGGAACGTCCCCTCGCGTAAGATACATCATGACAAATTGGCCGTTTGGGCGCGCCACCGCGATGGACCTTCCCAGTCTCGAATCGGGGTTTTCGGGATGTTTACACTGGACCGTCCTGATGTAAGGACTGGCAAAATAAGCCCCGAAAGTCATTTGCGAGCAACTCGAAGCATGGCGAATGACATGGCGAATTCAATCCGCCGTAACAAAGTTGCACAAATTGCTTGGAAGGAAAAGAAAACTATTATCGGCCGCGTTACACAACGCTCATTGGGGTGCGATTTGCGGCTGATTTACCGCTCCAACACGGGCCATAAATCGTGACAAAGGTCACAGCAAAGCACGACATTCCGAGCCGTCAGTGTAGTTTGGCGGTGGCCATAAATAACGGCCGCTACTGTTGACGTTGCACTGGCAACACTGACTTTGACGTTTATTGAAGTTAAAGCTAATGAAAAATGGATTAAAATCGTTAAGCGTGTACCAAACTGTCAAAACCCGCATTTTACCCAAATAATTGCACTGCAAGTGCGCCTCGAACCCGTCCACGGTCCGCTCCTGCGGGTGGAAGATGATGCCGGCGTTATTGATCAGCACGTCCACCTTGGCGTGACGGCTCTGCACTTCCCGGACGAACCGACGCACCGAATCGAACGACCGCAGGTCCAGCGCCAGCAGCTCCAGCTCCGCCCCCGGCAGCTCCCGCACGATTGATTGACGAGCCTGGTCCGCTTTGTCCAGGTTGCGACACGCCATGATGACGTGCGCCGACCGCCGGCCGGCCAGCTCCTTGCACAGCTCCTTGCCGATGCCACCGGCCGCGCCCGTCACCACCACCACCAGGTCCCGGATCGAGTTCGAGTTGGGGCACGCTTGGCCGCCCATGTACATCCTTGGACAAAGAGAGAAGGAGAATCATAGATTAACAGACTAAATTACAGACTCTTTAACTTAACCCCCCATAAGCGTGTACAAGTGACAGCTTGTGTAAACATCACATTTACACGCTTCTTCAGAGTTACCCAAAAAAACACAACATTTCAACAACTTCCACTGCACAATCTGTGGGGCAAGAAGTTTCGAAACTTTTTACATGTTTTCCCATGCCCGTGAAAAGCGTGTACCAACTCTCCGAAATAAAACAGAGGGGGGAGGGGGCTCCCGATTTGCATAATTCGATTAAAGTGATGGAGTGAACTGGCTGCTGTTGGGTACAACAAACGCTAAGCTCTGAGAGAGAAAGCGAGTGGTTTGCCCCCTCCAAGAATGGCGCAGATTTGGGTGAAAAGCTGTGTTGAATTTTTCATACTTCTAAGCATCGGTTAGTACCGGAGGGGGGGATTTTTTTTTAGGGGACTTATAGCAGTTTCGTGGAAATAAATCAACATTATATTATAATATGCACTTGCAGTACTGAAACGTATCAGGGGTTCAATGTTTTATGGAGGGTGCATTGATTGGGGGATGATTTTGCTTTAGAATTTCAATCCAAGTACTCTTGCAGTCATAAATATTTAAACTGTGAAATCTTCTAAAACACACTAAACTAAGAAATATATTTTCAAGTTAACTCTCTCATAATTCAGTGGACTTCATCATTTTCATTGAATGTTAGTTTACTTACGTTTCAATAAATGTAGGTTTGACTAATTCTGGGTGAATCTAAATGTTCGTGTAGGCCTGCCAAAAAAGGTAAATAACAGGAAAATAATTCGTTTCTCATTAGAGTGTTTAACAAACCTAATAAGAAATGAGTCTATAAAAAAACAATCGAAGCTTGTCAATTTGGCTAAAATTTAACAAAAGCTGGGAAATTAATATTTTTTTTTTTGGGCAGCGAATGACCAAGAAGGTTAAAGTTGCCATAAATAAATGAATTAACAACAACAACAATAATCCAAATTTGAGCAAATTTTTTAACAGTTTAAAATAAAATATATATTTTAATATGCTGTAAATTTTGCATTATTTTAATTTGTGTGATTTTTTTATGTTTATTTTTAACATTAACTGATCAAACAGTTCTTCGTAGACCTGTAATATCTCTGGATGAACAAAATGGGTATGATACATTTCCTTGAGTTAAAACATTCTTTCAGACATGAACAGTTCTCAAAAAAAAAAAATTATTGTTCTTTTGATTGACTTTTTGTATTCAAAAATCTGCTAAGAAACAAATACGAGTTCTGAAAAAAAGTTTTTAACAGCAATTTGTGTAAATTTGTAACTTTTTTTTTGTATTTTTTACGAATTTTCTTATTTTTTACGAATCTTCTTAGTTTTTGGCGATTGTCCACGCGCCATACAAAAAAGATTTTATTAGAAAAAAGATTAGATTAGAAATTGTCCACGATGGGGGGGGGTGGAGTTTGAGACACCCAAAGAAGTGTCCACGTGGTTTGTGGATGGTCCCCTAATGAAATAATTTGTTTAATTTTAGCAACCAAAATTTTCTTTTTTTAAGAATAAGAATTTCTTTTTTTAAGAATAAGATAGTTAACGTTTTTTTGTTCTAATTTCATCTAACAAAATCAATAACAATCCAGACTCGATTATCCGAAGCCTCGATTATTTGAGATTTCCAAAAAAAAGTGTCCACGTGGTTTGTGACTGGTCCCCAAATGAAATAATTTGTTAAATTTTAGCAACTAAAACTTTGATTTTTTTTTCTATTTTCTTTTTTCTAAGAATAAGATAGGTAACGATTTTTTTGTTCTAATTTCATCTAACAAAATCAATTACAATCCAGACTCGATTATCCGAAACCTCGATTATCCGAAGTTCGATTATCCAAAGGTTTGTATGGGACTTCGGATAATCGAATCACGAACAAAAAAATCTATTTTGCGACCCTATTTTACTCAAATTTGAATGGTTGATTGCCTTTTAAATTAAAAAAATGCATTTTTCAATATTTCATCACCGCCATTTTGGCCGCCATCTTGGATTTAAAAATTCAAATTCACTTTAGAGTAAATAGTTTAGGGGTCATATTTAAGCTCAAGCATCAAATATAGGATAACGATTTTTTTTATTATTCGATTATCCGAAGTGAAATTTTGCCAAGGCCTTCAGATAATCGAGTCTAGACTGTATCTTTAAAAAATACTGGAGATAAACATTTTTACTATTTTTTTTAAATACAAACATATATATTTTTTTATAAACATGCATACAAATTGTGTATTTTTTCAACAAAAACAGTTTTCCAAAAATCTTTGAGGTTTCTGATAAAAACATATTGTTTAAATGATTAATTTAATAAGTTTAGCACGTTCTTTTGACCTTAAGCAGATTTATATTTTGAGATGATTATATTTATTTTGTTATACATTTCTTTTTTCTTTTTTTTATTTTCAATTATGAGTAATTATTGCTAAATTAAATTAAGAAATAAACAGTATTTCCAAATAATTTGTTATTATGCCTGCAGTTTTTAAAACTTTTGAAAATGAAAATGATTTAGAATGATTAATTTCTTTAAGAATTTGCATTCTTTTAAACATGACAAATGCTCTTCTTAAAAAACTAAATCTTTCTGAGAATAAATGAATTGGGTACTAAAGCCCTGGGTGCTGAATAGTGGTTCGCAAAACGGCCTCAATTTTGATATGTCAAAGTGGAACCAATCTACTGTTCGCTTAAAGTAGAGAGTATTGGTATCAGTCATTAAAAAATGTTTTTTTACAAGAATGAAAAATTTGTGACTTTTGAGGACCTGGAGTTAAGTCAAGAAATCTTAAGAAAGTTGAAGACGAGATCGTCATTTTATATAATTATGAATGGAAGTTGTTTATGAAGTCAATGCGGTTTTATCCATCCAGAAACTGTCTTAACTGTTTGATTCCATTTGAACCTACTGGTTTAATGAAAATCTTCTCTGTTTGTTGGATCAGATTCGCTAGAATTAGCGATGTTTTTTCGCTGGACCAGGAAGAGCTGCATTACTTCAAAATCAGACAGAGAATTTATCTGCGACATCGCAAAACAACACTCTCACCGCAGTTCTTTGTCACCCGTAAAAAAGAAAAACCTCTTATAACCGATCAAAACTTGAAAACACGCACAATTTTCCAGCAAAAAATGTCAAAAACTATACAAAATAAAACACATAACATTGATTATAAAACAGCTCTTTTACCAGTTAGAAAAAAAAGTCATGCTTGTGCTTGAACAGCCTCCTACTTTGTATATGTAAACAAAGTGGGATCATTCGAAAATCACGTTACGCATTCTCTCTATTCATCACCCAGCTAAAGCCCTATATAAATTTTTATGTACAACGGTAAAAAACACGATTCAAAATAATTTCTGATCACTTTTTTAATTTTAATGCAAAAAAAACAAGACAACATTTTTTCGATGGATCAACTATGGTCCCCCTAGAACGAGCTGTCAAGTAGGACCTTTTCTGTCAAGAAGGGCCGTGAAGTTATTTTTTTTTAAATTTAATTAAAAATCAATTTTAAACCCTTTGCGGTCGTTTAAGAAGAGTAAGCTTTTTCGTTGTGAACAATAATATCGCAAATTTAAGCTTAATTTTAGGACCCAAAACAAAAAAAAACAAATAAACAAAATTGTGAACATTCTTTTTTAACATTAGTAATCATTAAAAATGACACTATTAGTCCTATTTTTATCTAATTTGCAGATTATCACAATGTAAAGATTATTGAGCAAAACCTTTTTTATTGAAACTTGCCTGTTGATTTCGTAAAAGAATATCTTTTTTTTTTTTTTGATGGATTGAAAATAATTTTTGCCAACATTAGATGGCCAAATGAAATACATGCTTTTATTTAGGAATATAAAAAAATAACTTTTGCAAATAATGGCAGAGTAAATTAAGAACTAAACAAACTTCAAAGGTTTTTTTTTTTCTTCAAAAATGTTACCTCCTTGCCCTGAAAGAAAGTTCGACTTACAGGATATCGTTCTCAAATAAATAAAATTGCAATAAGATTAATGTTTGATACAAAGAAGGTCTAAATCTCGGTCTAAATCTCGGTCTAAATTGCAAATTGGATCACCTGCTGTTAAAGCTGACACAAATCTACTTGGATAGTGTCAAAAGTATCCTTATAACGTAAATCTTGCATTTTCCGCTGTCTCAAACGCTTCCCAACCACAATATAATTCCCAACATAAGCTGAACGTCGGTTGGTGCCATCTCTGGCCATTATCTCTCCACCCCTGGAACCGTTTGTCATCCTCTTCTAGCTTAGTAGCAGCAGCAGCAGCCCCACTAACCTGACGGTGGTGATCAGAAACACGACACCGGATATCACGAACGGCCACCAGCTGCTAAACGGATCAGCATCCGCCAAAGCTGCCTTAATCTCATCCATTCTCGCCTCTCAGCGTTCCACCTTGGCTTGGTATTATTGCACTCACAGCGGTCTCTGGCCAACGAGATCTTCACACAAATTGCCACAACAGATTCTCACCACCCTTTTCTCGGGTTTCCTCCAAGTAAAAAAAAATAAATATGGTTGGCAACACTGGCTATTATCCCGCGTCTCGTTTGGGAAAAATATTTATTTCATCACAATCAGTCACATACAAGCCCGCGGTGGGCTCAACAACCGTAAATTAACACTTCACTGATGCCCATCTGTAACCGATGCCGTAAGCCGCCAACAATTGGTCTGATTAACTGCTGGACGAAGAATTATTGCAATCGACTTTTAAAGCTCATTTACAATTAATCTCAATTGCTGAAAGAGACACACCGTGCTGCTCCATTACAAATCAAAATTCAAATTTAACACAAAAAACTAGATTAAAAAAAAACTCCGAGATGTTCACTGGTTGAGATTTTGGCGCAGACTGACTGAAAAAGCGCCGTTTTTGTCTAGCTTCCAGAATTGAATTACATCAGCGGGCCGCGACGATACCGGAAATGGTCAATTGATGATGTTTTGTGGCCTGACGTGGACTGCACACGCATTGGAGGGACGGACGAGTTCGTTGGACCTTGTGTTTTGGATGCGTTTCTGTTAGCTGAAAGATCAGGCCTATAATATATATATTATAATATAGCTATAAATTTAACATGAAAATTATATGCCTTTAAAAGCATTTATCATCTTACTTTTGAATTCCCAGAAATTTTTGGAATATTGAATTTCACATATAATATAATTAAACTATGTTTTTTTAATTCATTTATTTAACGTTACAGTGAACGGTACCATCAACATTTTGTCGTTTTCAATTCTACCTTTGATTAAAGCTTACAAAATTATTTTCGTATCAATGAATTCTTTTTCCCCACTGATTAAATCAAGGAATAAATGTCATTTTTTTGATTTTATAAAAAAATCAATATCTGCAAGTAACTTTTTTTTAAATTGTCTGCATAAATACCTAAAACTTTGCAAAAGAGTCAAAATCTATTAAAAAATCTTTTGCAATGAAGCAATGGCAATTACAAAAAATATATTATTGTACAATTTCTGTAGTGACATTATTGTACAATTTCAGACAAATTCTTAAAAAATTATAAAATACAATTTCAAGAAATAGATCAATATTAATAAAAAAATATTTTTTAAAACAGTTTAGTTTCTCAAATGAATTTACTCGTATAAAATATTAAACATATTTTAAAATATGTTTTTCTACACGCAGAAAAATAAGGCATATTTGAATCAACAAAACGTTTTGTTGATTTGAAAATCACGATTTTTGTTGAATCAACGATAAACGTCAAAGCAACTTTTTCAAAAAAAAATAAGATTTTTGTGGAATTGAGAAAATCAAGGTTTGTTTTAACGCAAAATCGGCGTTGATTATTTTCAACAACAATTTTGTTGAATCAAACCTCGTACAGGCTGACTCTACCAAATATTTTTCTGCGTGTAAAATTTGACAAATTTTTAATACGAGTAAATGCATTTGTCTACCTCGCATTCTACCCTCGATTTCCCCTACGAATTACCCAGGACGCAAACCAACCCGCCATACATTGAACGCACTCATCGACCAGTGTTCCCTGTAAGAAATGTTTGCCAACTGTCTGACCGAGAGAGGCTTTCCCGACTGCACTGCATCGGTCAGACACGAAGCTTTTCTTTGCAATCGGGAATTGTTACCACAGTTGACTCAAAAACTCAACGCTGGCCAGATCTGATCAACCGTGGTTTATTTTAAAACCAGGGGAATGGCGAAAAAAGGAAAATCACAAATTAATCAGCAGTATAAAAAAAAGTCACTCGAATTCAGAGCCTCGGCCCGAAACTTCAAACACGAACAAAAGCAGCGAACCGAAGATTGGAAATGACGTTTAGGAATTTTGACAGTTTGGAACGCATGAGGTGATGTGGAAATTGTTGCACATGGCTGAAGTTGGGAATTTTGCAACTTATTTTAATTTATGCTAAATTTCAAAATTTAAACACGAATCTACAGCGAATCGATATGAAAACTAAAGATACACTAAAGCCACGATGATTTGATGTGCAATCTTGATCAGAATCGCGATAAAAGAGGTTTAAATTGAATAATAATAATAAACCAAATTTGGGTCTAGAGTTTAACGAAACTTTGTCTGTTTTGTAAGACTTAATGTTATTGCGCAATGGTTATAGAATTAAAAAAAAAAAAAGTTCTATAATGAGCCATACAAAAAAGTAGTTCAAAATTGACTAAAAAATCAAGGGAAAATATCTTTTTTTTTTATCAAAACACATAGCAAAAAACATTTTCTGTGTGGGTATACTTTTAGTATTTTGGAATCATTTGAAATATTTCGAATTTTAATGAAATTTCAAAACACAAAACCGCAAAAAGATTTTTTGTCCGCAAAATAAAAAAATATGTGTAAAAAAGATTGATTGAGAGCTACAAATAAGTAAATTAAAAACATAGTAATTTTGTTATTAAGATTGTTGTTTATTTGTGACGAGACTAGAGCCTGTGGCCTGTTAGTTTAAAACATTATATCAGGTTAAAGATTAGTTATTTTCTAGTTAAGGCTGTTTTATTTTTCTAACTTTTTGTTAATACCTTTTTAGGACTTACCCATTTAAAAAGATAACTTGCCAACACTAGCTTACGGACAACCTGGACTTAATTTAATCACAGGGTCGGCGGCGTTAAGAGGATGAACTAGGACAAACACAATTCTTTGGGCTATGGGTTGGTGGAAAAATAATCAAGGTAATTACAGGTAGACAAAGGAAAATTTATTGAAAACTCGGGGAAAATCTAATTAAAGTGTGTGTTTATTGTAAAGTGTAGTGTGGGGGGGGGGGTGTTTTTGCTGCTGTACGTACCGCTGGACTGCTGTCGATGCACTGCTTGATCAGCTTCTGCTGATCGGCGGGCGCCCGCGATGCTACTGGAATCCCGGAACTTCCGGGTGCTTGGGGTGGTGGGGGTGGTGGGGGTGGTCTTGTGGTGGAGCTCGGCTAAAGGGATCAACAGGCCTTCCCTCGTTGACGTGATCGGCCGACCGGGGACCTGCCCACTTTGGCCTGCACCGAGAGGGGTATCAACGCTCCTTGGGGTTTAGAGCCGATCAGGCCCGAGCGTGCTCCTTAGGGATTAGGACCCGCAGGTCCGAGCGAATGTGGTTCTCTTTGACGGTAAGACGTGGTAGACGGCTCCACCGCACTTACAAAACCAGGCCGAGAAGTGCGCGATCGGGACGTCCAAGCGGTGTGCTTGGATCGCAAAATGGCCGTAAAACGGCACACAAAAGGTCCTAAAGGACAAAGAAGTGCGTGTGAGGCCATACTTAATTAGTATGTTTAAAATAACCAGCCGTCCTATAGAGCCGTACTAAAGGGGTGTTTAGCGTACCTGAACGGGGTGAGATACTCCAGCAAAATCTGCCACCACTCTTTCTCTCACTGCACTTCACTTTTATAGCTCCACAAAAACGGTTTTGGACCGCGCACTAGCCTGCGTTGAGATGACCGTTGCCAGTCTAAATCAGATCCCTTTAAGCCTTTGGGGCCTGTGACACGGCGTGACGTCACACAGGATAGATGTCAATCCTCATTTCACTTTCCACCCCCAAATCGACGAACACGATGTACTCCGACAACCCCGTCATTGTCTGTGACTTTGCTCCCCCTGAAACGGTGTGTTGTAGAGTGTGTTGACAAATTATGTGTTTTTATTCAATTATTTATTTTCCCATTTTAATCAATCCCTACTAACTCTTAAACAATTATTTTAATATTCCCTAATTCCCTACTAAACATAGCATAAGATCTGTGAATGTCCATATTTATTTATTTATTGATTTTAGTTAATTGAATTTATGATGTTAGACTGTAACAACCGGTTACATTGTTAAAGGGATTTTTTTTCAAAAAACCTCTAAATTTTAATGAAGTTGAGTTTAATCAGCTGGAAACAAAAAATCATAAAAACGAATGGGGACTGATTATCTGAAAAAATCTTTTTGTAATATATTCAACAGGTTTTTTATTGCTTTTTCAACTAATAATTGATATCGAGAATCAAAAATGTGCAATGGTGCTTAAAGTAAATTTGGATGTTTTTTGTCCCTTGTTTTTTTTGAGAAGGAGCACAAAAACATGAAATTAAATCTGCATTGTCCTAATTTCATCTTTTCAAAATCAAGCCTATTGAAGAGCTAAAACATTCATAATTTTTCATTTCCAAATGTAAACAAATGTTTTTTTTTATTGGATGAAAACAACAGAAATTTCAGAGTAGAATAATTCAAAAATAGAATCAATATTTTCTTAGATATTGTCAGTTGAAAAACGAGGGCAAGTTAGGTGACATTGAGAAAAAATATTTTTTTCGCAAATTTAAACTGTTATACTATATTTCTCAGCAACAAGCAGTCCGATATTGAGTCTTTAAAAAAAGTAATACAGTCCAGACTCGATTATCTGAAGCCTCGATTATCCGATGTTCGATTGTCCGAAAGTATATATGGGGCTTTGCATAATCGAATCATGAACAAAAAACGTGTTTTTCTAATTTTTCATTATTTTCTTATTTTTAACATCAAATTTGAGTTCGGCGACTCCATTTGACGAAATTAAATTACAAAATGCATTTCTTTCAATATTTCATAGTCGCCATTTGGCCACCATCTTGAATTTAAAATCCTAAATCAGGATGTTTCTTAAACTCACAAATCAAAAATATGCTAGCAAAAAACCATTTGTTTGTATAGTTGGTCAATTTTTCATTTGACATTTTTTTTATTTTATACTCTGTTAATTTGACAAATTAAACTAAAATGTGACAAACTGTCACTTTTTACACAACCCTCTTCCTTACAATACTATAGCGGTATACGCACTTCGGAAGGAACCGGTCAAGAAAAAAAATCAAATGGGCAGCAGCGGCAGCGCAAGCAAGTCAGAGTACAGACTGTCTAGGGAAACAGACTGGCCAATGCAAAATAAACAGGCACTGGCAACGTATGTTTTGCGGTTGCAACACTGCCAGTTTTGCTGGGCGTAAAGGGCGTTTGGTGTCCAGCGCGTTTGGTGTCCAGAAACACCCAGTCACGAAATATTCTAGCAGAGCTGGTTCTGTCAGAATCCTGCTAGAATGATGGAACATTTCTGCTAGAATGCTCTAAGAATATCCAGCTCTCTAAGAATTCTGCTAGAATCCTGCTAGAACGTCGAGACTGGGCATTGGCCAATCTGTTTCCCTAGACAATCTGTAGTCAGAGAGGGTGAAGAAAAGCCCCAAGAAATCACTCCCTCTTCTTTGTTCTGCTGTTCGTAAAGCTGTTTCTTTACCCCTTTCCTTCCGATCTGCATACTAGCCTTATGACATTTCAAAACATTTTCGTATCAAATTGAAAACATTTTTTTGGATGAAGAAAACTCCTATAAAATCGAAAAAAAATCTTAACAAAAAAGTAGCTCTAGAACCCCCGACGAAGTATTTCACCGGACCCCGCAAAATGTCGGGAAATGCCCCTTCTTTCATGGTGCCAAATATAAGACTTGCCGATTATTTTTTTTATCTTAAGTTTGTTCTAGGAAACACACTGTGAAAAGCTTATAACTTCATCATCGTTCACATTATCAAAAATAATTTTTGAGTTTTTTCGATTGCCAATTTTATCTTTTGAACCTAAAAATGAAAAGTTCAATTTTAGGCAATGATAACTTTTTTGCAATGGCCTAAACAGAATTTTGAAATTTTGACCATTTGTTAGATATTTTCTCAAAAATCAGCTTAGAATTTTATAATTTTTTTTTTTTTGAAGAGGTCCAATAAACCAAGTTTCCAGATTTTGCTTTTTGGGTGTTTTTGAAACCGCCTTGAGTCATGCGTATTAAAAAACATCCAAAAAGCAAAAACTGAAAATTTGGTTTATTTGACCTTTTCAAAAAAAAACTCCAGACTTGTACTTAAAAAAAAACTAATAAAACATTAAGAAAAGTCGATTTTGTTTTATTTATATCCGACATCATTTTCAGGTGATATAAAATAAAATAAAATAAAATAAATCTTAAATTAAATTTGGTCTAGTCAAAAACATTGAGCACCCCTATATATCTCGAGCTTTCAACAGCTTGCACGTTTGTTGCAAATCATCGATAAAAGAACAAAACTACTCAACATTTCTACCACAGTTCACAAATTTGAGAAGCTGCTCCCAAAATTTCCCCAACCCCACATTAACGTACAATCGAAACTGACAGCCAGCGAAAAAAAAAGGTGCAAAGCAGCAAACGCAAAAAAACTTCAAACTGCTCGTCGCACACAGATCTTTTCCAGCAGCTCGACAAAGCGGTCGCGAGGAATCGTCGTCGGTCCTCTTTGCGGTTCTTGTTTTTTTCTGGGTCACCACGACGGAACGCGACGGCGGATTATTTTTCGGTTCGGTTCGGTTTCGTCGGCGCGAATTTTCGGTTGAATTGCTTGTTTTCCGGTTGAAACTGTGTGTGTGAAATTCCGGAACATCCCGGAACCAGCTGCTTACGAAAAAGAAAGGTGAAAAAGAAAGCACGTCTGGCGAAAAACAGTGGACCGCTCCCCGAAAATTTGTCTGTGAAAAGCCCACCGGTTGATTCTGTGCGCGCGACGACAATGGAATTGTCCGGTTCCGGAAGTGGTGGTCTGCTCGGATGAAGAAGGCCGTTCCTGCGGAAGTGCCATGTTGGCTGAACCAATTTGATTAACCACCCCACCCCCGTTGCCTCCCGTTGGCAAGTGAAAGCAGCAGCAAGCAAATGACCCCCCGTTGAAGGCCAAATAAAGAGAGCCTCGAACCCGCACCCCGTTCCGTCCTCCCCCCTGTTCCACTCTCCCCCACCCACCTTCCGGAAAGGATCACACATTCCACTTCCCGCGAAATCATTTCCAGCAAGAAGAAAGAATCTTGGCTTCCACGAAGAATCCAGCAAAAAAAAGAAAAGTATTGCAAGTGTCGATCTAATTTGGCCGTCGCGCAATTCAATTCCGCACACACCAAATTTGCGCAAACGTCAACAAAAGAAGAGGGAAAAGAGGCAGAAGTCATAATCCAGTAGACCCCGCGCGCACACGCACACACAAACAAGAAAGAAAAAAGAAAGTAAAGGAATTTAGTGTGGTAAACACACTTAAACAAAAAAGAGAGAGAGAAAAGAGAAGAAGGTCAAAAACAGTTGGGTGCGGAAACGGGGAAGTGAGGAAAGGGGTGGTATCCATTCCCTGCTGGTTGGCTGCTTTCTCCAGCTCTCCGGAACCGGACCCCCGTCACTGCGGCTGGCTGACGCGCGCGCTACAGGTGAGTTGGAAAAATGTGTGTGAAAAGCTGAGGTGTGTGGAGTATGACTGTTTTTTCTTGCTCTTTATTTGTTGCACACACTTTGAATAATGTTCGGATATTTACAACGGGTGGGGAATTCTGAGAAGTACTTGCTTGAATATGGAATTGGAGTTTATTAGGGACTTTTGGGACGCAAAAGGCAGAAAATACCTGGAAAAGGATAAAGGAATAATTCAAGTTAGGATTAAAAATAGAAACAAAAAAAGATTTCTTTAATTCTTGTTGCAGAATCATCACAAAAATATTCCCAAAAAAGTTAGATCTACAATATATGCATTTACCAACTTTTTCCTGTTTATTTTTTTTAATTTGTCTGTTAAGCCAAAATATATTAAAATACTCTAAATCAAATCTTTACATGATTAAAATCATTTTGTTCAAACCGGAGCGTTTGGAACGGTATGTCCACGCATCCTTCCTCTCCTGAAGATTCTGGGAAATGTGATCTATTCGACGAATCCGCTCTTATTTTGTACTACATTTTCGGGTGTTTTCGGGAAATATTTAACGTGATGATTTTTTCTGTTTCCATCTTTTTCAAAACTATCAAATATTGAAAAAAATCCAAAATTTTAAGAGTTGCAATTTTTTTATTTGAAAATTTTGAAAATTTTCATTATAAAAGTTTCAATTTTTTTATATTTTGATTTTATGAATTTGCAATTAGCGAATTGAGATTTTATGAATTTGTTAATTTTAGATGATCTATTTTTAAATTTTATGAGAACTTTTAAATTGTTTTATTTTTTTTAATTTTTGTGGCTTTGATTATTTTTTTTGGCTCACCATTGACAAACTACAATCTTTATATTTTCCGTAGTAACAGATCAATAGGGCGAATCTGCGTTTGTAAACAAGCAGTCTTTCCCATTCTTACTTGACGTGAACTGTCACTTCGAGCCAAACATTTCATTAGGGCACAAAACCAAAAACCGCGATTCGAGAAAATCGCTTGCAAAAAGTGCACAACTTGTTTCAATTCCTATTTAAAAAAGAAGGTTGACTGATGGTATTTTTACTTATGATACGATAAAACAGATCATTATCCTCAACTCTCCTTGAATGCTTCTTAATTTATGTTGATTTTCGCAATAAAACTCATAATTAAAAAAAAATCTCGTTATTAGGCCCTTTTAACTTTCCAACTGTTGTTCATAATGGGCCCTTTCTAGATGCAATTTCGAAGAGAATTGAAAGGGCACTAAAGCGCTGTCATCCGATTGTTGTGTTGAATGATGTTTATGGGACCTTTTGTTCAGTTAGAAATAATGAGGAATTCAGCGAACATTATGTTAATTGGTGAAGTTTTGTGATCGAATGGTGAGAATAAGGCATGTGAAACATAAAAATTCTTCAAAAGTGTACTGAACAGCATCCGCGGGACCGTATTAAATATTGTGATTCAACGAAGTTTTTTTCTGCAGAAATCTTTGGTGAAACGTAAACCAAATGTTGTTTTGAAGTGAATAAGTGTTAAGAATGTATGAAAAGTTCACTTTATAACATAGAAAGTTCCTCAACTACGAAAAACTAACGAAAAAGAAAAGGGCACAATTGAACTTTTTTCTGGTTCGGAGTGAACATTGTTATGGGCCCTTTTGAGTTTTTGATTTTTTCAATAGGAAATTGTTTGTTATCAATCTGATTCTTGGAGGGCATGTAGGGAGTGTACTAATGAATGGAATAGTGGAATAATCCCGAATGTTTACGTTTTGGTTTTGTGCCCTAATGAAATGTTTGGCTCGACTTGAGCAAAAGGGATAGACTGCTTGTTTACAAACGCAGATTCGCCCTATTGAACTGTTACTACAGTTTTGATCGAGCAAACATGAGCGTTACACACCTAGATTTTTTTTTTACCGAATTCGGTAGTTGAAAAATCGGAAAAGTTTAGATCGGTAAACCATCTGTCAAAATGAACAACATTATACCGAAATTCAGTTGTACTATGAATAATAATGAACTTCATTACCGAAGTTGCAGTTGAAAATTTGGTAAAATTTATCGAATTCGGTAAAAAATATCGAAGTGTGTAGGCGAGAAATGACGATTGAAATATTACTACACACTTCGATATTTTTAACCGAATTCGGTAAATTTTACCAAATTTTGAACTGCAGAACAGTTCGGTAAACTGAAAATTACTGTATTCGGTAAAAACTTACCGAACTTCGGTAATGAAGTTCATTATTGTTCATCGTACTACTGAATTTCGGTAAAATTTTGTTCATTTTGACATATGGTTTACCCATTATCGATTTTTCATCTACCGAATTCGGTAAAAAAAATCAAGTGTGTATCGAGTGCAATATTCACCCCGATAACTTGTTAGCTATTATTACAAGGCTAGAAAGTTAAGCCTTCTTTAGAGAAGGGAAAACTCTCCTGACTGACACAAGTTAAAATTTAGCTGTAAAGAAGGGAAAACTTGTGATAACTGTGATAATTTTCTAAATAAGGGGAAAAAGAACTCTTGACTTAAAAGCAAATTTAGAATATTTTTTTTTTGTTGAAAAAATTAAATTATTATGCAATATTATGTCAAAGATCCATTATCCTTGCCATTATGTCAAATGGAATTATGCCAAATGACACCCATAATCCAGTTGTAATTTTACTAAGAATTCTCTTTCTTTGGAAAATAAAAAATAGTATTCACGGCAAAAAAAAAAAAACTGCAATTTATTCGGCATTTGTACAACAAATCTAGAGTTTTTTTAAGGGTCCTACAAATATATGACACACAATAGCTTGAAGGACCTTAAAAAACTCAAAAAATTGAACATGACTGAAAGAAGGGAAAATTCCTTAGAATAATAGAACTTAAAAAAATAATAGAACTAACCATTCAATTTTTTGGTACAAAAATAAAATTTTTAAAAGCTTCAATAAAAAAAAATTAGAATGCAAAGTTAAAAAAACTAAAAAATCTTGGAATTTGAAAAAAAATACAGTTCGTACTCGATTATCCGAAGACATCGCCAAAACTTTACCCCGAATAATCGAATCACATTTTTTTTTTTTTTTTTTTCTAAATTCCTTTAATTTCTATTATGACTCCAAAATTGCTACTAAGCTAGCTGATTTGTTTTGTAATCTAGGATTTCGAAATTTTAGAATTTCATTTTTTAAAGAGTTTAATGATTTTAGCCATTTTAAATTCTAGATTTCTAGAATGTTTATACTTTAGAATTCTTGATTATTTTTAATTTTTGGATTGTACTATTTTAGACATAGATTTTATAATTTATTTCTAATAGTTAAGAATTTTTAATTTTTAAAATTTTTCAATTTCTGAACTTTTTATTTTCTTGAATTTGTCGATTTTTTTGAATTTCTTTATTTTTTTTTTCATTAACTTCTTTAAGCTTGACATTTTTTCAAGAAGACAGCAACTTTCTTGGTTGCACCTTGGTAAATACAGATTTGTACAGTAAAGGAAATCATGGTGATATTTCATCGTGAAATTCAAGTAGTTTTTGCGTCAAAAAAAAGTGTGATTGCTTCTAAAAATGTGATATTTACATCTTCTTGTGTGTTATTTCACATATTCCACACATATTGAGATAAAAATCCGTCAAACAAGAGGTAATATTCAACCAAAGAATAAGGCGACCTTGAACTTTATTGCTGTGTGTTTTCATACCCTTTTTGTATGACTACACAGTAAAAAATAATGTAAATTTGGAAGGTTGAATACTACCTCTTTAATGTTGTTATTTCATCTCAATTTAGACTGAAAATGTGGCATTACACCAGAAAAGTGGTAAAATTACACTTTTCCAGAGGTAAAATTACACAAAAGATGTACTCCTTCCCAGATGTAATATTACCATGATTTTTTTTCTGTGTAGTATAGGACAATTTTATGGGGACTTGTTGGTGTTACTTTACTTCTTATATTACATGAATTTAAGCAGAATAAGTACAATTAAACATCAAAATTACGTGAATTTAGATTGAAAAAGAATCTTTTCACCGAAAAAGTGGCCCATTTACACAATTTCAGTGGTAAAGTTATGCATTTTTTCTGTCATGAAAGGTGTACCCATTCCCAGTTGTTATATTATTATGATTTTTAAACTTCTCAGTTTAAAAAGTTGAATCTTGAAAAGTTGCAGAATGTTATGGTTGAATAATTGTAATTGCAATTTTACATGAATTTAAGCAGAATAAGTACAATTACAGATTAAAATATGTTGTGTAATTTATACATTTTTAGAAAAAATTTAATATTACCAGGATTTTTTACTGTTTGAAAAAAATATCCAAACCTAAAAATAAATTTATTTGCAAAAAGACAGAGAATATATAAATACACAATAAAAATATCATGGTAATATTACATTAGACTTGAGTAAGAACAACATTTTTGGAGATTTTTTTAATGGTCCAATAAACAAACATTTTAAATTTAGCTTTTTGAGTGTTTTTGAATACCGCAGGCTCAATGCGGTTCACAATAAGCAAAAAAAATTAAAACAAAAATTTTGTTAAATGGAGGCGAAATTACATCGGCAAACAAGTAATATTTGGTTATCAAATTTTTAAGAACTCTTCATTCAAAAAAAAATGTCAATGTATAGTAAAACGAATTCACTGTACATAATAATATTGAAATATCGTCAAACAAATTATATACAGTAAAAATTGTGTAAATTTGGAGGTTGTAATTATGTAACATTGAATCTTACCTCTTTAATGATGTTATTTTACCTCATTTTAGACAAAAAAAAGTGACATTACACCAGAATAGAAGTAGAATTACACATTTTTTCTGACATAATAGATGTACCCATTCCCAGATATAATATTATCATGTTTTTTTGCTGTGTACTGACAAATAAAATAATTAAATCTTTCTCATTTTTTTTTATTTAAAAATGAATACCTGAACTTCCTGCCAGCGGAAATGTTTGCTCTCGTTAAAATATTCACTTTTTACGAGACGAATTGCGCTCAAACCTTGCGGCTCCAGGCTCCACCCACAAACCCGAAGCAATATCGCTCCAACCTGTTGTGGGGGCCGCCCAACAACAGAAAACAACAAACCGAAATTGCCCACGTGAGCTCGAGACACCTAAACTGGATTATCCGTGCCCCGACTTTCAAAGTTTGCGGTTTCCAAGCGCCGAGGAGGAGAAGCCGTGTCTTGTTTGTCTTTTAACGACTTTCGCGCGCCGCGTTCCAGTTTCCTTCCGTAAGGGAAAAGGCCAAAGGTGGGACGGCCACACTTCATGTTGAGCCTTACGGATTAAGGTGCTGCCCTCGCGGAGTTTTGTGTTTGTTTGCTGTGTGTGGTTAGTATTTACTTTGACGACGACGCAATTAATGGATATTGCAACCAGTTGAGCTGACGACTCTTTCGAGCGCATAAAATTAGCATAAAAATGTGGTACCTATGCTAAAAAACATGGGAAGAGGCAACCAAAATGGGATGAGTTTTCAGTTCCCAAGTAACGATGAAATTAATTACTAGAGTGTTATTGCAATGGCACCTGTGTGACCACCTGTTAAAAAATGCTCTGCGTGTAAAAAACTGCATGAGATTTCATGTAATAATTACAGAAATGAAAAAAGTTTGTTCCATACAAAAAAGAACAAATGTCTACCGCTATGCTATTCTGCAATGTTCTGGGTGATATGAGGACTCGCGAAAGTTACGGTCTCAGTGTCTACCACCGTAACAAAACAGCAAATAATTCGATGGCAGAATCGCATGCAAAAGCATGCAACTCATCTTTTTGAGAAAATTCAGTTAATATTACACATTGCATGTAAAATTTTTCCACGCACGAAAAAAAAAGTTGCATCCGACGGGATTCAAAACCAAGCACGTACGGATAGGACTAGTGCCTTAGCCCGCTCGGCTATCAGACCGTGGGTAAATGGAGAGGATAAACGCATATACATTAGGGTGCCCTGAATATGGAACTTTTTTTTAAAAACCTAGCTTCACAAGCTGAATATTGTTCCTTGAGCTACTCTTGAGGACTCTGGGCTAAATATGAGCAAAATCGGTCAACATTTACCCATTAATACTCGAAGGTGAAGTTTGTATGGGAAAATCGAAAAAAATGTATGGAAAACCCTATTTTCTTACGGTTTGGTCTGCATGCAGTGCTTTTTCCATCCAATATTCCCAAAAATGAGATTCTCATTGGAAATTTAATGCTCTACAACTTAGTCATTTTTGCATAAAAAACATTTTTTTACCAACTTTAGGCTCGGGTATCAATGGGTTAATCTCAACCAATTTTGCTCAAAATTTGCACAGATGCTTAGTAACCCAAAAAACCGTTTTCCGCTTGTGGAGCAGGGGGTCATTTTTTCTGGGCACCCTAATATACACAGTAAAAAAATCATGGTAATATTATATCTGGGAATGGGTACATCTTTTATGTCAAAAAAATTTGAAATTTTATCTCAGAAAATGTGTAATTTTACCACTTTTCTGGTGTGATGTAATTTTACAACATAAAAGAGGTAATATTCAACACATTTGTTCACTGTGTATCAGCCTGACTTTTCAGTCTAGTAGATTCCTCATACCGATGGACTACATGTTTCTGGATGCAATATTGCATTACATTTAATAAAACAATGCAAAATTTGCTTTACACCCAGGCCTTTTAGACGCAGCTGGATTACCTTTTTTTTGCTGTGAATCAAAAGGTCGGCAAAATAAAAAATAACAAATTCAAGAAATTCAATAAATTTGAATAGATTTAAGGAATTTAAAAATTGAAACATTAGAAAAAATATTAAGTATAAAAAAACCAAAACGTTAAAAAATTCTAGAAATTTTAGAAATAAAAAAAAACAAAATATGAATGAAAAAAGGATTTTAGGAATTAAAAAAAATCATTAAATTGAAAAAAGTAAACAAAATTAAAATATTCAAAAGATACAATAAATTTAAAAAGAATTAAAAATATAAAAAATTAGGAAATTTTAGACATTTGAAATAAAAAAATAAAAAAGAGACCCAATCCTGCAATAATCTGTAAAAGTAAAATTTTGTTGTAAATTATTTTGTAGACAGTATTTTGGGGAATGAATAAAAAAAAACTGTATCAATTGTTCCCGTAGTTTTGAAAATATTAAACTATCTGTAACAAAAATCTTGGTTATAAAGCTCTGCTTAAGGTGGCCTAACGTTGGCAAATCTAGATTAAATTTTCAAAACAACCTATCCCTCATGGGTTTCCTATGCAGATAGGACCTTTTGAAAATTTAATCTAGAAATCAGCATTTCAACGTTTGATTACAGCTTCTAAGTAAGCGTTTTCAAATAGAATTATATGATAAAAAAATTCTTGGTAGTATTACTTCGGAAAATGTGGACAAATTTGTGTCAGATTATAGTTAAGGGGTTACATACATGTATATCGGCAAAAAAGTCAGAGGTTAGTATGAGCACACACTTCAACTTGTTTTTAAGTCTTTTTTCATGGCATTAGTATATACATTTTCCCCTACTTTCAAAACAAATTTGAAGATATTTGGTTGCATCGTTGCCGAGATATAGCAATTTCAAGTTAGCAGTTTCAAAAAACGGGTGCCACGATATCTCAACACTGTCTTGATCAAATCGGCTCCAAATTATGGTGAATACTCGTTAAATCGATTCCGTGTGCATGACGAAGCCCGTTTTTCAAAAAGTTTATTTTAAAAAAAAGATAAAAATATTTTTGTGTTTTTCATATAAAAAACCGTTAGTTTTTAATTTTTGTATTTTGTTAAAAAGCAAATTTTAAAAGTTGGGCTTCGTAATGCGCGGGATACATCTTGAGAGTCTTCACCTCAAATTTCAGCCAATTTGGTTTATCCAATCTCGAGATATCGTGGCACCCGTAAAACAACTCGAGGTTTAGAGAAAACGCCAACAAAGTTTGACAAACTGCTTTGCGCCTGGCAAAACTTTGAGCTTAAATAGTCTGTTACTCAGTTTAATCATGATTTCTCTTCATGAAACTTTCGGGAGTGGTCAATAATCATCGTTTGAGTGGATGTATCAATTATTCTGTAATATAAAATTTTGTGATTTTCTACATGTATGTAACCCCTTAAATTTACCGCGGTATGTATTTTCAGTTTTTCCAAAACGTAAAAAGTAAAATTACATCAAAAAGGAGTAATATTACACCACCAACCATAAACTCCAACCATAAACAAAAATACACTAGGAAGAAAAAAAATTCAAGTAAGTAACCCGAGTGGTAAAATTTAGTATCAATTTCATATGAGCAGTTTACTGAACCGATTCCATTCAAATTCATAACAATTTTTTCACTCCAAATTATGCACTCCACTGCTGGTGTCCGTCTCTCTGTCTCTATTTTACTAGAGGGAATAAATTAAGTCACACAGTAAAAAAACGTTATTCCAGTGTTACCTCTCTTTTGATGTAATTTTACATAATTTTATGTGGAGCACGTAAAATTACATGTAAAAATATGTAAATTTACATTTTGTTTTTTTGACACAAGATCTATTTGTCAGGTAAAATTTAGTATCAATTTCAAATGAGCAGTTTACTGAACCGAGCCATTCAAATTCATAACAATTTATTCACTCCAAATTATGCACTCCACTGCTGGTGTCCCTCTCTCTCTGTTTCCATTATACCAGAGTGAATAAATTAGGCCACACAGTAAAAATAAAGGTGGTTCAGTATTACCTCTACTTAGATGTAATTTCACATCAATTTATGTGAAATATGTAAAATTACATGTAAAAATATGTAAATTTACATTTTCTTTTTCTGTCACAACATCTATTTGTCATCATTTTTTCTTGACTGTGCCCCACCGCAGTAGAGCATGATTAAGGGGACGTTAACTTGGCCACTGGAACAAAGAAAGCTCACTTCTTGGCCGTGGTGTCCGTCCCACCGTTATAATCCGATCGAACACGCCAAAGTTTCTCGACCTGCTGATGTTGTTGTTGTTTTGTCGTGTGACTCATCGTCGTCCTCCGTTCTTCTGTGAATGTGACATTGCTGCCTCACTAAAAGGGAAGAAGTGAAAGTAAAATGAGTCTCTCAGTCAGTCAGGCTGGGGGCTGAACTGATGCAAAAGTGGAAAAGTTTTGGCGCGCGCGCGAATATGAGAGTTTCTGCTTTCGATGGATGACGAAGGTTGGTGGCAGGTTGAGTGGGCCCGCTGATGGCTGGGTTCGTTCGAAATGGCCCTCGCCCGCCTTGAGGGAATTTTGAAGTTGGCAGGAAAGGTCATATTTCATCCTTTAAATTTTGCGCTGAAAGCTCGAGGGCGTTTTGAGGTTGAGATTAGGGGAGAAAGATGATTTTATTTTTTTTTCATTTTATTCGTTTATTTCTGGATATTTTATTGAATTCAAATTTACAGCACATGAAAAGTGTGATTTTATTATGTAATTAAACCTCTTTTCTATGTAATTTTACGTGAATGTCAAATTACACAGAAAATGATGTAAATTTACATATTTTTTCATTCACAAAATCTGTCCACATTTTCGATGCAATGTACCTCGTTTTCTTGTTGTTAACGTTGAATATTACTTTTTTTCGATGTAATTTTACTTCAACACATAAAATGATGTAAATTTACACATTTTCTAGCAGAACGCTTATCAACATCGATTTCTTTTAAAGTTATTCAGTAGAATTCCACTAGTCATTCGACTGGTTGACTTTACTATCCTGATCTTCCGAGGTGTCATGACTCGACGTAATTTGCACTAATCGACTGCACAGATCAACCAGCTGAGATCGAGCGGTTTTACCTGCCTGCCAGATTTCAGGTGAATTCTACAACTGCCTGTTCGTTACGTAATCCTTCCGTGAGATTTCTCTCAGCTCAAATACTAATACAAACACACAGTTTATACATATTTGTGCGAACTTCAAAAGTGCATTTTGCGGGCTAATTGTTCTCACGGAAAAGAAATTGCCTTTTTTCTCAAATTCAAATATTTTGCTCAAACAAATTTAAAGAAAACTTTTCAAAATGGTTTATTTCGAGCAATGTGTTCCCGAAAGTTTGACGTTTTTTCCATCTTTCAACAAAAATAATTTGGTGCAAATCATTCCAATTAGCACTTTTCAAACGTTTCGTCAGAGCTGAATCTCCTCCCACCACACACACACCCTTCACAGTGCCACAAACGGAACGGTTCTCTGTTCATCGTCACTTTAGTGCCTCACCACGTTCTAAAGCTGAGCTGTAGCGTGTGAGCTCAATCTGTTGGGCAGAAAAAAAATTCCAAACAGAGGTTCTCACGGTTGATAACATCACACAGTGCACCAGTGGAATGAAATTAGTGAAGCAACGTGAAATTCAATTGTCAGCTTGTCACTTTCACTTTTCTCTAATAAAAATTTAAATTGAAAAATGAAAATCTTTTTTTTTAAACTGGTTGAAAAGAGGTCATATAGCAAGTTTAAAATGTCAAGTTAAAATTTACATCTACTCTCATGTAATTTTACCTAAATTATTGTGTAAAAACCTAAATTCTCCTCGCTTGTAATTTAACATATTTTTGAGGTAAAATTTAAATCTAACACAGATTTTTTTTTGTCAGAGAAAAAAATGCATTAAAAACACTGTAAAAAAATCATGGTAATATTACATCTCAGAAAAGGTACTTTTTAACGTCTGAAAAAAATGTGTAATTTACCTCTGAAATGTGTAATGTTATCACTTTTCTGAAGTAATGTCACTTTTTCAATCTAAGGTGAGGTAAAATTACATCAGAAAAGAGGTAATATTCAACCTTCCAAATTTACACATTTTTTTACTGTGAAACATAAACTCCCAAGCTCGAGAAAAAGGGGGAAGTTCCATATAAATTCCCCCTTTTTCTCTCGCTTGGGAGTTTAGGTGTTAAAATAAAATTCTGTGTTGAATAATACAATTATTTGTTTCAATTTATTTTTTATAATTTTTTCTTCGTTAATTTTAATAAGCCTAATGGAAATTAAATTAAATGTTGTTGTTTTCTACCTATTTTTTTCCAAAGAATTAAGGGGCAAAAACAATGTTTTATTTTAAATTAAATTTTAAACGCTTTTTAATTTTTTCATTGCTTTCAAATATTTTTTTCCTTCTTTCAATTCTCAAAAAAAAAAACGGAATTGGATTTTAGTTATAGTTTTTTTTTATTTGGCTGATACTTTTTATGCAGATTCCCTATGACCAACGAAGGCATTTTGCCTTTAGCAAAGTTATGAGTAATGAAAAGGACAATCTTGGAAAAAAGAATACACTTAAAAAAAATCCTATTCTTTAATTGACTTCTAACAAAAAAAGTTAAATTCCTATAAATCATATTTTTAATATTCTTATGTTTTTTAAATTCAAGAAATATTTTTTTTGATTTTTTCAGCACGAGTTTGAAAATTCAATTTGAATTTGAAAATTTAAGTTTTGCAACGAGTTACAAAAAACAAATTTTGCCATTCCGACAAACCACCCTTTTAACCGCCGAGCTTCCGTGGCCGTGAGGTTACGCGTTTTGCCTTGTAAGTGGAAGTTGATGGGTTCGATTCCTGTCTGGCTCGGCCATGTCAGATCTCTAAAAGAGTAAATATGCTCACTGGGAAAACTGACCGGTAGGGGATGGGTTTCGACTAGCGGCGTGCTGGGTTTCCAATCCAGAGGTCGTGAGTTCGATTCTCGTACCGGGATGATGAAGTTAAAAAAAACCCTCTACTGTCCAATTTTTTTAGAAATTTTTTATTTTTCCCGTGTACATTTATCATTTTGAGCAACTTTTGTTCTACGAAAAACTTTACTTCTCTTGTTTTTTGTTGATGTTTCATTTTTATTATTTTAATTTGCATTTATCTTGTTTAGTTTATGTTTGTTTTTGGTAATATTTGGCCTACTTTACCACCTCCTATAATTAAATTTGCCTATCTATTTTTTTCAAGTTTTTACAGTAACTTTTTCAATAGTTTGCATGTTTTTCACATTTTCTGCTAAAAAATGGCACCATTATCATTTAAATTGTAAATAAATGCGTAGAGGCATAGTCTGGGGCACAAGAAAATTTACTGCATACTTCTTTTTACTTAAAATATAAAAAATGTTAGTAAGAAACACTGCCAAAGTTGACCTCTACAAAATTTTCATTTTTTAAAAACATTGACAAAGTCACTTAAAACAAGTAAAATTTCCAACCCATAAATTTTTTACAATTTTTGGAGTTCTTCTTTCCAATTTTTTTTAAAGATCAAAAATTTGTTTAAAAAATGTTTTTTTGGCGATTTTTTTAAATCGAAGCCCGTCTGAAGGCGGGGTTGGGTTGTAGAGGGTTAAGTCAAATAACCATGCAAAACAATATTAAAAAGTATTCCTTTCCTATACAAGTGCTCAAAATTATTACTTTTCGATACCAATTTTATTTAAAAGATTCGAAAATTGTTAATAAATTTTTATATTTGAAAACTGAACCGAAAGTTGCCGACCTGAATAAGGCTAAAAAAATAAAATATCAGTTTTATCAATTTCAATTCTTTGCTATGCTATTTTACTCAACTACTTCTTTTCCAATTTTCAAAATCCAAGACAATTACAGTGAATTTTCTCAGCTATTTGAAGAAAAAAATATTTCCAGAAATGGACATGAATTGAGACTGAATCAAAAATAATCCTGAAATTAACCCTCAATTAACCTTATAGTGAATGGGTTTTTTTAGCTCATTTTCATTATTTTTGAAAATGAAGTTTATTTTTCAAAAAAATATATGTTTATAAAAAATGTTTACAAACAAAGCATGGCAAACTGTCAAAAAGTGCGAGTTTGTTTGTTTGTCATAGTCTAATACCTCCTTAATCACGCGACGCAACCGATAGGATATCAAGATTTCTAGATTAAATTTTCAAAACAACCTATCCCTCATGGGTTTCCTATGCAGATAGGACCTTTTGAAAATTTAATCGAGATTTGTAACAAAATGATTTGGGGAAGTGGAAAATTATATATTTTTTTCTGTTTGTAATCCAAAAGCTTCTTCCTTTTTTGTGTTTTCTTCTTAGTTTTACTTTTAACATCAAATTCGAACTTTTTTTTATCAAATCAGAATCCCATTGAACAAAGTCCCATTAAAATCAAACTCAACAAGTCTTCTGAGAACCTCAGCTTCCGCCTCCGAAAGCTCCCTCGCCATCACACAATATCATTCAAGCATCACATCATAATCACGCGATGGCACGGTTGCTGCTCCGACTGATGGATGGCCTCTGAGCTGAGAACTTTGCGGCGCGGCGTCGGATGATGATCCTTCCGGACGACGACTCATTCCACAGCAGCAGTGCTTATAATCATCATCCCAGAGTTTTAATGCCGTGGTGGCGCTTAACTACTCTCTCATTGGAGCTTTGAGTATTAGTAATACATCTTTTCACAAATCACACGGAACCAAAGTTTTTCACAGGAGGAAATGAGAGGAATTCTCTTGAAACTGGTTGATGTCTGATAGAGTGGGGCGATTTGACGATTTTTAGAACATATTTTTTAATATTTCAACTGTAAATTTTTGAATAACCAAAATATTTTAAAATTTTGTGATTTTAAAAAATTGACAAATTACCCCAAAACAAGAGCTTAGAAAAGCTCCACCGCCACTCGCTCGTTCAAAGGCATTATTATTCGGGCTGGGGATTTCGTTTTAATTGAGACGGTTAGTTATTTAAATCGATTGCAAAGTTGTGCGCCTTAATTAACGTTTCAGCGGGGTAAATTATTTATGAACATTAACGTTTTGCCGGTGGCGGACGGAGCTTAGTTGGCGTGGCAGCTTCTCTAAACTGATTGATCACTGAAGTTGGGTTTGGCTGGTTTGACATTGCTCTGAAGTTTAAATCAGAGAAGCATAATTTCAAAGATTTTTTTTGCATTATGAATATCCAATTTGAAAATTAGATAATTTTTCTTAATTTATTGTCTCTTATATTTTTTTCACAAATTAATGTTTCTTTTTGCGTCGTAATGATATTTGAAATAATTTCCCATAATTTCATATCCGGCCACATACACACTTATATTTGAACAAAATAAAAATGTGTAACGTTAATTATCAGTAATCCTCAGAAAGTTCCTTGCTAATATTTTGTTGGCTTACATAAGGTTAAAAGCTATTTCAAAATCATGTTTAACATATAAAAATAGCTTAGTATTTATTTTTTCGACTTTTTGAAATGTTACATTTAGAAAAGATATTTTCCTTATTTTCAATCTTTGAAACCAACAAAGGTCTGACCAACAATGTTAAGAAAATTGTTTTCTCAGTTATTTCAAAATACAGTCCAGACTCGATCATCCGTCTTATTTTTGATTGTCGAGCATAAATAAGGCCCCTAATCTACGAATTTTTAAATCCAAGATGGCGACCAATATGGCGGTGACGAAATATTGAAAAATTTAATTTTGTTATTTAATAGGCAATCAACTATTCAAATTTGACAAAAATGGAGTCGTAGAACTCGAATTTGATGTTTCCAACAAGAAAAAAAAGAAAACATTTTTTTTTGTTCTTGATTCTTCGTATAGGGGCAGGGGGGCAGAATGGGCCACCCTTGGTATTTGGCTTTAGAATGGATTTAGACCAACTGTAAGGCAAGGGTCTTATAAAGGACGACAAATAGCATCACCATACCGAAAACGACGTTTGAATTCATTGTATTTTTCGAATTATGAGCAAAAATGTAAATTTATTGACAAAACCACGCAAAAGTTGTTTATTTCGAGGTTTTTAAATAAGCTTTCTAAAAAGTTGGATTGTTTGAAAAAGTTTGCTCAATGCTTATAACGTTACTAGATGCTTCTACCAAGGTATACAAACAACAACGGAACCTTAAAATCATTTAGATGCTTGGTGGTGGAAGTGTTAAATAAAAATCCACTTGGGGGCAGAATGGACCACCCTTATCCTGCCTTATAAAAACAATCAAAAGTTGCGAAATTTTAGCTAAATGGATTATTTCACTTCTGTTAGCTTCACAAATCCCTGTTAATGCAACAATAGTTGATTTTTCAGTTGTTTTGACGTTTATTTGTAAAAATAGTGTCTTATTTCAACATATTAACACTATTTTTAAAAATGTTTGTTTTGGTAAGTGACTATTTTTATAAAAGTGGTATAACTTCAAGGAAACTATGTTAGAAAGGTACCTTAAGTCATTTCTTATCTCCCTTCAACGTTGTATTAGACGAAATTGCTTGTTTTCTAAGGTGGCCCATTCTGCCCCGCAGGGTGGCCCATTCTGCCCCGCACTCTGAAAAAGTAGTCGAAAAAACATTTTTTTTAAAGTGGCTCAAAAATAGTTTTTTAAAACTAAAAAAAACTAAAAACTAAACTAAACTTTTTTTTTAGCTTAAAAGCTAAAAGCTAAAAAATTTCATCAACCAAGTATACAACATTGACGGGAACATCCCAAAGCATAAGCCTACTACACTGAATTCATAAATTTGTATGTTTTTCTATGGTTTCTGGCGCATTTTACTTAGGCGGGCCATTCTGCCCCCCTGCCCCTATATGTTAGAGATGGACGAGGATGAACTTTTTGTTTAAATAGAAAAAATGTATTTTCGAAAAAAACGCCTTAAATGGTTATGACTTACTTTTTGATTGGAAATTCTAATTTTTACATCCAAAAATGATTTTTAAAACAAAAATCGAGTGTATTTTCCTAAACATTTCAAATATCACAATTTTTCAAAAAACATAGCTTTTACAAAACTGAAACGTCCTTCTATAGCTCAAAAGTTGGCACTTTTGGTCCAATTAAACATATTAAAAAATAAAAAAAAAACCATTAAAAAGTGAAAAAAAGGTTTTTTCCACGTTTTTTCTGAAAAGTTCTTTAACTTTTAACATTGCCGAAGATAGCAAATCGATCAGAAGGAATTTCTACCGTTACGAGTTTTAGTTTTTGAAACGTTTCACAGCACTTTTGTATGGACAGCTCCCAAGTTTGTATGGAGAAACCTGTGATGCAAAATGCCATATTTGGATATAAGGAATCGATGGATGAAGTTGCATCAAAATAAAATCAACAAATACAATACAATACACACAGTAAAAAAAAAAAAACGAAGTTGACTTTATAGCTGTCGGCCACCATTGCTAGTACCAACCACTAGTGTCTTCCTTTTTATCTACAAGGACTTCGCCGCCCTGGGCTCCTAAGTGTATGAAAGTATGGCACGGGGCGACGGCGCCGAATACCCATATTTACACAAAGAATTTTAGAGCGCCCGCCGCGGGATTCGAACCGTCGACTTCTGGATTGTGAGTCCAGTGCGCGGTCCAATTGATCCACACGGGCGGGACACAGTAAAAAAAAGTCATGGTAATATTACATCTGGGAATGAGTACATCTTTTATGTCTGAAAAAAATTGCAATTTTACCTCTGAAAATATGTAAATTTACTGTTTTTAGTTGTAATGCCACTTTTTCAGTCTAAATTGAGGTAATATTACATCCTAAAAGAGGTAATATTGAACCTCCTTTTTTACACCTTTCAAATTTACAAAAATGTTGTATGTGCACAGTAAAAAAATATGTAAATTTGGAAGCTGTATTTTTGGATAGTTGAATATTACCTCAATAATGATGTAATTTTACCTCAATTTAGACCGAACAAGTGACATTACGCCAGAAAAGTGGTAAAATTTTCAGAGGTAAAATTACACTTTTTTTCTTACATAAAGGATGTACCCCTTCCATGATGTAATATTACCTTGATTTTTTTTACTGTGTGCACAACACAAATAAAAAACTTGAATTTTGTTTAAGAATCTTAAGTATTGTTTAATATTTAAAATTGATACTTTTTTAATTTTTAGGAATTCCGGGAAAATGGAAATAATTTTTTGACGGGAATTCATGAGTTTTTTTTTTTCAGGGAAGGTGAATTAGACGCATATTTGTCCCATGTGCATTTTTAATCAAATAATTAAAAATCTCATTTGATGTTTGTGATTCCAACATTATTTTATATGCTGGAACGGAATTTATATTTTAAATAGTATGCAATAGGACATTTTTGCGATTATTTTCGTCATGATCATCTCAAAATTTAATTTCTAAATCCTCAGAACAAAAATTCGATTCAATTTAATTTTCTCGAATCTTTATAATAAAAGAAGTATTTTTATCTGATTAACTAAAAATAAATATTTGTCACGTATTTGACATTTCTGGCAAACAAGTTGACATTTTTTTTTTCTATGAAATTTTAAACAAAAATCTTGATATCGTACCAATATCCAATATGTACCGGAATTATGTTGAAAAAAAAAATGTTTTCCTAATTTTTCGAGAGAATGATTTCAGTTTCTTATAATTAAAACGTGTTTGTGTACTGCCCACCATTGAAAAAAACGGCTAATATCCACTTTTGGCAAAAACGAGGTATTAGCACCAGGTGGTAGAGGATGTTCCAACGCATCTACTGGAACTTGAATTTTACTGAAATAGTGTTAAGACTTGGCTGCCGATGCGAAAAACCAAACAGCTAATATGCCACTCTTATGGGAAATTGCCTTGACGGAGATTTTGTGACAAACACTAAAACGCGTTTTTCTCGGATTACTTGATTTGGCATAATAGCCGAATTTTCTATTATGGGCAGTATAGTGAAACGCTACAAAAAATATTGAAATCTTGGTAGGCTAAGAATAGGTTTGTATTTCAGGAGTTTTTTTAAACGTTCCAATAAATCAAATTTTCATATTTTTTGCGTTAAGTCAGGGTTAATAAAAATACTCAAAAAGCGAAAATTAAAATTTTATATGTTTCAACTATATTTTATTCAATAGTGAACATTTTCCACCGTTTCTGAAAAATTGGTTAACATCAGAGAATTGCCTTCAACATAATTCTTTCATCGGACCTCGGCTGAGAGAAGAAGAACAAATCTCGGATGAGTTTTCAAAAAGCCGTACGAGCCACCGTGGCCTCCGATACTAATTTTCGTTTTTCTCCAAATTGAAACAAAATTTTCTTTATTTTTAGTTAGGGGCTCTTGAAGGACGTGTAGATGAACAAACTCAAGCATTTTTGAAATTGGTTTTTCATAAGAAGGTTGAATACCGATGCAAAAAAGGGCTTTGTTTACTAATGGCTCTTACGGCTTTTTGAAAACTCATCCGAGAAATATAGAGTTTTTTTAATAGGTCCTATAAACATATGAAACAAAATAGCTTTTTTTTTTGTAGAGCCTTGAAACCACTGCGACCAATTATAGGAATATTGTGGTAACAAAATAGCTTATAGGACCTTTTAAAAACAAACTCTAAAAATAAGAAAATTTAGTGCTTGCTTTTACTACTGTTATCTCAATGTTTAACAACGTTTGTAAAATTTTTTGTGAAAAGTTTCCTATTTTCTCCTAACATGCATTTATTTAAATGATGTTCACAACAAATAAAATCGAATTTGACATAGAATTTTCATGAACTATTCGAATAAATCACTTTCTTTTGTCTCAGTAAAAAAAAACACTTGAAATTCCATTATATTCTGAGTTCATTGAATTTGTTGACATTTGAGGGTTATCCTTATTTCTTCAAGCGTTTGACATTTCAAATATACTTCAACGATTAACCTTTTCCCGTAACAAAACAAATCAGTTGTACATCAAAGAAACCTCTGCTTCGAAACTCCTACAACTTCACCAAGAAATGCCAAATTACCAAAGTTTCACCCGTCAGTTTGTGATATTTGTCTGAAGTTGAAGAAAAGCATGAAACGAAGCAAAAACAACAAAATAATAAAACACCTCCAAGTGCATCTCATCAGTTCAGGCAATAATTGCTTGAAGGTGTGTGTTTGTAGACCAGACCAAGCCACGTGATAACCCCGAATGTTCGGGGTCAGCTGCATGCACCACATCGTGAAACCACATGCTGACCAGGGAGACCGGGGCCAAAGTCCGCAATGTTTTTTCTTTTTTCTTGTTGTGTTATTTTGCCTCGCATCAGACGAAAGTCGCACTTGTTTGCTGCAACTGTTTTTTTTTTCGCTCCTTGCTTATCAATATTTTTCTAATGAATCACAATTTGTTCGTTTCTTTTTTCTTTTCCTACAGAAGTTGGGAATCCGCGAGGCAACGCAATCTCTCCAAGTTGGACGAATCTCGACAATTTACGTACTGTTTAAGGACCAAGGAATCTCCCCTTAAAGAATCTTCCTATCAGAAGAAATAGGATTATTACAAACAATCATCGTCACCATTCACACACATCTCTGAAAATGGCCGGACCAGAAATCACCTTCATCTTCCAGTTTGGCAACCTGCGGGACATTGTGACCGTGGCCAGCCAGGCGCTGACGCTGAAAACGCTCAAGGATCTAGCCTGTGATTTTATCAATACTAAGGTAAGCTAGTAGGAGATTTGCATTGGTTTATTTTTTACACATTTAAAAGAAGTCATTTTAAAATAAAAAAAAAATATTTAAAAAAAAACCAATCAAATCAATCGGAAATTATTTTTCTAAATGTCTGGCAACTCTGTCTTATGTTAATGTTAGGGATGTTCAGGTAAACATTAGGGATGTGTCGAATAAACAAAAGGTCGAAAGACATACTTCGAAAGGACAAAAGGTCAAATGTGAAAAATTAATTATAAACTTCTAAAAAAACTCTTGAAAAAAATCTTTTCTTACAAACAAATCTGATTTTTATCTGTGAGTTTATCCTTGGTTTATCCATCCATTAAGTAATGATCTTTTTTTTTTTAAATAAACAGAATAACAGATTAACAAACCATTTTTTGAGAAGATTTCCATTCTTTCAAACATGACAATGATTTCCAAAAAAAGCTTGACTTCAAAAATATTTTTTTTATTTTTTATTTTATTTTTAAAAACAACCTTTTCTTATTTATCGTAATATTTTTGGAAGTTTTTCCATTCTTTCGAACATGATCAGTTCTTTTTAAAAAAAGGTCGACGGGGGCAAGTTTTCATTCAGTAGACCTCTGAATTTTTAAGAATATAGAAATGAAATGAAAGAAAAACGTTCAAATCACCTTTCCATAGCTGCTTGTCAATATTTCTGTATTCAGGCTCACATCAAAAGTTTTGTTTTGTAATTTTTTTTTTAATTCAACCTTTTGTCCTTTCGACGTCCATTCGACTTTTTGTCCACTTTCGACCATTTGTCCATCCGACCTTTTGACATTCGACCTTATGGCTTTCGACCTTTTGTCATACATTTCAAAATTGCAAAATTTGTCTAACTTCCTAAATCAATGGTATGGTTGGATTCAAAAGATTTTCTTCGATTAATCATTGAATTTGATGATCTGGCATCGCTGCCTGCATTTTTGGATGTGTATTTGAAAAAGCTTTTCAAAACTTGCAATATTGCATTGTGATATCAAATTTGAGGTTTGATTTTGAAAAATTAATAAAATTTTCATGTATTCGACATACTTGTATGATCCTGAAAAGAGATTTATCGTGCATTTTACTGAAAAATTGGTTGAATTTTTCAACTAAGAAAATCCTTAAAAAACTAGAGTTGAAAGTTTTAATCAGGTCGTATAAATTTAAATAAAAAGCCACATAACAAAAATTAGGTAATTTTTCTAGCATTGTTTTGGTTGGCCCAACTAATTTTCCGGCTAATTTCAACAGTTCTTGGCTCGGCATGTGTTGCAGTTAGGTGTAAAAATCACGTTTTCACGCACGCACATCACAGTACTTTTTCATTGAGACGCATGGTCATATTTTTATTTATTTTTTTTTTTTTTGTAAATTTATTTATAGACATTTTGTATCTTTTGGTTTTATATATTTTTTATGTTAACAAAATTATTAGGTCTATTAAGCAGTTCTCTACGATTTCGCAATTTTTTTCGTGATTTTTTTTTTTTATTTTTTTTTTTTTTTTTTTTTTTTGATGGAACTTTGTCCATGCATTCCCTATGTCAAAAGAAGTCTTTTTGCATCACTAGTTTTTTTCCAAACAAGTATCCATACAATTTTGAGGGCTGGTCATTGAAAAGGCATTTTCTAATCGATTTGGTGTCTTCGGCAAAGTTGTAGGTTATTATGAGGACTTTGCGAAAAAAAATGATTACACGGAAAAAATCCCATTTGTTAATTTAACTTTTATGACTAAAACTTAAATAATCCCAAAATATGTATGTAAATATAAAATATTATATTTTTTATTTTTTATGGGACTAAAATAGACATCTTTTGAGCCATAGTGCTTAAGGGTGCAAAATCTGATTTAGGAGATATTTGCTTCGATTTTGTTTAGGTTTTTTGAGTTTAAAATATAATTATTGAAAAAAAGCACACCCGTAAAAAATATGTCTGAACAGCTGCGAAAATTTCCTATAAATATTCTCTTAAGAATTTTGAAAATCGCCCAATAAGTTTCTGAGATACAGCCTCAGATTTGACTATGAAAAACAAACAAACACACTCGCACTTTTTGACAGTTTGGTAGTTTGCCTGCGTTTGTTTGCAGAAACGTCAGCCAGCATATATTTTGCTTTGTTTGCAAATTTGCAAGTTTGGCAAACTGTCAAACACAAAAAAGTGCTAGTTTGTTCATTTGTCATAATCTAATACCTCCTTCACCTAATGGGTCCTAAAGCCCTATGCCAATTTGTATGTACAAAGGTAAAAAACCATTTCTGATAACTTTTTTTCATTAGTGTGCAAATTTTTTTTTTTGACAAAACAACATTTTTCCGATGGATCAAATATGGTCCCGTTGGAAAGGGCTGTCAAGTAGGACCTTTTCTGACGATATCTTGGAAACAATTGGTCCGATATTCAATGTTCAAAATTGAAACGCTTTCGAACTTTCTGATCATTTAATATTTTTTTTTTTTGTATAACATATGAAATAAAGAAAATTATCTGTTTTTAGTATTTCCCTAAAGTTAAGCTTGATTTCAAAATATTAAAAAAATTTAATGTTTTGAAAATCTATACAAAATTTACTGTGTTTGATATCTATCTCTGATTAATATTTCTGCAAATCTTGAAAATTTGAATATTCAAAAACGCGAAAACGATGTGAAAATAAATTCAATACCTAATAGAGAGGCGTTATTTTTGTTGTTGTAACATTATATAAACGATATTTTAAAGATAACTAAATATAATAGGATATGATATAAAAGAATTTGATAAAAAAATTAACGTGTTTTACAATGAAAAGTAATGTGGAAAAAGCAGTTTATTTCTTTGAAACGCGTATTATTTTGCCTTCGATTTTCTTATCTTTTTTTTATTTTTAAAAATTTATATATTTATAACAGTATTCGAAAAACATTCCAAACTTGCTTGTCCAAAGTTTCAATTGTGGGCCAGATTACAAATTTCCGAACCATTTTAGGGGTCTTATTGAGGCTCAACGGTACAAAATGAGGCAACAGAATAAAATCGTTTTTCAATTATTTGAAGTGAATTTTTTCCGAGGAAATCGGATATTCGAGTCTACACACTTAGATTTTTTTACCGACTTCGAAAAATTTTACCGATATTTCAACAGTTCGGTAAAATGAAAATTATCGAATTCGGTAAAAAACCTACTGAAAATCGATAATGTAGTTCATTATTGGTCATCGTAAAACCGAAATTTGGTAAAATTTTGTTAATTTTGACAGATGGTTTACCGATCTCAACTTTACTGATTTTTTAACTACCGAATTCGGTAAAAATAATCCATGTATGTAGACTGTATTTATGATCTCAAAATTAATAAAATCATTTCTCTATGATTGAAATCGTAGAAAGAAATCATCTTCAAGTAAAAACCATGTTTGTTAATTTAAAAAAAAACTTCTCAAAATTTATTTTCCCTAAAAGAACACCTACAGAAAAATCGCCAAACTATATGTCAAAATGAAAAAAAATACAGAATTTCGGTTGTATGATGAACAATAATGAACTTCATTACCGAATTTCGGTAAGTTTTTACCGAATTCGGTAGTTTTCAGTTTACTGAACTGTTCAGTAGTTCAAAATTCGGTAAAATTTACCGAATACGGTAAAAAAATCTAAGTGTGTAGTTAGCAAAATTTAAACCCTTCCTGTAAAGGCTTATGAATTGATCTCAATTGAAAGGTTCTCCAAATCTCTGAATTGCAAATTTAACATCCTGCAGAAGAACTGTGAAATTCTAATAAAACACTAATTGAAGTGAATTAATTTTAAATAATGAGAAATTCCGTTTCTTTAAAAAAGTTAACATCAAAGGTCGAAATTTAAAAAAAATATATAATCATCACGAATAATAAAGTGGCTAGCCCTACTACGTAAAGTTAACCGCAGAGATGATTCGTTGAATTGGATTAAATGTTCAAAAAATACAAAACGTGGGGATCGCCCGTTCACGGCCTAGATTTCTCCATAGTTGTTTTGTTCAATATAAACATAAATTTTATTTCCCGTTTTTCTTTCCAGATACCCGAAAACGGCCTGAACCGCCTGTCGGACCGTTTGCTCTTATTCCGCCACGACTACAGCTCGTCCAACGTGCTCCAGATGATCAACTCGGCGTCGGAGATTGTGGACGAAACGCTGGTCGAGATCGTCCTGACTGCAAATCGTAAGTTTGTTTTTCTCACCGTTTTTACTAAGAATAAAATCTAAAACTAATTCCCTCCTCCCCCCCAGCAATCAGCGCCCCCGGCCAGGACGACATCCCGCTGGTGCGGCCCCACGCCCTCGCCGTCCACTCGTACAAGGCGCCGACGTTCTGCGACTTTTGCGGCGAAATGCTGTTTGGGCTGGTGCGGCAGGGTCTCAAGTGCGAGGGCTGTGGCCTCAACTACCACAAACGGTGCGTCATCAAGGTGCCAAACAACTGCAGCCGGGTCGAGCACACGGGAACGCACCGGCGGAGTACGTCGTCGTCGCTGCATCCGCCGCGCAGTCCGTCCGGCGGGTCGAGCAATTCGTTGGTGTCCGCCGGGGACGACGGAACGAGTGCCGGATCGGGCTCGTTGCTGGTAAGAAAGATGCAGCAGCTCATGAACGAGATCAAGAACTGAACAAATTTTGTGGAGATGTGGTTGTAGTATTAACCGATTCCGTCCAGTGAAATCATGTTTACTTTAAAATACTTAATTACTTAACGTCTGGTGATGGTGCGACATTCTTAACGATAGAGTCTGATAAATGACATTCCTTACTTTTAACGTTTCTCTTGGAACAGTATTGTTTAGTTCTTATATTTCTATTCTGTTATTTTTCTATAATTCTTTGAACTTGTATTGTTTCTTTATAAACTATTATATTGAACTATTTTACAACGAAATAAACGCAGTATTAAACAAATTACTCTTTTGTGTTTTCTTTTGTTTGTCTTTATTGATGCAGAAAGTCCTTTATCAGACCTGTCCTTGAGTAGCACATCCCATTGATCCCAATAACATGAAAATTGTAGCCTTGAATCAAGACCGACGTTTCGGATTAACCAGAACTGGTCCAAGTGATAATTTTAACATTTTAAGCTGACTTAAAATTTGTTTTTCTCATAACTTAGACCCCACCATACAAGTTGTTTGAAATGACCCTTTGCTTTTTGGACATTTTCAGAAAAAATTGAGTCTTGGTCTGAAAATCCGTATTGACCGGAATTAGTCAAAATGGTCAGATAACTTGAAATTTTAAATCATAATCCAACAATTTAAAGCACATATTACAAGTTGTTTGAAATGTCACTTGCCAAATTTGACCATTTTGTCATATACAGTCCAAACTCGATTATCCGAAGGTTTGACGAAAAACTTTTTTAAATAAATATATTTTTATTGTCTTATTTTTAACATGAAATTCGAGTTCTGTGACCCTATTAAATTACAAAATGCATTTTTTAAATATTTTATCACGACCATTTTGGCCGCCATCATAGGTTTAGAATTTCGACGCTAATTCTAAATCCATGATGGCGGCCAAAATGGCCGTAATAAAATATTAACAAAAAAATGCATTTTGTAATTTAATAGGTTCTCAACCATTCAAATTTGACCAAAATAGGGTCGTAGAACTCGAATTTCATGTTAAAAATCTAGATTAAATTTTCAAAACAACCTATCCCTCATGGGTTTCCTATGCAGATAGGACCTTTTGAAAATTTAATCTAGAAATAAGATAAAAAGGATAAGGGATCAAGATATTCAAGCTCAAAAATCGAAAATAAGACAACTTTTTTTTTGTGTTCGATTATCCGAAATGAAATTTTTCCAAAGCTTTCGGATAATCGAGTCTGGACTGTATTATTTTTTACCTAATTCAACTGTCACTTATCGTATTTTTTATTAAAATAATTATATGAACATATCTATCAAGACCATACGAAAATTTTAGGTTAGTTTTTGATTTTTTTTTTATAAGACTTAAATAATAAATCTGGATTAATAGGTGCAAATTGTGCTATTCCTGATTTAAAAAAAAAAAACATAAGCTTAGAGTTTAAGAATGCACTTTTTAAAATATGTTTTCCAAAAAAAAATACAATTGTATTTTCCTTATTTATTTCCAGAAGCTTGTTTTTATATTTTTTTCCCAAACATTGAAATTTTTCTAAGATTTTCTTTTTGTTTGTCTCTTAAGTTTTGCTGAATTAAAAAAAAATCAGCTTTGGACATTTCAAAAAAAAATCTAAAATCAATAAATTTATTAATTTTGCCATAAATTAAAAAACAATAAATTCTTAAATGCCTAGACTAAAATTCTACGCTTTTTAAATTGTTTTATTCTGAAACAAGGGTCCTGATTTTCAGTTCAAAGATCAGAAATCACTCACTCATCACCGAATGAGTCTTTGCCGATTGGAGCAGGCAACCATTCGCGAGCGAACACTACCCGCTCTCTGCCAGCTGCTTGCTCAATCGCTTCACTCAGCGAAACGAATACTTCTTGAATTTCTTTTTCAACTCCGTACGTCAACCCGAGTCATACACGAATGTGCTCAGAGAGGAGAGAGCCAAAAAAATACCAGCGCGGTGCTCATTTGGCCTGCACACCACAGTTTGCCGTCAATTAGAATTTGGTATGGTGGAAATTGCTGCCAAATGTGTCTTTGATGTTGTGTAAACAACAAAATTGCAAAATATTATTGATATCATTGATTTTAAGCAATTTCTCAAATGATCAAAGCTAAGCCGATCGCAAAGTATTCTCAGTCAGCTTTGAGCGACTTAACGAAATCGGTCTCTCCGAACCATTCGCTGTACTACCCAATTTGAATGAGAGGGAGAGCAAAGAGAGAGTGTTTGGTAGCGATTGGTTTGGAAGTGACAAACGGTAGGAATACATCAGAGCAGTTTTTCGTCGCTCTAGATTTGTGCTCGCGAGTGACTGAGTCTTTTTGGAGCAATCAGGACCCTTGTTCTGAAATTCTGAAACCAAAGTTCTACAATTTTAAAATTCCTCAATTCTAAAGTTATTAAATTTGAAATTTCTTCAGATTCTAATATATTCAAATTCTAGTTGGTTTTTTAACTCTTCAACCTTTCAAAATGTTAATGTTAATGTTAATGTTAAAATTCTTTGCATCCTAACTATACAAAAAATCATACTCTTAAATTGTATAATTCCTAATTGTTAAAATTAAAAATCCCTTCATTTCAAGTTTTATGTATTTCAAATAGATTCCTAAATTATTAAACTTCTTAACTTTAATTCTAAAATTTGGAAATACACTAACTAAATTTTGTACATTTCTTGAATTCTTACATTCTAATACCAAAATACTAAAATATTTTTTTTTTAAATTCTCACATTCTAAAATAGATAAAATTTAAGATGCTTCGAATTCTAAAATTCTAATATCTATTCTAATTCATTTTTTTTTATTTCATTCCTCAAAACTCTTCAACCTTCCAATAAATATAAAATTCGTAAAATTTTAAACATGAACAAATTGATTCAAAAATTTAAAAATAATAGAACACTAAAATTCAAAATGTCTTGTACTCTACTATTCTTAAATACCTGGATCCTGAAACCAACATTCTTCGGAAATTCCCTTATTTTAAAACTGTTTTACTACGAAATTCTAACATTTTGAAATTCATTAAATAAATTTTTCCACTTCTTGAATTCTTACATTCTAAAATTCTAAAATTTTATTACATTCCTAAGTTGTTATATCTTGAAATTCTTCAAAGTCTAATATTCTTATATTAATTTTTTTTTAATTTCATCTCTCATAACTCTTTAAACTTCAAAAAAAGTATAAAATCCTTAAAATCTTAAGCTTTAAAAAAATCAGACTCAAAAATGTTAAAATAATAAAAAAACTAAAATTCAAATGTTTTAAATTCTACAATTCTCAAATCCTGAAAATCGAAATTCCTTTATTCAAAATTCTTAAATTTATTAAATTTTGTTTTTTTTTAATTCATTCCATTGAAAAGTTTCAACATTCCCAACAAAAAATTCTAAATATGTTAAGCTTAAACAAATTCTGATTCAAATATTTAAAATAGTCAAACACTAAAATTCAAAATGTCCTCAATTCTAAAATTCTTAAATACCTAAATCCTGCAAATCGAAATTCATTTACTTTAAAATTCTTAACATCTTTACTTTGAACTTTTCAAATAAATTCTTAAATTCGTAAAATCCCCTATTTTAAAACCTCCTCACTTTGAAATTCATAACATATATTTTTACACTTTTCGAATTCTTACATTCTCAAAATCTAAAACCAAAATTCTTTATTTTTAAACTCTTGGATTCCTACATTCTGAACTTGTTATATCTTAAAATTCTTCAAATTATAATATTCTTTAAAATTCTATTTTATAATTTCATTTCTCAAAACTATTCAAACTTCCCAAAAAGTAAAAAAGTATAAGTTTTAAAATTTAAAAATTGTAAAAAATCAAAATTCAAAATGTTTTAAATTATACAATTCTCTAAATCCAAATTCCTTTATTCAAAATTCTTAAATTGCACATTTCGAATAAATTCTAAAATTTAATATTAAAGCTTCTTCACTTCAAATTTCTTACATTTAAACCAGATTGCCACACTTCACGAATTCTTACAATTTAAAATCAAAATTCTAAAATTTCAAAATTCACACTCAACATTTAAAAATCGATAGTTTCAAATTATGAATCATTTTAATCCATAATTTTAAAGTAAATTTTTAATTATATGAAATTCCTATATTTTAAAACTCTTGAATATTTCCAAAATATATAGGGGCAGGGGGGCAGAATGGACCAGGGGGGGCAGAATGGGCCACCCTTGGTTTTGGGCTTTAGAATGGATTTAGACCAATTGTAAGGCAAGGGTCTTATAAAGGACGTCAAATAACTTCACCATACCGAGAACGACGTTTGAATTCATTGTATTTTTCGAATTATGAGTAAAAATGTAAATTTATTAGAAAAACCACGCAAATGTTGTTTATTTCTAGGTTTTTAAATAAGCTTTCTGAAAAGTTGGATTATTTGAAAAAGTTTGCTCAATGCTTATAACGATACTAGATGTTACTACCAAGGTATACAAACAACAACGGAACCTTGACATCATTTAGAGGCTTGGTGGTGGAAGTGTTAAATAAAAATCCACTTGGGGGCAGAATGGACCACTCTTTTTTTTCTGCCTTATAAAAACAATCAAAAATTATGAAATTTGGATTAAATGGATTATTTCACTCCTGGTAGCTTCACAAATATCGTTTAATGCAACATTAGTTGATTTTTTAGTTGTTTGGATGATTATTTGTAAAAATAGTGTCCTTTTTCAACATATTAACACTATTTTCAAAAATCTTTGTTTTGGTAAGTGACTATTTTTATTAAAGTGGTCTAACTTCATGGAAACTATGTTAGAAAGGTACCTTAAGTCATTTCTTATTTCCCTTCAACGTTGTATTAGACAAAATGGCTTGTTTTCTAAGGTGGCCCATTCTGCCCTGCAGGGTGGCCCATTCTGCCCCGCACCCTGGAAAAGTAGTCGAAAAAACATTTTTTTTAAAGTGGCTCAAAAATAGTTTTAAGCTAAAAAATTTCATCAACCAAGTATACAGCATTGAAGGGAACATCCCAAAGCATAAGCCTACTACACTGAATTCATAAGTTTTCATGTTTTTCTATGGTTTTGGCGCATTTTACTTAGGCGGGCCATTCTGCCCCCCTGCCCCTAATTTTAAAAAAAAAGTGGTATTAAAAATCCTTTCTGAATCAATTTAATTGAAAATGAATAAATAAACTTTCTACACATTTTGCAATAGAGTTTATCAATGAAAAATTTAATTTTTGGCAATTCTTATGTTCTTGCCCCCTTTTTTATAATTTTTTTTAACAAAACATGAAATAAAATGCATTGGCATAGTAAAAAATTACAAAAAATCAGTCGTAGGTCTTTGAAAAGCGATTTACATTGACCATATTGATTTACACTTTTAGTTCAAGTTTTTTATTTTCCTCTTCATGAACACGAGACATTTTGACTCCACAACAAATATTTTTAAGTGAGTATTTTTTTGAGCAATTTAGGGTGAATTCCGTAGAATTTACCAATTTTCACTATGCAAACAATTTATTTTGCTAATCTATTGAGTTAAATTTTGCTTGTTTACTTCCTTATTAGCAATTTATTGCTGATTTCAATTGAAAACGAATTTTATATTTAATCGACGTTTCTAAAGGTTAAATTACGAAACTTGGAATTGAAATCAAATCAAAGAGCTTAAAATGTCAAAATTACCATAAAGATAAATGTCAACCCTCCCTTTCCCCAGCTCAACGTCTCCAACACGGGCTCGCTGGGCAACGCCGCCACCTCCGGCAGTGCGAGCATCCGCCAGAACCGGTCGCCGTCTCTGGGCAGCAGCCGGACCATGGGCGGCGGCAGCATCAAGATACCTCACAGCTTTTCCATTCACACGTACACCCGGCCCACCGTGTGTCAGTACTGCAAGAAGCTGCTGCGCGGGCTGTTCAAGCAGGGCGTCCAGTGTCGGGACTGCCACTACAATGCGCACAAAAAGTGCGTCGAGCTGGTGCCGAAGGACTGTACCGGGGAGAACACGCAGCCGGTGGATCCGCACGGGACGGGCGGGGAACCGGTTATGGCTTATAAGGAGGATCCTGGGGATGAGAGTGATTTGGATGAAGGAGGAGGAGGTGGGGCGTTTTGTGGGAATAACAACAGTAGCAGTCACCATAACCGGAATGTGAATTTGCTGGATTTGGGGGGTGGTCCTCCACCGGTCAAGATCAACGGGATGATTTCGCCGATGCATCATGATGGGGTTGATTGTGGGGATCGGTTGGAGGTCATCTGCGAGCAGTCGCGCCAGTCGAGCAATTCTTCGTCCTCGCCGAGCGCCAACATTCCGCTGATGAGGATCGTCCAGTCGGTGAAGCACACGAAGAGACGGGACGGGCGCGCGATTAAGGAGGGCTGGCTGGTGCACTTTACGAACAAGGAAAAAACCGTCAAGCGGCACTACTGGCGGCTGGACTCGAAGGCCATCACGCTGTTTGTGTCGGATCAGGGCAGCAAGTACTACCGGGAGATTCCGTTGAACGAGATCTTGACGGTGGATCCGGCGCGGAACCTGCAGAGCGAGGTGCTGCACTGCTTCGAGATCCGGACTGCGAATGTGGACTACTTTGTCGGGCAGGACCCGCTGTATAACTTGAAGGAGGGTGAGTAGATTGTGGGATGATGCGTTGGGACTCAAATTGATGACTCTGTCTTTTCAGGCGATCCCATGCTGGCTCTTCCACCGCCGGACAGTGGAATCGGCGCGTACCTAGCCAAGAGCTGGGAAACGGCCATCAAGCAGGCCCTGATGCCGGTCACAAGCGGAACGCGGACGGAGTCCGCCAGCAGCGAACCCGAGGAGAAGGTCACCGACATGAGCCAACTGTACCAGATCTACCCGGACGAGGTGCTCGGTTCCGGCCAGTTTGGCATCGTGTACGGAGGAAACCACCGGAAAACGACGCGCGCCGTGGCGATCAAGGTGATTGACAAGTTGCGCTTCCCGACGAAGCAGGAGGCGCAGCTGAAGAACGAGGTCGCCATCCTGCAGAATCTGTCGCACGCCGGCGTGGTCAATCTGGAGCGGATGTTCGAGACGCCCGAGCGGATATTCGTCGTGATGGAGAAGCTCAAGGGGGACATGCTGGAGATGATTCTGTCGCACCAAAACGGGAGGCTTAACGAGCGGGTGACCAAGTTTTTGATCACGCAGGTGGGTTTGGCTTCACAAAATCACAATTTACTTACAACTTCGGTGTTTTTTCACAGTTTGAAATGCGTTCTTACCTTTTGTTATTGTTGATTCCGTTGCCATGACAGCTGTACACTCTTCCAGTGGAACACTCAACTTTCGTTAGTTTTTAGAATGCTACCCAAAATTGAGTTCGCCACTTTCTGTCACTTTTAAATGCAAACACTGAAAAAAATCGGCACTTGTTTTTGTTGACATTTTTCAACAAATTTCACAGATCCTCGTCGCCTTGAAGTACCTGCACAGCCGCAACATCGTGCACTGCGACCTGAAGCCGGAGAACGTGCTGCTCTCGTCGGACGCCGAGTTCCCGCAGGTTAAGCTGTGCGACTTTGGCTTCGCGCGGATCATCGGCGAGAAGTCGTTCCGGCGGTCGGTGGTCGGCACGCCGGCTTATCTTGGTAATTACTAAATTTATTGAAGTTTTCAGTATTTTTGAGACATTTATTTTGGAACAGCTCCGGAAGTGCTGCGCAACAAGGGCTACAACCGCTCGCTGGACATGTGGAGCGTCGGCGTCATCATCTACGTCAGCCTGAGCGGGACGTTCCCGTTCAACGAGGACGAGGACATCAACGACCAGATCCAGAACGCGGCCTTCATGTACCCACCGAACCCGTGGAAGGAGATTTCCTCCGATGGTGAGATTTTCTTGTTTCTTTCCAAAGAGTTTAATTCAAATGTCGGAATCGTTTCAGCGATCGATCTCATCAACAACCTTCTCCAGGTGAAGCAGCGCAAGCGCTTCACCGTGGACAAGAGCCTACTCCACTGCTGGCTGCAGGACCTGCAAACCTGGAACGACCTGCGCATTCTCGAGGCCCAGGTCGGTCTGCGCTACCTGACGCACGAATCGGACGACGCCCGGTGGGGAGCTTCCACGACGACGACCACGACGTCCTCCGCCACCCTCGTCGGTGGCGTCCCATGACCAGCGGGAGCCCACCAGCCGACGTTGTCGACCACGGAGGAGGCCGCCGGCGAAGCGGTCGGCAACTGCAGCAGCAACAACACCAGCAGCGGCAGCAATCAGGCCTCGCCCAAGCTGAACGATTTTCGCGGCAAGGCGTACAAGTGGGTCCGGGGGCGGCTGTGCCGGCTCATCAAGGCCTAGTAGGGTGGGTTACAAATACGGGGCTTCTTCTTTGTGAGTGAGATTTGAGCGGGCGACCTTTTTTTTGTCCCCCTTGGGAGAAATGGATTTAAGGTAATTTGTAGATTTTACAGTTCTAACAAAAAAAAACGTTGTAAAGTTACAGCAAAAATGATGTAACGATTTACGTATAAAATATTTAGCCAAGACAAACGATTACGCGCGTGAAATTAAGGTGTTGATCACGCGCAGTGTTTGAAAACAAAAACAAACTAAAGGAATTGATACAATTTGTAAAGCGATTAACAAACACAAATTAACTCACATTTACCTAAATATTACAGTAGAATGCAACCTGCAAAAAAACAACATTCTACGCGAAACTAAAACTCATTTTTGACGTAGACTTACGTCTTACTTTTTTTTACTTGCAAATAAACTTAAAATCGACGCGGTAGAAAGAGGGAAAGAGCACCTTTTTATTGAATGTGCTGATTGGGAAAATACTTACTAAACTATTTTTAAAACTGTAACAGCAACAAAAAATAACTATATTAAAAACTACTTTCTGTCGCGCTTTATTTGTGCGTGAATCTTGAAAAAAAAAAGATCTGACTATAATTAGCTACTTGTTTAAGTTTTATTTTGCCAATTGTTTAATACTCTAAATTCCGTGCAATTGAAAGAATCTTTCCAGCAAAAAACTCCAAACTCTTGTGGTGTTAAATGTTAGATTTTTATTCTGTGGAGAAAAGTGGTTCGCCGTACTAGATAGTGCTTCCGTTTTAATTATAACTATTAACAAAAAAAAAATCTGTAGTAAGGTTTCGAAAATTTCGATTGGAATATCACCAAACAAAAATATCCGCGATGAATCTGTATTAGTGTTGCTGTCCCAACTAAAAGGGGAAGCGAACAACCGAACAAACATTCCTTTGAAATCTGTTTTAATTTTACTTTATGTTTATGTAGTTTTATCGTTTCTTCTGTGACAATAAAGTCCCCTCCAATTTTTAAGTTGAAAGTTTTACTCTGTTGTTTTTGTTTTATGAATCATAGCTGTAGATTTTGCTCGGTGTAGCTTGTTTGCGTTTACGCGCTCGTCTAACTAACTTATTTTTGAGTTATTTTTATTCAAAATTTGCCAAAACTAATCCTGTTCAGAAATGAGTTTTAAAAGTTTCCTTTTCATTCGAAATTGGGTGAGTTTCCCTCATATTTTGTCCAAAATTAAGGAGGTATTACACTACATCAATCTTTGTTTTAAAACAAACACTTCGGAAATATTTTTTTCATAGTCCAAAAACAAATTTTTATTTTCTGCTTTTGCTTTAAGAAATAATAAATTTGAATATTTTGAAATTCAGACAATATTTTTTTTTATTTTGATTGTTTTAATGATTCGAAGTTTTTCAATATTGAGCACTCCAGATTTTAAAATTTTGGAGCATTAAAAGAAATAAAGAATTTAAAATTGTGTTCACTGGAAAACTTTAGACATTTGGAATTGACAGACTGTCAACTTGCCGAGGCGTTTTTTTAAACTTTATATTTACATACATTTTTTCTTCATATTTTCATATTTTTTTTGGCTTTTTTGAATTTTAATTTGAATCATAGAATTTCAGAAATTCAGCAATTTAGAATATCAGAATTTTCAAATTTTAGGATTTTTTTTCAAATTCTGAATTTTTATTTTTTTAATATTTGAATTTAGGAATTAAAAAATTTCGAAATTTTAGGATTCCAGAATATTAGAATTTTAAAGGTTTAGAATTTTAAAATCATAGAATTTTGAAATTTTAGAATTTTAAAATTTCAGAATTTTAGAATTTTATGAATCTTAGAATTTGAGAATTTTACAATTTTACAATTTTAGAATTCTAGAATTTTAGAATTTCATAACTTTATATTTTTTGAATTTTTGGATTTTTTAATTTAAGAATTCTAGAATTTTAGAATTTTAGAATCTTAGAATTTCAGAATTTTAGAATTTTAGAATTTTAGAATTTTAGAATTTTAGAATTTTAGAATTTTAGAATTTTAGAATTTTAGAATTTTAGAATTTTAGAATTTTAGAATTTTAGAATTTTAGAATTTTAGAATTTTAGAATTTTAGAATTTTAGAATTTTAGAATTTTAGAATTTTAGAATTTTAGAATTTTAGAATTTTAAAATTTTAGAATTTTAGAATTGTAGAATTTTAGAATTTTAGAATTTTAGAATTTTAGAATTTTAGAATTTCAGAATTTTAGAATTTTAGAATTTTAGAATTTTAGAATTTTAGAATTTAAAAATTTAAGAATTTAAGAATTTAGGAATTTAAGAATTTCAGAATTTCAGAATTTAAGAATTTAAGAATTTAAGAATTTAAGAATTTAAGAGCTTTAGAATTTTAGAATTTTAGAATTTTAGAATTTTAGAATTTTAGAATTTTAGAATTTTAGAATTTTAGAATTTTAGAATTTTAGAATTTTAGAATTTTAGAATTTTAGAATTTTAGAATTTTAGAATTTTAGAATTTTAGAATTTCAGAATTTTAGAATTTTAGAATTTTAGAATTTTAGAATTTTAGAATTTTAGAATTTTAGAATTTTAGAATTTTAGAAGTTTAGAATTTTAGAATTTTAGAATTTTAGAATTTTAGAATTTTAGAATTTTAGAATTTTAGAATTTTAGAATTTTAGAATTTTAGAATTTTAGAATTTTAGAATCTTGGAATCTTAGAATTATAGAATTTTAGAATTTTAGAATTTCAGAGTTTTAGAATTTCAGAATTTTAATGTTTCATAATTTCTGAATTTTTAATTTTAGAATTTTGAAATTTTAGGATTTTAGAATTTTTCAATTTTAAAATTTTAGGATTTTAAAATCATAGAATTTTGAAATTTCAAAATTAAAAAAAAATGAATTTTATGAATCTAGAATTTGAGAATTATAGATTCTGGAATTTTAGACTTTTATTATTTAAGAATTTCATAACTTTATAATTTTTGAATTTTTGGATTTTAGAATTTTGGAATTTTAGAATTTTAGATGTTTAGAATTTTAGAATTTAAAAATTCAAGAATTGCAGAATTTAGGAACTTAAAAAAATTATTAGAATTTAGGAATTTGAAATTTTTAGTTTCTTCATTAATTTAAAAAAGGATCAAAGAAACATTAGAATTTTTGATTTTTTTTTTAGAAATGAAAAATCTAATAATTTTTGAGTTGTGAAATTTCAAATTTGTGAATTTAGAAAAAATGAAATGTGTCAAATTCCGGATTTTATTTAATTTCTATCCGTAATTTTTTTTAGTTCTTAATTTTAAAGTTCAATTTAATATTTGAATTGTATGCATTTAGTTTAATATTTTTTATATTTTTTAAATGATTTTAATTTCTTAGACCATCGCTCTAAATAGTTTGATCGGCGAATTAAAAATAATCAATCTACTGAAAACTATCGCTATTAAATGCTTAAATTCAACTTCTGGAATCATTGTTTGAAACTTCCCTTTACTGCAACAGAAAAAAAATTATGCATTTAAAAAAAAATAAAACACGGACAAGTTTGTAAACAAAGTATTCCGCAGTAAGTTTGACGCAGTGTAATACCTTCTTTAGCGAAAAAAAAACTCATTCTTGAGTAGGTTCGTTTTTGACAAAGTCTGAATTAAATTAACACCAAAAATAAGTTATTTTCATTTGGGCGTGCACAGTTTCTACTCGTCGAACTTCAAAGTGCCTAAAATTGAAAGGATGTGTCAAATTTGAATTAAACTTATAACAAACAATGCTAAACTAAACTTTAGAAACCAGGTCAGGTGAGTAGCCAAGTGTTGGGAAGCGTGTTGCTTGTTGGGAAGCCTAAACTCAGTGTTTTTTGAGTTAGTTTCATCGAGCGTGTATTTTGACAGTTTGCGAAAAAGATACACGGTCATTCGAGGTTACCCGAATAAAATTTTAAAAATCAACGTGAAATCAAATCCAGAAAAAAACAATTTTACACGTAATTCCAAAACAAAGGTTTTTAAATTATTTTTGATGGTTTATTTGAGCGTGCATATGCAGTATTGTAAAAAGTACTCACTTTTTGACAGGTTAAGCATACGGTATGCCTCATTTTAATCGTTAGTTCTTTGATATTTTTTCTCAATATAATTTTCTTTTCTGGAAACTTATCTATTATAGAATTTTTCAAAAAAAAAAACGGCATAAATGCTACTGCTAAATTCATTTTAGAGAATTTTCTAAATTCTTACAAGCAACGCTTCCCCACTTGATCTACACTTGAAAATAACTAAACTAAACTAACAAAGTAACTAATCCTCCTAAAAAAATCTCACCCAGCACATATTATTCTCACCAGGCCAAAACAAGCTCTAACGTTCTGCTCCAACTAACAAAAACTAAACCGAAGAGTAGATTATGAACAAAATACAAAACAAATTATTGCTGCATTTAGCTAGCAAAAAATGTAGAAAGTAGAGTGATGCTTTTTCCCCCATTTTTTTGTTTCATCATGCAGCTTCCATCTTAAATATATTGTAATGCATTTGAAAAAAAAAGTTATTCATAAATAACCATCCCAATCCTCATGAAATCAAACAACATAAAACAAGTATTAAAAGTTAATCTCAAGTTTCGCTTGGCGCGAAGCAAACAACTGACTCTGATCCAACACAAACAATACAAATCACGCCAAATGTATACAATTTAAAAGAAAAAAGAAGACAAAATTACCGAATTTCCCCTTTTAAATTTTAAAGAAAGCTCAAACGAGGTTTTGAGGACCGGAAGAAGAAGAGAGAGACAAACGGATACAGGTTTGAAGTGTCAGTGTGAAGTATTTGATTGGACTTTTAGATGTTTTTCTACACGCTTTTCTTTCGAATCTCTCGTAGAGAAATTTATCATTTCAACCAGAAAAGTAAAACTAAAAAACTATATCGACTAAAGGAGACAACTCACTATCAACGAAAACAAATATTATACACAGCTCTAAAGTATCTTCCAAACTCATAGAAAGAACGGAATAGCCAAAACAAAATACAACACCCAAATCACACAAACTTTTTGTACTCAATTTTTAGAGCACCCAAGCCAAATACACTATTTAACTCTGAATATTAACCCCCGCAGCGCAGAGCGGCGAAAGAACGATGAAACGGAATCACAAAACAGGTACAAGCTCACTAAAACAACTAACTGCACAAATTTACTAGCGAAGTCAGGAAAACTTAAACTTCAACCAACTCACCTACGTAGTGTGTACTCTCTATCACAGCAAGACAATTATTTTAGAAAAATAACCCCCGAACGAAGGTCGAAACAGGAAGATCTTGATTTGAAAAAAAAAAACAATTTTTTTCGTTCTTTCAACAGAAAAAAACTAAATTTTCTTCAGTAATGTGAAGTCAACTAAAAAAAAAATTAAACATTTTGGAAAAAATAACTCTGAATTGTACGAAAATGTCGGTTGAATTAATTGATTACAGTGACGAAATAAATTTGAGAACGTTATTAACAGCAAGGGAAACGTGTTTTATTTGTTTAAAAACTAACCAAACATGATTGATCTGAGTTAGGTGTGTATTTTGACGTTTCTTTGCACGCTTATCAAAAATCACTGACATTATCTTTAAAAAGTAGCTTTTTTTAGACTTCAAACAACAATTTACACTTTTTTTGTTCTTGCTAACCCTAAACCTTTGTACGCATTTTTGCTATGACCAAAGAAGCCGTCTATACAATCTTCAATCAATTTTGCCAGCTGTCCATACAACAATCATAAACTGGTATCTTAGCAATTTCAGGTGAAAAAAATTGGACCAATGTGGATTGGTAAACAAGAGTCCATCTTGCTCATTATTTTTGTGAACATTCACTGACGTTTGCAGGATAGGCTGTGTGTTTACATTTTGTGTTTTGCAAAGTTGTAGAAACGATAAGAACGAAAACAAAAAAAAAGTTGTATCCAATATTTTTTTTAACATGAATGTAGGAGAAAAATGTAAGAATTTTAAGCAGAGAAATGAAATGTTCAATGAATTTGCACTTTTTTTATTTGAAAGTGTCATTTTCAACTTGTAACAGTAAAAAAATATATATAAATTTGCTTCAGTCGCTGAAAGAAAGAAATAAAACGGGTAAACGGTCTGGTACGCAGATGGAATGTGATGTATTTAAAAAAAATTATTCATTATTTTATTATATTTATTATTTTATTTTATTGAAAATTTTAAAATCTTATTTTTGCTTTTTAGGCTAAAGGCGGTTTAAAAAAACACCCCAAAAGAAACATGAAAATTGGGTGTGTATTTTTTTTTAAATCCACAAAAACAGGACTAACATTTTTTTAAATAGTAGATTTAAAAAAAATAACTTCTTAAACTCAAAAGTTCCAAAGTTCTTAATTTCATGAAATATAAAATAATTACACACAAAGAAAAAATACTCTAAATTTAAAAAGATCGTTCGTTGGATTAAAAGTTCGCGTTGGTGAATATTCGTAGAAAGTTCAAACTTTTCAATTTAAAAGTTGGAAAGTTTTTGAAACTACCATGCATTTATGGAACAAAATCGTTGTATCGGTAAAAGTATTTTACTTTTAATTGGAAAAGAAACCTTTTATGGCAAGAATACACAACATTTAGCACTATAGGGGTAATTTCAGAAAAATGTGCCTGGTTTTTTACATTTATTTTTTAAATTTTTAAACAGTGTGTTAAAAAACACCTTTTTTATTGTATTTAACGCTTCTCCTCTAGCTTCTGCTCAAGGTAGGCCAATATCCGAGTCCAAACTGTACCGATTCATACGGTACGCCACCGGTCACTTCCGAATACCCAGGCTGGACGGTTCCGAATGCAGGTTTCGACGCGCGACAGCAGTGTAAAGAACACGATGGTCACGTTTCCGGCCTCAATCAGGACAGTCTTGGAGGAGTTGGCCGTTGATTCGGGAAGGGTGGTCGACGTTTCCCGGCTGGGAAGTAAAGTGCCTGAACGGGGAGTTCCCGATCCTGGAAGCGCATCCGGAACATGGAGTTAATGAGGCCCTCGGAACGGAATTCGATTTTGAGCACGTAATCCTACTTCGAGAATGACACAGATTTTTTTTTGGCTCACTGTCCAGGTTCATTCGGCTGAAGCTGCGCCGTCGCGAGGTGAATGTTTGTGGGCGGGAAGTTGCTAAAAGAGATAGAAAGTAAGTGAAGTTGGCTAGCCATTGCACACATTCTCATTACTCACTAGTGACTTCTTCGGTGTTCCAGGTGCGAAATACGGGTATGACAGCTCCAGGACCAACGGCATTTCGTACAGACAGACCATTTCGATTATACCGCTTCTTGTCGTCCTCATTTTCCGTTGGGTCCTTCTTCTCACCGTGAAAATTAACTTGTTCGTGCTTGTCCAAAAACCGAATGTAAATCTGCTTCATCGCAATCTCGTTGTTCACGCAACGCTTCGGCAGCGCCATCTCTTCGATGCTCTCGTCTCAGTCCTTGCGAAAATAGACCTTCAACCACCCACCCCAGGCCACCACAACCGAATACAACTGGTGCAAATCCACGTACTGGATCTTCGGCAACCGCATAAACGGCGTCCTACAGAAAGAAATAAAGTCGATCACAAACCCCGCAAAACACTTAAGTTTCCTTCTTACCCATTCCGTTCGTGAAACAGCTGCAGGTTCAAAGGCTGCAAACTGTTCTTCCGGATATTTGTGTAATACTCATCGAACATGTCCTTCAGCGAAAACTCCGGCGTGTGCCAACAGAACCGTAATCAGCTTCGGACATCGATCCACCTTCAGCGGGTGTTTGCTCTCGTTGAACATACGCGTGCAAACGGTGATCTAGTAGTAACGGTGACAAAAGCGACAAAATCAGCATACTCAGAAAACTTTTACAACTCGCAGGACATCCCACACTGTTCCCGGTCACTTCCGGCACATAATGCTGCTGATGGTTGGAACGGCCGGCCGGCACCGAGTGCAACATCCGAGCTGACCATCTCCGATTATGCCGCTTCTCGTCGTCCTCCTCTTCCGTCGGATCCAACCAGTCCAATACCACATCTCGACTCCGATTTTCGACAACCGGCGTCCTACAAAAACAAACAAAATCAATCAAACACCCCACAAAACACCCAAGCTTCCTTCTTACCCATTCCGGTCGTGAAACAGCTGCAGGTCCTGCAGGAAGCTGGCCTTGTCTTTGTGGACTCACCACTGGAACACCGGAACCTACCGGAACCACCAAAATGTTTGTTTACATTTGGAACTTAGGCGTACACGGTTACACGAGCACGACAAAATGAAAGAAATTATACAGTCGTATTAAAAGTTAAAACTTTTAAATCAGTTCGTAATGAGATTTTCAAAAACTGTAGCAGTAAAAGTTTTCATTTTTAATACAAGAAAAAAACTTTTAATGTAGCGAGTTTTATCCACTTTTTATTTCAAGAGTAAGTTACTTTTGTCATTACAGTAATGTTTTGCCTTCCTCACTTTACTGAGGAAAGGCTATAAAATCACTCGAAAAACGAACTTCTTAATTTGACCTCCTAGACCCACCTTCACGTATACATATCGACTCAGAATCAAATTCTGAGCAAATGTCTGTGTGTGTGTGTGTGTGTGTGTGTAGGGATGTGGGTCTGTGCACCAAAAAATATGCACTCGATTATCTCAGCACTGGCTTAACCGATTTGGACCGTTTTGGTCTCATTCGATTTGTCTTGGGGTCCCATAAGTCCCTATTGAAAATTATGAAGTTTAGTAAAGTACTTCAAAAGTTATGCTAAAAAAACAGTTTTGACTAAAGTCCGGAAGATTGTAAAAAGGGTGGTTTTTGTAAGAAAACATGGCATATTATACATTTTCTGAAAGGTGTTTAAAAGACCTTTCTAACGAGTCCAAAACATTGAAGATCTGATAACCCTATCAAAAGTTATTAGCACTTAAGTGTTTTTTATGCCATTTCTTGAGGCCGGATCTCAGATATTTTGATGAAAATGATGTCCGGGTCAATCATGTGACCCATCGTTGGATGCGTAGTCAAAAGACCTTTCCAACGCGCCCAAAACATTGAAAATCTGACCCCCCTTTCAAGAGTTATAAGCACTTAAGTGTTAGTCATACCATTTCTTGAGGCCGGATTTCAGATATTTTGATGAAAATGATGTCCGGGTCAATCATGTGACCCGTCGTTGGATGCGTAGTCAAAAGACCTTCCCAACGCGCCCAAAACATTGAAAATCTGACAACCCTATCAAAAGTTATAAGCACTTAAGTGTTTGTCATACTATTTCTTGAGGCCGGATCTCAGATATTTTGATGAAAATGATGTCTGGGTCAATCATGTGACCCGTCGTTGGATGCGTAGTCAAAAGACCTTTCCAACGCGCCCAAAACGTTGAAAATCTGACAACCCAATCAACAGTTAAAAGCACTTATAGAATTTAGAAATTACTATACTTTTAGAAATTTCTTGTTTGTTGTATACTGGAAGAAACCTAGATTCTTGAGCTACGTGGGCGTGAGTCGGTTAAGGAATGCTTGTACAGATGCCTTTTGATTTCTCGTAGAGGCGAGATTGCCATTCAATCGATCACACTATTATTAGGCCATCGGCCACGGTCAGCAGAAGGATTTATATTTTTTTCAATTCAATTCGGGTTTATTGGTGAATAATCAAGATACAATAAGTTCTTTTGGGGTACATAACAGAGTTTTGGAGTTCCTTTCAGCTGTGTGTTACATCAAATCCATTTTGGAGCAATTATTACTTGTAAACAGAGACGCATCGAGCTCTACAGGCTCAATAAAAACTCCTTACCTGCTCTGTATGGTAGAACAGAGCTAAGCTCTGTATGCAGCGAACAGAGCCAGCTCTGTATGGGGAAAAATAATATTGATTTGCATATATCTCAAAAACGATAAGTTTTAGAAAGTTGACATGTTCTAGAAAGTTGCTGGTACCAAAAGGTTATATATTATTCTCTCAGACGTCATTACAATTTGATTGATTTTAGTTGTGCAAAACAAGAAAAAAACTATTTATTTTCTAAGATACAAGGTATAGAATATTTTTGTTTTCGACAAAGTTGCTCAACTACCAAAAATGAACAACTCTCTCGAAGACACCAAAGCTCTATCTTCAATAGATACCGAAATAAAAAATAAAAACTATTTTTATAATAAATACTGCTTGCGACAAACACAAAGCGACCGCGTCGTAGGCACAGGTAATATGAGGCATGTTTGGTAGAGATCGTCTGAAGTGAAAACTAGTATAGCAGAGTGTTCATAGAGAGTTTTTATGTTAAATGCTCTCGTCTGGATGGTTGAAAGAAATTTCAGATAAAATTATACAAATTTATAAAATTATATTCTTTTTATTGTACTGGTAAGTAATTAAGATTAGAAACAACAAAATTATTGCACAGCTATTTTTATGTTTGTCTTGACAAAACAAATGTTTAACAAAATTACAAGTTTTGTACAACAAATTAAGATAAAAAACAATTTCAAATACGCAAGTTAAAAAAAATAAAAACTAAATCTTCTAACAATTATTTTAATTTAATAAAAAGAAAATCAGTTAACATAAGTTTTACCTTATAAAGATTTCAGGAAACTTTTCTATTTTATTTAATTCAACAGAAAAAAAACTATATTTTTCAAGCAAGATAACCATAAGAAAGTTTTAAGCTCTAAATAATGTCTATGATTTTTTTTTTACATTTTGTCACCTTTTTTAAATAAAATAAGAAAATGAAATTAAATAGCAAAAACCATTTTTTCTTTATTTCTCAAGCCAGGAAATCAGTGAAGAGTTTCAAGCTCTAAATGCTCTCTATGGAAATTTGCCATTTTATTACCTGTATTTTAAATATTTTTTTATTTTTCAAATAAAGGAAAGCAGTGAAGAGTTTTTAGCTCTAAATGCTCTCTATGGAAATTTGCCATTTTATTACCTGTATTCTAAATATTTTTTTTATTTTTCAAACAAAGGAAAGCAGTGAAGAGTTTTTAGCTCTAAATGCTCTCTATGGAAATTTGCCATTTTATTACCTGAATTCTAAATATTTTTTTATTTTTCAAATAAAGGAAAGCAGTGAAGAGTTTTTGGCTCTAAATGCTCTCTATGGAAATTTAGCAAAAACATAATCGACAATAAAATATATTATCGATTTATTTTGTCCAACTTAAATTTAATTACATTATTCAACTCAATTGATGTTAAAATCTTGTAGTGAGAAAAAAAATAGCAAAATTTCCATAAAGAGCATTTGGAACAAAAAACTCTTCACTGCTTTCCTTTGTTTGAAAAATAAAAAAATATTTAGAATACAGGTAATAAAATGGCAAATTTCCATAGAGAGCATTTAGAGCTAAAAACTCTTCACTGCTTTCCTTTGTTTGAAAAATGAAAAAAAATATTTAGAATACAGGTAATAAAATGGTAAATTTCCATAGAGAGCATTTAGAGCTTGAAACTCTTCACTGATTTCCTGGCTTGAGAAATAAAGAAAAAATGGTTTTTGCTATTTAATTTCATTTTCTTATTTTATTTAAAAAAGGTGACAAAATGTAAAAAAAAAATCATAGACATTATTTAGAGCTTAAAACTTTCTTATGGTTATCTTGCTTGAAAAATATAGTTTTTTTCTGTTGAATTAAATAAAATAGAAAAGTTTCCTGAAATCTTTATAAGGTAAAACTTATGTTAACTGATTTTCTTTTTATTAAATTATAATAATTGTTAGAAGATTTAGTTTTTATTTTTTTTAACTTGCGTATTTGAAATTGTTTTTTATCTTAATTTGTTGAACAAAACTTGTAATTTTGTTAAACATTTGTTTTGTCAAGACAAACATAAAAATAGCTGTGCAATAATTTTGTTGTTTCTAATCTTAATTACTTACCAGTACAATAAAAAGAATATAATTTTATAAATTTGTATAATTTTATCTGAAATTTCTTTCAACCATCCAGACGAGAGCATTTAACATAAAAACTCTCTATGAACACTCTGCTATACTAGTTTTCACTTCAGACGATCTCTACCAAACATGCCTCATATTACCTGTGCCTACGACGCGGTCGCTTTGTGTTTGTCGCAAGCAGTATTTATTATAAAAATAGTTTTTATTTTTTATTTCGGTATCTATTGAAGATAGAGCTTTGGTGTCTTCGAGAGAGTTGTTCATTTTTGGTAGTTGAGCAACTTTGTCGAAAACAAAAATATTCTATACCTTGTATCTTAGAAAATAAATAGTTTTTTCTTGTTTTGCACAACTAAAATCAATCAAATTGTAATGACGTCTGAGACAATAATATAGAACCTTTTGGTACCAGCAACTTTCTAGAACATGTCAACTTTCTAAAACTTATCGTTTTTGAGATATATGCAAATCAATATTATTTTTCCCCATACAGAGCTGGCTCTGTTCGCTGCATACAGAGCATAGCTCTGTTCTACCATACAGAGCAGGTAAGGAGTTTTTATTGAGCCTGTAGAGCTCGATGCGTCTCTGCTTGTAAATAAAGGTGTTACCAAGAGTAAGAAAAAATAAGAAAAAACTTACTAAAATTGCAAGGGAAAAGGGATAGAAATAGAGAAAGCTTAAAACTAGATCACAGTTTTAGGATTTATATTTTAAGCAAATATATTGATAGTTCACGCAATTACATTTAGAAGATTACATTTACACAAAGCGAATGGTGAACGTGGATCGTGTGGAGGCCGCTGCTTTCGTCCTCACTGACGCCACCGCGAAGCTGTCGATTTTGTCGTCTTTGTCTTGGCGTGACCTGTTGGAACAGGTCTTGCTCGTCAACCGCTTCCGAGGTTGTGGCGGTCTTCGTAATGACCGGCTTGCTCGACGATCGGGTTAACTGGTTCGATGGCGCCGATGGTCACTCCGGTGGTGCTTCAGCCGTTTGATTTAGGGAAGATGTCCAGATGAGGGATTCGCGAGAGGCGTTTGCTGGGCGGCGGGAAGACCGTGTTGCGCAGCGTTTGGCCGCCGATGACCTCGACGCTGTTTGGAGATCGACGATGGACCGCTGGATAGCCGACATGGTGCTGCAGCAGGTACATCTTGATCGTCGTCTCCCCTGGAAAGTTCTCTGTGTTGTGGTGATCGTCCGAACTTAGATGTCGATGCAGTCCCTGCGTCCCCGAAGGACTTCTTTCGTCCGCAAACACGATCCTCATACAAATCTCCATCCCGCTAGTTTGGACAGCTTCTGCAAGATGTTGCCTTCTTGCGCTGTCGTTTGGCTGGATTTGGGGGACGGTTTGGCCAAGGATGCTGCATCTGGAAGGAGAAAAAAGAAAACGTGTAATGATGATGGCTGATCGAAGTTCACTCGCTGCTTGGATTAAAAGAAATCTTCAACTCACCGATGCTGCCGCGGCTCCATTGGTATTTTGTTGTGCTGCTGCTTTGACACTGACAGCGTCCGCCGGACCGGGTGAAATTGACAGTTGGTAAAACTGTTATATAACTTTTTCCTGTCAGTTAATGGCTGCGTACTGAATATGAGCGTCGACCAAAGTGACCCAGTCAACTCAATCGGAGTTCTTAAACGGAATTCAATTCGAACCGTTTACGTTTTCCGTTTCAAACGCAACAACCGAACATACACGAAATCGGTTGTTGCGTTTAAAACGAAATACCTACGTAAACGATTCGAATTGAATTTTATTTCAGAATTCCGATTGAGTTGACTAAGGAAATAAGACAAGGTGGTGAAAATAGATCACATACTCAAAATCAGAAGTACCTCTCAAAATGGCTAAATGAAATTTTTTGAAAATTTTCCTATGGTCCAAACAATTGTTCGACAATAGGGTCCTAAAGCCCTATGTATTTTTTTTTATGTACAACGATTAAAAACACGCTTAAAAACCATTTCTGATCACTTTTTTTTATTTTAATGCAAAAAAAAAGTTGACGAGACAACATTTTTTCGATGGATCAACTATGGTCCCCTTGGAAAGAGCTGTCAAGTAGGACCTTTTCTGTCAAGAAGGACCGCAAGGTTAATTTTTCAAAATTGATTTAAAAATCCATTTTAAACTCTTTGTGGTCGTACAATGGGTCATTGTACGCAGAAAAATAAGATTTATCGCTGGAAACAATAATATCAGCAATATAAGCTTCATTTTAGGACCCAATTCAGGTTAGATCTATTTGGAACAGCTTTTGCTTAAAGATAAGGGAGCGTTCTTTTATTACGTAACGCAGATGGGGGAGGGGGGGTCTGAGGCCGTGTTACGCTCCATACATTTTTTTTAAAATTTGTATGGAAATTTTGTTACGAGGGGGAGGGGGAGGGGGTCTAAAAATCCTATTGTTTGTGTTACGCAATAAAAGAACGCTCCCTAAGTGTACTGTAGCCAGTATTGTAAATGTAACAATTCCCGGTATGATTGAGCTAAATGAAATTTTGTGAAAATTTGTCCTAATGGTTCAAACAATTTCTTAACAATTCATGGCACAATTACTGTTCGTCATATGGTTAGGATTATTCGAAAGTCGTTAGAACAAGAAGTAAAAATACCTGGAATGGATGTTGTGGTTTATTGAATTAAGGTTACTTTAAACAAAATCAATTCTGAAATGGAATTTAATTGGAATCGATACGTACACGGAATCAGTTGTTGCGTTTGAAACGGAATACTTAAACGATTTGAATTGAATTCCGTTTCAGAATTCCGATTTTTGCCTTCCTCACCTTACTGAGGAAAGGCTATAAAATCACTCGAAAAATGAACTTCTTAATTCGACCTCGTAGACCCACTTTCACGTATACCTATCGACTCAGAATCATGTTCTGAGCAAATGTCTGTGTGGATGTGTGTAGGTGGGTGGACAAAAAAATTGTCACTCGATTATCTCCGGACTGGATGAACGGATTTTGACCGTATCAGTCTCATTCGATCCGTCTTGGAGTCCCATAGGTCTCTATTTAAAACCAGCATGTTTAGTTAAGTACTTCAAAAGTTATGCTAAAAAACGATTTTGGCGTATGTCAGGAAGATTGTAAAAAGGGTGGTTTTTGCAAGAAACCCTATCATGTTATACATTTTGAGAAAGGTATTAAAAAGACCTTTCAAATGAGCCTGAAACATCAAGGATCTGACAACCCTATCAAAAGATATTGGTACTTAAGTGTTATTTATACACTTTTTGGAGGCCGGATCTCAGATATTTTAGTAAAAATGATGTCCGGGTCCATCATGCGACCCATCCTTAGTTAGATAATCGAAAGACCTTTCAAATGAGCCTAAAACATCAAGGATCTGACAACCCTATCAAAAGTTATAAGTGTTATTTATATACTTTTTGGAGGCCGGATCTCAGATATTGTGATAAAAATATTGTCTGAATCTTCCATGTGAACTATCGTTGGATAGGTTTTTTTATCAGACCTTGCCGATGAGCCAGAAAAATTGAAGGTCTGCGAACCCTATCAAATGAAATGAGTAATAAAGCTGATTTGTTAAACATGTTAAGGGAATGTTGCTGTTTTTACTGAATGTATTGACTTTATGAATGTGAGGAAGGCACCAACCACCTAAAGGTGGATTAAGTAACGTTTTTTTGTGTGTATTTAATTATTTTTTGAGTTAATTTTTTGTTTGAATCATTTATAAAATAGACAAATGATATTTATTTATTGAAATATAAAAATCAATATATTTAATGGGTTACTTTTTTATGAAGTCAAATCAGTATTAGGTAATATTTTTTTAAGAATCTAATACGATTATATTATTCATTCAACTCTTAATCAATAAATAATTTGAGTATTTAATGTATATTTAAATAATTAATTAATTGAATAATATTAAAATAAATAGTTTAATAATTTAATATAAGACACACTATTATTTAATAATCACATAAAACAAACTTTTGAACTTTTCAACAATTAAATGCTTTAATCATTGAAAAATTGAACAAATAAACAAAATCTTAAGATATTTTAATAACTAATCAAAAATTCAATTATTAAATGTATAATCTATCTAATAATTACCTAATAAAATAATTAAGCAACAAAATTGTTACCGTCATCAGGGGTGACATTGGGTCATACAAAAATGCTGAAATTTGTATGACCCATTCTCACCCCCAGACCCAATGTCACCCCTGATGATTATATCATTGAATCATTAAATATACCTATAAATGAATTAATTATAAAATCACTAAACTATTTTAAGATTATGTTTTAAATTTAATTTTAAATTAGGCTATTAAATTAAACCATGCATAATTTTGCCTTCCTCACTGAGGTAAGGCTATATATAATCCTGCTCTGAAAGTGAACTTTTTATTAAAAGCTCAAAGACCTACCTTCATGTATACATATCGACTCAGAATCGAAAACTGAACAAATGTCTGTGTGTGTGTGTGTGTATGTGTGTGTGTATGTGTGTGTGTATGTATGTATGTGACCAAAATTCTCACTGAGTTTTCTCAGCACTGGCTGAACCAATTTTGACCAAACCAGTTGCATTCGACTTGGTTTACGGTCCCATACATCGCTATTGAATTGTTTGAAGTTTCGATAACTAGTTCAAAAGTCATGTATAAAAATGTGTTTTCACATATATCCGGATCTCATTTATATGCATGTAAACAAAGTCCGGATCCATCATTCGGCCCATCGTTGGTTAGATAATTAAGAGACCTTTCCAACTAGTCTACAACATTGAAGGTCTGGCAACCCTGTCTCGAGTTATGACCACTTGAGTGATATTTATGTACTTTTTTGAAGCCGGATCTCATTTAAATGTGTGTAAACGATGTCCGGATCCATCATCCGACCCATCGTTGGTTATGTAATCGAATACCCTTTCCAACGAATCCATAACATTGATGATCTGGCAACCCTGTATCGAATTATGACCTCTTAAGTTATATCTGTGTACTTATTTTTCTGGATCTAAAAAAAAATGCTGAAATATGTGTCCAAACCACTCATATTACCCATTGTTGATAAAAAGTGATGAAGGCATCAACCACATAGGTGGATTAAGCTAGTTTTTTTTCTAAATCCTGCGTAAAATTTTTGAAAAATTATGTTATTTATTATTCAATAATCATTTTGTGTTATTTAAAAAAAATTAAGTTATTCAACTATTAAATAAATGTATGAAACAATTAATGATATTTTATTTAATAATAATAAAATTATTATATTATTTGATTATTGATTAGTTGAATTATGCAATGAACTAAGAAATTATAAAATAATCTCATTTTTAAAATATTTAACTATTAAATAATAAAATAATTATTATTTTTGAAGCATCTTCACACAAAAATGTAATGTTAAGTGTTATTATTTCCAAATTCTGAAATTCTAACGCTTCATCACTCAGAATTTAAATTGTAGCAATTTTAAAATAATGAAATGTTTATGTTTTTGTTTTGGATAACGCTAAAATCCTATTTTTTTCAAATCCCTCGCTTCAAGATTTTTTTAATTTCTAAAAATTATGTATTGCATTTGAAAATTCAATTCAATTAGTTTTTGTTTAGAATTTAACAGTTCTGCTCCAGGATGCTACACTTACAGTTCAGAGATTTGGAGAAACTTTCAACTGAGATCAGTTTAAAAACCTTTGCAGGGAAGGATATTTCTAAGCTTAGATTTTGCTAGCTGAGTGTTATTTTAGGGGTTTTAGATTTTGAGAAAAATCACTAGATCTTTGATTTTATTTGGAAATAAATTTTAGCAAAACTTTGCAAATGAGCCTTTTGAAAATAGTCGTTTGAAATGTAATTTTGAGTGAGTTCAATATTGATAGAATTTGAGTGGTTCCGTACGAGAGTGTGCTGATCTGTCATTGATAGCACGTTCATGAAAAACAAATAAAATTGTAATAATGTTGGACAGTCTTCAGCAAATTTTTATTTTATCTAGGGTTCCTTTGCAGATTTTGAAAAAATGTTGAAAAAATCAAAAAAGGAAGCAAACATAATTGATCAGGTTTAAAAAATGTTTATTCTGACTTAAAATGTTGGTTACTTTTACATGGCTATTTTACAATAAATATTGAGAATACGATTATCATTGTGCTAAAATTCAACTAAAAACCAATCAAATTAATAATACTGCATCAATACACCGTGCAATCACACAAATTCAACCTAATTACTTTGCCCAAATGATCTAAAGCCATCTCTCCTCCCAAACCAATCGTACACCTTCGAAATGCCGAAATACCCAATCAAAAAGGCCACCCCAACGAATCCCAACAGGCAGCACCCCCCAACCAGGACTCCGACCAGCATCATCGAGGCCACCGTCACGAGCGTTCCCTCGATCAGCACAAACCCGGTAAAGGTCATGATGGCGGTGGCCACGGTGAAGAAGATAAACATCATGAACGGGAGCGTCAGGATGAACAGGACGGCGGCGATGGCCAGGGCCAGGGCCGGATAGCGCTGCAAACCGCGGAAGATTGCGACTGCGGTTTGTTTGAGCCTGTATCGCTCGATGATGTCATTTAGGGCGGCCTGGAACATGTCCACTGTAGAGGAAGGAAGAAGTGGCTTAGTTACATGTGTAAGGAAGATTTTTGAGGGAGAATTTTACCGTAGAGAGTTCCACGTTCCAGCAGGTGCCGGGCCAGGTCCTCGCTGTTCCGATGGCTGCGATTGCGGGACCGGATGTGGTCGGAGCCGCCTCCGTCGGAGGAAATGTCGTCTTCCTGTTTGTTGGGGATAGTGTACAGTACTTTTTCGGAAATTTAACATTTATTTATAATTTACCACATCACTAGTTTCACGAATTACCATTTTGTTGTACTTTGATGGTTTTTGAGATTATTTTTAAAGCAAAAGTTAAAAGACTTTGTTTGATAAATTTTAGACAAGAATGCCGCTAAATGTTTTGTTTTGGTATGATTCAAGATGATTTAAATTGGTATCAACTTTACAATCGTGTAAAATCGTGTGTACACGTTTAACGTGATGAAGGTAACTGATTTTTCCTACACTCTCAACAAAAATCAACTACTAATTCAGATGAACTTCTCTCCTCAGTCATGAATTATTAAAAAATCTAAAAAAAAATGTAGGGAAAATCAAACATTTAAAACATTTAAAAATAAAGTTTAAAAAAAAATATAACAATAATAAAATAATTAAAAAAAAAATAAAAAAAAACGATATTAAAATAGTGAAAAAAAACTAAAAAAAAAAATTAAAAAATAGCAGCAGATTAAAAATCTAAAAATCTGAAAAAAATGAAGAAATAAAAACAATTTAGAAAAGATTAAAAAAAAGAGAATTTTTTTTTAAAGTTTGAAGAAATTAAAAAATGTAAAATAAAATAAAATTTAACAATAATTAAAAAATCCAAATATTTTTTTTAATCAATAAAATAAAAAAATCCTTTCAAGAAGTTAACAAATTAACAATAATTAGGCCGTTGCAGATATTTTTCAAAGTTTATGTGTTTATGTTTATGGGTGCCCAAAGTTAAAAAAAATAAAAATTTGAAAGAAAAATATAAAAATCAACGCACCCTTACCAAAAATCATGATTTTTTGAGTTCCAAATCTCACTTTTCATACGATTTTTTGAGTTCAGGTACTACAACCATAAAAATGGTTATATGGGTTGAACTGAAAAATTCGTATGAAAAGTGAGATTCGGAACTCAAAAAATCGTGATTTTTGGTAAGGGTGCGCATTAAAAAAATAACATCTTCAAAAAAACATTTATAAAATTAAAAAATTACTTAAAAACAATTTTAAAATGTTTAAAAAAGTGAAAAAATAAAAGAATTAATAAAATTGAATAATTTAAAAAAAATAAAAAGCTAAAATTAATAACATAAAATTAAAAAAAAATCAAATCAAAAAAAAATAAAAATCTTTCAAGAAATAAAAAAAATATACAGATGAAAAAATTAAAAAAAAAAATAAAAACGTTAAAAAATATTTAAAAACATTTCAAAAAATTTCAAAATGTTTTAACACATTTTGAACTACAATTTAAAAAAGTTTAAAAATTATGGGTATTTGAAAAATACAAAAAATTAACAAAAATTTAACACACACAAAAAAATATTACTGTTAAGACAAAAGCAACTTATTTTTGATTTAAAAAGTTGCTAAAATTTGCTTGAGGGAAAGTTTTTTTCTTGTGTTAAAAATGAAAACTTTTACTGGTAAAGTTTTTAGAAATCTCCTTACTAACTGATTTAAAAGTCTTAACTTTTAATACGACTGTAAAATTTCTTTCATTTTGACGTCTCGTGTAACCGAGTACGCCTAAGTCCCAAATGTAAACAAACACTTTGGTGGGTCCGGTGCACCGCGGTGGTGCTGGTGAGTCTAGGACGCAAAGCAAAGCCGACGCGGAAAACTTTGTGAGCCAAACAGCAGCAGCGGAACGCCTTCGAAGGAGGGTGGTGCGGGTGCGGGACGAGGTCTATTGCTCGAAAAGGACAAGGCCAGCTTCCTGCAGGAACTGCAGCTGTTCCAGGACCGGAATAGGTAAGAAGGAAGCTTGGGTGTTTTGTGGGGTTTGTGATTGATTATGTTTGTTTTTGTAGGATGGGAGGTAGGAATGTGGATTCGAACCGGTTGTATTCGGTGGTGGTGGCCCGGGATTGGTGGTTGAAGGTCAAGTCCCGCGAGGACTGGGGCGAGATTTTCGAGGAGATGGCACTGCCGAAAGCATGAACAACGAGTTTGCGTGGAAGAAGATTAACGTCTGGTTTTTGGACAAGTACGAGAAAGTTAATTTTCACGGTGAGGAGAAGGATCCGTCGAAGAGGAGGACGATGAGAAGCGGCATAATCGAAGGTGGTCAGCGCAGATGTTGCACTCGGTGCCGGCGTTTTACAACACCGGTGAGTATTGAGAATGTGTGCAGTGATTAGCCAACTTCACTTACTTCCATCTCTTCTAGCAACTTTCTGCCCACAAACGCTCACCTCGCGACGGCGCAGCTCCAGCCGAATGAACCATAACAGCGAGCCGAAAAATCTGTCATTCTCAAAGGAGGATGAAGGCCTCATCAACCCCACGTTCCGGATGCGCTTCCAGGATCGGGAACTCCCCGTTCAGGCACTTCACTTCCCAGTCGGGAAACGTCGACCACCGTTCCCGAATCAACGGCCAACTCTTCCAAGACTGTCCTGATGAAGGCCGGCAACGTGACCATCCTGTTCTCTACACTGCTGTCACTTGTCGAAACGTCCATCCGGAACCGTTCAGACTGGGGTCTTCGGAAGTGACCGGTGGCGTACCGTAAGAATCGGTACAGCTTGGACTCTGATGTTGGCCAACCTTGAGCAGAAGCGTTAAATGCAATAAAAAATGTTTTTTTAGCATGCTGTTTTAAAGTTTTAAAAATAAATATAAAAATCAAGCTCATTTTTCTGGAATTATCACTGTAGTATTAAAAGTTGTTTATTCTTGCCATAAAAGGTTTCTTATCTAATTAAAAGTAAAACACTTTTACCGATACAACGATTTTGTTCCATAAATGCATGGTAGTATCAAAAACTTTCCAACTTTTAAATTGAAAAGTTTGAACTTTCTACGAATATTCACCAACGCGAACTTTTAATCCAACGAACGATCTTTTTAAATTTAGAGTATTTTTTCTTTGTGTGCACATAACAAACAAAAAAAAATTTAAATGTTTTTTTTATTTAAAAAAATTTAAAAAAATATATTAAAAAGCAAAAATAAATAAAATAATAATAAAAAAATAGTTTGAAAAAAATAATAGCTGTGATAATAGGTTAAAAATTAAAACAAAAACAAACAAATATGAAAACATATTTAGAATAAATCGAAATATATATATAATAACTGAAAAAAATAAAGAACCCCTTAATAAAGAATGCTATGTTTGGATCTAGTACTGCGTTTGAAGTGACAATATTGACATATTGGAGTGTTTATTTCCTTTTTAGATGTTTGTTCCAAGCAGCCGGACCCTAAGATGACAGTTTTCGTGAGTTGCGCGTATTCACCGACAGATGGCTAGTGGGCCTCGTCGGAGTCCGCCCATTAAATACGCAACTCAAAATTTGCATGGGAAATTTTTTTTTCGTGACGGCTTTCGCGGCACGCTCACTTCAACTGTTCTAGACTAATATTTGAACGTGACGTTTCTCTAAACAAGTTTTTTAAGAAAATGATTCCAGAATGCTTATCTTTTCGTTTTAAACCGAAACAAGGCAAAAACTATATTTATTTAAACTATTCGCCATTTTCAAAAGTTTGGCCAGATAATATCGAAGGCCGCCATCTTAGGCCCAATGGGCCCACAAAAAGGGGTACGCTCAGTTTGTATGGAAGCTGTCAACATTCTCCCGGGCTGGTTCCAAGTGTGCCAATTTTTAAATTCTGGAATTTTTTTTAAAAGGACCAATAAGCTATTGTCTTTCATATGTTTATTGGTCCTTTAAAAAAAATCCGAGAATTTATATTTTTTTGGAATTTTATAATTTTAGATTCTTTTAGTTCTTAAATTATAAAATTTTGTGAGTACACGTTTAATCCGAAACTTTTCTTGACCAAGTTTCTTTCGAGCTCCTTTTTTATAAAAAAAATCGATAAAAAAATAATATTATTAGCCCATTTCGATTTCAATGTGTATTATTTCCTTTGCGATATTTCAACGCTTTAACCCAAATTTGAACAGCGTTGCCGAAACGTGCACTTATCGACGCTTCTTTTTCTTCCCCCAAAATTGTCGATAAGTTTGACACCTCGCCTACCGTCACCATTTTCAATTTCATGCATTTTTGTGAAAGTCATCGTCTGGCGGAGAAGAAAGAAGTTGGCGTAATAAAATTCGCTTATTTGGTGGTAATTTTGCTCGCAAACGGAACGAAAATTGTGGTAAGTTGAAGGTGGATGTTTGCTGAACAAGTCGTGCTAAAATTGCGTTACTTTTGTGCAGAAGAAACGATGAAGCTGAACATAACTTCCGCCGCCGGCATCATCTGCCTGCTGGACGAACCGATCCAGGAGCTGAAGGTGTTTGCGCTGAAGAAGCTGGACACGATCGTGGACGAGTTTTGGCCGGAGATTTCCGAGGCGGTGGAGAAGATCGAGATTCTGCACGAGGATAAAGGGTTTCAGCAGCACGATTTGGCCGCGTTGGTTGCGTCGAAGGTTTATTACCATTTGGGGTCGTTCGAGGACTCGCTGACGTATGCGCTGGGCGCGGGGGATCTGTTTGATGTGAACGCGCGCAACGAGTACGTGGACACGATCATCGCCAAGTGTATTGATCACTATACGCAGTTGCGGGTGCAGCTGGCGGAGAATCCGGCCAAGGCGAAGCCGATCGATGCGAGGTTGGAGGCGATCGTGAATCGGATGATTCAGCGCTGTTTGGACGATGGACAGTACAGGCAGGCGCTGGGGATTGCGCTGGAGACGCGCCGGATGGACGTGGTGGAGTCGTCGATCATGAAGGCGGACGACATTGCGGGGATGTTGGCGTATGCGTTTCAGGTCACCATGAGCCTGATTCAGAATCGCGCGTTCCGAAACACGGTGCTGCGATGTCTCGTTGGTCTGTACCGCAATCTGGGCGTTCCGGACTACGTCAACATGTGCCAGTGTCTGATCTTCCTGGAGGATCCGCTGGCCGTCGCTGAACTGCTGGACAACCTGACCAAGGGCGGGGAGCACTCGGTTCTGATGGCGTACCAGATCGCGTTCGATTTGTACGAGTCGGCCACGCAGCAGTTCCTGGGACAGGTGCTGCAAGCGCTCAAAGCCACGGCGCCGATTCCGTCGGCGTTGATTTCGAACTTGAAGCCGCAGGGCACGAACGCTGCTGGGGCGGCAGCTGCGCCGGAAGTTAAGCAGGAACCGAAGGAGGTTGGGGAGGAGAGCGAGGGTGGCGATGCCAAGATCGAACGCACCGTGGACAGTTTGAACGAGAGCGAGAAGACGCACCAGGCGAACATTGAGAAGCTGGCGGGGATATTGTCCGGGGAGATTACGATCGACCTGCAGTTGCAGTTCCTGATCCGGAGCAACCACGCGGATTTGCAGATTCTGCGCGCGACGAAGGAGGCGGTTCGGGTGTCGATTTGCCACACGGCGACGGTCATTGCGAACGCGTTTATGCACAGCGGCACGACGAGCGATCAGTTTCTGAGGGATAATTTGGAGTGGTTGGCGAGGGCTACGAATTGGGCCAAGTTGACGGCGACGGCCTCGCTGGGAGTGATTCACCGCGGGCACGAGACGGAATCGCTCGCGTTGATGCAGAGTTATCTGCCGAAGGAGAGTGGACCGAGCTCGGGGTATTCCGAGGGTGGTGGCCTGTACGCGCTCGGGCTGATCCACGCCAATCACGGGGCGAACATCATCGACTATCTGCTGCAGCAGCTGAAGGACGCCCAGAACGAGAATGTCCGCCACGGAGGGTGTTTGGGGTTGGGTTTGGCCGCGATGGGAACTCACCGGCAGGACGTGTACGAGCAGTTGAAGTTCAACCTGTACCAGGACGATGCCGTGACGGGTGAGGCGGCTGGAATCGCCATGGGAATGGTCATGCTCGGTTCGAAGCATGCTCCGGCCATCGAGGACATGGTCGCGTACGCCCAGGAGACCCAGCACGAGAAGATCCTTCGTGGGTTGGCGGTCGGAATTTCGCTGACCATGTACGCACGGTTGGAGGAGGCGGATTCGCTGGTGACCAGCCTGTCCAACGACAAGGACCCGGTGCTGCGTCGCAGTGGAATGTACACCATTGCTATGGCCTACTGCGGAACCGGTAACAACCAGGCGATCCGCAAGCTGCTGCACGTGGCCGTCAGCGATGTCAACGACGATGTTCGTCGTGCCGCCGTCACCGCCATCGGATTCATCCTGTTCCGTACGCCGGAGCAGTGCCCATCAGTTGTGTCCCTCCTGGCCGAGTCCTACAACCCGCACGTCCGTTACGGCGCGGCCATGGCTCTTGGAATCGCCTGCGCCGGAACCGGCCTGCGCGAAGCCATCGCCCTCCTCGAGCCGATGGCCAAGTTCGACCCCGTCAACTTTGTCCGCCAGGGCGCCCTCATCGCCTCGGCCATGATCCTGATCCAGCAAACCGACCAAACCTGCCCCAAGGTCACCTTCTTCCGTCAACTCTACACCCAGGTCATCACCAACAAGCACGAGGACGTGATGGCCAAGTACGGCGCCATCCTGGCCCAGGGCATCATCGACGCCGGTGGCCGCAACGTCACCGTCAGCCTCCAGTCCCGCACTGGCCACACCAACCTCCAGGCCGTCGTCGGAATGCTCGTCTTCACCCAGTACTGGTACTGGTTCCCGCTCGCCCACTGTCTCTCCCTCGCCTTCACCCCAACCTGCCTGATCGCACTCAACTCCGACCTCAAAATGCCCAAGGTCGACCTCAAATCCGCCGCCCGCCCCTCCCTCTACAGCTACCCCGCTCCCCTCGAGGAAAAGAAGCGCGAAGAACGCGACAAGGTCGCCACCGCCGTCCTCTCCCTCGCGGCCCGCGCCAAGCGCCGCACCGGAGACAAGAAAAAGGACAACGCCAAGGACGCCGACTCCAAGATGGACGTCGACGACGAATCCGGCGCCACCCCTCCCAAGGACGACCTGTCCGCCACGGTCAAGGCCAAGGAGGAAGCCAAAACCACCCCCGTCAAGGAGGACAAAAAGAAGGAGGCCAAGCCGAAGGACGCCGCCACCCCGTCACCGGCCCCCGCCGAAGAAACCCCGGCAACCGCCGCCGCTGCGACTGCAGCGGAGAAGAAGACCCCCAAGGAACCGGAGCCCAGCTTCGAGATTCTGCACAATCCGGCCCGGGTGATGCGCGCCCAGCTGAAGGTGATTAGCATTGCCGAGGGGACGCCGTTCACCCCGCTGAAGGACGTCGCCATCGGGGGGATCGTGATGATGCAGCACAATGCGGCCGCTGGCGAGCAGGTGCTGGTGGAGCGCGTCACGGCGTACGGACCGAAGAATGACGACCTGAAGGAGCCGGAAGCGCCGGAGCCGTTTGAGTACATTGAGGATTAAATGGATGGGTTTTAATTGTATCGATTATCCTATATTCATTGTAACAGTTCTGTATTTGATGCGATTGTCCTAATAAAGCTTACATGCAAAGTTTAGTGTTTTTGATTGTTTTCACAGCCTATTACAAACTCACACCTTGACGATCTAAATATTTAGAATCTAAATTTAGCGAGCGTTCTTTTATTAAGTAACGCAAAAATGTGGATTTTTAAATTGCATAAATTTCTTGAACTCCTAGAGTTTCTTCAACTCTTTAAATTGAAAATCTCTTAAATTACACCAATTTCTTGGTTTATTTGAATGTCGTAAATTTTCTCAAATTCTTGAGCTAATTTAATTTCATGAATTTCTTAATTTTTTTTTAAATTCGTCTGACTTTTAATGAATTTTAATTTCTTGATTGTCTTACATTTCTTCGCGAAAAATCTTTTAAATTTTCCGAATTCCTTGAATCTTTTATATTTCTTAAATTTCTTCAATTTTATCAAATTATTAGATTTCTGTAGGAAATGAGTGATAACAGTAGAGTTCATGTTCATGTTTCAATGAGAAACATGTGAGCGTGAGAATCGAGGTTAGAATTTTAGAAAAAAAAGCAGTATTTTTGTACCTACACTGAAAACCCAACCATGGTAGTTGCTACCATATTGTAGGGTTAAATTGAGAACACGCACCGACGTATTTTTGCTGATATGTCAACATTAGAGGCACGATGGCTTTAGATGCCGTTCCCAATTTATCATAATTCTTTGAGAGTCTTGAATTTCTTAAGTTTCTTGAAGTCTCTTGAACGTCTTAAATTTCTTCAAATTCTTGAATTTATTGATTTTCTTGAATTTCTTATTTTTTTAAATATCTCCTGAATTTTAATTATTTTTTTTTAACTTCTTGAATTTGTAAAATTTTCTGAATTTCTCCAAATTCTTGAATTCTATTAATTTCTTTAACTTATTTTATTTCATGAATTTCTGGACTGTCTTTAATTTCTTGACATTCTTGAATTTATTGTTTTTTTAATATCTCCTTTCTCATTTTTTTAATATATCTTGATTTCAGACATTCCATTGATTTTTTTCAAATTCTTGAATATCACTAATTTTTTTCAACATATTTTATTTCTGGATCTCCTTAATTTCTTCATTTTTATAATTTGTTCAAATTATTAAATTTGCTCATGAATTGGGTCCTAAAATGAAGCTAAGATTGCTGATATTACTGTTCACAGCGATAAAGCTTATTTTTCTGAGTACAATGACCCTTTGTACGACCACAAAGAGTTGATTTTTAAAAACAATTTTGAAAAATTAACCTCGCGATCCTTCTTGACAGAAAAGCTCCAACTTGACAGTTCGTTCCAAGGGGACCATAGTTGATCCATCGAAGAAATGTTGTCTTGTCAATATTTTTTTGCATTAAAATGAAAAAAGTGATTAGAAATGGTTTTTAATCGTGTTTTTTACCGTTGTACATAAAAATTTACATAGGACTTTAGTACCCACTTCAATAAATTTCGTTTGAATGTATTTTTTTTAATTTCTTGAATGTTTCGAATGCCACTCTAAAACAACAAAAAACAAGCTAAAATAAACAAAATTAAAAAAAAAATTACATTAAAAAAAACAGTAAAACATTTCCAAAATTTAAATATGGCACTCTATGAGCACCTCTCCAAACAGCAGCCATTTTGATTTTTGTTTACTATTTAAATCTGCCAATGTCGAGATAATCGTGTTTTTCACAAGGGGGTGTGGCTGCCAATCCCCCGCGTTGTCAGACCAAAATCCAGCATAAAGCTGACAGACCAAAACTGTCAGAACAAAGCGGGTTTGGCAGCCAATCCCCCTGACATACCAAAGAGCAAAAGATAAACAAACTCAAGACACTGATATTGGTGAACACAAATTAGGCAAGACAATTTTGCAACAAAAATATTTTTTCAACAAAAAATATATTTTGGAGCTAAGAAAAATAGTCTATCGCCTATAAAATGATTCAATTAATCGACTTCTTATCGAAAACAGATAAAATAAAAAGATTTATAGCACTTTTTGTTTATTTAAAATTTCAACCACATTTTCGGTGTTTACCTAAAGCATCTTGCAATAAAGTATGCGGAATTGTGAATCTTCTTTTTACTTCATCTCCTTGGTTTTTCACCGTTGTACAAAAAAAAATTACATCAAGCAAAACATTGTAAAAGGTCCTAAGTCAAAAATGTAAACAAACGGGATTTTCACTGCAAACGATGCATTTAGCCGAAAACTATCACTACAATTCGATAAAAGTATAAAAAGTTGATTTTTATGTGAAAAAAATCCACTTTTGCAAAAGGCCAAAGTTTATCACATTTTGATTGTTTTCAGTTCAGTATAGACCCTTGGCATCAAACGGCCAATATGGAAACTGATTTGTTTTGTTTTGAAATCGTGTTAGGTCCAGGGACCAACAAAGTGTCATTTCAAAACAAAAATAGAAACAAAGTATGGCCCTTTGTTTCAAATTAGTGGAATAGAACGACGAACGGTCCGAGCAGCCCGCTTGAAAGTCCAGCCGGTCCTGCGGGACTGGCAGGGCGTGTATCGGCTTTGCCCACCGGCGGAAGTAGCAGGGGATGTAAAAATGTTGGCGGTAGAAGTAGGCGTCCGGGTGGTGATCACAGCATCAATTCTCGGTACGGACAGTGCCGAAAATTACACCCCAATAAATCTCGGATCCAAAAACCCAGCAGAACCACAATTCAGACGGTCTCTGCTTCATCAACTACTTCATGGAAAAACCGGCAACCGCACTTCGTCGACTGGCGTCACCAGCAACCCCAATTCGGCAACAACGACGTGTAACAAGTTAACCTATACCCAGCCAACAAATAAATACGCCGGGGATCATTCCAGCCAACGACTTCCGGAACAACCCGGCAATTGTGTAAACCACCGATGACCGCCACGACGGTAAATACATCACGAGCAGATCCGACGACACGAACGCCAACACTTCGTTCATTTCGTCGCTGGCACATCGATCCGGAGCGGCTGATAAGTCAGTGTTTGAATGGAGAATATGCTGGCCTCGGACGCGATCCAAAACACAATGCGTGGAGACCGCCAACCGGTGCCAAGACTTACCCCGACAACCCATGTTCCGTCGCCGTCCGCGACGTCTCCAATCAACAAATCAACAGTTGAGTTACTCTTCCACAAACATCAATTTTCTCAAAATAAATATTCTCTAGTATTTTAATTTCAACATCCAAAGTTAATCCTAAGGCTTTAGACGATCTTTCATACCTAAAATAACACAAAAACCACGTACACCACGTATAAAAACTTCAAAAAACAATTTAAAACACCGAAAAAATGTATTCGATGCAAAAGGCCAAACAGAATCCAGGTTTTTAAGCGAAGATGGCGTTCGAATGGTGAACGCCCGTAATGTCAAAATCTCGCAGTAGCACCAACATTAGAAAAAAAGTATGGCTGTCATGCCGTGTCACACTTGTTTCGTAATGTTGGTACCACTGCGTGATTTTGACATTTCGGGCGTTCACCATTCGAACGCCATCTTCGCATAAAAATCTGGATAAAGAAATTTGTTTTGGTTAGGGCTGCTTTGGCCACGGTACCAACAAACAAAGCATCAACATAAACAAGCTGTCATCGTGTTAGGCCAGGGGCCAAAATGGAAAGTGAAACTTTCCCAGTTTTCAAAGGAACTAAAGTGCAAAGGGCCAAAGCATATCTCGTGGAATCAAAACTTTCTGACGGGGCCTATGAAACTTTTTCATCAATATTCTCGATTATAATGTATTTATTGGAAATTTTGACCACAAGGCAATACAATAGCAACAGTTTTCCATCCTTTAAGGGAATAAACATTGAAATTACCCTAGTTTTATTGAATTGGGATTTGAAAAACTTTTCGCAAATTTCAACTTGATTTTCATCAATGTTTTGAAAATGGACTTGGAACCTTTTACAATGTTTTGCTTGACATATGGCGCTAGGACCAAACATTAAACCAACAACAAACCCCTCGCGAAATCTCACCACACGTCAACACAAATTTGACAACCCAAACTGTCACAACTCACCACTCTCTCTCACTCAAAAGAGAACCTCGGCAGCACTCGCTTTTCTCTCCACCTCTGCATCCCTTCAGTCCAGTCTCACCATTCAGTCGCCGCGGACAGTGGCTGAACTGTTTTTTTTTCCTTCTTTCAGGTAACGAAATTTCGCGGAACGACCAAAAAGTGACAGTTTTCGGGTGCGCGAAAGTGTGCAAAAGTGCTGCAATTCGGTAAACGGTAGGTTTCGGCAGCGGGATTGAGTGGATTTGGGTTCGATTGATTGTGGAAAAGTGGGTTTTTCTTCGTCAAGGGTTTTCCTGTGGTACGCGCGGGTGTGGTGAGCAAGAGCAGGAGAAGAAGAAGAAGCAAGCAGCAGCAGAGGGGACACATTCTGTGGTGTGTGGTGCTACTTTCTAGGGCTACGCACACACCAAGATGGTGGCGCGGGTTAGGTGGTGACATTTCAAAACAATGGTCGATGCAGTGTTAATGCTACAAGGATAACCGTAATGACGAAGAACTTTAGATACTTGAATAGCACGTCCCGAGATTGGAAAAACGTTTCATTACAGGATCAATTCGAAGTGGATATAAGACTGTGAAGTCCGTAATAGAAGAGAACTTTAAGAATGTAATTTTGACAGATCAAAATTAGTTCCCAGCATCGATTAGTGATGGGATTGGAAATTTAAAGATAGTGGAACCATTCGTTCGGCTCAAAGAGTGTCCTCGGAATATGACCTAAAGGACCCAGAAAGCTGGAAAAAGGCTTCAAAATCGTCCAGCTGATTCTGACAGCCCACCAGAGTGGAACACAACAGTAAACACCTGCAGCCAACCTCCTTGGCTCATGCCAAGGGGATCTACACTAGTGTGCGTGCTTCCAAACATGATTCCAAGCTTGTGTTGGTGTCTTGGACAGTGTTTAAGGCGATAGCGGGTGGCGGGCGGTGGCGGTGCAGGTTCAGGTGAAGGAGAGGACAAGTATAGTAAACAAAAATCAAAATGGCTGCTGTTTGGAGAGGTGCTCATAGAGTGTAAACGTAGCCAGTGAGTGTGAGAGCGCAGTGTGTGTATTATTTTCGCCTTGGACGTTCGAGGAAGCCCCTCTTGATTTGGTTGACTGTGCCGTTCCAAAGCGATTAATCATAGCAAAACATTGCTCCGGGTGTCCAGTTGATAAATAAGTGCGGTTTGGTGAAGAATTGAGGCAACATGAGTTCCAATTGGTGAAGTGACGGGGTCCAATTTCTTGGAAAGTTAAATTAGTCGAGAGTAATTCAAGTGAAGAGAGAGGAAAATTTAAAGGCAAGACCACTATCTCCAAAATCTAGCTGTAAGATTCGAGAAGAAACCAAAACCATTCGTAGCATGTCTTCAGCGAGTTGAAAAAAAAAACTGTTTATTTGTGTATTCGCCTTCCAGAAAAAGATAATCATAAACAAGACATTTAATAGGCTCGATGGCCCTTTGATATTATGTCCAAATGATTTCGATCCAGCGAAGAATGCCAAGAAGACGTGAAGAACCTCTGAGGTTGGGGAGAAGACGGAATGTCGGGGGTTCAAAATGGAGTTCCCTTGCATCCTCCAATCTTCGCACATATATGCCTCGGACACACATACAAAAGTGAAGAGGAAAAAAACACTCCTACACACGTACACGTACGACGTCAACAGAGGAAAAGCAAAGCGAAAGAATCATAAAACTCTGTTGTACACCGGATTTATGTAGCCTAACTAGCTTGGCTGACTGGCAGGCTAGCAGAGTATACCAGCAGCCTGCCTGCCAGCACTGTTGAAGAAGCGGCAGCTTCCTGTCTCCTCTGACCTTACAGCCAGGCCGTCATCGGCAGGCCGGGTTCGGTGGGGTGTTGTGGGACACTTCAAAAATGTTATTCTTCTCTTAAAGATGCTAAATTTTAATCAAAAAATATGTCATTCTGTGTCAGCGTGCATGATTTCCGCGTGATAAACAAACAACTGTCACTTGCAATGCTCCCAGTTATCTTGAGGTTGCTCAACATCGACCTACTTTGAGTTGATGTCAACAAATTTGCAAGATTAAATTTAAAAACTCTAAAAAAGCTCAAACCGTTGACCCCACAATCCCCCACAAACCATCTAAAACTCTCAACAAGCAATTTCCACCGTTCTCGTTCTGATGGTTGTTTCTTTTCTTCTTTTTTGCTCTTGCCTCTTTTTTTATTGCTTTCCTTTCACTGCTGCGATTCCCTGCTGATTTTCCGTTCTCTCATCTCAGAGCCGAGCTCAAAAGATTTGCTTCTAATATCCTCCTCACCAGCAGTGATGGTACTTGCTATAGTGTGAAACATGAGCAATCAATGTCTGTCTCCATGTGTTTGTGAGTGTTTGCGTATGCATGATGAATCACACTCTGATTTACCTCATGAAATTATGTATGAGAATGTGATTCCGGTGATTGAGGAATACCTGTGTTGAAATATGTTTAGAGTAAAATTAAACCACTGACGAACTGACGTGCCACCAGGAACAAATTGGTCGATCATTTTTGACCGCACACTGCTTCTTTTTCTTTCTACTGTTCTCTTCTTCGGCGATTGTCAGAATTCGAGTTTGATGTTTTGTCACATCAGCTGTTTTCTTGCTGTGAAGAATTCTGGAACAACATGTGTAAATGGCGGATAAGAATTGGAATGGAAATGTTACGAAAAGTCTAAAAGATAGCCTAATTTGGAAGTTTAACGAAATTTCTTGCCTCATTTCACCTTAAATAATGCAAGATTAGCAAAATATTCATCGTTTTGTTCAGAATTTGCAAAAGTTTTCGGGCTTCAATATGTTTTCCCCCATTTTCATTTGTTGTTCCTGAAAGTTTCTCAGCAAGTGCAGCTGCGCATCTGTCAAATCGTCTGTTTGACAATCGCTGATCGCTGAGGGTGAGTGAGAAGGAAGATAGGAAAGTGCGGTCAAGTTTGGATTCTGGGTGGCACGTCAGTTCGTCAGTGATTAAACTACAGACTACGGTGTAAATTTAGGCATGACTGACATAACTGACATTTCAAACACAAAGCTTAATTGAACGAAAAAAAGCGTGTGGAAATGACACTTTAATAAAGGTTGCGCCATCTTTGTTTAAATTTGATTGATAGAAGCTGACATTTCACTGCAGGAAATTTCGTTGGCAAACTTGTCAAAGCCCAGTTTTGACAGTTTCCGTGTTTGTCGGAATCTGTCAAAACTGATTGCAAACAATGCAAATATGGCACCAGTAAATGTAATTTATACACGCTTATTTTCGTTAAATCATGTATTGAGATCGAAACGTCAAAATTGATTATAAAAAAATAATGAAAACGCTTTTTAAAATCGTAATAAAAACAATTATTTATTCTTGTCGCATGGACACAGCGACACGAACAAATCCACGTTACAAATACCTCCACAAAATTCCTCCGAAAGACTGCTCCAGGGCGGGTGCATAACCTCACGTGTCAACAACAGCGCTGCTTGCACTTGCCTCATCACAAACACACCCAGGCGTACCAACAGCACAAAAAGAAGAAGAAAAAAGAAAGAAACATTAAAAAGCAGGGCTTCTTGTTTCTTCTTTTGAACCGACCCCGTTCCGGAAATCCCTCAGGACCAGTAATTTGTACGCGCCCTTTGATTGTGTCGGGGGACCTTTCTTGCTTATGAATGAATTTGTTTTTATTCTCTTTCTTATCTTCTCTTTGAATTTTTCCTTCTAGGTGTGGATTACTTCGCCCGTGAATACCAACCATGAGCTACCAAATGCCGCAAAATCGAACAAGTAAGTGACAATGTTTCTTTTGTTGACACCTTTAAAGCTTTTGGTTGTCACCCTGTTCGCACACACGCTGTGTTTATATTCTGAGAAATGGTAAAACTTTAAATCTAGGTAGGCTGTCATCACATGGCACGAAAGATGAATGACCTTCTGTAAGGTAAAAAAACGATTTGACACCTGAAATGAGTGACAGGTAGATTAGGGAAAACATTTTCGAACATTAGACCCTTAATTTTTTGGTACACGCAGAAACATATTTTGTAGAATCAGCCTGTACGAGGTTTGATTCAACAAAATTATTGTAGAATATAATCAACGCCGAATTTGCGTTGAAACAAACCTTGATTTTCTCAATTCCACATAAATCTTTTGTTGTTTTGAAAAAGTTGCTTTGACGTTTAGCGATGATTCAACAAAAATCTTGATGCTCAAATCAACAAAACGTTTTGTTGATTCAAATATGCCTTATTTTTCTGCGTGTAGCTAAATGATTCTTTTTTTATTTTTTAATTTCTTCCATTTTTTTACTTCCTCACTGAAAAAGTTAAAAAATATAACTACTCAGAAATTATTAAATAATAAGGTATTTGTCAAACTTGAGTGAATTTAATCCGGAATTCAACGAAAATTGAAGCTCAATTTATTAATTTCTGAGTAGGATTAGTTTTGACGAAAACTGAGTAATTTAGAATGAAGGTGTTGGTTGAATAAGGCTTTCTAGAGGAATGAATTTACCTCAAAAACGAATATGTTTATGGCATCGTGTTGTGTGGAAAACAAACAGTTGTGTGTGTGTGTGTGTGTGTGTGTGCAACCAACCAAACGGGACCACGCGGTCGCATCTTACAAATTGAGTTGTTTCCATGTGTTTTAGATTTCCATTCTATACATGCAAATAACTCGCATAGGCATTTGGAGGGTGTTAGCTCTGCCGAGCTTCGGTGACCCATTTCTACGTAGGCTAGCCGTACGCGAGGTACCTCAGCTTGAACCGACAAGCCCCGCTCTAAAGAACGTTTGCATCAATTGGATACAAACGTTATTTAGAACTTCCGATGTCTTATCTGTGGATAAGAAATCAGCGCGTATTTAGTAAGCAGATTTTTATTTTTATGTTTGTTTTGGATGGATGTCTTAATTGGTGTGAGCGAATGTTAGAATATTAGTGAGAGGGTTTTCTGTTTTATATAAAAAGAACGGGCTCACCGAATAATAATATCTTCAAGACAAGCTTCATTTGAATTTCGGGAGTTGTCCGATTTGTTAAACTTGCGATCCGCTAAACCTCCATCGCCAATCTTGAAACAGCCGACGTTGACGACGGACCCACCCGTTGCCCGTGGAAGTGTACCAAATGCAGATTTCCATCTGCTAACAAGTTTCTGCTGCTGGAGAATTCTGACCGTGATGATTCCTCCGTTGGAATCTTAGAACCAGCTTTGATTTCTGCAACAGGCTCGAGCTTACACCATACTCCTTTTTTGAAAATCCAGAAGGTTGTGCTCCTAATTTTCCGCTGCAAATCACTGCTGAACCGCTTTTCCTTGACCACCACCTTTTCCACCGGATATCACCGTAATTTTTGGATGAAAATTCAAAAAAAAAATTGAATAGGAGAAAAACCATGGAGTGAAATTTGCAAACGTCAACGCGCGCGCACGGCTTGCTTCGATCTTTTTCTGTGTGGAAAACAAACAGTTGTGACACTAAAATAAAAAAAAAACACTCAGTTTTATTTTAAACCTATATTGACCCCACTTTGAGTGTGTTTGCAAAAAAAATGCGGTAACACCCATAAAATGATTGAAACTCTTTAAAGTACATACACGCAAGTTCAAAATCACTCAGTTTGCTTCAAATCGAACCTTCTCCAAAATATGTAAATTGGGCATTTGTCAGATTTGAGTGCATTTTACTCGAACTCGAATTCTACGAAAAATGAGTCACATTCACCCAGAGCTGAGTGAAATTTACTGAAATCTGACATATGCTCAATTTAATCATTTCGGAGTACGTTTAGTTTTGACGTAAACTGGGTGATTTTGAACATTCGTGAAGATGGGCACAAAAATTCAAAATCGAAAACTGATATCTGGAGTTTTAATTTAAAAATGTCCTATACACAAAATTTCCATTTTTCGCTTTTTGGGGGTTTTTGAATACCTAAGACTCAAGGCGTTCTAAAAAACAGTCAAAAGGCAAACTAGAATATTGGGTTTATTGGACCTTTGCAAAAAACGCTAGATGTTTTTTCAGCAGTAAAACAAACATTAGGAAATGCATTTGAAAAACAACTGAATATATTTCTGAAATGTGTTGGAAAACAACTTCGAAAAGTTTTTAAATATTGAGAATCTGGCAACCTTATATAACGTTAAGAGGGTGTTTGAGCAATTAAGTGAAATCTACATGAAACGTGGAACGACAGCCGGCAGAAATACTTGCAGACCTATCTTATCGTATCAATGGGACAACAAATTTGTAGATCTGGCAACCCTGTCAAGCGTTTTGAGTTCTTAATTAAATAAGGGACTTTATGTACAACGGTATAACAAAAACTATTTCTGATCACTTTTTTTATTTTAATGAACAAAAAAATTTAAGTAAAGACAACATTTTACGACAGATTTACCAGGGAAGGGAAATAAGAACCTGCACTTGAAGTAAGGTAACTTTGATAAGCACCGCACTTTAAAAAAATCAAGTGCGGTGCTTGGTGCTACAATGAAAAACTGGTGTTTAAATTCTGTCGTGTTTCAAAGTATTGTAAAGAGTTTTAAAGAACGATCCGAACAAGTGAAATTATGGGGAAAAGGCCTCACTTGAAAGCTGGTTTTGTTTTCACCATTTTAATTATTTTTTTACCTTCAAAATGTAGTTTCTTAATTTGCGTAGTTTAGATACTTTACCTGGAGAAATCTCCATTACAATTGAAATATTTCTTCATATTTCCACGGAACAAAATAGTGCACAAAAAACACATTAGAAACGTTTGGAGCAGCAGGGGAAGGCATTTTTTTATTTGTCTGAGAATAGACAAAATTTTTATTCACCTTTGCCAACACTTTAAAAAAAGCACAGATTCTTCATCGCACATCACTTTTCGAGAGGAAACCGATTTCGCTATTGTGTAAATTGTTTTTGAATAAATATTCTTTAAAAATCAGTGGAAAAATAAGCACCTTCAACCTGAGGTGCTTATAATAAGCACCGAAAAAAACTGGGGGCAGGTGACAACTAAAGCACAGCACCCTTGACTTTTTACAAAACTGGGTGGCTAAGTTCGTTCCCTGAGATTTACTATAGCTCCTGTCAAGTAAAAAAAACATCTTTCAAGAATGTGGCCCTCCTTTTTTCATTTGCAAGAAATAAATTAACTTTGCGTTCGTACAAAGGGCAATTTTACTCAAAAAAAAAACATTATCGTTGTGAACAATAATGTCACCAATTTAAGATTAAGAAGGATGTTAAAAAAAGATCAGATGTTCCAAATGTAGTTTAAATAGATCTGGATTTGATCTCTATTTTGGCAGCTTTCTATACAAAAATGATATCAAAATGTAAACGTAAATATCATTTACGAAAAAAAATCACTTCTTTCAAAAACTATTAATTTTTAAAGCTTTTGTAAAAATATTTGCGAAAATATTTGCAACAGCCTTGCAGTTTTTATCTGTAAAATACCAAAATGTAAAAAAATTGCTAAAATTTTCACAAAATTATTAAATTTTAAGTAAATATAGTATTTTTCTCGTTTAAATTATCACTTCATAAGAGTTTTTAGTGTAAAATATTACAATTTTCACAAAAAATGTATTCTTTAAACAAAAACAAACAAACTATCATATATGGGTATCAAGAGACGCGAAATTTTTAATAGATTTTCAACAATTCGCCCATACTTGAGAATTTTACATTCAAAACTATAATTGAGACCATTTCAAATTTTATTTCGAAGTTTTTGTCCACCCAAAAAATAAGGTGGCAAAACAATATTGCTGAAAGTTTTCGTAAACTTGTAAATTAGCTAATTAAAATGCGTTGAATAACAATTATTTTTGTATGTTTGGAAAAAGACAAAAAAATAAAGATTTTTTTCAAGTGCATTGATATTTTTAAAATTTTTGGCAGTTTAACTGAAATAGTGTGTAAATCATTTTGTGATACTTTTCGTTTAAAAATGTAGCACGTTGAGCTTGAAACTTAAAATTTAGTTATTTTAGTATATTTTATTATTTTTTTTATTTATTATTTAAAATCTGGGGTGACCAAAGCAAGGCCCGCGGGCCAAACGTAGCCCGCGAGGTCATTTTTGGTGGCCCGCGGACCCATTTTGAATGATCATGTAAAATAGCCCTTTGACGCATCTTTAAGTGATTTTATAATTCCTAGAAATTAAGGTTAAGTGTTTGCCTATTGTAACACGTTGAAATATTATTAAAAATATTTTTAATTTTTTTTTAATTTTTTTTATCGAAATTTTATAAAAATATATATTTTTTTAAAATCCTTAAGTTACTATTTATGATTAAGATTGCACAAAATTAAAAAAAAATATATTTACGCACTTTTACAAAATTTGTGTCACCCCTTTTAAAAAATATTAAAAAAAAATCAATTTAAATACAACTTTAATACTTTCATTACATTTGTGATATCACGATTTTTGTGACACGAAATTTGACATGAAAAGCCGATGAAAAATATTCATGTTGGTAGTTTTTTTTTTTGATTTTCTGATTTTAATAAAATTTAACCAATAAGGCTTTCTAGGCCCAGTGAAAAAAATATAATTTAACTCAAAAATGACGAACTCCTTGTCACAGTGTCCTGATGCAAACAATGATCGAGCTGTAGCTGTCACAGCCCTGCGAAGTATGTTGGCTGACATATCGGGCGGTCAGTCAAAAAACCCAGCTAGATGTCGCCTGACAAACAACTTTTGCTAGAAAGAGATAGGAAACCTGATGCAAACAAACGTCCAGCTGTAATGTAAATATACTTTGAATGTGTTGGTAAATTTCTGACTAGAAAGCCTTATTGATTTGAGGGTTTTTTTTTGTACAAAACATTTATTTATTTTTGTTTTCTTATATTTTGTGTTTTTTTTAGTTTTATAGAATGAAATTAAAAAAAATATTTTTTTTTTTCTCATATGATATGGCATGCAAACTCTTATGAGCTTCAAATTTGGCCCGCAATTCAAAAACTTTGAACACCCCTGTTTTAAATGATATAAGGTTTTCTTGGCCCATTAAAAACATATAATTTACCTCAAAAGTGACGAACTCCTCGTCACAGTGTCCTGATGCAAACAATAGAGATCTCCACGGTTTCTCTCACGCACACCATCATTCTGTGTTAGTATTTGTATTTGAAGTATCGAGAAATTAAATGTGAGAGTGTGTGCGTGCAACATGGAGTTAAACTTTTCAAAGTGCCATGGTAATCTTCACAGCAACTTCACAGAAAGTTTAACTCCATGTTGCACACACTCTCACATTTAATTTCTCGATTGTTTTGGTTTTGAACGATTGTGATTGGCTGAATTTCAAGCAGCTGATTTTGTTTACACTTTTTTTACGCAGACATAGACAAATCGGAAAGAATGATTCGTCTGTAAAAACCAGCTGTTTACCACGTGCTCGTGGTATAACAAAGGACACAGCTGATTTTGACAGACGAATTATTCTACTCGATTTGCCTATGTCTGCGTGTAAATTTTGTTACAAACTAACACACTCTTGCGCGTGGATATCTCTTCTCTATGATCGAGCTCCAACCCAGTCAAATCAATCCTAATTCTGAAACGGAATCTAATTAGAATCGCACACAAATTCCGTTTCAAACGCAACAACCGGTTCGAACACGGAACCGGTTGTTGCGTTTGAAACAGAAATTTGTATACGATTCTAATTAGATTCCGTTTCAGAGTTCGGATTGAGTTAGGGGGAGAGGGGGTAATATGCACCCCCGGGGCAAAATGCACCCCCTGCTTTTCTCGGTATTTGGAAGAATTTTCCGGGGGAAAAATCATAGAAATTGGAAGCTTAACACTGCTAAACCATGCTGGAAAAATGTGAGCATCGTGGTATAAAAACAGCTTAAGTTATTTGCAAAACTGTAAAATGTTGTGTTTTCATTTAATTTTCATTGAACTTTTATTATGATTTTTGACAATTTAAAAAGCATTTATTGTTATTTTAAGTGTTGAGGTATATATTTTTTGCCATAATCTTCATTATTCTGAAGATAGAGGAGTCCAAAACCATCAAAAAATGCACTTTTAATTAAATTTTCTGCAAAAAGCGTGGTCGGGGCAAAATGCACTGCTGTGAAGCTCCTTTGTAAAAACAGCGGTGTCACCTAGTGGTGAATAGTGAAAACTGCTTTTACCCGATGCATTTTGCCCCATTGTTGCGGTGCATTTTGCCCCGTTGTTGTAGTGCATTTTGCCCCAATATTGCGGTGCATATTGCCCCGCATGGTTGTTTGAAAGTAATCAAAAATATTTTTAGAAATCTGTTATTTTTAAACAATTTTGAGGTTTTTAATGACTTTTTTCACTTGGATAACGTTGAATAATAGTTATTTATGAACATCTAACGAAATTCTTCTACAGAAATGCTGTTATGGTTGAGAAATGACAGTTTTCCCTTAGGGGGTGCATATTACCCCCTGTCCCCCTAACTGGGAAGCTGTCAGAGTCCCTGCGAATTTGTCAGTCTAAAAAACAGCTAGAAGTCACTTGACAAAAAAACTTTTGCTAAAAAGAGATAGCAAATCTGATGCAAACAAACGACCAGCTGTAAACATACTTAGTCTTATTTCAAAACGATAAAACAAATCAACATAATGGAATAAAAGAATAAAATTATTTAAAAAATATAACTAATAAAGTCTCCAAGTAAAATCGAATAAACCATTTAAAGCTTCTTTCCACCTTTTTATCTCTTTCAACATTTAAAGTCTTCTTGTTGAATATTTATTTTGTCTCTCCCAGACTGGAAATTTAATCAAACACACGTTAATGAACCAAATTGGAGAGATTACCCCCAGTCTCACTTTCCTGACATACTTCATTTTCTTTCCCCTCCAACTTGGGGAAAATTTCCCCTCCCTAAAAGAAGAGAAAGCTTCTGCGCACAACACGTCCTCCCTCCCACGAGAAAAAAGTCCTAGCACCGCCCTAACAACTCTCTCTCCCTCTCTAGGGTGGAGTCCAAAGTTTTCCCCTCTCAAAGAACATTTTCCCCGGGCATAAAATGGCGTTCCTGTGCGATTTTCGCGCGCATGCTCCCAACCTTCGCCCGACCAAAGGATCAAAAGGATCTCCCGGGCCTCGGTAACGTAAGTGGGTCCACTTTTACTTCGTTGGCAGGTTCTTGTGGACGCGGACCTTTTTTCCACACTCGAAGAGAGTGTGTGGTGCAGTTTTCTATCCGGTGTGTGTGTGGTTTTTCCTCCCTCCAGCGAATAAAAAAAGAGGACATTTTTTGTTCGCACTTTTGAAATTTCCTTCTGGCGCCCCAAAAGAAAAAAAAAAGGAAGGACATTTTTTTTTTCGCGCGCGGGTGTGTGGAAAAAAGTGCATACAAAGAATAACTCTCGGTTGGGTTGAGGCAGGAAAGAGCAGCATTGTTGTGTGACCAGACGGAGGTTGATTGAAAGGGGTGGTGTGGTGAAGCGAGAAAAGTGGATTCTTCTTTGAGTTTGGATTAAAAAAAAAACACCCTCCAATTAAGCCATCGAGGTTGGAAAGGAAGAAAAATCTGGAAGAAAAGTAGTGGAAAGCGTGAAAAAAAGCAGTGTCCCCAACAGGATCGAATATCGAAGGTTCCAGGAAAAGATCGCAAATTAAATTTTGTGTAGTAAAAGCTTTGACTAGGATAGCCGGTTCTTCTCGACGGTGCTGCAAGTGACCGCGAGAGGAAGGTAATAATCGGTTTGTGGTTTATGGTCTTTGGGGTTTTGTTTGAGGTCACCCACTAAAATCTCTCGCATTTTCTAATGGGTTCTTTAAAATTAAAAAAGATGTTTTTTTTTTAATTTTTTTAACATTTTTGCTAATGTTATCGAAATTTTTGAAAAGTCCATAATTTTTAGTTTATGATCACTTAATTGAGTTTACACACCTGTTAATAAGTGCAAAAGATCAAAAATTAAGATCATTACAAAATCAGTGTCTTGCGAACCTTCGTGGTGAACGGACACTAGAGCTGCGGTATTTTTTACTACCTAAGCTCAGAGTTATTTCAAAACAAAATTCACAGTCTTTTTAAAGACTACCTGAGTTATTTTCCAAAATTCTAAACAGTCTTTTCAAGACTAACCCCACCTGAAATTTTGTTGTATTTTACAAACGAAGCCATCTTTTTAAGAGAACTTTGCTTGCAAAATGCGTCAAAACAAAGGTAAACGCAAATCTTCTGAAGATTTGGTCGTTACGTCGGTGAAGCGTTTGAACGCTAAACCGGCTAACGGAAACAGAAAAAGAAAACAGCCTCTTCTGAGGTCTGATTCTGATTCTGAATGTGAGGTCAATCCTCCAATTCCATTGACAAACAGTTTCGGTGTTTTATCCAAAACTGATGACAAGGAACCTTCTCCTCGTACTGAGCCTTCTGCCTTCGAGAAACGAGTAAAGGCTCCGCCAATTGTTGTGACTTCCGTCTCCGATTTGGCCAGCTTTCGAACGCAACTGAAGAATTGCAAGGAAACTTGCAATTTGAAGGTTTCGTTCCAGCTTGGTCGAAGAGGAGAATGTCGCTTGTTGACGGAATCTTTACAAGATCACCAAACTTTTGTTGGTTATTTGAAAAACCACAAACACAATTTCTACACGTATGAGACCAAGAATGCTCGGCCATTCAAGGCGGTCTTGAAAGGTCTCTCCAACGACTTGTCGGTGGATGAGATCAAAAACGAACTTAAGGTGTTGCTTGGCTTTGCCCCATCCCAAGTAATACCGATGAAGAAAAAATCAAACGGGAATATTTCTCGCTTTGGTTTGACTTCACAATTTTATCTGATTCATTTCAACAGAAATGAAATCAACAATTTGAAACTTTTGGACAAAGTTCAGTTTTTGTTCCATGTACGGGTAAAGTGGGAGCATTTTAAGAAACATGGCGGTAATGGCCAGAATCTGACCCAGTGCCGGCGTTGCCAGGCATTCGGTCACGGTACTGATCATTGCGCCATGGTTCCAAAATGCATGGTTTGCGGGGATTCTTCTCACGACAAGGACAATTGTCCCGTGAAAGAAGTCACCCAATTTAAATGTGCAAATTGTGGTGGAAATCACAAATCAAATTTTTGGGATTGCCCCATCAGAAAAAAGGTTTTGGATTCTCGTGCTAAGCATCAGCCGAAATCCAAACCGAAATTTTCTCAAAGTCAGGTTGTACCTGCATCTTTAAATCAAACGTTCGTGCTGTCTCACTCGAACAATTCTAGAAATACCCCTACCGTGGAAAAGTTAGGTAACAACAATGGCATTTCTTATGCTAACGTCGTTTCGGGTTCATCCACGAATTTTAAATCCTCTACCAATCTTTCTGAAATTGGGCAGGTACCTCAAATCTCATTTGAAAATTTTTCTGCTGGCAACGCTTTGGGATCTTCTGATCTCGGCGATGTTACGTTTGAAAAAATGACTTTTTTGCAAAACTCACTGTTTGGTTTGATTCAAACAATGAGTAATGCTACATCCATGATGGAAGCAATCCAGATTGGATTAAAATTTGCGAATGATGTTGTTCTTACCCTGAAGTTTAATCATGGATCTAAGTAATTCCATCAATATTATGAATTTTAATGCTCGCTCTTTAAAAGCGAAAGAAAATGAATTTTTCAACTTTTTACGAGTTCATAACGTGCATGTTGCTGTTATAACCGAAACATTTTTAAAAACTGGCACTTATTTGAAAAGTGATCCAGATTATAAAGTTATAACCAATAACCGAATGAATCGAAATGGCGGTGGAGTTGCAATAGTTAGGGTAGGGTAGTCATCAATGAGACACTTTTGGTTTTCAACTTTCAACGATTTTTGTATTTTTTTCATCAGCATGTTTTAATGCGCTTTTTGTTGCATTTTCTTTCTTTTAATGTGTTCTAACATTGATCAAAATATGAGATCGATCCGACCTCTACAGCCAGAGCTATCCCACTGTCTCATTGTAGACGCACTTGGCAGGAACAATGAGACAGGTGGGGAACAATGAGACACTCTACGAAAATCAATACTTTTCTAGTAAAACATCATGTTTTTGTATTGTTCCATTGCAGGTGACTTACCTTGAACATTTTAAAGCAGTTTTGCCAACTTGAAACTTTAATTAACAAAAGTTATACTAAAAAGTAAATAAATTTAGTAAAATCCATTTATTTATACCAAATAACTTTATATTTTTGGCTAAATGAAGTCAAAACTCAATAAATATGCCAAAAATCACTTCCAATTCATATTTTGAAAGATTTCCCTAGATTTTGAAAAGTTTAATGAAGAAAAATCAAAGTGTCTCATTGTTACCCATGGGCTGAAAAGAGTGGGGAACAATGAGACAGCCCTGGATTCTGGGTATATTCTTAATTTTGGTCAAATCTAATGAAAGGCCATTGTAGCCCAACTCATGCCCTATGAAATGACGAAAGAAATTTGGAGAAATATTAGTTTTTGTGTTATTGGCAGCCTATGAGCGAAAATGTAATTTTCAGTCATAATTTACTTTTGCACCCCAAAATCAAACATTTATGAATAACTTTGCAAGGGAGCGTCCACAACCAAAGCCACTATTATGGCAGAAGTGTATCCAGTAGACACACCTTTCCTCAAATTATGAGCCTGATTGGTTGAAACTACGACTTGTTAGAGCCATTTTATCATTGTTCCCCGTGTCTCATTGATGACTACTCTACCCTATCCACCGTAGTATGACTTATAGCACTTTACGTGACTTTAAGTTGAAAGTTATTGAAAGTTTGGGCATTGAACTTGAAACTTCTTTTGGGAAAATTATGATTGCAGCTGCATATTTGCCATTCCAATGCACTGGGGAAAATAAAAATTATTTCAAAGGGGATTTGAATAAACTTACTCGGCATAGATCTCGATTTTTGATCATCGGTGATTTTAATGCCAAACACCAATCTTGGAATAATTCAAAAGTAAATTCCAATGGTAAAATTCTGTTCAGAGATTGCACTTCTGGTCTTTATTCGGTTTTATACCCGAATGGGCCAACTTGCTTTTCTTCTGTTAGAAATCCATCAACAATTGATTTGGTTTTGACAAATCAAAGTCAGTATTGTGGTCCTTTAGTGACTCATGCTGATTTTGATTCTGATCACCTTCCAGTAACTTTTTCACTTTCTCATGAAGCAGTTACCAGACCCAATAGTTCTGTGTTTAATTACCACAAAGCTAATTGGGACAGGTATCAGCATCATATTGAGAATAATTTAAATCATGATTTTGTTTTAGAAACCAAAGCTGATATTGATTCAGCCTTGGAATCTTTAACTAATGCAATTTTGGATGCTAGGAATATTGCTATTCCTAAAGTCCAAGTCAAATTTGATTCTCCCATTATTGATGACGATCTTCAGCTTCTGATTCGTCTGAAAAATGTTCGCCGAAGACAGTATCAACGTTCTCGTGATCCTGCACTGAAGCGAATTCAAAAAGATTTGCAAAAGGTTATTGACCACAGATTCACTCTCCTGCGAAATGAAAAGTTCGCAAGAGATGTCGAACAAATTAAACCTTATTCCAAACCTTTTTGGAAACTTTCAAAGGTTCTTAAGAAACCTCAAAAACCCATCCCTTCTTTAAAAGATGGTGATAATATTCTATTAACTAATGGGGAAAAAGCTCAAAAACTTGCTCAGCAGTTTGAGAGTGCTCATAATTTCAACTTGAATGTTTTGAGTCCTATTGAAAATCAAATTTCAATAGAATTTCAGAATATTGTTGAACAAGAATTTTCATCAGATGAAGTTTTTAATACGGATCTGAATGAAATAAAATCTATTATCAAAAAATTTAAAAATATGAAAGCCCCTGGTGAGGATGGCATTTTTTACATTTTAATTAAAAAATTACCAGAATCAACTTTAAGTTGCTTGGTCAAAATTTTCAACAAATGTTTTGATTTGGCATATTTTCCCAGTAGTTGGAAAAATGCCAAAGTAATTCCGATTTTGAAACCGGATAAAAATCCTGCTGAAGCCTCAAGCTATCGGCCCATTAGTTTGCTTTCATCTATTAGTAAATTATTCGAAAGAATAATTCTTAATAGAATGATGACGCACATTAATGAAAATTCAATTTTCGCTGATGAGCAGTTTGGATTCCGCCTTGGGCATTCAACTACTCATCAGTTGTTGAGAGTTTCAAATTTAATTCGAAGCAACAAATCTGAGGGCTATTCTACTGGCGCTGCTCTTCTAGACATAGAAAAAGCATTTGACAGTGTTTGGCATAAAGGTTTGATTGCGAAATTGAAAAGGTTTAATTTTCCGATTTATATCGTGAAAATTATTCAAAATTATTTGACGGATCGTACTCTGCAGGTATGTTATCAGAATAGCAAATCTGATCAACTACCTGTACGTGCTGGCGTCCCTCAAGGAAGCATTTTGGGTCCAATTTTATACAATATTTTTACTTCTGACTTGCCTGATTTGCCCCCAGGATGTCAGAAATCACTTTTTGCTGATGACACAAGCATCTCCGCCAAAGGCAGAAGCCTTCGTGTCATCACAAGAAGATTACAAAAAAGCTTGGATATTTTCAATTCTTATTTGAAAGAATGGAAAATTACTCCAAATGCTGCAAAAACTCAACTTATTATTTTCCCTCACAAACCAAGGGCTGATTTTCTTAAACCAAAAAGTCATCACATTATAAAGATGAATGAGGTAAATTTAAAGTGGGAGGATCAAGTGAAATATCTTGGACTTAGTTTTGACAAAAACCTTACTTACAAGGATCACATTGAAAGTATCCAGGTTAAATGTAACAAATATATTAAATGTTTGTATCCACTTATAAACAGGAATTCTAGACTTTGTCTCAAGAATAAACTGTTAATTTATAAACAAATTTTCAGACCTGCCATGCTTTATGCTGTGCCGATCTGGACAAGCTGTTGCTTAACCAGGAAGAAAAAACTTCAGAGGATTCAGAACAAAATTCTGAAAATGATTCTGAAACTTCCTCCCTGGTTCAGCACCAGTGAACTTCATCAATTAGCCGAAGTTGACACTTTGGATGTTATGTCCAATAAGATAATTGATGCATTTCGACAAAAATCATTGCAGTCTTCAGCTGCATTGATCCGCTCTTTATATAGTTTATAAGTTAGTTTTAAGGTATCCCTTTTCCCTTTTGTACATGTAGGACCTCCTACATTTGAAATCACTGAATAGCGAAAGCTACAATATTTCATGAATAAATGAAAGTTGCTAGTATTTAAAATTGAGGTGAAAAGTCATCGTTTGTGATTGGACACTCAATAATATTTTAACTGAATGAATGTACATGGAAAAGAAATTTGAATAAATATAAATTAAAAAAAAAAAAAAAAGATCATTACAAATATTTTTAAAGTTTTTTTTTCTTCCTGAAACGGATTTTCAGAGCACCAAAAACTTCAAAAATATGAAGATAAGGAACAACGATGGAATAATATTCATCAAAAGAGTTATTTTGACACTCACTAAGAGATAAATTTGACAGATTCTCTCTGAAAGAAACAGGCTCAATTATTGGTTTCACTACTACTTTCGTAGATAAACTAAGCATTGTTTGTAAACAAAACTACATATTAATCAAAGTGTAAGTGATATCCATGAAAAAATCACTCACTAATTGAAGTTCTTTTGAAGATATTTCCATCACTTTTTTATTTGAATCCCATAAAAATTATTGACAAGACAACATTTTTTCAATGGATCAACTATGGTCCCCTTGGAACGAGCTGTCAAGTAGGACCTTTTCTGTCAAGAAAAGTTAATTTTTAAAAATAACATTAAAAATCAATAATATCACAAATTTAGAATTCATTTTAAGACCCAATTGAATAACAACCTTTTTATTTTTATCAAAATTAGGGTTTCTGACCAAAAATATGATTCCGAAAATGCTCCGAAATGATCTGGTTTTGTGTTTTAAACTGGCATCCAAAATGGCGGCTTTTGGATACTGTAAAATTTTATTTTTTAATGAATCAGGCAAACAATTGATTTGGGGGGTCGCCGAACTCCAATTTAGCTTGAAAAATAACTTTTGACCTATAAGTTATGACGGACGTTTTATTTTTTTCCAAGCCATTTTTGTTTAAATACAGTCCAGACTCGATTATCCGAATGCCTCGGAAAAAAATACTTCGGATAATCAAATCACAAAAAAAATGTTGTTGTCATATTTTTGATTGTCGAGCTTAATAATATGACCCCTAAACCACGCTAAAGTATTTTTTTTTAATCCAAAATGGCGACCAAAATGGCGGTGATGAAATATTGAAAACATGAATTTAGTAATTAACCATTCAGTTTTGACTAAAATAGGATCGCAAAATTCGAATTTAATGTTTATAAAATTATTTTAATGTTATTAAAATTATGTTAGGCCGCTGCAAATATTTTTCAAAGCTTATGTCACCCTCCCTTTCAAAGTCGGCCTGAATAATCAGGGGGCAAAACAAATATTTTTTCGAAAAACTTCAAAATTTCAATGAAGTTAAAGTTTAATCAAGTGAGAGCCAATTAAAATGCATTTTCCTGCGTTTATAATCATATTTAGCATGTTTGCACTCCTTTAAAACATTTTAAATTTTCATGAAATACCAATGTACAGTCCGTCGAAAAATTTGTTCTCGCGAAAAAAAAAACTCCGTAGATACCTCGTTATTTTGTAAACTAATATTGGAAAGCAACTGGGCGCGTGTAAAATGAATTTTAAAACACTTTTTTTTAATCTAAATGTTAAAACCTAGGCTTGTGATCACAATTTTCCCACCCCCCCCCCCCCCCCTCCCCCACATCAACTTCAAAAAATATTTGCAACGGCCTTAATGTTATACAAACCTTCGGATAATCAAGTCTGGACTGTAGAGGCACACAACAATATTCAAAAAATCATTTTTAGATGTAAAATTTAATTCTAGGTTGAAAAGAACTTATGTTAAATGTTTATAAAGTTCATCGTTTTTGAGTCATTGCCATTTTTAAGTTAAATTTTGCAAATTGTCGTTTTGTAAATAAAAAACCACTTGAAATTTGATTTGTCCACTAATTTTGATATATCCAATGTAACCGTCTCATTTTTGTATATATCCTTTAAAATCGATTCGAAAAATCAGGGGGCAAAAAAATATTTTTTCAAAAAACTAAAAAAAAATAAAGGAAAAAGAAGTCTAACCAACTGAAAACTATTAGAAATGAATTTTCCTGCGTTCAAAATCATATTTATCATGTCTGGGATCGATCAAAAATATTTTCAATTTTTGTGGAATTCCAATGTCACCGCATTTACATCGTTGTTCGGAAAAGAAATGTTGACGAACAATTCCATGTTTACGAATTCAAAAAAATAGAGTTACCGGATTAGCTTACAGGATTTCTATCCGAGTAAGCGCATTTAAAATTGAATCTACATTACGATCCTACAGTATGTAAAAAAAGTATTTACACCCCTTGGGCACTATGCACATTTTGTGATGAAACATGTAAAAAAATTAAAGTTTGACAGGAACCTAATACTACGATTTGTTGAGAAACTCATGCCAAACATTTTGCTACAAAAAGCTCATGAAAAGATGATTTCTATAAAAAGTTATATAACAAATACTATTACGAAACTAAAAAAGGTGCAAAAAAAGTTTGTACACCTTTCGAAAAATTAACATAAATAATGTTATTTGTTGACAAATCACCATAAATCCAGTCTCCCAACTTCAAATAGGCATCCTTGACTGATTAAAAAAATAATTTGGATTGAATATAAAGTTTACTAACTACTTAGTATAAATGTTTATATAACTCTGGAAATTCTATATAAAACTTATTATCCAAACTTAATTTTGCAAACTTTTAATTCAACTAAATGTCAATATATTACCATAGAATTTCTAAATAAACATTTTGAAGTGGGTATAACACCGTTTTGGGGGTATTTGTATCGATAGAATAGACTTTTCGTTGGAATTTCGTACCAACCCGGAATTACGTCGTCGGAAAATCCGCCGGCATCTGAACCGGTCCACAATGCACAAGTCAACCTATGTGGCATCGGAAAGGGCATAAAATTTCCGATCTTTTGATATCCATACATCCAGGTTTTGTATAAAACCTACGTTTTTAAATACCGTTGTTATGGTTTCGTTTGAGCAACCTGCCAAAAATGTATGGAATTTCGTAATTTTTGTTCTCGTGGATCAAACTTACTTTTTGCCCAGGTATTTAACAACGTGGGTTTTATAGAAAACCTGGATGTATGGGTATCAAAAGATCGGAAATCTTATGCCCTTTCCGATGCCACATAGGTTGACTTGTGAATCGTGGACCGGTTCGGATGCCGGCGGATTTTGCGACGACGTAATTCCGGGTTGGTACTAAATTCCAACGAAAAATCTATTCTATCGATACAAAGACCCCCAAAACAGTGTTAATCCTACTTCAAAATGTTTATTTAGCATTTCTATGGTAATATATTGACATTCAGTTGAATTGAAAGTTTGCAAAATTAAGTTTAGATAAGTTTTATATAGAATTTCCAGAGTTATATAAACTTTTATACTAAGTAGTTAGTAAACTTTATATTCAATCCAAATTATTTTTTTAATCAGTCAAGGATGCCTATTTGGAGTTGGGAGACTGGATTTATGGTGATTTGTCAACAAATAACATTATTTATGTTATGTTTTCGAAAGGTGTACAAACTTTTTTTGCACCCTTTTTTATTTTCGTAATAGTATTTGTTATATAACTTTTTATAGAAATCATCTTTTCATGAGCTTTTTGTAGCAAAATGTTTGGCATAAGTTTCTCAACAAATCGTAGTACTAGGTTCCTGTCAAACTTTAAATTTTTTACATGTTTCATCACAAAATGTGCATAGTGCCCAAAGGGTGTAAATACTTTTTTTACATACTGTAAATTAGAAATTAGAGCAAACGTAAAATTGGAACATCGATGCAAACGGCCATCACCAGTCGCTTAGAGTAGATCCTTAGACCATTCACTTTCCCAAAAACCATCCAACTTCAAGGAAAACTAATTTAAAAAATATCTTGGAGAATTTCCCCTGTCCTTTTAAAAAATTGGAACAGTAAATCCTCCCGTCTTCTAAATCCCTCTTCTTCCTCTACTCCGCTATCCATTTTTGAGAAAAGTTCGCGGATGACAGAAAAAAAATAAAATTGCGTAATTTTTTTAAATCGTTGAGTTTGAGATAAATTTTGCAATTTTGATAATACTTCAGTCATAATTTCTCACAAATTGCGTTACAGTATGGCCCATAAAAAATGCGACATGTGCATTTTTTCACAGAAAAAATGGTGCCATTTTTAAATTTATTTAACAATCTGATTTATAATGTATTATGGTGTTAGTTTAGAATGTTTTGAAGATATCGTCATGATAATTTTTTGCATTTCACCAAAACTGTGTACAGGCGGTCTACAACTATGAATGTGTTTTTGGAACAATATTTACCCTATTCTTCATATTGTTTGTTTATTGTCAGGATCAACAGGCTCCATTGTGCCCCAATGATCTCCTTAATCTAGTGTACACAAATCTAAAACTAATTAATCGATACACATAAAATTGAACCTAGCTTCTAAAATGAGTGAAAAACCTATGCTTCAGGGCCCTAATTAAATAATTTATATTTCAAAAACGAAACAGTTTAAAATATCCAACAATGTACCGAAAGCATCATTAGAAGTCCTTCTTAAATACGCCCAATCAAGAAAGTTTTTTAATTTGGTTGAAATTGGTAATTTGTGTGAAAAATTACATTTTGGTTATTATTTTGTGTGATTCTGTCAAAATAAATCAATAACTTAAAACCGTTGTCGATGGCTCAAAAGCGTGCCCAGCGGCTCTATATTGTTAAAAGTCACATCAGAGCATCTGTTAGTATCAATTACCATCATTAGTAGCATTTGTTTTTTTCGTTGAAACATTGCAGGCTCCAAAAAATACCAAAAATTGATGCATTTTCAGAATCGGGATATTTTTGAAAAGTTCACTATTTTACTATAACTGGTAAATAGAAAGCGTAAAATTCGGTGGAACTAACTCTTACAACTCTCAAAAACAGTAACCTTGAAGGCTGTATACTTTTTAGTCCATAAAAATACCATAATAGGCTATCCAGATCGACCAACATGAAAAAAGTATGTTTTTCTTTATATGGCCTGGGCGTAGAGCAAATTGGAAAATTATAAATTTCAATGAGCTGTAACTTATTTTATGCTAAGGGAATGGTTTTAAAGGCATTGATTGTTTGTTTTGAACCTATTTAACATGTACACATGCTACATACATCATAAATAGTAAAAATAGTCCCGATTTACACCTATTAACAATGTCGCATTTTTTTATGGGCCATACTGTACACCTCCAGTCAGCCAGTCACGCGAGCAAAAACCCAGTCAACTGGAAGCACTGCGCCGTGCATCGTTATCCCCGTTTTCCCCCCAAATATCCTCCCCCTGGTGGGAGTGGGGGACTCCCAGAAACCCCCCGCAAGATTCGCGCCTTTCTGTAACAGTATGCCTCTGTGACGGTGTATGTGTGTGACTGGAAAAACCCGGATTTTTCTCCTGCGCGCCACCGCGTACTCTTTTTTTGTTGTTGTTCCCTCGGCTTCCGTGGATGGTGGTTTTTGCTTTTCGACGAAGGAAGAAAAAAAAAAGTCGTCGTCCTTCTCTGGAGGGGGTGTGGAAAACGCTTCTGGTACCCTCGGGGAGAGAGACATGAACCAGTGGCAGTTGTGCGAGGGAGATGTCCTGATAGAGAGCAGGACCAGGCGCCGTCGTCGTCGTCGTCGTTGATGGTGGTGGCCGTATAAATTAAATCAGCGCTGGGGAAAAATTGTTTATTGAACTTTTATCGCTCGATAAGCGCGCAGGATCTCGGCTCTCGGCTTGGTTGGTGGAAAAATTGTTGTTGTTGTTATTATTGCTGAAGTGAAGAAAATTTGATTGGAAAATTTTCGTGAAAAGTTGCGACGGGAAAACAAAAAGTGTTGTGAAGAATTACAGAAAGTTTTACTCAAAACAAAAAAGAAAAAAAAAACGCAAAAAAATGTTGAGTAAGTGAAACCAACTATCGTGAATAGAGTATCGAAATAAGTCTCTCAAACTCGAATTGGATTACCCTCTGAGCGCAAAAATAAAGGATTACGGTCGGTTGAGCGTGTTGGTGGTGTGCCATGGACAGGACCCGAACGAAATGGAGTTTTTACAGTACCTAGGTGAAAGTAAGAAAATGGGTTTGTTTTAGTTGCATCTGAGTTGAAGAAACCAAAAAAAAAAAAAACGTTGAAAAGTTGTGACATTTGGAGAGAAAAACTTTTAGCAACAGATTAATTTGTGCGGATAGAATTCATTAGCCAGAACAATTATGAAGAACTGCGAACTGTTATGCTTCAAAAGCAAATGTGAATTATAGTGAATTGTGTTTCATTGATGACAATTTTGTTTTTCCGTTTTTCCTATACAGTGTGATTGAATGGTATTTTGTAGTTTATAATAGAATAGAGTTTTCAAAAATACATTTACTGTTTATCAAAATAGTTTTTTTTTAATTTCTGTCATTGAATTCGTCAGAAACTTGAACTTTTTTTTTCTATCAGCTTCTTTTTGGTTATGGAATTGAGTCCCAAAAATATATTAATTTATCCTGTGAAACTTATGCGATACGAATCACCCTTTTGTGGTACAGGTTGTTGTGCTTCCGAAGTATCGTTATTTAAGTTTTAAACAGTTAATCCCAGTTTTAAATACTGATTTCGGATTGCAAATTTTACTCAAGTCATGACATGAAACAAAAACCATTATTTTTAAAATTAGCTTTTGTCTTTCATATGCACGGAGAAAAATCGTGAACAAGCGTTCACGAAATTGAGAACCACAAACAAAGAGATCAAATTTCATGGTACGTGAACGCTTGTTCACGATTTTGTGTACTGATTTTTCTCCGTGTAGAAAATTATTTTAAATTAAACTTTGTACATTTTACTGACTTTTAAACGTGGTTAACTAAAATTACTGGTTTAGGTACACAGCAAAAATATTGGTTAAAGCGCGAGCAAAACATGCTGTACATCGTCTTTGTGAGAAGATTCATTTAAGGGAGCGTTCTTTAATTACGTAAAGCAAAAAAAAAAATGTTTGACCCCTCTCCCCTCGTAACAAAACTTTCATAGAAATTTTTAAAATTTTGTATAGAGCGTAACACGGTCTTCAACACCCACCCCCTCCCTCTCTACTGCATTAAGTAATAAAAGAACCCTCCCTAATATTATACATTAAATCTACAGATTAAAAAAAAACCCATACTGATGGGTTACATTTTTCTGGCTGTAATATTACATGACATCTCATAAAGTGAAGCTATTTTTTTTGCTGATCCCGTTGTAGAATTTCTTACTTTTCCCGTCATTCTCGAATGACGAAATGGCCAACTTTTCATCAAAAAAATAACAGTACTAAAAAGTACTTTTCAGCATTCATTTGAAATTCAACTTTTCAGCACTTGCATCGAAAAGTAATACTTTCGATACTGTTTTGGAATTTGACACTTATCTTGACGGAGAATTACATTCAAGCCGGGAAACAATAGTTTCATTGAAAACCCCCAAATTTAAAGGGTGTTTTCCGGAATTGCAAAAAAAAAAAAATAAGAATAAAATCGTGTTCAACTCGTTGCAAAACTTGATTTTTTCAGCATTTGTCGTATTTGGGTAATTCTCCGTCAACTCACAAGAAATCGGAAAAGTTTGCTCCGACCCCTTTTCGATTTGCGTAAAACTTTGTTTCTAAGGTGTTATTTTTGTCCCTGATCACGATATCGAGCTCCATTTTTCGATATCTCGTTACGGAGGGGCAGCATGATCCCTTCCATTTTAGAACAGTTGAAAAAAGATGTGTTTTTCAATAATTTGCAGCCTGAAATGGTGATGGTTCGAAAATTTTGTGTAAAAGGGACTTCAGAATTCCGAAAAAAAACGTATATTTCATCGAAAAAAAAACAAAAATATTTTTGAAAAATCTGCCATTATCGTTATTTAACTGTTAATTTTTTTAGAACGTGTCATATAATTTTCGCATCTTCACCCAGAAGGGTAATTTTTTCGTTTAGAACTAAAATTTTCATTTTAAAATTCCGTCTTTTTTTGTAACATTGCAGAGGTATTTTTAAGAGTGTAACAATGTTCTACAAAGTTAAAGAGCAAACAATGACAAAAATGTTGATAACTCGGATTAGTTTTCAAAAAGCCGTAAGAGCCATTGGTAAACAAAGTCCTTTTTGCATCGGTATTCGACCTACTTACGAAAAACCAATATCAAAAATGCTCAAGATTGTTCATCTACACGTCCTTCAAGTGCCCCATACTTGAAATAAATGAAATGTTGTTTCATTTTCGAGAAAAACGAAAATTAGTGTCAGAGGTCACAGTGGCTCTTACGGCTTTTTAAAAACTCACCCGAGATAAAATCTTTTTTTTTTGCAATTTGTTGCATAATAGTAGTAAAACACTTCAATTTGGAAGTTATCGCAATTTTATTGAGAAAAAAAATGTCATTTTGTATCATTTTTGTAATTTTCCCGCTTCTGCGCGCGGTGCTTCTAAAAACTCAGTTTTTTAACCATTGTTTCTCTCAATCCTTTTGAACTCCTCTCATTTAAAAAAATAATGTCCAGAGTTTTTTTTTTTTGAAAAGGACCTATAAGCTATTGTCTTTCATATGTATATAGGTTCTATCAAAAAAACTCTGGATGTTCAGACATAGGCTCTTTTGGTCGAGACACCGTCAAAACGGCAGTTTAAAGATTCATACGACTTTTCCAAATAATGTTAGCCTAGATTTTTGGAGCTGCAAACAATTTTTACCTTAAAGTCCAATGAATCACCATTCAAATGCATTTCGAAATCGAAAATTGGTTACTCCGTAAGGTTTTGCTGAGTTTCACCAAAGTGAAACAGATTTTCCCAAAATAAATATTGACTTATGCAAAAATTGCATGCAGGTTAGGGTGCCCAGAAAAATTGACCCCCTGCTCCACAAGCAGAAAACGGTTTTTGGGTTATTTTAAGCATTAGTGCAAATTTTTAGCAAATTGGTTGGGATTAACCCATTGATACCCGAGCCTAAAGTTGGTGAAAAAATGTTTTTCATACAAAAATGACTTTTTTAATCGCTAATTACTTTTCAGGGTCAGATTTTACAGCTTTGGTATGTTCTACAAAGTTGTAGATCATTAAATTTCCAATGAGAATCTTACGTCACTTTTGGGTATATTTTGATGGAAGAAGCGCACTTTTTTCGATTTTTCCCATACAAACTTCACCTGATTAATAAAAAAATCTAAATCTACATAGTTGAAGATCATGGAAGGGGGGAATGTTGACAGAATTTGTGTCAGAAAAAAATGTATACTTGTAAAATGTGCAAGTTTACATCGTGTTTTGTGTAACTTGTCTTATTCCACATAAATTGAGGTAAAATTACATCGCATAAGAGGTAGCATTTGTTTTAATGAAATTGTAACCATTCGACGAAAAGTTTAATTCTGTTTTGAACTCGTTATCGTATCGTTATTTTGCTAATGTGGTGATGCCAAACCCGTTTCCTTCGGATTCTTTTTTTTTTTTAAATTTTATATTTATTCAAATTTCTTTTCCATGTACATTCATTCAGTTAAAATATTATTGAGTGTCCAATCACAAACGATGACTTTTCACCTCAATTTTAAATACTAGCAACTTTCATTTATTCATGAAATATTGTAGCTTTCGCTATTCAGTGATTTCAAATGTGGAGGTCCTACATGTACAAAAGGGAAAAGGGATACCTTAAAACTAACTTATACCTTCGGATTCTTTAATTCTGGCTTTTCTAAATGAAACTTAAACTGCTAGACTTGCTAATGAAATTTAATTATAACAATTTCTACAATGCTCGCTCACTCAGCCCCAGTGTAAATCAAATTTCGCCATTAAAGCTACGCGTAATTTCCGCCTCCAAAGTGAACTCGTTAGCCCTGAATCCGACATTTTATCGATCGCAACATCCCGCCCTCCCCAGCCCAGCCGCTCACAGACCAGACTCCGGCAAGTCGTCGTCCTGTCATCACGAAATCATCCCCCGAAAACAACCTCCCCAACTTTAAACTGAACGCGCGCACGGCGCGACCCTCAATGAGATTCCTTTGATCTTTTTCCACTCTATCGTCGGTGGTGCGCATCGAACCCAGCCCCCGGGTTTTTGCCGGGGAGAGAATCGACGTCGGTCCAACTTTTCATGAAAAACCATGTTTTGCAATTTTACAGCCACCTTCACCATCGTCAGATCCAGAGTTTATAGAACTTTTTAGGAAATTGTTTGGTTTGGGGAGGATTTTCATTTCATTTCGATATTTTCATTAATTCTGACACTGACAGGAAGGAGGATGGTCTTTGGTCTGTCAAAACAAAATTTAGTAAGTTTTTCCTTTTAAGAAGATAACTTCACTGTATTTTATTAACTGAAGCCAAATAGAAATAATTAAAAAATAACTTAATTACTTTTTTTAACATTTGCATACGGACCCCTCAAGCCAAAGGATAAAAGTTGCAGACATGCAAAACGAACAAGCAAGCCATGCGACTCGCAGGATCCAACATCAAGCAGGTTGCCATTGGAAACCACTTGTTCCGGACATTTTGGAATGTGAAATGAGCAGCGCGTCATTTTTCCGTGAACCAACAACATCTCTCTTCCCCTTTTGAAGAGGAACCTTTAGCATATTTGATCCATGGAGAACGAGAGGGTCGTGATAACAGGGCAAATTTTGTTAGCTCTGTCTTTGTTTTGACTCCAAGGTGAGCGTGATCAGACGAAGAAAAAAAAATGATTTTCTTTTGACCTTCTATTTCCGGCGGGAAATTGACGAGCGGAAATTTTCTTAAGAAATGGGCGCTCTTTTGAATTTGGAAAATAGAATAAGGGGAGCCTCGTCAGTTAGCTGGTGCGAATAATGATGATTTGGTTTGTGAAAAATTTACACAGCAAATAAAGTAGTAATCCAGCTGCGTGTAAAAGGCCTGGGTGTAAAATAAATTTTACATTATTTTATGAAATTCTGTGTAATATTACACCCTGAATATGTATCCCATCAGTAAGGGAAACCTACTTGACCGAAATGTCAAGCTCACGTATACGTTTATCATTTCCATTATTGATCGGTCTGATGGCCGAGCGGGCTAAGGCGCCAGTCCTGACTGTTGGTGCTGGGTTTGAGTCTCGTCAGTTGCAACTTTTTTTTGTTTTTACAAAAAATTTACATGCAGCGTGTAATATTAAGTGTCTTTTTTATATGTCAGTCAACATACTTCGCCGGGCTGTGACAGCTCGAGCGTGATCAGTGTTTGCATCAGAACACTGTGACGAGAAGTTCATCATTTTTGGGTTAAACTTTTTTTAACTGAGCCCAGAATGCTTTATACCTTAAAGAAAATTCTCGTCGATTGATACTTTACTAAGATATTAAGTACTTAAACATCAAATAATGTTTTCGTAAATTTTCATAACAAAAAACTATCCTCCAGTGATACAGAAGTCTCGCGAGCTTAAAATCTCAGTAATTTTCGCATCCAATTAGCAAAATCAACCACCATCAAACCAATTTTTCAAACGAATCAAACACCCACAAAAAAGGAGCATCCCGGAAGACGGAACAAGGAAATATGACTGCAATTTGCAATCATCCACCAGAGTCCGGACAAACGGACTGTACCACCACAGCAAGCGAGGCATGTCCTTTGGCATATTAAAAAATAGAAGAAAAATAAAGCAAAAAAAAAATCTCAGCTTCAAAAGGACAAAACCTCGCATGGCCTACTCCGCGCGACTACCTCAACCCTCGTCAAGAACGCAATCCTCAAAGAAATCTTCTTATCCCTAATAGCATTCATCAGTTTTTAAAGTACTTTCGTACACTTTGACGCACACACACACACATACAGATGGTTGCACTTGTATGTGTGTGTGTGTGCATCAGACGCCGCCGTCGCCGTGTCCCCTCAGGCCGTTGTCCGCCGCTCTCTCTCGTTGAAGCCTTCGTCATCAACGTGATTAGGATTCCCTTTGATCTTTTTTGCCGGTGCTGGCCTACTATGATGCTCTGGGTACGAGCATCCCGCCGCCGCCACTTTGCCTCCTTTTTGTGTCCCATGTCGCAGCACTCATAATGGAAATTACATACCCATGACCGAGAATTTGTTGTGAGGAGGAGGTAGAAGTTAGGGCGCAGACACACACACACGTGGAAGGTTGTCGTAGATTTCAAGAGACTTTGGTGGAACTGTACCAGCGGCAGGTCGGATTCATTGTTTTGACGAGAAAGTTGGAACGACGGAACAACCTTCGGAACCAGGAAGTGTTTCCAACGGCTTCTGATGTTGGAAGGAATTATTCATAGAGCTGACTCTACACCTTCTGGCGAGGCTTTATAGCTCAGTATCATCTTAGTGGTATTGTCAATGCATTAGTTAGAAGGAGAGTGGAAGGTTTTCCCCTCCCCATATAAGATGCAAACAAGTGTCTAATTAAATGGTGACATGTGCTTATTTGTATACACATCAATGATGGAACCCCCTTCCAAGTCGAGCACGGACTTCAAAGAACCATGTTGTCACCAGCTCTCGAATTGAAAAGGTATAGTTTTGCCAGTTGCTACGAAGATTTTTTTTCAATGAATATTTCGTAATTTATGCCTTTAAAATCTCTCAAAATGGTGGTCAAATAGACCTATAACTCTCGTCAACAACTTGGGTCGGCGAAATGTCAAAAGACATAAGGTCGAATGCCAAAAGGTCGAAAGTGGACGAAAGGTCGAATGGACAAAACGTCAAAAGACAAAAGGTCGAATGTGAAAAAAATAAACAAAAAATTATACTTCTAAATTCTAAAATTCTAAACAATTCTTGAAAAAGATATTTTCTTACAAACAAATCTGATTTTTTTCTGTGAGTTTATCCTTGGTTTATCCATCCATTTAGTAATGATCTTTTTTTAAAAAAAATAAACAGAATAACTTCCAAACCATTTTTTGAGAAGATTTCCATTCTTTCAAACATGAGCAGTTCTTCCAAAAAAAAAGTTCGACTTCTAAAATATGTTTTAAGTTTTTATTTTATTTTTAAAAACAACCTTTTCTTATTTGTCGTAATATTTTTGAGAGTTTTTCCATTCCGGGGTTCCCGGGAAATTTTTGAAACAGTCATACAGTTTTTATTACATTTCTGGAGTTTTTTTTTTAAAGGTCCAATAAACCAAGTTTCCAGTTATTGCTTTTTGGGTGTTTTTGAAACCGCCTCAAGTCAGGGGTATTAAAAAACACCCAAAAAGCAAAAATTAAAAATTTGGTTTATTGGACCTTTTCAAAAAAAAAAAACTCCAGATTTGTTATATTTTTAAAGCCTAAAATTATAGAATAAGCTCAATACTATTGATTGATCTACAAATCAGTCTAAATAAGGATAGCAGTGTTTAGATAGCTTAAAAGATTTTTTTTTGTTCTTTGTTGTGCTCTGGATTTTAAATGCACCACAATCTCTAATCTAATGTGATTCAATTCAATTCATTTCAATTCACAATCTGTTTTGTAATTAAACCAAATAGAGATTTGAAGGTCCTTTCAGCTATGACATGACTCGAAAAGCTTCAAAAAATTTGAACGTCTTAAAAAAACGACAACAAATAAAATGATACCAGTCAATGTAAACGTTTAAATAAGTTTATACTTTCATGTTTCATAATAAAAAATATTATACAAATTACCTTTAAGTCACTACCTCCATCTGGTGAAAACCGGGCCTACATTCCGAGATTTGGAGCAATATATTTGGAAATCGGTATACTAATTATTTTGTTCTGTTCCTGTTTTAACAAAAATCTTATTTTGAAAAATTAAAAAATCATAAAAAATAATTGGGTTAAACGGCTGTCTTAATTCGATAAATTTGTTTTGATTTGCCATAGATGCCGGTGTTTTTAATAAATTTATCATACGTATATATAATACCCTAGAACTGTGATCTTATCAAAAATATATAAAATTTTAAAGAAAATATTTAAAGTTTTAGGCATTTTGCGGAGCTATAAACTAAAATTTTAGCAAAAATAATGCTGTGCTAAGTATTCAACTGTTCATCTATTTCCACAACCAAATTTGAATTTCCAGACATTTTTTTATAAAGTGATTTTTTTCAATTTCCAGAATTCCTGGGACAAAAAATAAAAAATCCCGGGATTCGCGAATTTGCGGTTTTGGAAAAAATCCCGGAAATTTTGTCGAAACCCCGAGTATGAGATTTTTTTTAGGTAAAAAAATTATGTATTTTGCCCCGTTCTACCATACAAATTGAAATCTATCTCTGGAGTTTTTTTTTAAAAGGCCCAATAAACCAAATTTTCAGTTTTTGCTTTTTAGGTGTTTTTTTAATACCCCTGACTCAAGGCGGTTCTAAAAACACCCAAAAAGCAAAAACTGGAAATTTGGTTTATTGGACCTTTTCAAAAAAAAAAAACTCCAGATTTATTCTATTTTGAATTGTCTTTGAGAACATTACTTCAACATGAATCTAAGAGTAAATTACTAAAAACCATCAAGAAAAATAAAGCATTGCTTAACATTTAAAAATTAAATCAAGACTAACTTGAAAAAAAATGTTTTTTTCCCAATTTTTGCGACATTTTTATAAAAAGGATTCAAGCCTTAAAAATATTTCTCCAAGTAAACAACAAATACTCCAAACAACCCTCCCCATAAATCGATTAACCCCGTCGCCTGCCTGGATTTACCCCTTTTTATCTACCTACTTCCCCAAACATGGCCCCAAGCCCATCGTTCCCCAAACTCCACCAGGGAGGCGAACCTTCAAAATGGCGCCGCGCCGAAGCGACGCAATCTCGCTCGCTCGCTCGCCGTCGTCAGGTGAGAACCATTCTCTGACATTTAAAACTTTCTCCACCCACAAAATTTCCCCATTCAACCGAAATCGGCAGCGGGAGAGAAGGAAAATGGTAAATATTTGCTTTCGTGCAGTCGACGAGTGTCGCTCCCCTTGATTTCGATGCGGGGGAAAACAACTTCAAAGAAAAACTTTTTTTTCGCTTTTCTCAAAGCGATTTTCGGTATTAGCGAGGAAAAATAAGATGCTTTCGGGGAAGGAGACGAATTTTTAATCTTCGCAACGAGATCATCATCAGCGATTTCCCGCAGGGGGCGAAACACTCCCAAAAAAAAATGCTCCGACGAAAAAGGGCGAATCTTCAAGAAAGTCGTCGTCGTCTCAAGTGGCAAAACAAACTTGCTTCTAGAGCTGGCCACAAATTGGCTCTAATCAGGCGAAACGAAGCGGCCACTCATGGTGGACCCGCCGCCGGACAGAGTGGACACTCCGGATGGTCACTCTGGGTTTTTAGCTCTTTTCCAGAGGGTCCATCTTTGTTTACTTTGTCGCTCTCGGAAAAGGACACTGGACAAAGCGTTGTTTGCATTTTGATTATGGTCCCTTTTCCACACTGGCTTTGAAATGCAACTTCAAACGCGGAGGATTGGGACTGGGAACACTGTTCCGGATGTCCGGTTTGTGGCGAGGGTGGTTTTGCGCAAAGGAAGCTTATTATTTAGTCAGTATATTGACGGTACATTGCATAAATTGCTATATGAAATTGAATATTTTATGAGATTAGTCGTGACGAACACAGTCTTTTAGGTTAGTTTTCTAAAATTTAAAAACAATTATTTCCTGTTAACACTGTAAAGTCTTTTCTAGAATGGCAAATCACAGAATGTTGCCCCTGTTAACTTTGTTACTTCGAAGGGATCGCAGCAATCGATGGTCAATACTCAACTGACATCTGGATCAACTTGATGATTGTTTTCGCAAAGTTGCGTAAGTTTGATTGTAGATGAGGCTTAAGCAGTTTTTAACATTTCCCTAGTAACAGTTTAAAAGGGAACTGTCACTTGAGCAAAAGGGAAATACTGCTTGTTTACAATCGCAGATTCGCCCTATTGAACTGTAACTACGGATTTTTAAGATCTCATGTATTCTTCATATCTGGTGTACTGATATCTGTGTTAAAAATAATTCAGTATATTTAAAACTACGGGAATTTTTTACATCAAAGAAGAAAATATTATTTTAATATATGTACAGCCAAAGTTGACATGATGAAAACCATTGTCAAAGTTACAAGAAACAAGTCAAACCATCAAACCAGATATTTCTAAATATTTCAAAATTTCTCTTTCCAATTGTTTTTACCAAATCTAGATTGGTTAAAAAATAGATTTTTGTCGAATTATATTTTGATCGAAGCTTCTCTGAGGACTGGATATTGAAAAAGACTATATATTTAAAAAAATTCAACCCTTATTAACTTTAAAAAATATAAAAATATTTCGTTGTTGTGCATTTTTTGCCTGTGTACACAGTAAAAAAATCATGGTAATTATTAAATCTGGAAAGGGGTTCATCTTTTATGCCAGAAAAAAATGTGTAATTTTACCTCTGAAAATGTGTAATTTAACCACTTTATTGGTGTAATGTCACTTTTTCAGTCTGAGTTGATGTAAAATTACAACATAAAAAAGGTAATATTCAACCTTCCAAAATTACACCTTCCAAATTTACACAATTTTTTACTGTGATATTTGATACATGACTGAAATAGTGGCATTACACAGGAATGTGGTAAATTTACACAATTTAATTGTTAAAATTACAATAGAGTCCTAAAGCTCTATGCAAATTTTTATGTACAACCATTTTTGATCACTTTTTTTCATTTTAATGCAAAAAATAAATTCACAAGACAACAATTTTTTCGATGGGTCAACTATGGTCCCCTTGGAAAGACCTGTCAAGTAGGACCTTTGCTGTCAAGGAGGGCCACGAAGTTTTTTTTATTGATTTAAACATCAATTTAAACCCTTTGCGGTCGTTCAAAGGGTCAGATACTCAGAAAAATAAGCGGTATCGCTGTGATCAATAATATCACACATTAAGGCTTAATTTTAGAACCCAATTGCAATGGGGCATTTTCGCAACTATTTTTTTTTCAAATACGAAGACTTAGTTTGATCATCTGACAATTTTATCACGACATCCACACAACAAAGGTCGTTCATAATTGGTTTCCTCGAAGCTTCTAGATACAAAAATACTATGGTCAAAATAACTCAAAAAGTCATTTCACTCGTTTTGAATCAACTTTCAAACAATTGTTAATCCTCAAGAAGCATTGTTTAGAACACTTAAATTTTAAATAGTATGTTCGATTTGTTTTGTGAGACTTCACAAAAGTATTCAAAAATAAAATGTATTTTTCACCCACTTTTGGCTTGTTTTGACTAAAGGAGGTATTAGACTATGACAAACAAACAAACAAACAAACAAACTCGCAAACAAGGCAAAATGTATGCAGGCTGTCCTGTCAGCAAACAAATGCAGCCAAGAAAGCAGGCAAACTGTCAAAAAGTTCAAGTTTATTTGTTAGTTTGCCATAGTCTAATAGCTCCTTAACATCCAAACATAGTACTTTAGAGTACATTCAAGCTTCACCGAGACACATTGCTCTAAGTAAAGCCAGACCAGGCCTACTGCGTTGCATTAACCGCAGAGGGGATTCTGTGAACGGAACACAGTTCACGGAATCTACAGATAAGGAAGGATGCGTGGACATACCGTTCCAAACGCTCCGTTTTTAATGGAATGAATAGAAACAACATTAATGTTTTTAAAAATGCTTTTAATCAATGAAGAAAAACATAAAAAGAGATAGATAAATACTCTAAGAACAAAACTTGTTTAAAAAGACCTCCCGAACTGGGAAAAAGAACATAATCTTAATAACATTGCAAAGCATCTAATCGATACTCCCTGGAGTAAAATCAACCGATTTCAATATCAAATTTGATTCCAAACTCTCCTCTTTCAAGTGGCGTCGCTGGCATAATCCTTTTACCCGGCCTTCTCTCGTCTTCAGTCCGAGTCCTGTCGCCCGGAGAATCCTTTCAACCTGCCGCCGCAACAACATTTTCGCATTCATTCATTCATTATGAAATAGAAGAGACGGGTTTTCCCCCGGTCCATAATAGAGAGAACAGTAGAGTGGAAAACCCATTCACACACCCAACCAACCAGTAACTTCAAAGGAAAACGTGTGTATTTCGTAATTACAGGGCCCTGGTGACGACGATTCGGATTCTCTTTGAGGGTTTTTTGTTATACTGAAAAGTGTTGTGTAGAAAAGGGGCAAGTTTCTTACCCAAACCCAACCCTCTCTTGAAAATAAAGGAGTGAAATTAATTTAAAATCTTTTTTCACTTGCTTTCGCAACAAAAAAAAACTTCACCGTGAATAATTTCTCAAGCTGTTAATAATTAAGGATCCGGCAAAGTGAAAGACTACTAATTACCGCAAGGTTGTAACCGTTTGCTCGCAAACTACACACGTTGAGCAGTTTTTTTTGCGCTGTTGATCAAACTAACCCCGTGTAGAGAATTTAATAATTGAGTATAAAAGACCACCAAAGTGAGAGAGAGAGAAAGGGGTTAAAATGAAGCAATTCGACACCTCATTTTCACGGATACTTAACCGTTTAGAGGGGGGAGGTTGGCACGCAACATCACACTCAACAAGGTGAATCGAGAGAAAAAAAATACTTCACAGTAAAAAAAACGAAAATATTACATCTTGAGAAAAAAAAATTAAAAATATTGTAAACTTACATATTTTTGTGTATAATTTTACCCGTTTCCACGTAAATTATGGTAAAATTACATGAAAAATAGGTAAAACAGCATCAATATTTTTTTTTCAATTGTGTAGCTGGAAAAATCAAGAGAAAAACACAATCCAACCACTCGGGCGTGGAAAATGAACATTGGATTGATTTCTCCCTCGTTGAAGTCGTGCAAGTCCTGTCAAGTTCTTCGTTTTGTGCGCCCCAGCGGGTATCCTTCAAAAGTACACACACAAATTCCCAGCCAAAAAAAAAAGGGGAAATGATGCATATTGTGTGTTGTGCGTTCTCTGCACGCAGAATTCTTTGATCTTTCAACCCTTCGGGTTTAGGGTTTTGAGTGGGTTTCCCTTCTCCTTTATTGCTCGAAATATGGAAAGGAATTTCTCGCCGGTATGATCCGGAGAAATGTTGGTAGTCAAGGGTTGTTGCTTTTTGAGTGACTTATCACACGAAAGGATTCTTGGAAGTTGAGTTATGAAGGATAAAATAGACATTTTTTTAGTATTTTCATGTAAAGTAGCCAAGATTTCTTCTTACAGATATTGGTAGCGCTACCATTTGCAGTTACCAACCGGTTTATGTTATTGATTACATTTGCTACCATCTAAATAATATTTGTTTTTTTTTTGCAAATTTACAGTATCTGGTTACCAATATTATTTAAGAGAAAATTTGGTAACCAAATCTTGGAATGGTTACCAATGGTTTTCCCTTTTACAGACAATATTGTTGGTATTAGGTGTGCAACTTTTTACCCGGTTATTTGACACTAATAATTTGCTAACCGAAGTTGAGGGTTGAAAATTTGGTAGCAGTTACCCACTAGATTTTGGTAGCACTACCTTCAGTTACTATCTGATTTAGTTTGGATTTTTAATTCATGCTGTAATGGATTTGAAGATGTAAAATCTTCCGATACCAATCTCATTGAAGTCACAATTTGGTAGCAAACTATTGAAGTGGTTACCAACACATGCCTTTGGTTATTAGAAAAAAAATATTGGTAACAGTATTTCAACACCATAATTAAATTTAAAGTTTTAAATGGCACCTCAGCTTAAACATTTCGGCAGTCGAAAATTCAGGTTAAAATTTTGGTCGCAGTTACCCAAATCAAGATTTTGGTAGCATCAGAATTCTAAGGTGTTGCTTTCTACTATTAATTGAGTTGAATTTGACAGGTGGTTTTTGACGAATTGTTTCTGGCAAATTCTTGATTTGGTAGCAAATTGGTAGCAAAGTTTTTAACCATTTGATCGTTTGTTAATCGTTTCAATTGATTTTTAGTTAAATGTTTTAGTAGCCAAGTTTTGGAATTACAATTTTGGTAGCAGTTACTCCGATAAAAATTTTGGTAGCGCTAGTATCCTATGGTGTAGCCATCTGCTATTAATTGAGTTGAATTTGACAGGTGAATTTTGACGAATTGTTTTTGGAAATTCTTGGTTACCAACATAATTTTAAATTTTAAATTTGGTAGCAAATTGGTAGCAAAAGTTTTTTTAACCATTGGATCGTTTGTCAATCGTTTCAAATTATTTTTAGTTAAATGTTTTGGTAGCCAAGTATTGGGGTTATAATTTTGGAAGCAGCGATTTCTGAGCTGCTATCCTTTTCTGTATCTTTTCACAAAGATTTATTCCAAAAATCATCAGATTTCTCTCATTTCCCGCAACAGCTCGCCATTACCAATCCGTGCTCTCGACGATGAAGTGATATAATTATCCTTATTACAGTAACAATCAATTTCCGCCCTCATTTCGGGATTCATTATGACAGCATCCTGCCGTGTCTGAGATGTCCCCGGACCTGTTGGACCAAAAACGTCTCAAGAAGACGCGAAAAGCCAAACATTATAACGAGAATTAGCTCACCCTCCCCGCTCCCTTCATCTTGAGACGTTTCTCCGAAAAGAAGTCAAGAGTGCTTCTCCTTATTCTTTCGAGGACAATGGCCACCAGTCGGGCCAGGAGGTTGATATTTTATTTATTTATCAATGATTAAACGCTCGGAAAGAAGAGTGTCTTCTTGTCGAGGAACAACAGGAAATAATTCAATAACAGAAAGATTTTCTCCTCGAGAATAAAAGGGGAGACGACGACTGTCTTCCCAAGGGGATTTCCCACGGCGGATTTGGTCAACCTGGCAAACAACGGTAATCCGCCCAAACTCCTTGAAATGTTTCCAAAAAGGAAGAAAAGATTTATCTTCTTATCCTCTGCTCGACTTGGAAGGCTTGTTTGTCGTCCTTTGAAATTTTCCAACTCCTTACAAATGTGTGGAAATCGAGGGGGGTGACATCTTCATACCGTATTGTACGAGTGCATCGATGGGGAATGATTGTTTTCCTCATTTTTCGCCTCATGAAATTCAATAGGTGCCGCCGACTCCACGCGCCACAAAAGAAGAAGGATATTGAAATGAGTGGATGATCTGGCTGAGACGAGTCTCGATTGCATTTTATTTGCAAATGTTTATGGCTTGTTTTACCTGCAGGCTTGTTGAGTTTTACGCTTGAATATTCAAATTTGAAAATGGTTTACATTTGTCAAAGTTGGGTAGAGTACGTTGTCTGAGTGAAAATTTTAGTCGTGCCAAAGTTGGAGTGAAATTCAGGGCTCGAATAGGTTATACAATTGAAATAAAATAAGTTAGTCATATTTAGAGTCCAAGTGGAATTTAGAGACCACGTAAATTTTAGAGTCCAAGTCAAATTTAGAGTCTAGGTCTTATTTAGAGACCAAGTCAAACTTTGAGTCCAGGTCCAATTTAGAGTCCAAGTCAAATTTAAATAGCAAGTCAAGTCAGTTGAATTCAAATTAAGAGTCCAAGTAAATTTAGAAGTTCAAGTCAAATTTAGAGACCAAGTCAAATTTAAAGTTCAAATCAAATTTAGAGACTAGGTGATATTTAGAGTCCAAGTCAAACTTTGAGTCAAGGACAAATTTAGAGAATAACTTATTAAAGAATCAAATTAAAATTTGGAAGTTCATCCCCAAGTTGAAATTAAATACGCGTCATATTAGGCAAATCCAGACTTCAAGTCAAATTTAGTTATTAAGTCAAATTTAGAGACTAAGCCAAATTGAGACCCGGGCAGACGGTAATAACAAAATTTATGCCATTTCAATAACAAATACTGTTAAAATAGCAGAAAGTGTTATGGAATCTTCTTGAAATACTAATTTTTGCATAAGGTTTCAATAACAGTTAATGTTATCAAACAAAATTTGTTATTGGTCTGATATTGGTTGAAAGCCAAAACAACTTTGAAATAACATTTTTTGTTATGGATGAATACCTTCAACTGTTATTGGGATGATCGGATTAGTTGTTAAAATAACACAAAATAATAACAGAGATTTGTTCGAAGAATAACTAAAAGTGTTATTAGTCTGTTATTACAATAATAATCCAATAACAAAAAAATCATAACGATGAATAACATATCTTGTTATAAATAACATAAAATGTTATTGGCCAAGTATTTTCAAATATCAAAAAATGTTATTCCCAAGTTATTTCCGTCTGCTCGGGGAGTCAACGTAAATTTTAGTGTCCAAGTCAAATAAAGAGTTGCCCGAGCAGACACTTTCTGTTATTTTAACAATATTTGTTATTGAAATGGCATTAATTTAATTATTACCGTCTGCCCGGGTGAGTTTAAATAAATTTTAGAGTCTATGTCAAACTCAGAGACCAAGTCCAATTGTAAGTTCAAGTCAAAAACAGGGTGACACCTCAAATCCCATTTTCAAATTCCCGACTTTTCCAGAATCTCAAATAATAGGCATTTCTTATGTACGATTTCAAAGCTAAAACTCTTTATAAAAAGTCAATTCAATCATCGACCTTTTTTTCTAAAATAGATAAATTATTTCCTAAAAATATACTTCGAAACTAGAAGCAAATGATTCAGAGAGAAAACAAACAATCAGTCTTAAAAAAAACAAAACAGCCTAACAATATAATTTCTTTGTTTATTTTTTAAATTGTCAAACATAATGAAAATTAAAAAGGGAATAGCAAAAAATTAAAAACAACTGAATTTTAAATGTTTTTTATATTTTTTTTATCGAAGAGCGCTTTAAACATGATTACAGTTATCATTGTTTCTAGGTAGATCAAAATATCTAGAATTCGTTTAGCAAAAATTATCAGGTTCCCATTTTATTTTGTATTTTTCTTAACCAATGTGGATTTAAAAATTATTGGAAATAGCTTTATAAATATAGTTTAACATTTAAATATTAAAAATATTTACCTCGAAAAAAAAATAAACATACTCAAATTGAAATTGTTTCCAAAATTTCTTGCAATGTTACAAGATGAAACAGAATCATAGCTTTACTCTGGCCATAATCGTTGAAATTAAGTTTTATTTTCATATTGGTTTTCCAATAGCATTATTGTTGTTTAAAGTTAGATGTTGTTTGTTTGATAAACTATGTCAAAAATAACTTAAAATTATATGATTCATATTTTTTTTAGAAATTTGTGTCGAATGCTTGCCATGTTATTCAACCAATATTTATTGCCTCAAATAGGTTATAATAGTGAAAGGAACCATAAATTTAAAGTTAGTTGCTTAAAATAGTTGAGTGAAACTACAAAAAAATATAAAGTCATAGACAAGTATGCTTGGAATTCCCGACTTTTTGACAAAAATTCACAAATTCTCGACTTTTTCCCAATTTTACGCGGAATTTGTCAAACTCCCGACTTTCCCGATTTTCCGATATGAGTGGCCACCCTGTCAAAAAGAGACCAAGTCAAATTTAGAGTTTGAGTCCAATTGAAAATTTTAGGCGCATTTTGAGTTAAAGTCAAACTGGGAATCCAAGTAAATTTCAGAGTCCAAATCAAACTCAGAGTTCAAATTTAGAGTCCATGACAAATTTAGAGAACAAGTCAAATTGAGAGTTCAAGTAAATTTCAGTGTACAAGTCAATTTTAGAGTCCATGTAGCAACCATGTAGTAGTGTAGTTCAAGTCAAATTAAAGGTAACTTTTATATTCCAAGTCTAACGCAGAGTTCAAGTCAAAAAGAGTCCATGTAAATTTCAGCGTCCAAGTCAAATTTGTGGTTCAAGTCAAATTGAAAGTAAATTTGAGATTCCAAGTCTGATTCAGAGTCCAAGGAAATTTCAGATTCACAGTAAAATTTTAAGTTAAAGTCAAATTAAGAGTCCAAGTAAATTTTAGAGTCCAAGTCAAATCAAAAGGTAAATTTTAGAGTTCAAGTCAAATTTAGAGTCCAAGTCAAAAATTGTTCAAGCAAATTTCAGAGTCCAAGTCAAATTCAGAGTTCAAGTCAAATTAAAGGTAAATTTTAGAGTCCAAGTCAAATTAAAGGTAAATATTAGAGTTCAAGTAAAATTTAGAGTCCAAGTCAAATTAAAGGTAAATATTAGAGTTCAAGTAAAATTTAGAGTCCAAGTCAAAAATTGTCCAAGCAAATTTCAGAGTCCAAGTCAAATTCAGAGTTCAAGACAAATTAAAGGTAAATGTTAGAGACCAAGTCAAATTTAGAGTTCAAGTCAAAAAGAGCCCATGCAAATTTAAGCGTCCAAGTCAAATTTGTAGTTGAAGTCAAATAGAAAATAAATTTTAGATTCCAAGTCCAATTCAGAGTCCAAGTGAATTTCAGAGTCATAGTATAATTTTGAGTTAAAGTCAAATTAAGAGTCCAAGCAAATTTTAGAGTTCAAGTCATATTAAATGTAAATTTTAGAGTCCAAGTCAAAATTAGAGTCCAAGTCAAAAATAGTTCAAGCTAATTTCAGAGTCCAAGTCAAATTTAGAGTTCAAGTCAAATTAAAGGTAAATTTTAGAGTCCAAGTCAAATTTAGAGTTCAAATCAAATTAAAGGTAAATTTTAGAGTCCAAGTCAAATTTAGATTTCAAGTCAAAAATAGTCCAAGCGAATTCCAGAGTCCAAGTAAAATTCAGAGTTCAAATTTGGAGTCCATGACAAATTTAGAGACTAAGTCAAATTGAGAGTTCAAGTAAATTTCAGTGTTCAAGTGAAATTTAGAGTCCAGGTCAAATTTATTGTTCAAGCCAAATTTAGATTATAAGTCATTTTAGAATTCATTTCAAACTTGAAGTCCAAGTCCGATTTTGAATTTTGAATCCAAGTTGAATATTGAAATTTCAATTCAAATTTAAAGTTCATGTAAAATGCCTGAAAGTCAAATATAGAGTCTAAGTCAAATTTATAATTCATATTGAGATTCTAAATGCAGTTTTGAGTTGAAGTCAAGTTACTTAGAGAACACTCCAATCTAAGTCAAACAAGAGTTCAAGTCCAAAATTACGTTTTGTTTCTCCACTGATGTTCCGCGAAACTCTAGATTTCCCGATAGCAGCAACCCCTTCCCCCTATCCTCAAATTGTCGAGGCGTGTGCCGCGTACAACCGGCCATCCGTCCACCACAGGGCGCAATTGATCAATTTGCGCTGCAAAACGGTCGCTAAAAGAGGGACGACATTGGAAATATCAATTACTGTGTAATTACACAAGAGCGACCATATATTTCCCGAGAACGACAACTGTATTATGCCACACAGTGCGTAATCCCTCCCTCACCCTCTTTATTAAAGGGGACATTTTAAATTTTTAGGCTTAAATGTTGTCTGCTCAAATAATAAGGCACAAAACTTGAAACGGATCATGCTGATGAACATGATGATAATACCGATGACAAATAATACCCATTTTTTGGAAAGGGGTTGAAATTTGGAAAAAAAAGACGCGAGGGAAGAAGATAAAAGTAAATATTGAGGAAAACTATGTCATCCCACCCTATTAAATTCGGAGACGAGGGGTGCTGCCGTGATTGTGTCGCACGTGAGGACGCGCACCAGTCGGTGAAACGTGTCCATTTCAAGATTAACGCAATTTCGATGAGGACGAAAAACATGCGGGAGTCGCGCGCAGTGAAAGTGGGTTTCCCCCTCGAAGTATTCTTGGAAACCAGAAGTATAATGATGCACCCCTCGCCGTTAGCGTTTATTTGGTGCAAATTACTTGGGTCGTCGTGCTTCCTCTCTTTTTTTATTGTTGTTTGGTTATGTACGGGAAAAGGGCAAATTTGACAAACCGGAACTGGGTAAATATGAGGTTATGATGAGTGGAAAAATGGGATCATAATTGTGTCTCTTTTTTGGGTTGTGGGTACAATCAATTTGACACAGAAATGATATGTTGTTGTGAGATAACTTTATTTCTCGATTAAATTTTCAAAAGGTCCTATCTGCATAGGAAACCCATGAGGGATAAGTTGTTTTGAAAATTTAATCTAGATTTACTCGCATCTAGATGGCAGGGTACAATTTTGCTAATTAAAACGTCACTATTTTTTTTTACTTTCAAAACAAAACTTGATTTAGAAAAAGGTTTAAATTTAAAGTGTAGAAGTTTTTCAGTAATCATAGTAATCTAGTTTGTAGATTTCTGACGTTTACTTAGGGTAAATACGATGCTTCGAGACATGTACAAAAAAAGCACATTTTTGGGCGTGATTAATGCATATTTTGACATAAAGTCTAGCAATTGATGTAGCAAAAGCTGTGTGACATTTGTTGCAACATTTCTTTTGGGTGGGTTTAGACATTTAATTTTCATTATTTTTTTCGAGCAAAAGAAACTTGAGTGACGGCTTTCGCGAAACCCCTCACCATAATTGCTTCATTTATGCTTCATGAAAAATTCCTAAAGGACAACACACTGCACTGCGAAAACCGCAAGGTGCAAAACCTCCATCCCGGCAAATTATGTCATCAAAGACCGATCGTCGTTCCGGTCTGTAATTTGTCAACCGCACGGTAATGATAGGTTAGGTGCAAAACACGGCACGTCACAATAGGTACATTGCGATTCATCCCTTTCCGATTCGCGGGAATCGACGGTGACATGTTAATTTTTAGTCCTTTTCTAGAAAAACGCGTGTGTGTGTGTGTGTGTGTGTGACAACCTCCCCCTCGGAATGAGATCCCCCCACCCAAAAGCTGCTCATTTCCCGGATGAATTATTAATCGAACTTTCTTCTCCTCCTCCGCAGTGTCCCACAACCCGTACAACCCGTCGCCGGATATGCCGATGCCGTCGGCGAAGGAGCAAACGCTGATGTGGCAACAGAACTCGTACATCGGTGACTCCGGCATCCACTCGGGTGCGGTCACGCAGGTGCCCTCGCTCAGTGGCAAGGGCGACGACGACATGGAGGACGACCCGCTCATGTTCGACATGGACCAGGGCTTCTCGCAGAACTTTACCCAGGACCAGGTGGACGACATGAACCAGCAGCTGAGTACGACGCGCTCGCAGCGAGTCCGCGCGGCCATGTTCCCGGAGACGCTGGAGGAGGGCATTGAGATTCCGTCGACGCAGTTTGATCCGCAGCAGCCGACGGCGGTCCAGCGCTTGTCGGAGCCGTCGCAGATGTTGAAGCATGCCGTGGTTAATCTGATCAACTACCAGGACGATGCGGACTTGGCCACGCGTGCCATTCCCGAGCTCATCAAGCTGCTGAACGACGAGGACCAGGTTGTGGTGTCGCAGGCTGCCATGATGGTCCATCAGTTGTCCAAGAAGGAGGCGTCCCGTCATGCCATCATGAACAGTCCCCAGATGGTGGCCGCCCTCGTGCGAGCTCTCTCGCAGAGCAACGACCTCGAGACGACCAAGGGCGCCGTCGGAACGTTGCACAACTTGTCGCACCATCGTCAAGGTCTGCTTGCCATCTTCAAATCCGGTGGCATCCCGGCCCTGGTCAAGCTGCTCTCGTCCCCGGTTGAGTCGGTCCTGTTCTACGCGATCACCACACTTCACAATCTGCTGCTGCACCAGGACGGTTCCAAAATGGCCGTCCGCCTAGCCGGAGGTCTCCAGAAGATGGTGGCCCTACTCCAGCGTAACAACGTCAAATTCTTGGCCATCGTCACGGACTGCCTGCAGATCCTAGCTTACGGCAACCAGGAAAGCAAACTGATCATCCTTGCCTCAACCGGACCGAGCGAGCTCGTCCGCATCATGCGTTCGTACGACTACGAGAAGCTCCTCTGGACCACGTCCCGCGTCCTCAAAGTCCTCTCCGTTTGCTCCAGCAACAAGCCGGCCATCGTCGAAGCCGGAGGCATGCAAGCACTAGCAATGCACCTGGGAAATCCCTCCCAGCGTCTCGTCCAAAACTGCCTCTGGACGCTGCGCAATCTGTCCGACGCGGCCACCAAGGTCGACGGTCTCGAGACCCTCCTGTCCGGCCTGGTCACCGTGCTCGGCTCGTCCGACGTCAACGTGGTGACCTGCGCCGCCGGCATCCTCTCCAACCTGACGTGCAACAACCAGCGCAACAAGGTCACCGTCTGTCAGGTCGGTGGCGTTGAAGCCCTCGTCGGAACCATCATCAACGCCGGGGATCGTGAGGAGATCACCGAGCCGGCTGTGTGCGCCCTGCGTCACCTGACGTCGCGTCACCCCGAGTCCGAGCAGGCGCAGAACATCGTGCGCAATGGGTATGGGCTGCCAGTGATTGTGAAGCTGTTGAATCCGCCGTCGCGTTGGCCGTTGATCAAGGCCGTTATCGGGTTGATTCGTAACTTGGCGCTGTGTCCGTCGAATGCGGCACCGTTGAGGGAGAATGGGGCGATCCACCTGCTGGTGAGGTTGCTGTTTAAGGCGTTCCAGGATACGCAGAGGGTGAGTGTTGGGAAGTTGTAGCATGTTTACATGGTGTCAACTCTTCAATATTTCTATAATTTCTTTTAAGAGATAGTACGTATTTTTTCAAGCTTAATTTTTTTTTTTAATTTTGATATTGACGAAGAATTGATAATTTTGATTTCCACAATTTAAAGTTTTTCATGGTGAATCTTAAAATTTCTGAATAAAAAAACAGATTTTTACATTTTTGACTTTAAAAAAACTTTAAAAAAGTATTTTTTTTTTGTTTTTTTTACTGTCGATTTTTTTAAAAGAATTTTACAATTTTGGAATAATAAAATATTTTTTTTTTAATTTGGATTTTCAGAATATATAATGCTTTGATAACCGAATTTATATTTTAAATTGAGAATTCAATCATTTCAGCCATTTGAAACATTTGAAAATTTCATAATTTTGGTTCTTGGAAATTTTAGAATTTAGAATGCTATAATCTCAGTGTTTTAGAATTTGACAGTTTAAAAACTGAGTAAGCTAAGATCTCCAGATTTTAGAAATTCATAAATTTTAGAAATTTCAGAGTATGAAGCATTTAGAATTTAATGTTTTCAATTTGTTACTTTTCTGATCAAAATCCTGTATTTTAAGAATTTTGAAATGGTGAACATTACAATTTTAAATATGTTTTTTTTCAGGAACTTTTAGTTTTCTGAATTCAAGATTTGAATAAAAAGTATCTCAGATTTTTTAATTTGGGTAATATATTATATATATATATATATATATATATATATATATATATATATATATATATATATATATATATATATTATATATATATATATATATATATTATATATATATATATATATATATATTATATTCTATATATATATATATATATATATATATATATATATATATATATATATATATATATATATATATATATATATATATATATATATATATATATATATATATATATATATATATATATATATATAAATCTCAGAATTTGTAGATATCAAAAAACAAAAATGATTGTCGGAATTGACAATTTTGTAATTTAACATTGGCATTTTTGAAATTATTTTTTTCAATTTTTGAGAATTTCCAAAATAATAAAAATTTGCCTAGGTCTCTGAATTAAATAATAATAATAGTAAAAATAATCTCTATATTTTATTTTTTTAATTTAATAATGCTATCTCATTCTAGCATTTTTTGTCAGGCCACTTGTAGCTAGTTTTTTTTACTGACCGCCCGATATTTCAACCAACATATTTCGCAGGGACTCAGACAGTTCGATCTCGATCAGTTTTTAGTTAAATTATATTTTTTCACTATACTTAGAAAGTCTTGTGCTACACATTTTTGAGTTTATAAATTTTAGATGTTTCAGCATAAAAATAAATAAATTTTGAGTGTTCTTGTTATATATTTTTTAAATCGTGACATTTTTTTAGATTTTTTTTTATTTTAGAATTTTTAATATTTTTAAATGTTGGAATTTTTGAATTTCGGATTTTCAGAATGCTTTGATCTGTGTTTTTTTATTTGGCAGTTTGGTAATATGATATGTTATCAAATTTTATGAATTTAATATTTTGGAATCCATAGAATTTGAGAATTTCAGAATTTGATAATTTTAAAACTTTTGATGCTAAGAACTTTGATTTTCATAATTTTGAAATTTTAGATGTGTTAGAACATGAGCATTTGAAAATTAGGGAATCTAGAATTTAACAATTTTTTGAATAGCTATCGTTCTGATTCTATTTCAAACTCTTTTATTTTTTAATTTGTGAAAATGTGAACTTTTCAATTTTAAATATCTGATTTTTGAGGTTTTCAAATTCCTTTATTTTCAGTTTTCTGAATCTTTTCGGAATTACATAATCTTTAATTTTTTCTTAAAATCTTAATCTTAAAATTATAAAATTTTGAAATTTCAGAATTAGGATTGCTTTGATCTCAGAATTCTAAAATTTTATAATTTTGTAAATTCGAGAACTTAAAAATATAAATTTGTAATCATAGGATTTCAAAATTAGGAATTCGAAAATCTCACAATTTTAGAATTTAATGATTCGATATTTTTTTTATTTTCGAATTTTAAAATTCAGATTCAAGAAATCAGAATGCTATGTTCTCAGAATTTAAGAATTAGTTTTGAATTTCTGAATTGGGTACTAAAACCCTAAATTTGTAAACAAGATTAAAAACCATTTCTGATCACTTTTTTTCACTTTAACGCAAGAAAAATATTGACAAGACCACATTTTTTCGATGGATCAACTATGGTCCCCTTGGAACGAACTGTCAAGTAGGACCTTTTCTGTCAAGAAGGGCCGTGAAGTAAATTTTATAAAATTGAATTAAAAATTATATTTTAAATCCTTTGCGGTCGCTTAAAGGGTCATTGTACTCAGAAAAATAAGCTCTTTCGCTGTAATCAATAATATCAGCAATCTAAGCTTCATTTAAGCACCCAATTTATAGTTTTTCTGAATCCAAAAATTTTATTTATTTATTTTGGAAATTTTGAAATTCGGAATTTGAAAAAAATCTGAATTTATGAAGTAAAAAATTGTTCTAAGTTTCAGTAATTTGAATTTTATAACAATAATTTTGTTTTATTTTTCTTGCAAATTTAGGAATTCTAAAATTTCTAAATTTCAAATTTGTGTTATTTTTGAAATTTTAGTTCATAATTTTCGAATTTAAGACCGTCAGAATTATAAAATTTTAGAATTACAGGGTTTTAGAACTTCAGATTTTTCAGAAGTTTAGAATTTAAGCATTTGGAACATTTTTGAATTTTAAAATTGTAGAATTAAGAATGCTTCGATCTCAGAATTTTAGAATTTTATATTTGAATACAATTTGAGAATTCTATAATTTTAGAGTTCAGATTGCAGCAGCATTTTAGAATTTATTTTTAGTCTCTAGTTTTAATTTCTTTATTTTCAATTTTCTGATAGTCACAATTTGAGATTTTTTTTTAAATTTTTAGAACGGCTTATATTTTTACACTTTACTATTATTGCAGTGGTTCAGACTAGTTGTCTTCAGAAAATTGGTTGAAAATTGGAAGTGGCAATTTTGGCCAAGTTTTTAAAAATCCAACTTTCAAGGAACCTTTTATTGGTTTTATTTTTGTTTATTTGTTAACTTTTTGTGGATGTTAATCTAATTAAGTAAGTATATTTTTTTTGAAAAAATAATTTTCTATAATTTTAGAAGAATTAAAAAATTCTTTGTTTTGTTTTTCTGACATAAGTTGATGAACCAATCTGATAATATAAATTCAAAATTTAGCAATGTCAGGAAGAAGTGAATAAAAAACAGTTTGTTGTTATCAAGATTTGTGTAGACACCATGCATCAACTGAAAACCGACTAAAAATTAAATTTTATTTTTCTCTCC